>NC_137163.1:51029590-51743996 GCF_951394435.1 Stenella coeruleoalba
AACTAGGATCTGACTGAGATTTCATCCAGGGAACATGGAATAATAATACTACATAGCTTGTTTGAAAGCTTTGGTATTAAAAAAATGATAAAGATATTTTATAAATTCACCCTACTGAGTCCAAATTGTTCAATATAAATTTATCAAATAATTTTCTTTCCACATGGCTTCAAATGTTTATTTTCAAAGAAAACTTCTACTAATAAGCTATAAAGTTATCTTAATAATTATTGAAGAACTTCCACTTAAAATTGCTTGTATAATGTTGTTAAATGTTATCATGTAAAAAATACATTTTAATAAAAGGTAGCAGCATAGTAAAATATATAATATATCAAATATAGGAGTATATAAAGTACAAAATACAGTATAAAGTACAAAATACAGTGTGTGTGTGTATGTGTTTTTGTGTGTTAGCATATACCATACCATACTGAGCTGACTCTAAAGAAATTTGATTTTCTTTATGATTGGTTCTTTGAAAAATTGTGAGGCTAATTAAAAAATGAATTAAAGATTTTAAGACTCGTTAGAATCATTGTTGATGATCTTGTAAAGGAATGAATAATTTTTCTCTCTTTTCCTTATATAAAACACTGTAATAAAAACATTTTGCTTTAATATATAAATCAATATCAAGAAAAGCAAAAACAAAACTTCTTGCTATTTGTACTGCACCAAGTTTTTTAGTCCAGTTTACATCTGTAGCAGGGAGTAAATATAGCAGATATTTGCATCTCATGAAAAATGTATTTGATCCTTAGACTGTATGTTTTTCACTTTATTTTCATTATGTTCAGATAATACCCACATATTTACAAAATTTATTAGAGGGTTAAATTGAAGAATGAAGATGGTATTACTTTTTTTTTCTTCTTTGTAGTTTGATTCTCTGATACAACACAATAAAAAAGCAAATAATGGCAAAGAAGCCAAATAGATGGCGGAAAAATAAAACATAACCCTTTGTGAAAAACCACAAAAACTCTCCTAAGCGTTAATAATATTTAATGTTTTATTTTTAAAATAAATACACAGAAAAGTCAGGTAATAAAATTAGAAAAAGAGTAGCATGTCTTAAAATGTAACACATTTCCTATAGGGGACAGATTCAACAAGGATAATTTATGTTTTTAGCAATCCAAAATAAACTGTAGGCAATAATCACATACTTGTCCTTCAGTAGACTTAAGAACAAAAGCCCTAGAGTTGCTGACAGTTAACAAGATTGTCTGTTTTTATGTCTATTATTTTTTCAAAATATTCTATCAGAACTAGGGAAGCAAATGATTTAGAGCTGTGAACTTGTTATCATCCAGCTTGCAATAAAAATGCATCACTGCAGCACTGATAGCTCCTGGCATGCTGTGGCAGTGATAAAACTTTTAATGGTGCTGAACAGGCATGGGGTATTGTCAGAAGAGAATGCTCAGAAAGCTACAGTATCTCAGACCTTTGAGGCAGGTGTTGGAGAATGAGTATTAACTATAAAAAAGAATAACAATATACAATCTTGTCATACAATAACAATATCAATACAATGGGGAGAAACAATGAAAGTTTAAGGAAAATCAGTCATCAGCTTAAAGTAATGTAATTCAAGAACTCCATGGCAGCATATAAAGAAAATTTCCTATAGTTGGAAGTCAGAAAAGTTGAGGATTGGACTCAGTAATTATAAGGATACCATAGCTCCAAATAACTTTGCACTTACAACCACAGCAAATATTCTACTGAACCCTGAAATTTGAGATAGAGACTTTAAAACCTAGGACATAAAGTATAATTGCCACTTTTCAGTGAGAAAATATATGAATGCATTAAAAAAAATTGAGTTTGTCCCATGTCTGGTTCACAGTAGCTCTACTGGGTTCATAGACCCACCTCATGGCAATTTCCATGGATTTTAAACATGTAATTTGAATGGATACTTGATGGAGGCCCCACACTGGTTTCTAGGCCTTTGTGGTAAAAACAATCAGAAAGGAAGATCAAGTGGAGCCCTCTGAAATTGCTCTCTCCCTATCCTCCTCCACCTTAGGCAAGATAGTAAACAAAAACAATATCACAGACATCAGCAAGATGGAAGATTAGAAGTTCTGACCCAGCCCTCATCCCTCACAAAAGTAACAGTTTAATAACTATCCACAAATAAAAATAGAGTGTTGGAATACAATTTTTAAAAGCCCACAATAAATGTCATAATTGATGTGGTAATACCTAAAAGCTTTTCCTCTAAGATCCAGCACAAGGCAGGGATGCCCACTCTTTCCACTTCTCTTCAAAATAATACTGAAATTCTAGACAGAGCAAGTGTACAAAAAGAAGGAGGAAAAGAAGGAGAAGCAGAAGAAGGAAAGAAAGAAAGAAAAGAGATCCAAATCAGAAGGAAGAAGTAAAATTACCTGTTTGCACATGACATGATCTTATGTGTAAAAAACCCCAAAAACTCCACAAAGAAAATGTTAGAAATAATAAACAAATCCAGTAAAGTTGCAGAATATAAAATCAACATGCAAAGTCAGTGGTTTTTCTATACACAAGAACAAACTACACAAAAAAGAAATTGAGAAAAGAATCCCATTTACAAGAACAAGAAAAACAATAAAATACTTAAGAATAAATTTAACCAAATAGGTGAAAGACATATATTCTGAAAACTATAAAACATTAATGAATAAATTAAACACAGATAAATGGAGACCTTCTGTGTTCATAGATAGGAAAAATTAATATAGTTAAAATGTACATGCTACCAACTCAAATTCAACAACATATTAAAAGAATTATATACCATGATCATGTGGGGTTTATCCCTGGGATGCAAGGATGGTTCAACATATGCAATCAATAAATGCGATACACCACATTCACAGAATGAAAGAATAAAAATCACATAATCATCTCAATATATACAGAAAAAAAAATCTGACAAAATATAACAGCCTTTCTTGATAAAACCTTCAACAAATTGGGTATAGAAGGAACATGCCTCAACATAAGAAAGGCCATATACCACAAAGACATAACTATCATCCTACTCAACAGTGAAAGATCAAAAGCTTTTTTCTAAGATCAGCAAAAAGACAAGGGTGCAACTCTCACCACTATTTTTCAACATAGTACTGGAAGTCCTAGTTAGATATAGTCAAGACAAATCAGAAAGGACACAGTAAAATTTTTATTATTTGCAGGTGATGTGACCTTATATGCAGAAAATCCAAAAAGCTGTTGGAAATAATCAATGAATTAAATAAAGTTTCAGGATATAAAATCAACATACAGAAATCAGTGGCATTTCTGTATACCAACAAAACTTCTGCAAAAGAAATAAAGTATCCCATTCACAATAGCATCAAAAATATAAAATATAAATAATTAAATGTTTCAACCAAGTAATTGAAATATCTGTATCATGAAAACTGCAAGATTTTTATGAAAGAAATTGAAGAAGATACAAACAAATGGAAAGATATCCCATGTTCATGGATTGGAGCAATTAATATTATTAATATGTCTGTACTATCCAAAGCCATATAATCCAAACCCAATGTAATCCCTATCAAAACTCCAATGGCATTTTTCACAGAAATAAAGCAATCCTAAAATTTGTATGGAACCACAAAAGATCCTGAATTGCCAAAGCAAACCTGAGAATAAAGAACAAAGGTAGATGCATCACAGGTCTTGATTTCAAAATATACTACAAAGATATAGTAATCAAAACAGTATGGTGTTAGCATAAAAATAGACATACTAATGGAACAGAAAAGAGAGTTCAGAAATAAATGCCATCACATACAGTCAACATATATTTGACAAAGGTGCCAAGAAAACTCAATAGGGAAAAATAATCTCTTTAATAAATAGTGCTTGGAAAACCAGATAACCACATGCAGAAATTGCACAAATAACCCAATTTTAAAAATGGGAAAAGGACCTAAATAGACATTTCTCAAAGGAAGACATAAAACTGACCAACAGGTGCATGAAAAGGTGCTCAACATTGCTAATCATCAAGGAAATGAAAATCAAAGCCACAATGAGATATCACCTTACACCAGTTATAATGGTTATTATCGAAAAGAAAAGATAAACGTTGGAGAAGATGTGGTGGAAAGGTGATCCTTGTACACTGTTGGTGGACATGTAAATTGGTACAGCCATTATGAAAACAGTATGGAGCTACCCTCCCCCAAAAAATTAAAAACAGAACTAACTACCATATGATTCAGCAATACCAATTCTGTGTAGTCATCTAAGGAAATGAGAACAGGATATTGAAGAGATATCTACAATTCCATGTTTATTGCATCATTATTCACAATAACCAAGATATGGAAACAACCTACATGTTTATCCATGGATAAATGGAGATAGAAGATATGATATACAAACAAACAATAGGATATTATTCAGTCTGAAAGAGAAGGAAATCCTACCATTTGTGACAACACAAATGAACCTGGAGGACATTATGCTAAGTGAAATAAGCCTAACATACAAAGACAAATATTATACGATCTCACTTATATGTGTAATCTAAAATAGTCAAACTCACTGAAGAATAGAGTAGAATGTTGGTGACAAGGGGTCAGGTGTGGGGAAAATGGAGAGATATCGGTCAAAGGGTGCAAAGTTTCCAGTATGCAAGACGAGTAAGTCTTAGAGATCTAATGTGTAGCATGGTGACTATAGTCAACAACGCTGTGTTGTGTCCTTGAACTTTGCTAGGAGAATACATTTTAAGTGTTCTCACCACAAACATACAAAAATCTAACTATGTGATATGAAGGATATGTTAATTAGATTGTTGTGATCATTTCACAATGTATACATATATCAAAATATCAAGATGTATAACTTAAATATATACAAATTTTATTTGTAAATTATACATCAGTAAGGCTGGAACAAAAATAATACTACATCCCAGGTAGAATGACAGAGATTAGTGTTGCCCTCATACACTTAATTCAGGATTCAGAGGTGGTAGTCCCATCTTATTCTCATTTAATTCATGAGTTTTGTCCTTAAAAGCAAACAACTAGATCCTAAAAGATTGGAGTGGATTACTATAAAGTCAACAAAGAAATAGCCCTAATTATAGCTGCTCTGCCAGAGGTGGTATTTTTTTCTAAAGAAGATTGAAAATTTATTGGTTACATGGTATGTGGCCACTGAGTGGTGAGTGTGTTCTTTTCTATCCCTATCGAGATAGATTAGAAACATTACCCATTCATGTGTGATCAACAATATACTTTTATGTTCTTGACTCATTTTTTATCCTTGTTTGTTTTTATTGGCTTTATCCATATTCATTCTTCTTGAATCTGAAAATATTCTAAGTTTTCCTGACTTCAATCCATGGTGCTAAATAATTTGGTTTTAATTGTTTCTTTGGCTCTTTTCTCCTCTGAACATCTTGACCACCCTAAATCCAAAATTGGCTTTTTTAGCCACAATTCTAGTTGAACCAGACCTGACCCTCATGTGGGGTATCTAGACATCCAGAAAGATATTAAACTTTATTTTTTTGTACCAGCTGATAGTTTTGAAACACATATAGGCAAAGGATTTTCTTCAAGCGAGACTTTCTGATTGTAACAGAATCAACACCTTGATTACCTTAGCATTGTCCTTGAGATAAACAACATAAACATACATTCTTAACTTGATTTAAAAGGCCCTTCATGATCTGTCCTTTGTGTTCCCTTTCTCAAATCACATGTTCCCTCTCCCTTATCTCAAAATAACCCTCCTTCTACATTCAGTCATCCAACTACATTGGCCTTGTCTCAGTAGTCAAACATACCACAAAACACCAGCCAGTGGGCAATATGCTTTGGAAGGTATCCCTCATTAAATTGTTTTAAACACATTTCAAGTTGTGTTAACAGTATAATTCTTATTTTTAAAAGCTGTATTATCTTGAATATTTCAGGACACACTGAGTGATATATTTAGATTTAAATATCTGGAAGAGATAAAATGTTACAATAATGATACATTGTTGCTTATTGAGAAAGCAAATATTCCTTTCTTGCCATTGGGTCCATTGAAGGTATGTGCGTCTCTGCCAGTATAGAGTTTCTGAAGTCTTCACTGAAAACAAAACTGTGGAAACTCTGAGGTATGAAAGAGGTTGTAGACTCATTTTCTTCAATCAGATTTTTATATATCTGTGATCGTGGTCAAGCTAGGCCTTTCAGTATCATATAAAATCCATCATTTCCTATCACTGAAATAAAACAAAACCAAACAAGATATACTGTAGGCTTTATTTCCCAGACTCTTTGATATAAGTATGACTACAATAAAGATTACCATTGCTTCACTTTTAGCAGATTTCTTTTAGTTTAATCAATAAGTGACTTTAATGTGGCACTTAGGCATCACAAATAATTTAGTCAAATAACAAATATAACAAAGACATGTCTACATATTTAGAATACTATTTTCTGACAGTTATTTATAGTAATAAATCCTTTTATGTAACTGATAAATGCTAGAAAAGAACCATGGTGCCATATCAAGATTAATAGATATAAGACATCATGAGAAAAACAGGGCCAGAAAAGTCCTTGAACTTTTCTAAATGCCTCCCACCCCACAAAAATGTGCCTTTCTTCTTATTTTATATAAGTAACAATATATACCTACTATTAATCTTCATTTATCTTTGTTCTGGACAGAATGATGATCACTCATAGAACTGAGTAAAGAATATAGTATGAAAAGGGAGGGGTTCCCTTCCTGTTGGTTGTTTGGCCTGAGGCAACCCATCACTGGAGCCTACCTGGGCTCTTTGGTGCGGCTAATGACGGATGCTGGGAGGGCTTACGCCAAGGTGTATTTCCCAGAACTTCTGCTGCCAGTGTCCTTGTCCCCACCGTGAGCCACAGCCACCCCTGCCTCTGCAGGAGACCCTCCAACACTAGCAGATTTTTCTCTCAAGAAGTAGTGCAGCTTTGAAGACTCCTAGAGATCATGGCAACATTTTTCTCAACTGCATCAACCAACAAGCATTGCTACCTCGAGGAAATAAGAGGCTGCTGAACTCATCCTTGATTCTGTCAAACTATCCTCAATATGTTTAATTGGTCCCTGTGTGGTTGTAGGCAAGAAAAAGAAAAAAAGGACTGAACCCCAGAAACATGACAAATGCTTTGAAAATGGCTTTGGACTAAAAAAGTCTCCATGTGTTTCATAATGTAATCTTTTTGCTTATGAAAAATGCCTGTGAGGATGTCATAGAATGCTGCTGCTGGAAGATTCAAAGCTGTCTCAATGCGTCTCAGCTTTACTTGTCTGAGTGGAATGAAACCAAAGCTGAACCTTCGTATAGTGCCCTGCATGTGAGGCTGGAGAGGCTGATCGCTCACCCACCTCTTCTTTTTCTGATACACCAGAAATACATCTACACGTGGAACTCCTCCTACAGAACACCTACTGAACGCTGGCATAAGACCTCAGACCTCCCAAAAGGTAAGAAAGTCCCCATGTACCTGGGTAGGGCAAAAGAAAAAACAGAGACAAAAGAATACGGATGGGACCTGCACCAGTGGGAGGGAGCTATGAAAGAGGAAATGTTTCCACACACTAGGAGCCTCTTCACGGGAGGAGACTGTGGGTGGTGGAGGGGGAAAGCTTCGGAGCCGCGGAGGAGAGCCCAGCAACAGGGGTGCAGAGGGCAAAGCGGAAAGATTACTTCACAGAGGATCGGTGCCGACCGGCACTCACCAGCCCGAGAGGCTTGTCTGCTCACCCACCAGGGCAGGCGGGGCTGGGAGCTGAGGTTTAGGCCTCGGTCGGAGTGCAGGCAGAGGACTGGATTTGGCGGCATGAACACAGCCTGCAGGGGGTTAGTGCACCATGGCTAGCCGGGAGGGAGTCCGGGGAAAAGTCTGGACCTGACGAAGAGGCAAGAGAATTTTTCTTCCCTCTTTGTTTCCTGGTGCGCGAGGAGAGGGGATTAAGAGCGCTGCTTAAAGGAGCTCCAGAGACGGGCGCGAGCCACGGCTAAAAGACGCTAAGGCTGCTGCTGCCGCCACCAAGAAGCCTGTGTGTGAGCACAGGTCACTATCCACACCCCCCTTCCAGGGAGGCTGTGCAGCCCGCCACTGCCAGGGTCCCGGGATCCAGGGACAATTTCCCTGGGAGAATGCACGGCGCGCCTCAGGCTGCTGAAACGTCCCGCTGGCCTCTGCTGCTGCAGGCTTGCGCTGCATCCATACCCCTCCTTCCCCACAGCCTGAGTGAGCCAGAGTCCCCGAAGCAGCTCCTCCTTTAACTCCATCCTGTCTGAACGAAAAAGAGACGCCCTCCAGCGACCTACACGCAGAGGCAGGGCCAAATCCAAAGCTGATCCCCGGGAACTGTGCGAACAAATAAGAAAAAGGGAAATCTCTCCCAGCAGCCTCAGAAGCAGCGGATTAAAGCTCCACAATCAACTTGATGTACCCTGCAACTGTGAAATACATGAATAGATAACGAATCATCCCAAACTGAGGAGGTGGACTTTGAGAGCAAGATCTATTATTTTTCCCCCTTTCCTCTTTTTGTGAGTGTGTATGTGTATGCTTCTGTGTGAGATTTTGTCTGTATAGCTTTGCTTCCACCATTTGTCCTAGGGTTCTATCCGTCCTTTTTTTGTTTTCTTTTAATTTTTTTTCTTAATAATTATTTTTTATTTTAATAATTTTTTAAATTTTATCTTCTTTCTTTCTTTCTTTCTTTCTTTCTTTCTTTCCTTCCTTCCTTTCTTCCCTCCCTCCTTCCTTCCTTCTTTCTTTCTTTCTTTCTTTCTTTCTTTCTTTCTTTCTTTCTTTCTTTCTTTCTTTCTTTCTTTCTTTCTTTCTTTCTTTCTTTCTTTCTTTCATTTTCTCCCTTTTATTCTGAGTCATGTGGATGAAAGGCTCTTGGTGCTGCAGCCAGGAATCAGTGCTGTGCTTCTGAAGTGGGAGAGCCAACTTCAGGACACTGGTCCACAAGAGACCTCCCAGCTCCACGTAATATCAAGCAGCAAAAATCTCCCAGAGATCTCCATCTCAACACCAGCACCCAACTTCACTCAACGACCAGCAAGCTACAGTGCTAGACACTCTATGCCAAACAACTAGAAAGACAGGAACACAACCCCACCCATTAGCAGAGAGGCTGCCTAAAATCATAAAAAGTCCGCAGACAGCCCAAAACACACCACCAGACGTGGACCTGCCCACCAGAAAGACAAGATCCAGCCTCCTCCACCAGAACACAGGCACTAGTCCCATCCACCAGGAAGCATACACAACCCACTGAACCAACTTTAGCCACTGGGGACAGACAACAAAAACAACGGGAACTACGAACCTGCAGCCTGCAAAAAGGACACCCCAAATAAAGTAAGATAAGCAAAATGAGAAGATAGAAAAACACACAGCAGAGGAAGGAGCAAGATAAAAACCCACCAGACCTAACAAATGAAGAGGAAATAGGCAGTCTACCTGAAAAAGAATTCAGAATAATGATAGTAAACATGACCCAAAATCTTGGAAATAGAATAGAGAAAATGCAAGAAACATTTAACAAGGACCTAGAAGAACTAAAGTTGAAACAAACAGTGATGATCAACCCAATAAATGAAATGAAAAATACTCTAGATGGGATCAATAGCAGAATAACTGAGGCAATAGAACGGATAAGTGACCTGGAAGATAAAATAGTGGAAATAACTACTGCAGAGCAGAATAAAGAAAAAAGAATGAAAAGAACTGAGGACAGTCTCAGAGACCTCTGGGACAACACTAAACACACCAACATTCGAATTATAGGGGTTCCAGAAGAAGAAGAGAACAAAAAAGGGACTGAAAAAATATTTGAAGAGATTATAGTTGAAAACTTCCCTAATATGGGAAAGGAAATAATTAATCAAGTCCAGGAAGCACAGAGAGTCCCATACAGGATAAATCCAAGAAGAAATACTCCCAGACACATATTAATCAAACTGTCAAAAATAAAATACATGGAAAACATATTAAAAGCAGCAAGGGAGAAACAACAAATAACACACAAGGGAATCCCCATAAGGTTAACAGCTGATCTTTCAGCAGAAACTCTGAAAGCCAGAAGGGGCTGGCAGGACATATTTAAAGTGATGAAGGAGAAAAACCTGCAACTAAGATTACTCTACCCAACAAGGATCTCATTCAGATTTGATGGAGAAATTAAAACCTTTACAGACAAGCAAAAGCTGAGAGAGTTCAGCACCACCAGAACCAGCTTTACAACAAATGCTAAAGGAACTTCTCTAGGCAAGAAACACAAGAGAAGGAAAAGACCTACAATAACGAACCCAGAACAATTTAGAAAATGGGAATAGGAACATACATATCGATAATTACCTTAAATGTAAATGGACTAAATGCTCCCACCAAAAGACACAGATTGGCTGAATGGATACAAAAACAAGACACATATATATGCTGTCTACAAGAGACCCACTTCAGACCTAAATACACAACAGACTGAAAGTAAGGGGATGGAAAAAGTTATTCCATGCAAATGGAAACCAAAAGAAAGCTGGAATAGCAATTCTCATATCAGCCAAAATACACTTTAAGATAAAGACTATTAGAAGAGACAAAGAATGATGCTACATAATGATCAAGGGATGGATCCAAGAAGAAGTATAACAGTTGTAAATATTTATGCACCCAACGTAGGAGCACCTCTATACATAAGGCAAATACTAACAGCCATAAAAGAGAAAATCGACAGTAACACATTCATAGTAGGGGACTTTAACACCCAACTTTCACCAATGGACAGATCATCTAAAATGAAAATAAATAAGAAAACACTAGCTTTAAATGATAAATTAAACAAGATGGACTTAATTGATATTTATAGGACATTCCATCCAAAAACAACAGAATACATATTTTTCTCAAGTGCTCATGGAACATTCTCCAGGATAGATCATATCTTGGGTCACAAATCAAGCCTTGGTAAATTTAAGAAAATTGAAATTGTATCAAGTATCTTATCCATCCACAACGCTATGAGACTAGATATCAATTACAGGAAAAGATCTGTAAAAAATACAAACACATGGAGGCTAAACTATACACTACTTAATAACGAAATGATCATTGAAGAAATCAAAGAGGAAATAAAAAATACCTAGAAACAAATGACAATGGAGACATGATGAACCAAAACCTATAGGATGCAGCAAAAGCAGTTTTAAGAGGGAAGTTTATAGCAATACAATCCTACCTTAAGAAACAGGAAACATCTCGAATAAACAACCTAACCTTGCACCTAAAGCAATTAGAGAAAGAAGAACAAAAAAACCCAAAGTTAGCAGAAGGAAACAAATCATAAAGATCAGATCAGAAAAAAATGAAAAAGAAATGAAGGAAATGATAGCAAAGTTCAATAAAACTAAAAGCTGGTTCTTTGAGAAGATAAACAAAATTGATAAACCATTAGCCAGACTCATCAAGAAAAAAAGGGAGAAGACTCAAGACAATAGAATTAGAAATGAAAAAGGAGAAGTAACAACTGACACTGCAGAAATACAGAGGATCATGAGAGATTACTACAAGCAACTCTATGCCAATAAAATGAACAACCTGGAAGAAATGGACAAATTCTTAGAAATGCACAAACTGCCAAGACTGAATCAGGAAAAAATAGAAAATATGAACAGACCAATCACAAGCACTGAAATTGAAACTGTGATTAAAAATCTTCCAACAAACAAAGGCCCAGGACCAGATGGCTTCACAGGTGAATTCTATCAACATTTAGAGAAGAGCTAACACCTATCCTTCTCAAACTCTTCCAAAATATAGCAGAGGGAGGAACACTCCCAAACTCATTCTACGAGGCCACAATCACCCTGATACCAAAACCAGACAAGGATGTCACAAAGAAAGAAAACTACAGGCCAATATCACTGATGAACATAGATGCAAAATCCTCAACAAAATACTAGCAAACAGAATCCAATAGCACATTAAAAGTATCATAGACCATGATCAAGTGGGGTTTATCCCAGGAATGCAAGGATTCTTCAATATATGCAAATCAATCAACATGATACACCATATTAAGAAAGTAAAAGAGAAAAACCATAAGATCATCTCAATAGATGCAGAGAAAGCTTTCGACAAAATTCAACACCCATTTATGATAAAAACCCTGCAGAAAGTAGGCATAGAGGGAACTTTTCTCAACATAATAAAGGTCATATATGACAAACCCACAGCCAACATCATCCTCAATGGTGAAAAACTGAAAGCATTTCCACGAAGATCAGGAACAAGACAAGGTTGCCCCCTCTCACCACTCTTATTCAACATAGTTTTGGAAGTTTTAGCCACAGCAATCAGAGAAGAAAAAGGAAATAAAAGGAATCCAAATTGGTAAAGAAGTAAAGCTGTTACTGTTTGCAGATGACATGATACTATACATAGAGAATCTTAAAGATGCTACCAGAAAACTACTAGAGCTAATCAATGAATTTGGTAAAGTAGCAGGTTACAAAGTTAATGCACAGAAATCTCTGTCATTCCTATGTGCTAATGATGAAAAATCAGAAACTGAAATCAAGAAAACACTCCCATTTACCATTGCAACAAAAAGAATAAAATATCTAGGAATAAACCTACCTAAGGAGTCAAAAGACCTGTATGCAGAAAATTATAAGACACTGATGAAAGAAATTAAAGATGATACAAATAGATGGAGAGATATACCATGTTCTTGGATTGGAAGTATCAATATTGTGAAAATGACTCTACTACCCAAAGCAATCTACAGATTCAATGCAATCCCTATCAAACTACCACTGGAAGTTTTCACAGAACTAGAACAAAAAATTTCACAATTTGTATGGAAACACAAAAGACCTCGAATAGCCAAAGCAATCTTGAGAATGAAAAACAGAGCTGGAGGAATGAGGCTCCCTGACTTCAGACTATATACTACAAAGCTACAGTAATCGAGACAATATGGTACTGGCACAAAAACAGAAATATAGATCAATGGAACAGGATAGAAAGCCCAGATATAAACCCACACACATATGGTCACCTTATCTTTGATAAAGGAGGCAGGAATGCACAGTGGAGAAAGGACAGCCTCTTCAATAAGTGGTGCTGGGAAAACTGGACAGGTACGTTTAAAAGTATGAGATTAGATCACTCCCTAACACCATGCACAAAAATAAGCTCAAAGTAGATTAAATACCTGAATGTAAGGCCAGAAACTATCAAACTCTTAGAGAAAAACATAGGCAGAACACTCTATGACATAATTCACAACAAGATCCTAGAGAAATGGAAATAAAAACAAAAATAAGCAAATGGGACCTAATGAAACTTCAAAGCTTTTGCACAGCAAAGGAAACCATAAACAAGATGAAAAGACAACCCTCAGAATGGGAGAAAATATTTGCAAATGAAGCAACTGACAAAGGATTAATCTCCAAAATTTACAAGCAGCTCATGCAGCTCAATAACAAATAAAAACAAAAAAAAAATCTAAAAATGGGCAGAAGACATAGATAGACATTTCTCCAAAGAAGATATACAGACTGCCAAAAAATATATGAAAGAACACTCAACATCATTAGTCATTAGAGAAATGCAAATCAAAACTACAATGAGATATCATCTCACACCAGTCAGAATGGCCATCATCAAAAAATCTACAAACAATAAATGTTAGAGAGGGTGTGGAGAAAAGGGAACACTCTTGCACTGCTGGTGGGAATGTGAATTGGTACAACCACTATGGAGATTCCTTTAAAAACTACAAGTAGAACTACCATATGACCCAGCAATCCCACTACTGGGCATATACCATGAGAAAACCATAAATCAAAAAAAGTCATGTACCAAAATGTTCATTGCAGCTCTATTTTCAATAGCCAGGGGATGGAAACAACCTACATGTCCATCATCGGATGAATGGATAAAGAAGATGTGGCACATATATACAATGGAATATTACTCAGCCATAAATAGAAACGAAATTGAGCTATTTGTAATGAGGTGGATAGACCTAGGGTCTGTCATACAGAGTGAAGTAAGTCAGAAAGTGAAAGACAAATACCGTATGCTAACACATATATATGGAATTTAAGAAAAAAAATGTCATGAAGAACCTAGAGGTAAGACAGGAATAAAGACACAGACCTACTAGAGAATGGACTTGAGGATATGGGGAGGGGTAAGGGTAAGCTGTGACAAAGCGAGAGAGTGGCATGGACATATATACACTACCAAATGTAAAATAGATAGCTAGTGGGAAGCAGCTGCATAGCACAGGGAGATCAGCTGGGTGCTTTGTGACCACATAGAGGGGTGGCATAAAGAGGGTGGGAGGGAGGGAGACGCAAGAGGGAAGAGATATGGGAACATATGTATATGTATAACTGATTCACTTTGTTATAAAGCAGAAACTAACACACCATTGTAAAACAATTATACTCCAATAAAGATGTAAAAAAAAAAAATAAAAGGGAAATTATTCATTAGTAGGAAAAAGTGTTGTTTTCAGTACATATCCTACTTCATATTGTTACTCACCACAATCTGTCATCTGATCCCATTACATAAAGTTCCACTATGTGACTGTAGATCTAGCAGATTTACTCACTTGTGAGCATTTTGAATGAAACATAAATCAGTTTTTTTTCTTCTGAAGCCTGGCATTTTTGAGAAGAAGATCGTGGGAAATGGATGGTGTTTCTCCATTTCTCAGTCCTTTACATTTCTTCAAAGGATCAGAGCAAATTGTTCAAGTGCTGTGAGAACTTTTCTTTCAATTTGCTTATTAACTTGCTGTAAATAGAAACTTTACAAATTGATTTTAATGCACAGTTGTGTTTCTGTTTTATTCCCTATGACATGCCAACTTCTTGCCTTCTCTGCTTTTTTCTAAACTGAGTCCTTACTAGTGGGTTTCTTTTGGTTACCATCTATACATCATGACTATAGGATATTGATTTTTTATTTTTGTCTTCTCTAAAGCAAGGGTTGCATTTGTTTGGATGCCGGGGCTTAAAATAGATTCTTCCTGGGTAGCACAATATCACTTATTAAACTTCTAATCTGTGTGTCAAGGGCACTGTGTAAACATCGCTTTTGTTTTTTAATTTTATTTTTTGAGAAAATAATATATTTTATTTTTTTAACATCTTTATTGGAGTATAATTGCTTTATATTGTTGTGTTAGTTGCTGCTGAATAACAAAGTGAATCAGCTATATGTATACATATATCCCCATGTTACCTCCCTTTTGTGTCTCATTCTCACCCTATGCCAGCCCTCTAGGTGGTTACAAAGCACGGAGCTGATCTCCCTGAGCTATGCAGCTGCTTCCCACTATCTATTTTACATTTGGTAGTTTATATATGTCCATGCCACTCTCTTACTTCGTCTCAGCTTACCCTTCCCCCTCCCTGTGTCCTCAAGTCCATTCTCTACGTCTGCGTCTTTATTCCTGTCCTGCCCCAAGGTTCTTCAGAACCTTTTCTTTTTTTTTTTTAGATTCCATATATATGTGTTAGCATACAGTATTTGTTTTTCTCATTCTGACTTACTTCACTCTGTATGACAGACTGTAGGTCTCTCCACTTCACTACAAATAACTCAATTTCATTTCCTTTTTTGGCTGAGCAATATTCCATTGTATATATGTGCCACGTCTTCTTTATCCATTCATCTGTTGATGGAAACTTAGGTTGCTCCCATATCCTGGTTATTGTAAATAGTGCTGCAATGAATATCTTGGTACTCCAAAGAAGATGTACAGATTGCCAACAAACACATGAAAGGATGCTCAACATCACTAATCATTAGAGAAATGCAAATCAAAACTGCAATGAGGTATCACCTCACACCAGTCAGAATGGCCATCATCAAAAAATCGACAAACAACAAATGCTGGAGAGGGTGTGGAGAAAATGGTACCCTCTTGCACTGTTAGTGGGAATGTAAATTGATATATCCACTATGGAAAACAGTATAGAAGTTCCTTAAAAATCTAAAAATAGAACTAACATATGACCCAGAAATCCCACTACTGGTCATATACCCTGAGAAAACCACAATTCAAAAAGAGTCATGTACCAGAATCATTGCTTTTTAATAGCTATTGTGTGAGCTGTATGAGAACTATATTGTAATAAGTACACTGTGTAGGGAAAAGATAATAATAGTTTGTAAGACTAGTAATGGTCTTGAGAAATTACATAGAGAAGAAAACAAGTTGGGGAAAGGGTGTATTCTAATATATACATTTATATTCTGTTTTTTTTTTTTTAAATAGAGTAACTGACACTTCTTAGTATAGAATAAGAGCTATGGAAAGAAATCCACTGTGGGAAATAATTTTATTGCAAGAGTTGTTAGTTACTTACACAATATAAAATCTTTCCTTTTCCTTTAGTAACAAAACCACAATTTTTTCGGGTGTTGTATGTGCCAGTTTAAAAATTGAATTTCCCAGAAACTCTTACTTGTGTGGCCACGTGACATCATTCTGATTGATAAAACATTGAGAGTATCTTTGCTTTCCACATACGCACACCACCCCTTCTTCCCTGCTACCTAGAACAGTGATAGGATATTGGAGCTGAAGCAAGCATCTTACAATTAAGGAAAATGCAAGGAGAATTTCAGAGGCCTCACCTGAGACCATGTGACCTCTCATTATGTAACATAAACAAACCTGAAAATTTTTATAAACTAGTGTCCTCTAGTTCTCTATTACTCACACTGAACACAATTTCTGTGTGAATATTTTTGGAATTTCACTTAACTCTATCCATAAAATATGTTCACCTTACTGATGAATATAACAATTCAATTCCTCTAGAGAAAATCTTCCTTCAGCCTTGGCCCAGTGACAGTGAATTTGACTGAATTTCTGCTTACAATGCATTAATTTTCACATTTACTTTATAAAAATATCTATAATATTAAGGAAGCTGTTAAGGAATATAAGTAATATAGGGAATTTGAGATCCATAGAAAAAATTTTTGGTCAGAAAGTATCTCATAAATATTCAAATTACTTTTAAAAGCAGTCAAATAAAGCTATTCTGGAAGCTGCTAACTCCATTTATATAAAAGATGATGACTGTATTTGAAATGGTAAAGGGGGCTGTATTTTAAAAGAAAAACTTTTATTAATATTAGATAACATTTTCCCTTTTTTATTGAGGTATATAGTTGATGTACAATATTATATAATTTTCAGATGTACAGCATAGTGACTTACGATTTTTAAAGGTTATATTCTATTTCTAGTTACTATAAAATATTGATTATATTCCCTGTGTTGTACTATATATCCTTGTAGCTTATTTATTTTATACAAAGTAGTATGTACCTCTTAACCCCATATCACTATCCTATCTTACCCCTCTCCCCTTTCTTCTCCCCACTGGTAACCACTAGTTTGTTCTCTATATCTGTGATCCTTTTTCTTTTTGTTATATTTTTGTTTTATTTTTTAGATTTCACATATAAGTGATATCATATAATATTTGTCTTTCCTGCTCTGACTTATTTCACTTAGCATAGTAACCTCCAAATCCATCCATGTTATTGCAAATGGCAAAATATTATTTTAATGGCTGAATAGTATTCCATTGTGTGTGTGTTTGTATGTGTGTATATATATATATATATATATATATATATATATATATATATATATATATATATATATATATATCACATCTTCTTTACTCATTCATCTATAGACAGACACTCAGGTTCCTTCCATATCTTGGCAATTGTAAATAATGCTGCTAGGAACATGGTGCAGTGTTCAAATTAGTATTTTCAAATTAGTGGTTTTTTTTTTTTTTTTTTTTTTTGGATAAATACTCAGAAGTGGAACTGCTGGGTCTTATAGTTTCTTGAGAAATTGCCATACTGTTTTACATAGTGGCTGCACCATTTTGCATTCTTACTAACAGTGTACAAAGGTTCCCTTTTCTCCACACCCTTGCCAACATTTGTTATTTCTGGTCTCTTTAATGATAACCATTGTAGTTTTAACTTGCAGTTCCTGACAGTTAATGACGTTGAGCATGTTTTCCTGTGCTTGTTGTCCATCTGTATGTCTTCTTTGGAAAAATATCTATTCGAGTTTTCTGCTCATTTTTTTAATTGGGTTGTTTCTTTTTTGATGTTGAGTTGTATGAGCTACTTAAATATTTTAGATAGTAACTCCATTTATATAACAGTCATATTATTTGAAAAATTTTCTCCCATTCAGTAGGTTGTCTTTTTGTTTTGTCAGTTGTTTCCTTTGCTGTGCAAAAGCTTTGAAGTTTGATGAGGCTCCATTTGTTTATATTTGCTTTTATTTCCTTTGCTTTAGGAGACAGATTCAAAAAAAAATTGCTGCAATTTATATCAAAGAGTGTTCTCCTTATGTTCTCTTCTAGGAATTTTATGATTTCCAGTCTTACATTTAGGTATTTAGGTAGATACCATTTTAAATGGTTTACTGTATATTGATTACTTTTTCTTTTCAAAATAAGGTACTATACATGGATCAAGGGCTGGTTTAGGAGACCTGGATTTAGTCCAATTGTTGTGTTTATTATGTAATCTTGGGAGAGTCATATATTCCTAGGTTCAACTTCCAATTCAAAAATTGTCATGCTAGGTCAAATTATCTACATGTATTAAATGTTTTATTTTGCTGGTTATTCAGTGAATATAATACATTTTTAGGTTGTTGGAATTACTATTAAAAAACTTAAATAAATTATAAATTTCAAAACGAATATAAATAATGAAAATTATACCAATGGAAAGATTATTTGTAAAAATTTTGGCTGACTTTAATTAATGAACTTTTAGAAATACAGATGAACAACACTTACCTAATTACAATATTTAAATTAGTTAAAAATATTTAAAATCTCACATTAAATCTCCAGAAAAATGTTTTAAGTGTTTACCTACATTTTGAGGTCCCAAGTCCATTTCTACTTTCCCCTATCCAAGAGATGATTGTGAAGTTTTGAGAAAGTTAATGCAGTTTTCAAGGATGAATCTTCATGAACCATAGGGAACACCTCAGTGCAGTGAAAGCATATCCACACATAGAATCAATATACACTCTTCAAGGCCATGTTTGCCTTTAAGGGAGCCATGGTCTTTATAGTAGGACTAAATATTTTATTACTTCTATTGTAAAAGCATGTTGTTTGGACTATGGTTAATTTATATATGGAAAAGATGCCCACTAAATTTTTCATGAGGTTTAGCTACTGTGTTTTTATATGTTATATGAAATTTAAACCATGACAGAAAATAAAGTCTATGCAGGCTAAGAAATGTTAAAGTTTTAGTAATCAAAAAATATTTTTCATCATTAAAAATATAGTATTTTTTAAATGAGGAGTTACGGTGTTTTTGAGATATAACCTCATAAAAAAGTAAGAGTAAAATGATAAAATGAAAGAAATAGGAGAGAAATAACACTGCAAGACTCAGTGGACTTCAAGTAAAGAAAACAGTAAACAAGACATATGTATATTAAAAGACAAAAACCCGTATATCAGTCATTTCATAGAAATATTTCAAGGTTAATATACAGGCAGATATTAAAGAATTTTTTATCTGGTATCTAATTCCTGGTTCTAATTCCTGATTCTTTTAGCTCTCTGAGCTTTATGTTATCAATCATAAAAATATCCTCTGCCCAGGCCATAAAATGAGATCCAATGAAAAACTCTTGAGATAATTTGAATTAAGTAAACTATATCTATTAAGTAAACTATATCTATACATCTATATGGCATATAGAGTTTACCATATGTAATATATATTGTATAAAGTATTTTATTATAGTGATATAAGTAAGCTTTATATATAGTCATCTTATAGTAATCATTTTAGTACCATTTTCACTTAAACTAGAAATATGTAGGTGTGTTATGCAGTATTTGAAATCATAAAATTGTTATCCTTGTTAGTATTTTATTGTTTAAGAAAACAATGCATGAGAGGCTGAGTAATGGTAAGTTTAAGATTCTGTCTTAAATAATGAAGTTCCAAAGAACTTATGGCCAGAAAAGAGACCAGAAGGTGCAAACAGCTGTGTGGAATTGCAGGAAAGAAACCAAAGCCTCAGCAGCAGATTGAAAGTCAGCAGCATGGTGATGAGGAGTTACTAGGGGGAATACTTTAAATAACAGCAGAGGGAGGGAAATGCATCCATGAATAAAGAAAAGGGAAAAAGAAAGACACCTGGTTGGACTTGTTTTTTTAAGTTGGATGAACAAAGAGATTTACAAAGATCAGATATTTAATGAATTGACTGCTGTGATAGTGAAACAGATCTGAGCTGTCAGAATTAGATGTCTTAAAAGTCAAGAGAAGGGTTGCAGCACAGGTAGGTGTAAACACAGAGAATTCCAAAATTTTTTAATGTGTTTGAAAATATGCACTATTGAAATATGAATTGCAAAGCCTTATTTAGTATAAATGATCAAATTAAAGTTGATATTTGTCAAGGGTTGAAAGTTCATATTTTAATAGTTAATCACACATGTTTTTAAGATACCTTGAGAATACATTTTCTTTTAATTTTAGTTTCTAAGCTTTCTGAAAAAAATAAATAACTACTTACAAACACTAACACATAAATATACATTCATTGTGGAAAATTCAACACAAATATATGTAGAAGAAAGAGTTAACTGTTCCCCTTCACTGTTCCTCAATTCCTCTCCCCTGAATGAAGGTAACAATTTTTTAAATATGTATTTTTGGAGTATCCTTCTGGATCTACTTCTATGTAGTTTTTACTGTGTATTTTTATATGTATATACATGCACATATAATTTCAGGTTTTATATTATATTATTTATATAATTCTGCAATTGTTCTGTTTTTATTTATTATCCTTAATAAGTTTCTACATCAATGTATATAAATCTACCTCATTCTTTTTAACCCTGACTAGAATTATAGAGAATAAGTGTATCACAATATATTCTGTCTTCTATTTTTTTTTTTTTTTTTTTTTTTGCGGTACGCGGGCCTCTCACTGTTGTGGCCTCTCCCGTTGCGGAGCACAGGCTCCGGACGTGCAGGCTCAGCAGCCACGGCTCACGGGCCCAGCTGCTCCGCGGCATGTGGGATCTTCCCGGACCGGGGCACGAACCCACGTCCCCTGCATCGGCAGGCGGACTCTCAACCACTGCGCCACCAGGTAAGCCCCTCTGTCTTCTATTAAAGGATACTTCAGTTGCTTACATATTTTTTACCATAAAAAGTATAATTCCAGAAACTTATGATAGAATGAATTAATTTTTTAATTACTATCCTCAAGCTAATGGCAAAACCCTGTTGAATGTTTGTTCTTTCTTCCCTTTCAGAATCATCTATCCTCTGCAAAACTCCTATGATTTAATTTTCACTGCTTGATATTGGATTAAATGAAACTAATTATGAGAGAGGACTGTTGGGGAAACTGAAAATATGTAAGTATTTGCAATAGACACATGTTCTCCAAAATTCCAGTTTTATTTCAAATGCCATGATCCTGATGAACCACTTTATAAAAACAGTGGCATAGTGAACGGAGAATAATTTAGCATTAAGGCTAAAGTGTGATTGAAATTCAGTTCTAATCAGGACCACTCCACATGACATTTTGTGCCTTAGGGTCCTCATCTGCAGAGAATAATAATAATATCTACTTTTATTTGATACTGTGTGGAATAAATAAGGGATGTTCCTCACCCAAAGGTGTATTAAATAAATTTAGTTCCTTTTTTATAATAGGCACTCAGTAAATGCAAAAAAATGATGTTGAAGTCTGTTGGTTTAGGTTTGTGTGTGACTCTGTGTGTTGTTTATTTATATGCCACCCCCCAAAAAATTAAAATACAAAATACTTCTATTAATGCATCCAATATATCCTTAGTAAAGGGACTAGAAATTAAAATTGGGAAACTAAACTAAAATCTATCTGAAGAGTTTTTTTCTCAGTATCTGGATCAGTCAAATAATCACTTTGACCACTTGCTGTCTTAACCATGAAAACCAAAGCTAGATTGTTATTAAATGTGTATATCAACGAGTGACTTTCAAAGTGTGGTGCGCAGACTAGCAGCATCCTCTGGAATGTTATTAGAAATGCAAACTAAGCTCCCTCCAAAACCTACTGAACCAGAAACTTTAGGGGTTGAATACAGCAACACATTTCAGTGTGTCCTCTGGGGGATTCTGATGCATGCTCAAAGTCGAGAAACACAACTGTATATCTTTAATACATAAATACTAAAATGTGAAATGTTATTCATTTCACTACTTATAACTTTACAAATGAAATACATCCAAACAGTACATTTTAACATGTCAAGTGAAATTATGAATATTATAATGATAGAGAACTCAAAATAGTGATACACGTTTGGTCTTGCCAAATTTCCCTCCAGATTAGTCTGTTACATGTGCTTCTTTTTACCCAGGTTTCAGAAATGACATTCTTACTAAGTGTTTTCAGATGCTCATCAATTAGATGAGAGGTTAAATCTGGAATTATTCTCAGCATCTTCCACACAGCGTTGTGTTCAAATAGCATCCTGTGAATGGGCCTTAAAAAAAAGATTTCAATGATGTGTTAGTTTCTGCTTTATAACATAATGAATCAGTTATACATATGTTCCCATATCTCTTCCCTCTTGCGTCTCCCTCCCTCCCACCGTTGTTCACCATATTGTTATCCTCTTGCTCCCTGGGCACACAGTTATATGACATATTCAAGCCTTCCTTGAACTTAGATACAGCTATATGAAACTGAGTTCTGTTCAATAGAATATGGGCAGCAGTGATGCTTGACATTTCCACGCCTATCCTTTAAAAGATCTGTCCTGTGTACAACCATCCATTCTCTTTTCCTATCCATTGGCTAAATGGGGGGACTCCAAGAACTCAGAGAAAGGAAGAGGTGAAAGAGGCAGAATGATCTAGGTCCTTGAGTTGCCATTTGGATGAGAAGTGACCAACAATGAGTTGACTATTGACTATTAAATAAACTGTAAATGTGTTAAGGCTCTGGAAAAAAAAAAGAATGCACACTGAGAGACTACCACATAAATACAAAGAAACAAACAAACCAAAAAATCCTCAATTTTTGAGCTTCCAAATTTGTATTTCCATTTTTTTTCAGCATTGCTAAGGATAAGTGATGATGGTCTCTTTTGTCTTAGTAATCTTTATAATTTGTTCTCCTTCCAAGATAAAGAGGTACCTCCATGAAACTTTAAACTTTAGGATATTACATAGTGCCTTTACCTTCTTTTTATATAAAACTCAGTGCTTCAATTTTAAGATTATATCTCTCATTATTAGTCATTATAATAATAAAAACCTCTTTTAGACAATAAAATGATTGATGTCTTATTTTATTCTTGATTTTTAGGTACTATTAAAGTTAGAGCAAATGAATATGTAATTTAACATTTGAGAATATAAATTTTAAGTGAAAAGATGCATATGTAATTTTAAATAAAACATAGTTTTCTTATGATGGATGATATTTATTTACTTTTAATCATTAAATTCACTATTTAATAAATATAATACCATAATCAAGAAACAAAATTCATGTTGATTCTAAGTTTTCAAGGGACTAACCCAGCTACCATGCCATTGTTAAATGTTCAGTATTTTTAAAAAATCTATTGTGAAAAATCAGTTTAGCAGTAGATAGGGAATTCAGAGTACTCACATATATGTAGGTTTGACAGAAACAGTCCCAGTTTAGGTGTGATATTCTGTTGGTTCATCTGTTATGCCTGTGTTTATGTGTGCATGTTTACTGATCACATTATAAATTGTTTTTTTTTTTTTGGTATTGTGTGTTGTAGCAAAAAAAAAAAGTTGGAAAAGCACTAATTTAGTAGATAATTTTAAGAAATACTTTTGAGAAAACTAGCTCCCCACTTAATATCATTTAAAAGTGTGTACTTCAGATGTAATAATAAAGAATTAGTATTCAGAAATGGCATGGTATTATAACCAAATCCTAAAAAAAATGTCATTGATTTAGCAACCAAACAGGGGATGACAAGGAAATAATATCACAGATTTTTAAATAGACATACATTTTTAGTGGCAAAACATTTGAAATATCAGTTGCCTGAAATAATTTGGAAGGTAGACCAAGTGCCTAAGAAACCAACTGCTTCACAGAAAATAGTTGGAAAAAGTTAAAAAGTTATTGGGTTTTGTTTGCTTAATGTTAGTTGTTCATAGCAATGTATTATTAGCTGGATAAAACTGACCAGTTATCAAACATAAATGAAAAGGAATAGAGAAGATCCAGAAATGTGTGGCATGATTTTAAAAGCGATGTCATTAGACGAATATAATAGTCATTTTTACCTGTATGGATGAGTAGACTAATGTTTTTCATCAAATTGGGAAGTTTTGGCTATTCTTTCTTCAAATATTCTCTGTCCCTTTTCTCTCTTCTCTCCTTCTGGGATTCCCATTGTGTTGATTCTGGTATACTTGGTGGTGTCCCATAGGTCTCTGAAGCTCTGTCCATGTTTTTCATTCTTATTCTTTCTCTTCTCTGACTGGATAATCTTAATTGATATATCTTCTTCAAGTTTGCCAAACTTTTCTTCTGCCAGATCAAATCTGTTGTTGAACCTCTAGTGAAGTTTTTATTTCAGTTATTGTACTTTTTAACTCCATAATCTCTATTTGGATCTTTTTTTGCAGTTTCTTTTTATTGATATTATCTATGTGGTAAGACATTATTGTCATACTTTCATTTAATTCTATAAAGTCTGTATTTCCTGTGTGCAGCTACCTAAATCTCTGTTTATTTCACTTAATAGTCATCTAATAATTGTTTGGAAATTTTCTTAAATGCCTGAACCATTAAGTCCCCCAACTTTTGCTGATGGGCAGGCTGTGTGTTTTCATGCTCTACTTTAATTCATTAGACACTGTTTTCTTTATGTCTTTGAACCTATTCATAATAGTAGATTTAAAATCTTTTTCCTACTATGTCTAACATTTGAATCCTCTCAGGACATTGTTTGCTCTTGGCTGCTTCTTTCCCTACATATGGGACACACTTTGTTGTTTCTTTGCATGTCTCATAATTTTTGTTTAAAATTGAACATTTTAGCTAATGTGGCAAATCTAGCTATAACCTTTCCCCTCCTTCCCAGGGTCAAATAACAACAATGCACAATGAATGTGGTTTTTTAAGGGAGTTGCCAGACAAATCACAGTGTGGCAGTGCTTTGGGAGTGGGTTTTTTGAGGATCTCCTAACCAGTCTTCCCTTTCAGGAGCTGCAGAGCTGTTAGCTCCTAAAAACTGTTACAAAATTGGAGACAGGAGGATTAAAATAGGTCAAAATAAAAAGCTACAAACCCTGCTAATTTTCTTGAATAAATACTCCTCATGTGGTTTCATGCATCTGATTAATTTTAGAGTTCTGAAAAAATTTGTTTTGACAATCTTTGTCAGTATTTCATTGATTGTATGAAGGAGCAGATATACAGAGGTCCTCACTCTGCCATTCTAGAAGCCCTGCACTCCACATTGAATCTTAAATCCTCTGATCGATAGCAACACCCCTAATTTCTTCCCACAGATCAAAGTCAACATAGATGGCAAGCAGTAAGAAGTTCATGTGACCACTGTGAGTGAGACAATCAAAAATAGTTTGGAAATAACATTACTAACAGAAGACATTAAAAAAAATAATGTTTAAAAGTCTGGAAATCACTCAAAAATTATAACTATTAGCTTGATAAAAGAATGGATTTGTAATTTACATATTCTGACTAAAAATTCAAAACATTTTTTCCTTCAACTAACTTAATCTTCCCCTGAAAATCTTTTCTTGTTAAATCCTTATTTTTTAGTTTACTTCTGCCTTTCCTACATGGATACTCAAGAATCTTCAAATACTTGGATTACCATACTTGGAACAGGAAGAAAAAAGAGGAATTATAACATACTGCTATAACCTCCTATTACCACCATTCTTACATTGCTTTTGCTGCCCCACTTGGGCACTGGTCTTAAGGGTGTCTGAGGCTCTGCCCTGACAAATTATGTGCAGTTCTGAAATTCCCCAAAAATTTTTCAGTGGAGTCTAACATACACCCCTGTGATGGTAAACCAAAATATTCAGGTCTGAAAACTTGGCCTCCACTTCCACCCTTTAAACGGAACTTCACTCTTCTTTCAATCTTTACATTTCTTGTTTGGCAGAAACTTTCATATACATCATACCCACTCCTTCTTACCACATCTTCCTGACTTACTCTTAATGCAGTGAAAGAAACTAGTTAACAAAAAGGAAAATTCATATATTGAGAAAAACTATAATGTTCAAACTATTACTAGCAAATAGTTGTTTAATAGTGTTTTCCTTATCATTATCATCATTATGAATTATCAGATCACTTATAATGGTGTGAAAAAAATGTTATTTCCCTTGTATTTTCATTTACTCACCTTGGTTTCTATTTCTAGCCCCAATTCCAGCTGATGGCAAAAAGCAACATTTTAAAATATTCCAAGTATTTCAGGCATTACACATGGAAATAAAATAATTATAGGATTCCTTTTCTACTCTTTTCTCTCCTGGTGATCATCTCAAGCCTAGGAGCTTGTAAAGAGTCATGATAATTTGGTAACTGGCTTCTGATCACCAGCACTTATGTGCACTGACATCTGCTGAGTTCTAACTATTATGAATAGCCATTGGAATCCATGTTTTCACTGAATTCCTAAATGTTTCAAGTTGTAGGTACATGTGATCTATATTTTGTAAAGCTCTTGTAAAACTGTTGACTTTTTCACTCTCCACTAATTCATCATACTTCTTGCAAATAAAGAGAGAGCTTGATTGTTTCAGGAAATGTATTTGCAGGTGTGGGAAAATGGTTAGGGCTCTCTTAAAGTCTCTATACCCTTAATATTAATAATTTACTCAGATGTGTAGATTAAATGGAGTTTCTGAATTTTTTCTTCAATTAATCTGGTTTTTTTTAGAATCCTTAATCTACTAGGTTGACGAGTAAAACAAAACAAAAAAAAAATCCTTACACTGTCTCTTAATATACTCTCTATTCAATTTAAATATTGAGACTACACAAAGTTCCAACACTGGCTGCCTCACATGTTCTTTTTCAAAGACTTAGACTCTTTAGTAAAACTGCTTAGTTTACCAGAGTTACTCCACTCACAATACTTCTCCCCAGGAAGGGATGCAAGTGTATAAGGGGATTTATTGGGTCCTTGTGACAGTCGCTAGAGGAACAGTTGGACAGCATGTGCTGAAAATTTTGTTGAAGAAATAAAATCAACTTCTATTACAGGGCACATAAATAGAGCCATTTAACTTGTGTAGGAAGTTTCCCAATAAAACAGTGGTGAATTGGAACACTCAGGTGCAAGTAGGGAGAGAGAGAAAGTGGTGAAATATGCTATAAATGCTATAAATATGCTATAAAAAGCAATATTTAGGGACCAGTCTCCTCCACCATGAATCCAACACAAACCACTGAACCAAACTGACCCACTGGGGACAGACACCAAAAACAGCGAGAACTACAAATGCGCAGCCTGCGAAAAGGACACCACAAACACAGTAATTTAAGCAAAATCAGAAGACAGAAAAACACAAAGCAGATGAAGGAGCAAGGTAAAAACTCAACAGACCAAACAAATGAAGAGGAAATAGGCAGTCTACTTGAAAAATAAGTCAGATTAATGATAGTAAAGATGATACAAAATCTTGGAAATAGATTGGAGAAAATACAAGAAATGTTTAAAAAGGAACTAGAAGAACTAAAGAAAAAACAAACAATGATGAACAACAAAATAAATGAAATTAAAAATTCTCTAGAAGGAATCAATAGCAGAATAATTGAGACAGAAGAACGAATAAGGGCCCTGGAAGATAAAATAGTGGAAATAACTATCACAGACCAGAATAAAGAAAAAAGAATGAAAAGAATTGAGGACAGTCTCAGAGACCACTGAGACAACATTAAATGCACCAACATTCAAATTATAGAGGTCCCAAAGGAGGAAGAGAAGAAGAAACGAGCTGAGAAAATATTTGAATGGATTATAGTTGAAAACTTCCCTAATATGGGAAAGGAAATAGTTAATCAAGTCCAGGAAGCACAGAGAGTCACATACAGGATAAATCCAAGGAGAACACCCCAAGACACATATTAATCAAACTATCAAAAATTAAATACCAACAAAAAATATTAAAAACAGTGAGGGAAAAACAGCAAATAACATACAAGGGAATCCCCATAAGGTTAACAGCTGAAGTTTCAACAGAAAAACTTCAAGCCAGAAGGGAGTGGCAGGACATACTGAAAGTGATGAAAGGGAAAAACCTGCAACCAAGATGACTCTACCCAGCCAGGATCTCATTCAGATTTGACGGAGAAATTAAAACCTTTACAAACAAGCAAAATCTAAGAAAGTTCGGCACCACCAAACCAGCTTTACAACAAATGCTAAAGGAAATTCTCTAGGCAGAAAACACAAGAGATGGAAAAGACCTACAAAAACAAACCCAAAACAATTAAGAAACTGGTAATAAGAACATGGATATTGATAAATGAATGTAAGTGTAAATGGATTAAATGCTCCAACCAAAAGACATAGACTGGCTGAATGGATACAAAAACAAGATCCCTATATATGCTGTCTACAAGAGACCCACTTCAGACCTAGGGAAACATACAGACTGAAAGTGAAGGGAAGGAAAAAAATATTCCGTGAAGAGGGAAATCAAAAGAAAGCTAGAGGAGCAATTCTTATATCAGACAAAATAGACTTTAAAATAGACTATTACAAGAGACAAAGACGGACAATACATAATGATCAAGGGACCGATCCAACAAGAAGATATAACAAGAATAAATATTTATGAACCCAACATAGGTGCACCTCAATACATAAGACAAATGCTAACACCCATAAAAGAGGAAATTGACAGTAACAAAGTCATAGTAGGGGACATTAACACACCACTTTCACCAATGGACAGATCATCCAAAATGAAAATAAATAAGGAAACACAAGCATTAAATGATACATTAAACAAGAGGGACTTAATTGATATTTATAGGACATTCCAATCGAAAACAACAGAATACACATTCTTCTCAAGTGCTCATGGAACATTCTCCAGGATACATCATATCTTGCGTCACAAATCAATCCTTGGTATTTTTAGAAAATTGAAATCGTATCAAGGATCTTTTCTGACCACAAGGCTATGAGATTAGGTATCAATTCCTGGAAAAAATCTGTAAAAAATACAAACACATGGAGGCTAAACAATACATTACTAACTAACCAGAGATCACTGAATAAATCAAAGAGGGAATCAAAAATACCTAGAAACAAATGACAATGAAAACACGATGACCGAAACCTATGGGATGCAGCAAAAACACTTCTAAGAGGGAAATTCGTAACAATACAATGCTACGTCAAGAAACAAGAAACATCTCAAATAAACAACCTTACTTTACACCTAAAGCAATTAGGGAAAGAAGAACAAAAATACCCTAAAGTAAGCAGAAGGGAAGAAGTCATAAACATCATATTAGAAATGAATGAAAAAGCAATGAAGGAAACAATAGCAAAGATCAATAAAGTTAAAGCTGTTTTTTTGAGAAGATAAACAAAATTGATAAACCATTAGTCAGATTCATCAAGAAAAAAAGGGAGAAGACTCAAATCAACAGAATTAGAAATGAAAAAGGAGAAGAAACAACTGACACTGCAGAAATACAAAGGATAATGAGAGATTACTATAAGCAACCTTATGCCAATAAAATGGACAACCTGGAAGAAATGGACAAATTCTTAGAAAAGAACAACCTCCCGAGACTGAACCAGGAAGAAATAGAAAATATGAACAGACAAATCACAAGCACTGAAATTGAAACTGTGATTAAAAATCTTCCAACAAACAAAAGCCCAGGACCAGATGGCTTCACAGGCGAATTCTATCAAACATTTAGAGAAGAGCTAACACTTAACCTTCTCAAAATCTTCCAAAATATAACAGAGAGAAGAACACCCCCAAAAGCATTCTATGAGGCCACCATCACCCTGATACCAACACCAGACAAAGATGTCACAAAAAAAGAAAACTACAGGCCAATATCACTGATGAACATAGATGCAAAATCCTCAGCAAAATACTAGCAAACAGAATCCAATAGCACATTAAAAGTATCATAAACCATGATCAAGTGGGGTTTATCCCAGGAATGAAAGGATTATTCAATATACACAAATCAATCAATGTGATAAACCATATTAACAAATTGAAGGAGAAAAACCATATGATCATGTAAATAGATGGAGAAAAATCTTTCAAAAAAATTCAACACCCATTTCAGATAAAAACCCTCCAGAAAGTAGGCATAGAGGGAAATTACCTCAACATAATAAAGGCCTTATATGAGAACCCACAGCCAACATCTTTTTCTCACCACTATTATTCAACATAGTTTTGGAAGTTTTAGACACAACAATCAGAGAAGAAAAAGAAATAAAAGGAATCTTAATCAGAAAACAAGAAGTAAAGCTGTCACTGTTTGAAGATGACATGATACTATACATAGAGAATCCTAAAGATGTTACCAGAAAGCTACTAGAGCTAATCAATGAATTTGGTAAAGTTGCAGGATACAAAATTAATGCACAGAAATCTCTTGCATTCTTATATACTAATGATGAAAGATCTGAAAGAGAAATTAAGGAAACACTCCCATTTACCATTGCAACAAAAAGAATAAAATACCTAGGAGTAAACCTACCTAAGGAGACAAAAGACCTGTATGCAGAAAACTATAAGACAGTGATGAGAGAAATTAAAGATGATACAAACAGATGGAGAGATATACCATGTTTTTGAATTGGAAGAATCAACATTGTGAAAATGACTATATAACCCAAAGCAATCTACAGATTCAGTGCAATACCTATCAAATTACCAATGGCATTTTTCACAGAAGTAGAACAAAACACTTCATAATTTGTATGGAAACACAAAAGACACCGAATTGCCAAAGCAATCTTGAGAAAGAAAAACGAAGCTGGAGGAATGAGGCTCCTGGACTTCAGACTATACTACAAAGCTACAGTAATCAAGACAGTATGGTACTGGCACAAAAACAGAAATATAGATCAATGGAACAGGATAGAAAGCCCAGAGGTAAACCCACGCACATACGGTCACCTTATTTTTGATCAAGGAGGCAAGAATATACAACGGAGAAAAGACAGCCTCTTCAATAAGTGGTGCTGGGAAAATTGGAGAGCTACATGTTAAATAATGAAATTAGAGCAATACCTAACACCATATACAAAAATGAACTCAAAATTGATTAAAGACCTAAGTGTAAGGTCAGACACTATCAAACTCTTAGAGGAAAACTTACGCAGAACACTCTATGACATAAATCACAGCAAGATCCTTTTTGACCCACCTCCTAGAGAATAAACAAATGAGACCAAATTAAACTTCAAAGCTTTTGCACAGCAAAGGAAACAATAAACAAGACAAAAAGACAACACTCAGAATGGGAGAAAATATTTGCAGCGAAGCAACTGACCAAGGATTAATCTCCAAAATTTACAAACAACGCATGCAGCTCAATATCAAGAAAACAAACAACCCAATCCAAAAATGGGCAGAAGACCTAAAGAAACATTTCTCCAAAGAAGACATACAGATTGCCAACAAACATGTGAAAGGATGCTCAACATCACTAATCATTAGAGAAATGCAAATCAAAACTACAATGAGATATAGTCTCACACAAGTTGGAATGGCCATCATCAAAAATCTACAAACAATAAATGCTGGACAGGGTGTGGAGAAGTGGGAACCCTCTTGCACTGTTGGTGGGAATGTAAATTAATACAGCCACAATGGAGATCAGTATGGAGTTTCCTTAAAACCTAAAAATAGAACTGTCATAACATCCAGCAATCCTACTACTCGGAATATACCCTGAGAAAACCACAAATCAAAGGAGTCATGTACCACAATGTTCATTGCAGCTCTATTTACAATAGCCAGGACATGGAAGCAGCATAAATGTCCATTGACAGATGAACAGATAAAGAAGATATGGCTCATATATATAATGGAATATTACTCAGCCTTAAAAAGAAATGAAATTGAGTTATTTGTAGTGAGGTGGATGGACCTATAGTCTGTCATGCAGAGTGAAGTAAGTCAGAAAGAAAAATAAATACCATGTGCTAACACATATGTATGGAATCTAAAAAAAAAAAAAAAAGAATATTCTGAAGAACCTAGGTGTAGGACAGGAATAAAGACACAGGTATAGAGAGTGGAATTGAGGACATGGGGAGCGGGAAGGGTAAGCTGGGATGAAGTGAGATAGTGGCATGGACTTATTTATACTACCAAATGTAAAACAGATAGGTAGTCTGAAGCAGCCGTATAGCACAGGGAGATTATCTCAGTGCTTTGTGACCACCTAGAGGGGTGTGATAGGGAGGGTGGAAGGGAGATGCAAGAGGGAGGAGATATAGGGACATATGTATATGTATAGTGGATTCACTTTGTTATAAAGCAGAAACTACCACATCATTGTAAAGCAATAATACTCCAGTAAAGATGTTAAAATATCAACCAATCAATCAATATATAAAGAAAGAAAGAAGCAGTATTTAACTGAGAAACAAAGAGTTTTATTTCTTCAAGGACACATAGCTAATGGTGATTAGAAAGAAAATGAAGTACTGAAAATTGCTAAGTGAAGAAGAAATCATGCTAACACACAAACACACACACACACACACACACAGAAAGAGGAGGAATTCTGAATGCAAGAAAAATTTCCCTCAGGAGGAGTTACCAAAAGGCCCATGATGGTCTCTAAAATTGAAAGTAAACTTCAGAGATGCTGATTAATTTCTACTTCTCAGTGACCTATAGACATCAAAGAAAGTATCTTTAGGTCCTGCCATAAAGCAATCAATAGTTAACTGGAATTAAATATATTTGGAGATAGAGTTTCTTCATATATTTTAAGAGCTGTCAAGTTAAAGAGGGATTAATATTATTGTGTCTGGCATTTTGTGTAGAAGGTATAAAGAGGTCACTTTTTTCTAATTAAAAAGCACAATTAAAATATTAAAGAAAATAAAACATACCCTTAGGTATGTATAAACAAAATTCAAATATTAGCTCCCTATCAAAGTCCTCCTGCTGTTTGAGTTCAAATTTTCTTTTAATAATAGTTAAAAATAACCAACCAAACAGAAAGCAACAGGGGGCTCAGTCTCATGTACTGTGGGAAACTTGATAATCCTGAGAATTGGGGAGAAGTTTATATTTCTTCCAATTGCTTCTTGTTGTTCTCCTATTTTCACTGAATACGTAAGCTCTGTTCTGAACAGCAGAATTTGCTGTGGTCGGTTTTATTTTTTTTTTACTTTCAAAAAACATCTATCTTTCCCACATATGATATTCATATCAGATAGAGAACAGATTACCACTTGTTTTTAATTTTGAATATATTCACTAATGTTATCAAGTGATTCTTTTACAAGGATTGGACAAGAGCAGTGGCGTTCAAACACACACACACACAGTCACAGAGCGCTTTGTTTAACTAAATCTTACATAGACTGTATATAAATAAAAGCAGACCTACACTAGTTTAAGGAGTGGGAGGATAGGTCAGTTTCCATACCAGATCCATGTCTCCCCCTACACATCTGAAGGAGCAGTGAGAAATCCACAGAGCTGATATAGAATTATAAGAAAATCAAGGTTCCTTTCAACATGGATGTTCTATTATTTTATTTAGTTGATTGCCCAGTATATTTTTAATTCTTTATATTATCATACACTTACAAGGAATTTTATTTTCAAAATTCAACCTCCTCCTTTTAAAGTAAGAAATCTGAGGCTTAGATATGTTAAGTAAATTGTTCAAGGTCACACAGATAAAAAATTGTAGAGCCAGGTAGTCTCACTCTGGATCCTCAGGGTTCCCAACCACTTAGCCACCACAGTTAGCCAAATCTTCATTATAGTCATTTACATTTTTTTGAGTTATTGGGCTAATTGAGTTAGGGCAGATTCTATTCCAGGTTTTGCTGAGTCTGACAAATAAAATAAAGAACATAAATTTATAAATTAAAAATTTGGAACAAACATGAATATTTATTTAGAAAGGGAAGCAAGGACAATAGATAATCATTACAAATTTTTAAAAGCTACACAATTTCAAAACACCACAAAATCCAGAAAAATAATATAGTATTTTTATTAATTAGTTGTATATCCATTATATTTACTTTTCTAAAATTTTTACTACATTTCTTATATATTTTTACCTCTTTGTATGACACCAATTTTATATCATTTTTATTGAAAAGAATATTCTCTGAAGCTTGGTTGGTAAAATGTTTTTAATTATTCTTAATAATTTAGAAATGCTTCCTTTTTAAACATTAGAATTCCTGTCAAATTTAGGAAAATCTAAGTCCACATTTCTTTCATGTGTGGGCGTTAAGATTTGGAAAGCTTTTCCATGGATTCAATTCTCTCATCATACATTTCGAAGTATGTGCTATTCGACTGCCAACATGTTTCTGGTACCAGGTTGCCATAGGATGGTTGTATATGGTGATGACAGCTCTGACCCATGTCAAGATGCTGTTGGATCCACTCAGTGAGTGATAGGGTTAATACTGACAGCCATTCATACACTAGGACAGAGAGCAATAATAACTTGCATGTACAGCAATGACTTAGAACCAAAAATTAAATCCCAGTAGACCAAATGAAAAGTATCTTTAACTCAATTTTCCCTAAACTGAATCCACAAAATGTCAGAAACCACTCCAATGCCAGGTGTCATGAATGTGTAGGAAAAGAAAGTTGATAGGCTAAGAGAAAAAAATTGATTAAAGTTAAAATGTCTTCCTTTTGCAAACGTTACAAAAATTTATGAGCATGTGAATACATTTCTAAGGCCTCTCTCAGGTCCGTGGAAGGAACTTATGCAAATCAAATGACAGGCCTAAAGCTTAAGCTTCATTACCTTTAGGTTATGGTCTGAGTTAAGGTCTAGGCATTAAGCAAAAGAAAGAGTAAAAAGAAAATAGCTCTATAATCAGACTGGATTAAAAACTGAAGGCTTTGAATCTGGAGTGAAAAGAGGTAGAAATTTTATAAAGGCATGAAAGTGAGGAACACAGAGCAAAGTAAAGGTATGAGCCTGAATCAAAGGCCATGAAGGAATTTGCTCAGATTTACAATTTGGGGGAAAAAATGGTGGAAATTATAGTGTGGATTATCAGCTGGGAGTAGAATACCAGGGAGTGTGTTCCATTTGTTTATATCTGTCCCTAGAGCACGCACCCTGTGCACCAAGCTATGGGAGTTCCTCAAGGAACCCAAAAACTTGCTGTAATTTGATGGTATTATGTGTAGGAATACAAAAACATTTTCAGAAACTTCACAGCTAAAATTCCTAGGTTTTATCAAGAATATAACATTTGATCAAATGTTCTGTGAACCACAGATTATTGGGATAGAAAAATCCAGCTGAAAATGTCACTTTAATTAAAGGATGCCCACACACATACACTTGGACCTCCTTAATAGTTTTAAAAGCAGCATTTATGACAGTAACTACATTATTTAAAACAGTTAAAAATGTGATTTTTTTCCCAAATGTGATTTATTTTTATCCATTTTCCCCTTACACTTTCAAGTAGTCCACTATAAAATTATTTTCCTGGAATCTAGTGTGTACCTGAATTTTTCTTGTATCATTAATATGTACATCACCTTCTGTCTGACTTTGACTTGCCTAATCAGTCAAGAATCAATGAACAGAATAACAATATATTTTATTTGATTATCCAAATTCAGATGACAAATGTTGATCATTATAAGTTTTTCCAGAAATTAGGTTTGGTCATTCATGAAGAGCAGACATCAGAGTTACAGTATGATTTGGATTCTCTTTGTTATTCTTATACACAGTTGAAAATTAAAAGATTAGTGACAGCAACTGTAACTCTTCTTTTCAAGTTTTAAAAAAAAATATATATATATATATATATAATGATTAGAAATGTTAAAATTAGAAATTTTTTAAAATGTCTCTCCTTGTTGTTTGAAGTGGATGAGCTGGGCTTTTCCATGGGAGAAATTAAAAGACATGTACTTCCAAAATAAAATAGCAGATCTCCTTTCATTTCACAGGGACACGATTGAAGAAAATAATAATCCACCTGTTGATTGAAATTTTTAGGAGGAGGGATCATAAAACAATTTTCAAAGAACTTAATTTATCTACATATTTATGAATCCAACACCAAATTTGAGAATCCTCAGGAAAGGTACCTCATCAAAGAGCACTTTTTTTCACACACTCAGTTCCTGAGACCTGGGTGGTTAACAGTAGCAACACAAAAAGGGCATAAGTAAGGCCTCAAAATATTTCAAAAGTCACCTGCATTCTCACTTCCTAAACACAGTCAGCAGCAGTAAATAAGATAACCACGGATTACCAAAATAGACAGATGTTTAGAAATTCTATTTTAGGTTCTCTACATCTTTTGTCCTTACACATTTGAAAGAGCTGTTTCTAAGACACAAAACTGATGTGATGGATTTCTCTGTAAGAGAGATAGACAAGCAATTTTGTCAGGAATCTTAATTATTCTTAACCTAATCATCTTATTTCTCTTCTTGGTGCTCAGAAGAATGTAATTACTACAAGTCAGAATCAGAAGGCAAGAAATCGCTTCTACCCACATTTGGATTTTTGAGGTCAGCTTAAAAAAGTCCCTATTCTCTGATCATTCATTCATTTCTTTATTTAGCAAATAATTTTGTGCAATGATTAATTTTCGTGTATTATTCTAAATGTTGGCATACAACAAAGAAAAAGATAAATATGTTCCTTGTCTTACACAACATAAAATCCAGTGGGGAAATCATATATTAAAGGAAACTTATATCTGTGAAACTGCTATAAAACTGCTATAAAAGGTAGAGCTCCGTGTTCTATGGAAAGTAATAGAGAGAAATATCTAGTCTAGTTGGGTCAAAAATATTACCCAGAAATGATAACAATATAAACTGACACCTGAAGAATAAGTTGGGCAATGGGGAAAGGGAGGATATTAGTGTTGAAAGTATAAGGAATTGCATGTCCAAAGGTCCAGAGTCAAGTATTCAAGAAACACTGATCTTGAAGGCCCAGAGGAATCATATCAGAGAGGTCAATGAGGAAATTGGACAATAAATGAGGCCCAAGTGACAGGAAAGGCAAAATCCTAGGGGGCATTGTAAACTCTGTTAAGAATTTTAGACTGTGTCATAAGAAAAGGCAAAGTCATCCAAGGGCTTTCACTCAGAGTAATAACTACAGGGATTTACATTTTTGAAAGTTCACTCTGGCTATACAGAGGAGGGTGGGTTAGAGTATTGTAAAACTAATGCACTGAGATCAGTTAGAAGGCTATTACAGCAGATTGTACAATGAACAATTCCATCTAGCAGGTCAAGTTTTTAAAATTAGTTTGGAATATATTTAGTGAGCTTAATAATTCAAGGAAAAAGCAGTACAATTCCATGTCAAGAACACTCTTCCACGGGAGTAACACTGAAATCACCAGTAGTATCAATATCATAACTGGAGAGACTCCTTTTGTCAGGATGACTGACTAATAATGCCAGTTTAAAATTTTTCCAGTCCAAAATAATCTGTTATGTTTAGTGTCTTGAATTTGTGACTACATTTCAGTAACTATCAAAATGTTAGCCAGAAAAAAATAAAATATAAGAAATACTCTATCATTCCCCACTTTAGAAAATATTTTAGAATATTCTCTTATCCTCATCTAATGTTAGGAACAAGGAAATCTACAAACTTAAATTTTATTAGGTTAGTTCTAACATTTCCATAATCAGAGGGAAAGTATATGCTTAGCAAAGCCACAAATAGTTATATGTATCAAATGGATGGATGGGCAGGTAGATACACAAACAATAGACATATAGATATATAGATATATAATATTTATTTAGCTGTATTTATTTATCTATAAATATATATTTATATATCTATATATCTGAAGTAGATGTATATAGATAGATATTGATATTGAAATTTATATCTACATATGTAATTGAAATCTATATATTTATTTACAAAATATATACATATATCTGTAGATAGCTGCTATATAAATGTTTTAATTTTAAAAAATAAAAATGTTTTTTGAAGACTGGTAATAAAAATGACAATATGGAGAAAATCTCTTAGGTTAGGCATTGAGTAAAAGAAACTCAAATGCATGATGTTGTCAATTATGTACTTCAGTATTTGCTTTTTGACAGAAAAAATTTGACACTGGAATTGATTTTTTAAACTGATGATAATTAATGCATTTCTATTTCTTTCTAGGATGCATAAAAATGCTTGAGCTAGGGCTTCCCTGGTGGCACAGTGGTTGAGAGTCTGCCTGCTGATGAAGGAGACACGGCTTCGTGCCCCGGTCCGGGAAGATCCCACATGCCACGGAGCGGCTGGGCCCGTGAGCCATGGCCGCTGAGCCTGCGCATCCGGAGCCTGTGCTCTGCAACAGGAGAGACCACAACAGTGAGAGGCCTGCGTACCGCAAAAAAAAAAAAAAAAAAATGCTTGAGCTAAATTTAATACTTAGACATGGCAAATAAGTTAGCTTAGGTGGTTATTATGTCTTCTTTCCTAAACTTTGCTTGCTTGTTTCTATCATAACAACCTTGTCATATGCATGCCTTTAGTAGAAGCCACACAAAACATTTCTGTAATATGACTTAAAACTATAAATTTCAATAATAAATTTAAAATAAGAATTTATTTAAATAAATTAAAAATAGGATAGGGATTCAAGACTAAATTTTAAATAGTAATCAAATTTATAGTAAATTTCAAATGGGAACATTGTATTGTCATCCTTTGACTAAAATTAGATTTAATGGACAGATTTTATTTGTTTTTTTTTTTTTTCCAGCAGTGTTATACAATGTTTTTAGAAAAATCCCTCGCTTTTTGTGGGAGATTTTTGTTTTTTTAATTTTGGAGAGGATTGAAGTGGAAATGAATATAGGGTAATAGCTTGGACTATAGCATGAAATGAAATGGATCAGGAAGTATTTTTGGTTCGTGATTAGATTGGGTAAAGAGAGAGACAAAATTATTGTAAGACCACCAGTTTCCTGACATAAAATTATAAGTTGGAAGAATGTATTGAGATGGAGAATACTTTAGAAGATGAAAGTTTGGTAGAATGAACAAGGGTTCAGTTTTAGATTTAGAAAGTAAGATATACCAAGTGAACACATCAAGTAGGTAATAAATTATAAATAAATCCAAATCATTACAGGAAAATAAATTAGTAAATAAATGTTTGTACACATCTGATGTACTAACAAGGACTAGATTTACCCTCCTACCTGAAACAACTAAAAAGTAAAATATATAAAGTAATGGTTTTATAGACATTGAGCATCAGACAAAGAAAAACAGTGATCCCTGGAATCAAGATACAAATGAAGGTAAGAAGAGGGGGCTATCACAGGCTTAGGGATTCTCCCTGGGGAGTGAGGGTTTCAAGCTACATATTAGGTACCCCAGCCCTATGGTCTGACACTGGGAAGATGAGCCCCTCTTAGCTGGTTTAAAAACCAGTGGGCTGTAAGAAACTGAGACTCCACTCTTGAAGAGTTCAGGCACAAACTTGCTTACTCCCAGTAACAGCAAAGAAGCAGCAGTTTGAAAACTACCTGGGGCTTTAACCAGATTGCCCAGACCACACCAGCCAGCCCCCCAGCCTGCACCAGGCTCCTGCTCCAGCCTCTCTTGCTCTGGTGCTGCTACCCACCAAGGCAGATGCTGCCTTTGCCAATAAAAGTGTGCATGCTTGGAGGGACCTGAGCTAGCTTAGACCTGCCTCTGACCAGGGTGGGGGAAACTACCACCCCAGGAGCACACATCCCTGAACACACTTAAAAGGGAGCAAAACCAGCTAAGTAGCATTGCACCAACCCCTCTGGCCCCAGTCCAACCTCTAATAAATGCATGCACACCAAGGAGGGGGGGCCAGTGAAAACAATACAGAATTGCAACTCCAAGTCCTCAAGCCCTGACCATGACCCCAACCAAGGCAGAGACTGCCATCACACTCTAGAGGAACAGAACTCCCTCAGGTTTCTTGCTCTTGTCCCTTGTACAGTGACCCTACCACCAATAGGGTAGTGATGACCATTGAGCATACAACAAGCCCCTGCTGGAACTTGGCTCTGGCTCTAACACCTTCAGCTCCATCCCTACCTCCTACGAAGTCAGTGACTGCCAGCACACCCCAGAAGATGCTGCCTATGCTCACTTCAGATCCACCTCTCCCACTAAAGCCACTGGGCACAAACAGACTGTATAGGGATTCTCCTACACAGAACACACCTTCAAGACCAAGATAGTTAACTGATTCACCTAACATCATAGATAGAAAGTTAAAGAAAATTAGAAGACAGAGGAATATCTTTCAACTGAAAGAACAAGAAAAAAATGCTTGAAAAAAAAAAAAACCTGAAGAAGCAATTTACAGAGATAAGTAATTTACCTGACAAAGAGTTCAAAGCAATAGTAATAAGAAACCTAATTGAACTTTGGAAAATAATAGATAAACACAGTGAGAATTTTAACAGAGAATTGAAAAATATAAAACTGAACTAGTCAGAGCTTAAGAATACAATAACTGAAATGAAAAGTATGCTAGATGGAATTAATAGCAGATTAGGTGACATAGAACATGTAAGTGATCTGGAAGATAGAATAAGGGTAATTACCCAATCAGAAACAGCAAAAAGAAAAACAAATTGTTAAAAATGGGAATAGTTTGAGGGGCTTCTGTGATAACATTAAGTGTACTAATATTCACATTATAGGGTATTCCAGAAGGAGAAGAGAGAGAAAAGTGTAAAAAATGTATTTGATGAAATTATGGCTGAAAAATTCCCAAACCTGAAGAAGGAAATAGATATCCAGGTACAGGAAATATAGAAAGTTCCAACAAGATAAACCCAAAGAGACCCACACCAAGACATATCATAATTAAAATGACAAAAGTTAAAGATAAAGAGAGAATTTAATGGCAGTAAGAGAAAAAACAAAGTCACATACAAGGGAACCCACATAAGGTTATTAGCTGACTTTTCTGGAGAAATTTTGCAAGCCAGAAGAGTGTGGCATAATTTATTTAAAGTGCTGAAAGGAAAAAAACTACAACCTAGGATCCAGCAAGGTTATCATTCAGAATTTAAGGACAGATACAGAACTTATTAGGACAAGCAAAAACAAAAAGAGGTCAGAGATCATCAATACTGAATAATCTTACAAGAAGTGTTTAAGGGTCTTCTTTAAAAAAGAAAAAGCTGGGACTTCCCTGGTGGTCCCCTACATTGGAATGTTAAGAACCCACCTTCCAATGTAGGGGACATGGGTTGGAACCCTGATCGGGGAACTAAGATCCCACAAGCCATGGGGCAACTAAGCCAGCGTGCCACAACTACTGAGTCTGTGCACCACTACCAGAGAGGAGCCCAGGCACTGCAACTAGAGAAGCCTGTGTGCCACATCAAAGAGCCCACATGCCACAATGAAAGATCCCTCATGCAGCAAAGAAGATCCTGTGTGCTGTAACTAAGACCCAATGCAGCCAAATAAATTTAAAAAAAGAAAGAAAGAAAGAAAGAAAGAAAAGGCTACAACGAGAAAGAAATTATAAGAAGGGAAAAATCCACTGATAAAGGCAAATATATAGTTAAAGCTGTGGGTCGACCACTTAAATAAACTAGTATAAAGGTTAAAAGACAAAAATCTACTATAACTACAATAAACAGTTGATAGACATGAAAATGTAAAATATGACATTGATAACACAAAATGGGAGAGGTGCATAAGAAATGTAGAGCTTTTAGAATGCATTTGAACTAAAGTGACTATCAGCTTGAAACAAGTAGATATAATTCTAGAGAAACATATGACCTCCATGGTAATCACAAATCAAAACCTGCAATAGATACACATAAACTGAAGAGAAAGAAACACAAATATAACACTAAAAAAAATCATCAAATGACAGGGAAGTGACTAAAAGAAGAAAAGAATGAGGAAGAAATACAAAAGCAACTGGAAAACAAATAAAATGGTAGTAATTCAAACCTATCACCTATCAGTAATCACTTTAAACGTCAATGGACTAACTGCTCCAATCAAAAGACATAAGGTGGCTGATTGAATTTTTTAAAATCTCCCTATATGCTGCCTCCAAGAGACTCACTTCAGAGCTAAAGACACAGACTGAAAGTGAGAGGATGAAAAAAGATATTTCATGCAAATGGAAATGAAAAGAAAGCTGGGGTAGCAATACTCATATCAGACAAAGTAGACTTTAAAACAAAGTCAATAATAAAAAAAACAAAGAAGGGCACTATATAATGATAAAGGGACCAATACAAGAAGAGGATATAAGATTCATAAACATATATGTACCTAATATAGGAACACCTAATTATGTAAAGCAAATATTAACAGACATAAAGAGAGAAATTGACAATAATACAATAATAGTAGGGGAATTTAACATCCCAGTTACATTAATGGACAGGTCATCCAGACAGAAAATCAATAAGGAAACAGAGGCCTTAAATGGCACATTACATCCATTGGACATAATTAACACCTTCAGGATATTACATCAAAAAACAGCATAAAACACATTCTTTTCGAGTATACATGGAACATTCTCCAGGATAGATCACATGCTAGGCCACAAAAGAAATCTCAACAAATTTGAGAGGATAGAAATTATATCAAGAATCTTTTCTGACCATAACAGTATGAAACTAGAAATCAATTACAGGATGAAAAATGAGAAAAACACAAACACATGGAGACTAAACAGCAAGCTGCAAAATCTGGACAAAGCTGTGTTAATCATTCTCTCCCCAGAATGACTCTTTAAAATAGGAATATAAAAACAATAACAAAACATCAAGGAGATAAGGGAGTATGTCATCAGTTAGCAGATAAGAGGGTCCATCACTTTTCTATGGGGGAGGGAAAAGTGTATGGAAGTGTAGAGACAAATGAAGCACAGTAGAGAAATACAAAGCCTAGATCAGTCATAGGAGAGGAAGCTGCATCAGAGGAGATGATCTGCATGCTTTGTAGAACTCAAAGAGACCCTACCCTAGAGATGTCTCTAGCAAATAAAATGAAGGGAAAAAATAGAAGTGGAGTTGCAAGCAGAAGGGTTAGTTGAAGGTCATTATTTGGTAAATTATTTCCTAAACTAGAATGAAAACAGGAGGATGCATGTAATTGGTAGGAAGTCATAATTGAGACATCACATAACATAACATATTTGGTGTAATTTTTAAGAAGTATTTTCAGAACTGATGCAAAGTGGTAATTTAGTGATAGTTGTTAACTAAAATGTACAATATGTTTTCCAAAATACATGTTAAAAATGTATCTGTAGAATAAATTCATCATTATTTCTGAAAACAACCAACTTGTATTTAAAATACAGTAAATAAGTTGTTTTCCTTCACCCTATCTTTTCTAATATTTTTAGAAAATATTATAATCTGTGGGTTTTTTAAATTTCTACATGCATTTCCTGGCAGTCTCATGTTTGCCTTGATTTCCATTTTCAGGCAGTGACTCTGAGATGTAGGTTTTCACCTCTTCTCTCTCTCAACTATTTTATAGATTTTTCTGCTTAGCTGTGTTACTAATTAATCACAAAAAATAAATCATTCATGTCAACTCTAAATTGCTTACTTTGGAGCTATTTAAGCATGTTTTCTTTTTCTTCATATTCAGAGTAGAACTACATTTAATCTCTTCTTTAAAAGAGCAAAAATTAAATTTAGTGCATTTTTAAATATCTTGAAAATAATTCTTTCTCTTGAAAACTATAATCATAATATTTTAATAGTCTTCATACTAATATTTGATGTTTTAAAATGCAGTTTCCAAAGCAAATTCTATACATTCTTATTAACATCTTATGGTTTCAACTAACCCCAAATGTGATAAAATTATTTCTTCAATATTTAAACTCAATTATTCTATTGAAGCCCTTAATCCTTCTCCTTTATGGAATCTAATTATTCAGGGATTTAATTACTTTTCTAGAAATGTTCAAGACCTTGGTTCTAGTTATTTACTACCATTGAACTGAATCTCCCGTCTTAGGTTCTGTGAAACACTAGTGCCTTCTGGGTATATTTTGAGTATAGTGTCTAGAGAATATGACCACTCCTTATACTTCACTGTTATGAATATGATCCAATCCTTATCTTTTTTTCTGGATTAATATAATATTTTTGTAAATGTTCCCCCTATTTCACCCCTGCTCCATACTGCAGACAGAAGAGTCCTTTGAAAATATGTCAGGTTTTGTCCTTGGATTCCATTAGGCTCCAAGTAAAAGTCCAAGTCTTTTACAATGAGCCAAGCTATCTCTTTAACCTCACCTTCTAAAGTCCCCACTTCTTCATTATCATTGGTCTCTTTGGCACCCTTCAAACATGTCAAGTAAACTCCCACCTTAGGGTTTTTGCATTTCCTATTTCCTCTGCTTCAAAAGTTCTCTTTCAAGGTATCTATATTGTATGCTACCTCACTTCATGTTTCTCCTCAAATGTCAGCTTCTTAGTAAAACTTTCTCTGAATACTTCTAAATATGATTGAATTATCCACCCCAACTCCTACTAAGACCCATAACTCCCTAATTTTTGTTCATAATACTAATTACATTCCAACACATCATGTCTTTTCTTTTTTTTGCTGTTGGTGATCATCTCCTATTAGAATATAAGCAAAGGCAAGGTTTGTACTAGGTTCTGTACTATGAACAGTGCTAAAGAAGCTCAATATATATTTGTGGAATAAATGAATTTTTTCACCATTTTCTTAGGCTACTTCTGCCTGCTGATGCATTCCCCAAATTGCTTTCAAGCTTCATGACTATCAATTTGCTTAACGCAAGTGAATTTTACTTTAATATCTATCATTACCACATTATTTTACATATCTCTCTACAAACCTTCTACAACTACCCAAACTCATGCCCTCTAAATCCAAACCTTTTATTTATTCAAATTATCCTCAGAGCTGTCTTCTTTCTAGTATACTAGAAAACTCTGATTATTTTTTATAATACATGTAATTCTACTACAATATAAGGTTTTATAACTTCATTTATTATAACATGATCAATTAATTAAGGAATATGAATTGCATTTATTTCATAATTACTAGTTACAATGTGAATAAAATAGAAAGCCAGAACTTATGGGTAGTAATAAAACTTTAAGTGTTTTGTGTTTTTATAAAAATGTGTGATAAAAATGATAACAATGCAGATTTGTTCAGCGATGTGGTAGGATTTAGAAGTATGCAATTGTACTATAAAAAGCAAAAAAACAAAAAAAAAATCCAGTATTGGCATTCCTATAGGAAAATAACACCATTATTTTGAGGATTAAATACTCTAAATCTCAATCTTTCTCTCCATTGGAACAATGATTTTATAAAATGATTTTCAATGTTCTGAGGTTTCTTAGGAATAAAACTATTGTCATAGCAAGAGTCTATTCTTAGCAGAACTAGCCATACTATTACAATTGGGATCATGACAATTACTTCTTAAATATTCCCTTTTACATTATACTTCCACTTTATATCCCTTTACTGTTTCCTACTCTCTCCACAGAAAAAAGAAAGATTACATATAATAATAAAAATAATTAACATCTGAATAGCATTTTGATATTTTCAAAGCAGTTTTACTTATATTGCCTCATTTAATGTTAACAACAATGCTGTAAATTGATATTATTTTCATTATTTAAAGAACGTGATGAGCCCCCGATTTCAAGAAAATACTGATAGTGTCAGACACAACTTAAGCCTGTTCTAGATATTATTTTTCCCTGTCCTGTCACTCTGCATAAGAATAAAGAAATAACATGTTTTTAAAATAATTTTATCCATATGACTGTTGTTTATGGTTATCTTTATTTTTCATAATCTATGAAGACATCAATGATAAGGTGAATAAACAAATAATATCTGTTGTATCTTGTATTAAAAATATTAAATTAAAACTGAAGAGTCAGGAAATATTCCTAGTAAGAATTATGAAAAAGTAAGTTTTAATCTGAGTTAACAAACTGACGTAATCCTTGACAGACTGCCTTCAGTGTAAGCAGGATTTAATTAAGGTTACTATTGAGCTAGATATTCAAATAACTGAAGATTAAGGGAACATAATAAAGATATACAATCATATTTTCTGGATAAGTAAATCACAATATATTTATTTAGCACTCTCATGTGCAGCTATATTGGAAATGAAGTACAAAGAAAAATATGCCCCCTGTATTTATACTTACCAAAATATGCCCCCATATTTTGAGCCAAGTGGAAAATATTAATAAAAGCTCTATAACAAAAAAATGAGTACATGTAAAGCCCTGCATTCCACAATCTGTTCACACACCATTGTCAACCTTCATAAATCCACCTAGCAGGGACCCGACCACCCAGTGGTTCAGAAACTGTGGGAAGATGAAAAACAACAGTACTTGTCATTGAACAAAAATGCAGCATCATAAAACAAAACAAGTCTGTCTAATTAAAATTTTGATATTTTATCATAGATTTTTACATTAATTTTTATTTTTCAAAATACTGCATTAAGAATATTTTATCTTGTTTACTGAGTTTTTGGTACACGCCCTTCAATCTGGCACCTCATCTTAATCCCAGCCCTGTCTCCAGGTACATTTATAAGTATCACTGAAAAGAGATGACTGAAAAGCTGTAACTATAGATTGAAATAATCTACCTCAACAACAAAAAGTGCATGTTCTATTACACCATAGAATATTAAGCTAATGAGTTCTTGTGTCACACTTCCAAATCTAAATCTTAACTTCACAACTTAAGCAATGTCACAAGGATGATTACTGCAGCATAGTTTGGAGGATATGTCTCTCAACTTAGAGATTATTGTTAGAAATACTATAGATACATTACAAAGAATTAACTCTATAACCATAAACCTGGCAACATTTCCATAATATAGTAGGTAACTGAGAAAAACAATCCAAAATATATCAGTATTATGCTAATATTGTAAAATTAATGATAATAAATCATTCTGATCATACACATATCTATACAATGTGTGACATTTTAAAAAGTTATATTTGAAGAGATAAAGAGGAAGCAAAGGTGTAAATAAGCCAAATTTCTAAAAGACATTTTAAAATAAATGTCCGTACAAACAGAGCATGCATGTTATGATTTCATTTATATAAGTGTAAATGTGTTTGAATATGGTATTGAAGAGATACTTGAAATGGTGGTCACAAAAATGTTAATTGTGATAACATCAAAGTTGTGTGATTTAAGGTAAATGTTTTCCAAGTAAATGTTGAATTTTTTCACAATTAATATATATTATTTCTATGACCAAAAATTTTAAATGTTTTATAAGATCACATAGCAGCAACTGCATTTGAGCTTCAAAAATGAATTTGAGGTCTTTGTTCAAAATGACAAACTGAGCATGAGCTGTAATTCCCTTAGTATTAAAAAATAAACATTAAATGCATAATTATATACTCTGTTGAAAAAGGAAAAACATTTTGTGTGTGTGGTGAGGATGCAGAGCTCTTGACACTGGTTGTTCATGGGAAGCTTCTCTCAGAGAAGAATATTTAATGGTAAACAGAAGTATGAGGAGGATCCAGTCATATATTTTTGTGACAAGAATAGTTGGGAAATAACTGTCCAAATAGAAATAAGCACATGTGCAAAGATCAGAAATCCTGAGGGAGAAAAGAGAAGCTGACCATAGATTTGGATAGCCAGAGAACAATGAGAAGGCTGGACATTGGGAGGAATGGGCAGGGCCAGATCTCCCAAGGTACCTGTGGACTTGTTAAGGAGTTTAGTTTTTTGGGTTTTTTTTTTTGAGTTTAGATGTTATTAGAAGAGCAATGGTAAATCAGTAAGCAGATTTAACTGGAGAAACAATGAACTTCAGTTTGTGTTTTGAAAAGAGTATTCCAGCAGCTATGTAATACCCGACTGGAAGGCAGAAGTAGTGGACACTGAGAACCTACAAAGGAGGCTATCACAGTACCCAAGTGGGAAGTTATGGTGACTTGCTCAGAGACTGACGTCAGTGTGAAGGGAATGAAGCAGACAAAACCAAGATATATTTTGGAGTTAACCCTGAAAAGACTTACTGATATTCAGGTGTAAAAGGGATACAAAGTATTAAGTATAATGTCTACGTTTGTCACTCCAATGAATCCTCGTCTGATTTATGGAGAAAGAAGGAAATGGAAAAGAAACAGTTTTAGAGTCATTGGGAATGAGGCAGGTGGGCAAAGGAAACTGAGAGTTCTAGTTTGGGTATGGTAAGTAGAAGAAGCCAAAAAGATGGCTCAATACATGAATGTAGAGTTCAGAGAAAGGTCATGGTTTATTTGTTTTTGTAATCTCCCAATGGCTAAAACTAATTTTGTTTCACAAGTTCATAACATTTTACTTGGAAATTTTACCTGTAGAAAGTTATATTTAGGAAATAAAAGTGTGGACATAAATTCATTTATAATAATTTCATCATACATGATAGCAAAGAAATTAGGTGAATGTGCATAAATAATAAACAATACTACAAAGAAAAGTCAGACAGGATTTGATGATTTGTTAGATGGTGCTAAGGGCATTGTTTTATGATAAAGTTAGTATTACAAGCTAGAGCTGAAGAAAAATGTATTATAGAAAGCTCTTTGTACTTTTTCCTTCCTTCTGTTGTTTATACCTATGCTAAACAATATATTTACATATTTTAATACCATATTTCAGAAAGATATAAAAATTTTGTATAAAATTAAAACACAAAAGAGTGTTCTTATAAGTAGCATTTGGAAATGATTTTTTATAATACTATTTGCATAAAAATAACTTGAAATATAGAAATACTTCAAAATGACAAAAGTTAATTATCTTATTTTTTTATCCATTCATCCACCCTGTCTTTTTGTTTGTTTGTTTGTTTGTTTCTTTTTTGGCAGTACGCAGGCCTCTCATTGTTGTGGCCTCTCCCGTTGCAGAGCACAGACTCTGGACGCACAGGCTCAGCGGCCATGGCTCACGGGCCTAGCCGCTCTGCGGCATGTGGGATCTTCCCGGACCGGGGCACAAACCCGTGTCCCCTGCATTGGCAGGCAGGCTCTCAACCACTGTGCCACCAGGGAAGCCCCACCCTGTCTTTTGATTGGAGCATTTAGTCCATTTACATTTAAAGTAAATGTATAAAGTATATGTATATGTATAGCTGATTTGCTTTGTTATAAAGCAGAAAATAACCATTGTAAAGACCATTGTAAAGCAATTATACCCCAATAAGGATGTTAAAAAAAATAAGAATAAATAAAAGGAGGAGACAACTGCAAAAATAATAAAAAGTTAAAAAAATAAATGTTGATAGGTATGTAATTATTTACATTTTGTTACTTGTGTTCTGATTGTTTTTGTAGCTCTTCTCTGTTCCTTTCTGCTTCTCTTTTTATCTTCCCTTGTGATTTGATGATTTTCTTTAGTGTTATGTCTACATTTCTTTTTCTTTATTTTTTGTATATCTGTTATATTTTTTGTTTTGTTTTGTGGTTACCATGAAGGTCATACATAAGCAATCTATTTTAAGTTGATAGTGACTTAAATTTGAGTGCATTCTCAAAGCAGCACATTTCTACTGCCCCTCCATCATTTAATGCTTTTGATGTCATATTTTACATCTTTTTATTTTGTGTGACTCAACTATTTTAGGGATAAATGATTTTACTGTGCTTGTCTTTTAATCTTCATGCTAATTTTATAGATGTTTGATCCACTACCTTTACTGTATGTTTGCTTTTATCATGAGATTTTTTTCTTTCATAAGTTTCTTGTTTCCAGTTATGGCCTTTTTTTTTCCATTTAAAGAAGTCCGTTTAAGGTCCCCTCAGCCCCCACCACCACGACCCTTCTGCCAGCACTCCAGCACCACCTTGGGCCGGCAATCCTCTATGGGAGGGAGCAAAGCAGCCAGTGGCTAGATGGGTAGCTGATGGGGCAATGGGGACAGCAGTGGGGCAGCCTGTTGTCCTGCATACTGGAAAGTGACATCTCCATGGGGCCAGCCTGTAGTACCCATGCATTCTAAGGTGGACAGCAAGTTCTGTGTTTATCAGAACACTTCCACTGCTGTACTGAGGGCACAAGCATTTTCAGTGGGACTTGAAATTCCTGGAGAACTGCTTTTGGTAAAAAGCTGGCAACAATTTCTTTAATATCCATGTCTTAATTTTTTGTTTTGTTGTGTTTCAGAAAGACATCAAGAAACTATGAACAACTTTGGTAATGAACAGTTTGACTGCCATTTCCTGAATAAAGCCTTTACTGCAAGGACATTCTGGACCAAAACAAATTAATGAAATTTTTTGTTCTGATGATAAGGCTGCCTTCTATGTTGTAGGCCTGGGAGACATTCTAAAGAAATAACTGAGATGGTTAAAAGCTCTTCCTCTGGTCATCCCCTTTTATGCAGTCAAATGCAGTGATAGCAGAACCACAGTGAAGACCTTAGCTTCCATCAGAACAGGATTTGACTGTGCCTGCATGACCAAAATACAATTGGTGCAGAGTCTCAGGGTGCCTCCAGAGACATGCGAATTCTTGTAAACAAGTGTCTCAGATTAAGTATGTTGCCGATAATGGAATCCAGATGATGACTTTTGATAGTGAAGTTGAGTTGATGAAATTTGCCAGGGCACATCCAAAGGCAAAGTTGGTTTTGTGTGTTGCCACTGATGATTCCAAAGCAGTCTGTCACCTCAGTGTGAAATTTGGCACCAGAGTCAAAACTAGCAGGCTCCTTTTGGAATGGGCAAAAGAGCTAAATATTGACGTCATTGGTGTCAGCTTCCACATGGAAAATGTCTGTACCGATCCTGAGACTTTCATGCAGGCCGTCTCTGATGTCTGCTATGTCTTTGACATGGTAGCTGAGGTTTATTTCCACATGTATTTGCTTGATGTTGGTGGTGGCTTTCTTGGATCTGAGGATGTTGTGTTTGAGCTGATTCCTTCAGGCATGCTGGTGGGTGGGGTTGGCTACAAAGCCCAGCCTCAACTACTGCTATTATGCTGGTGGGAGTGACTAGCCCCCAGCCAGCTGTCTACGAGGCCTGGTTGTAACTGCTGCAGCTGTACTGATAATGCAGGGCTGGCCCCTGAATGACTGGCTGCAAGACCTGATGACATCTGTCACAGGAACGCTGGTGTGGGGGGCTGGCCAGGGTGGGAGCTACTTTGGAGGGAGACCAGTGCTGGCAGAGGCTGCCCACCAAGTGGAGCAAGGCTGGCTCCCTGGAGCAAGAGCCACTTTGAAGAGGCACTAGTCCTGACCAGGGTGGCCTGCTGGGTAGGGGGGAGGGGGAGTCACTTAGGAGGGGCTGGCCAGGGTGGATTGTTTGGATGGGGGAGTCCTCAGGGGAATGCCAGGACCGAGTACATAGTGTTAGGCTGATGAAGAGTGAGAGAAATGGTACCCACCAGCACCAGGCCAGCTAGGCAGGACTGCTTCAAAAAAATGGAGCCTACCAGCATTTTTGTCCATGGAGAAAGTCCCACCAGATCCCTGCCCTTCTGGCACACTCCCTAAATTTAGCAAATGAATCTCCTTCTTATATGACCTGGATATTTTTTCAAGCCGTTGCCTCTGTGCTAGGACTTGGAGCAAGTAAGTTTTTGTATGAGCCCTTCAAGAGTAGAGTCTTGGCTTCCCACAACCCTCAGGCTCTCCCAAATATAAGCCCCATATTTTTCAAATGCAGAAGTATGGGGGCTCATCTTCCAGTGCAAGTCTCGCCTGGTAGGGAGCCCAACATGGGGCTAGACTTCTTGATCTTCGGGGGACCTCTGCAGGTCCTTAATTGTAGGAAATCTGTCCTGCTAGTCTTCAGGTTGTTCTCAGAGACATATAGTTGTTCTATATGTAGTTGTAGTTTCCATGTGTCCTTGGGATGACGTGAGCTCAGGATCTTCCTACTCCACCATCTTGATCCAGACACTCTAGTATCTCATTTTTTTAATTTCTCTTTTTTATTACTAGTTAGGTTAACTTTTTTTATAATATATTTATTAGCCCATGCATTTTTAATTGTGAATGTACTTGTGAATCAATGTTGATTTTTCTTTTTTTTAAACTTTTGATCCCCTTCACTCATTTATACCACCCCCACCTCTTGCCTCCAGCAACCACCAATCTGTGGTCTTTATCTATGAGCTTGGATTTTTATTTTGTTTTGTTATCTTTTTATTCCACGTATAAGGTAGATCAGATGGTATTTGTCTTTCTCTGCCTGACTTATTTCACTTAGCACACTATTCTCTTGAAGCCAAAGCATGGAGAAGAGTTCCCTTGTTGTTGTTTGTGTTGGGTGTATATATGGGTTTTTTTTCTGACCTATTAAAAATATAGGCACTCACTTTTATTTATAAGTACTATTATGTCATTAGTTGGAATAAGGGTATCCTAGTGCAGTGCCTTGATCATAGGAGGCTCCAATAGAAGTAAGTGCATAAGTAATTTGGGAAGCAAAAATACAGAACTAAGAACCAGTGGCCTTGGCACAGCCATGATGCTTTGAAGAAATGGACCAACCTGCCTTGGGTTACTTGCAGAGGTACTCTTCAGATGTCATTAGAAACTGTTTCCAGGAGAACAACTTCCACACTATGGCAGATGAAAAAGATAGTCACCCAGCATCACAACCTCAAAAGGCATGACAGAAATTTGTCACATACCCAAGAAGAAGGCAGACACAGAAGTGAGAAGTCCTTCAACTACCATCTTACTCCTGCCTCACAAGGACAGAAGAGCCACAGCCAAGAGCCCTGCCACCCTCTGCACCACGCTGAGTCTCATCAAATAAGACTGCTTTAATTTCACTTCCTGTAGAGACTAGGAGAATAATTTCTGAATCAGTACATTTTTTAATTTCCCATGAAAATTTATAGAACTTATATGAGGGTTTTTTTTTTTTAATGTACAGCTTTGGGACTAAACTAAAAAATATTCTTCTGCTTCATTTAAATCAACAAAGGCCACTTGTGCTTATAAGATATAGTTTGAAAGATCATGCACTGGAAAGGATTTTGGCAAGTACGGATAAAACCTGATTCTATACTTATTTGGAATTCAGCACTAACCTTTCATAATCTAATGCAAATAAACATCTATTGAAATACAAGTAAAATGATACACTCAGTTTCTACTGTAAAAGTTAGAGTTTGGCAGCTCGTTAACTACAAAGGAAAAAAGATTACTAGAAGCTTTTTAAATAATTGAAATAAGTAATGGATGCCATAAGCCTCCTCAAACTGTGTAAAAGATTTATAGTTTGATCCTGCCAAATGATAACTGGCAGTCTATTAATCTGCGTGAAAAATGAGATATGTTATTTTCTGCATAATGTAACTTGCATAACAATGAAAAGTGTTTGCTAAGGAATGCTTCTGCTTTAGTTCTTTTTCACTCTCTTTAACTCCAGAAAGTGTGTTTAATGTAAACCCTTAGATTGATATTATGCTGACAATCTTCATGTAGTACTATGAACTGATTAGACTAAGCACTAGACTCAGAGTAAAAAGTATTTAAATACAGTACCAGAGTATTCATTATTTTGCTGTATGACTGCAGACAGCTCTGTCTTTGGACAGACCCCCAACTCTCCAATTTATCTTGATAATTAACATAACTTGCTATTAAGCATAAATTTCATTGGATAAAAATCAAGCTCTCATTACAGTTTCCCATGATATCTTTGACAGCACCACACAGTGATGGTAATTTTGATATATAATATAATCCATTTTACCAAAAACATTTATTGAGGGTTCCACATGTGTCTAGAGCCATTCTAAGAGTTTTACTCATTTAATCTTCTCATGAACCTAAAGACGAGATCCTATTATGAACCCCTCTTTGGAAAAGAGGAAATTGAGCCAGAGAGATGTTATGTAACTTATCCAAGGTCAAAGCTGCTAAAGTGTGGAGTCTATATTTTATGCCAGGCAGTTTGACTCAAGAGAGATCAAACCTAAGGCCAAATGGATAATACTCTAGGCACACCCTGTTTATCTTTTGAGGATCAGACTTTGTCCTAAGCACTTTGCACAGAATAACTCATTACATTTAGTAATGAAAATAAAAACAAAAATAAACAAATGGGACCTAATTAAACTTAAAATCTTCTGCACAGCAAAGGAAACCATAAACAAGATGAAAAGACAACACTCAGAATGGGAGAAAATACTTGTCAGTGAAGCAACAGACAAAGGATTAATCTACAAAATATACAAACAGCTCATGGAGTCCAATATCAATAAAACAACCCAATCAAAAAATGGGCAGAAGACCTAAATAGACGTCTCTCCAAGGAGGCACAAGAAAGGACGCTCAACATTACTGATTATTAGAGAAATGCAAATCAAAACTACAATGAGGTATCACCTCACACCAGTCAGAATGGCCATCATCAAAAATCTACAAACAGTAAATCCTGGAGAGGGTGTGGAGTAAAGGGAACCATCTTGCACTGTTGGGGAGAATGTAAATTGATACAGCCACTATGGAGAACAATATGGAGGTTCCTTAAAAAACTAAAAATAGAACTACCACATGATCCAGCAATCCAACTACTAGGCATATACTCTGTGAAAACCATAATTCAAAGGACACATGTACCCCAATATTCATTGCAGCATGGAATGGAAACAACCTAAATGTCCATTGACAGATGAACAGATAAAGAAGATGTGGTACCTATATACAATGGAATATTACTCAGCCATAAAATGGAACTAAATTGGGTCATTTGTAGAGATGTGGTTAGACCTAGAGTCTGTCATACAGAGTGAAGTAAGTCAGAAAGAGGAAAAACAAATATTGTATATTAACACATATATGTGGAATCTAGAAAAATGGTACAGATGAACCTATTTGCAAGGCAGGAATAGAGACACAGAAGTAGAGAAAGGACATGTGGACATGGTGGGGGAGGAGAGGGTTGGACAAACTGGGAGATTAAGAATGATATATATACACTACCATATGTAAAATAGATAGCTAGTGAGAACATGCTATAAAGCACAGGAAGCTTACCTCAGTGTTCTGTGACAATCTAGATGGGTGAGGTAAGGGGGTGGGAGGGAGGTCCAAGAGGAAGGGAGTATATGTATACATATAGCTGACTCACTTCATTGTACAGCAGAAACTAACACAACATTGTAAAGCAATTATACTCCATTAAAGAAAAGTTAAAAAAAAAAAACCTATTACACAGAATTAACCCAGTTTCAGAATTTAAAAAACAAAAAAGTATCAGACGTTTAGTAACTTGCTTATAATCATATTATGCAATAATTAGTGAAGCCTGAATTCATCTGCCTGATTCAAAAGCCCATGCTATTGACAAGAAGAGTGTATGGTCAGCTTCAGTTTACTCCAACTTTATGAGATGTATTAAATAGAGAAATCACAACTATTTACCCAAGTCAAACTACTTTTTTTCTTTTTTCTTTTTTTTTTGATATCGAAAATCAAATAGACTGCACAGTAAAAGGAAAAATAGACAAATGTGCTAGGAATGAAAATATATCAGTTTTACAGACTCCAAAATTACAGCCAAACCCTCAGGGTGTTGAAATCCCTCTGACCTGCCTGAGGTTGTTTAAGAGGAATACTGGCCCTGGGAGTCCATTCAAGCCTCCAGGCAAAGCTCACTCTGTATAGGCACTTCAAAAAGGAGACAGGGAAGGACAAGAGAAGAACATCTATATATATATATATATATATATATATATATATATATATATATATATATATTTTATGTCAGCCAAAGCACTGTCTACTGCATGCTGCAGAATGCAAAAGAAATCAACTGTATCTCTATATGTAGTCAGTTATCAAAGATTCCAGGTAACAGTGCAGCCATAATGTGGGGTACCAATATAGCTCTTAACTTTGGCCAAGATGGTCACCTTATCACTGTTACTTTTGGCCTGCACTCTGCAATTACAGTTGACATCAAGTCACCAACGTGTTAAGGTTTTTCTTCCATGTTGTTTCCCACTAGGTAAGCTCCATATTTATTTTTCTTTCTTCAGATTTTTTGGAATGTATATATATGTACACAGAAAAGAATTCTTTTTGCATAAATTATTCAAAGTCAGCCAGACAAACCAATAATAAAAAAGCTGATTAGAAAAGAAATACTATTGTTAATCAACTTTAAAGTTCAGAAATCAAATGGTGCATAACAATTGCTGATAACTCTGCAACATTAACTTGCTTTTTGGAGTGGATTGTTTTTTAAGATAGTGTTCATCTGCTGATACATCTGCCATTAAAGCTCATGGATACAGAGGCTTTCTCTAAGCTTTACTATCCAAATAACTCCCCCTATGCGAGGAGTCACAAACTCATTTAGCTCTGTACCTTAGACTTCAAAGTAAGTGATTTTTATCAAATTCTAGATCTTGGACCACTTCATTGTACAGCAGAAACTAACCACTTCCTTCCCCCAAATGCATGTAGAAAATAAGTATATTCTTCTGCTTTTTGCTTACTTCCTGACAAGAATTCTAGCAGGGAACTGCGTTTCTGACTCATAATTGCTATAGCAGTATGCTTCTGAATTTTATCTTTAATAGAGAAACAAAAAGAGAATGACAGCACCATGATTTTCTATTCTTTATTGCCATAACAGACTGAAAAAACCCAACCCCGATTAAAATTAAATTTGTCAAAAGGCATTACACAGCAACATTCTTTGAATATATATGCCTGCAAAAAATAATTTCAATAGCAAACCACAAAGACATATCTATGTGTCTGATTTCAAGTGTATTTTATCAGATACATTTAAACTATCATGGGAATAATTATGAAGCAAACAAATTATTAGTTGCAAAACAAGTGGAAACTCTTCAGTTTCATTTGTAAAATAATGGTAATATTATTCACCTTAAAGAGCTATCATGAGGATTAAATAAGACCATGTGTGCAAAGTATTTAACATAGTGCTGGTACACACTGGACACATAATAAGTGTTAAGTATTAATACTGAGTAGGACTGTTACCCACACAATCTCCTTAAGAGTGATTGACAATATGACTTCAAATACCACTAAATATGAACAGCTTCCACGTGTGTATTTCTAGACTATAAATGTCTCTGAACTTCAGAAAAATATGTAACAACTGTACATCTCTACTTGGATGTTTCTAAAGCTCTATTTCCGCTCAGTGTGCTGGAAATAGAGTTTTACATTTTCATCAAACCAAACATAATTCACCTCCATTCAAAAATCTGTGAGTTGTCCTAGATTTTCTCTCTTTTACATCACACACCTAATGTTTCCTAGTTCTATTGATTGAACTTTCTAAATATATTCCATGTCTATATCTCCTTATCCATATTACCACTGCCATTGGTGTAGTTCAAGATCTGATCATTTCTTGCCTGGATTCTTGCCATCCTTTTTAATTGGTTTTTCAGCTTCCATGTGTGCCCCCTTCAGCATATCTTCTACACTGCCACTAAAGCTGCCAAATGTAAATCTGACCATGTTACTCACCGGCAAAATACTTCAGTGACTCCCAATTACCTGCAGAATAGAGACCAAATTCTTTCATGTCTGGATCTCTTGGAAGACAATAAATATCACCTTCTTACCTTCCAAATTGGAAAGGTAATAAGAAATAAAAGAATGAGAAATAGGTAACTAAAACCTCTTTTATTACTGATGAAGCTACTATGAATATATAGTTTATACTTGCAGTCAAGTGTGTCTCTTAACCTTGAATCCTATAATCAGAAAACTTACCCTCCCAGCCCGAGGCAGAGCTAAACTAGAGCAAGTCTTCCCACCCTGGAGAAGGTGCTCCCTCTGGCAGTACACTTCAAGAGGAAGAATGGTTTACCCTAGGAGTTTTACAGTTTCAGGTCTTATGTTTAAGTCTTTAATCCATTTTGAGTTGATTTTTGTCTATGATTTAATATAAATATACAATTGCCTTCTTTTGGATGTGGATATCCAGTTTTCCCAACACTATATGTTGAAGAGACTATCCTTTGAGTATTCTTGGTTCCCTTGTTGACTGGTGATGTACACCTGAGTTTATTTTGGGGCTGTCTATTCTGTTGCATTGGTCTATATGTCTGTCTTTACGCCAGATATTAGTCTTGACAATGACTTCTTGGATATGACACCAAAAGCATAGGTAACAAAAAGATAGATTAGTGGGACTGCATCAAATCAAAAAGCTTCTACAAAGAAAAGAATGGTGAACACAATAAAAAGGCAACCTATGGAATTTAAGAAAATATTTGCAAACTGTATATCTGAGAAAAGGTTAATGTCCAAAACACATGAGGAGCTCCTCCAACTTAATAGTAAAACAAATAAATGACACAATTTTTAAAAATGGGCAGAGGACTTGAATAGACATTACTCAAAGAAGATATACAAATGGTCAACAGTCACATGAAAAGATACTCAACATGACTAATTATCAGAGAAATGTAAATCAAAATCACAATGAGATATCACCTCACACTTGTTAGGATGGCTGTTACCAACAAAACAAAACAAAACAACAACAAAAGAAATGACAAGTGTTGATGAGGATGTAGAGAAATTGTGCACTGTTGGTGGAAATGTAAATGGTGCAGTCACTATGGAAAACAGTATGGAGTTTCCCCAAAAGATTAAAAATAGTAATACCATATGATCCAACAACCCTAATTATGGGTATTTATCCAAAACAAATGAAATAACTGTCTCAAAGAGATATCTGCATTCCCATGTTCCCAACATTATTCACAGTAGCCAAGATGTGGAAGCAACCTATTATCCATCAATGGGTCAATGAATAAAGAAAATGTAGTATACATATCAAATGAAAATATGTAGTATATATATTAGCCCTGAAAAAAGGAAGAAAATACTGCCATATTTAGCAGTATGGATTAATCTCAAGGACATTATGCTAAGTGAAATAAACCACTCATTGAAGGACATACTGCATGATACCACTTATATGAGGTATCTAAAATAGTCAAACACATAAAAACAGAGAGTAGAATGGTGGTTTCTCGGGGCCGAGGGGAGGGGGAAATGGGGAGCTGGTTTTCAATAGGTATAAAATTTCAGTTATGCAAGATAATTAGCTGTTAGATATCTGCTGTATAGCATTGATTCTATAGTTGACAATCCTGTGTTTTGCACTTAAAAATTGTAAAGAAAATAGATCTTTACCACAGTGAAAAATCTTATGACAGTGAAAAAAAATTAAGTTTAAAAAGAGGAGGAATGGTGAAGATATGCCAATACTTCCATTTAAATATTTCTAAATTTACCTCTCAAAGAGGTGGTTCCACACAACCTCCTTAGAGTAGAGTGAGTTAGTAAGGCTGAGTATGTCACCCGGTGGAGCTCCTGTCACTTGGAAGAAAAATCAGGTATGCTCTTCCCTAACAAGGAGTCTGGCAGACCAAGGCCTTTGTGATCTGACCTGTAGCAGCTACTCCTATAGCCTCATCCTCTGACACTCCCTGCCACTCAATGTAGGTTCTGCTATCAGTTTCAAAGTGTGTTTCATAAATTGTTAAAAGGTTATAAACCAGGGCTTCCCTGGTGGCACAGTGGTTGACAGTCTGCCTGCCAATACAGGGGACATGGGTTTGTGCCCCAGTCTGGGAAGTTCCCACATGCCATGGAGCGGCTGAGCCTGTGAGCCATGGCCACTGAGCCTGCGTGTCTGGAGCCTGTGCTCCACAACGGGAGAGGCCACAACAGTGAGAGGCCCACGTACCACAAAAAAAAAAAAAAAAAAAAAAAACAAGATTATAAAAAAGAAGGATGGTAATAGAAGAAATTCTGTGATCTAGAAATTTTGCAAAGTGCTGGATCAAATAAAGAGCTTTCTTCACTGTAAGTACTTTCAGATCCTTTAATATGCTAATTGGTATTGTGACTTTCCAGGAAGGGGATAGACAATACATGTGTTACCAGATCAGATCATCTTACAGGATGTTTTCTGAGGCATACTTTGGAAAATGCTACTGTAGTAAAAACATTTCACTCACAGTTTTGAATATATCTTGTTCTCTCAAGTCTCTAAACCACTGGACATGATGTCCCCACTGCTTCCACTCCTTAATCAACTCCCCACAGCTCTTTAAGACTAGATCCAAGAATCACCTGTTTAACCTTTTTCAGTCCTTAGACTTTCCTCCTTATTTTCCTACTTCTGTATTTCTTGAGAGCTTCAGGCTCTTACAATCATATGAATTTTCACTTTGTATTACTGTTGGCTTCATTTGATTTTCCATCTTACCAAATTGAAGATACTGGAGTGTAGAAAATATTTTATCTTTGTATCTTAAAATGTTAGGCATTTGATAAATCATTGTAGAAAGAAGAATGCACTTGGACTTGGGTGTCAGTTCTAATTTAACATGATGCTCTGTGCCTGCTACCTGCTTGGCTCCCAACCCTTGTCTCAACCCCCTGCCCAGTGCTGAATTCCAGTCACCCTGAACTTAATTCCGCTCAGCCCTGTTTCTTTTCTCTCTGGCTTTCCCATATACTGTTCTCTCTTTCTGGAACCCCCTAAAGCTTCTGTCCACTGAACAACTTATTTATTTTTCATGCATTTTAGTCCTTCTAAGATCTCCCAAAATGAGATAAAATGTTTTTGCACAGGTCTCAAAGTACAGTTTATCTATCTCCAACATATGTTATTGCAATTGCTTATTATTTTATTTATTTATTTTTTTTTTGCGATACTCGGGCCTCTCACTGTTGTGGCCTCTCCCGTTGCGGAGCACAGGCTCCAGACGCACAGGCTCAGCGGCCATGGCTCACATGCCCAGCCACTCTGCGGCATGTGGGATCTTCCTGGATCGGGGCACGAACCCGTGTCCCTTGCATCGGCAGGCGGACTCTCAACCACTGCGCCACAAGGGAAGCCCAGCAATTGCTTATTTAATTGTATATTCTATGTAAATGCAGGGACCATGTCTATCTTGCTCACTAATCTGTCTCCATTGCCTAGCACAGTATCTGATACATTGTAGGTGAGCAACAACTAGTCATTAAGTGAATGAACTATTAGTTATGCTTCTCACCCAGGCTCCAGACAATAGTCTGAAATTTTATGACATTTATTTCATCAATGTCCCACTACACTGTCTGTTTTTAGGTAACGTGATAGGTGCATATTTTACTTTTACTTTTCTTTTTTTCTTATTCCCAATGCTTCTGTCCATAATTTGTCACCTGCATGCTGGGACATGACTTACAAATCAGTCCCTACTTCTTCCATGTCATGTCGCAGTCTTTCTCTACAAATTACAGCTTAAAGTTCCCTCAGGTTAACTAGAGCATACAAAAGGCTGAGAATCTCTGCAACGGCTTGTTTCCATTGACATTAAAATAGTAGGTCACACTATATCCAGAAAATTCATGTGGAAATGGCAGTCTGATATATTTCTTCAGAGAGCAAAACAATTACAGACAAGGAATTTTCTTTCCCAAGAGACTAGTAAAATGCTTTCCCCATGTCACCTTCCAATATTTTATGTTGTGGTGAGTGACTACACCTTTTCTATTCAATTAGACCTTCAACAAGCTGAATAGTAAATAGTTAACCAGTCAAGTTAGAAACATATGTAAGCATAGAACCCTGAACAACTGTTTTTCAAAATTGACCACATAAAGAATGCTATGGAATACCCTCCTCAATAAATGTGAAGGAAATCCTATTAATATATTTATTATCCTTTCATCTAGTGCTTATTGTAAATCATTTTGATATTTTAAATGAGGAACATGGTTAGGTTAAAAACCTTAAAGGGGGTAAAACTAATAGGGCACAATTTCCTGAAACCACAATGGTTCCCACAAAGCAAAAATATATTGCTTTAGTTAAACTTGAGACCTTATTTTTTATTATTTTCTTCTGTAACATACATTTATTAATGAAAATTTGTGAAATAAAATTCATCTGAAAACCCACTATAGAAATGTTAGAACCATGTGGGGCTGGAATTATGTGTACGTATTTGGAATATGTAGAAAATATGTGAGTTAGTATGGAGGTGGTTGAGAGTTATCAACCTGGAGCCTTCTTGACAAGGAATATAGGATTAGTTCTATACAAAATAGTGAATTAAATGAAATTTTTATTATCCTAATTTCCAAAATGTCTCCTTAGCCTTTTTCTTTAGCTAAGCCTTAATAATTCCTTCTTTCTGTAATTACACTTATATCTCCACCCACCCATGCCATGGCCAACTCCAGATTCTCCCCACATCGATTCACCCTGCATATAACTCACAAATTTTCTTTTTCAAAATAAATGTGATGGTGTCAGTCTTCACATTAAACACATTTAAATCCGCTATTGTCAACTCTTTGATATGCGTACTAGGTCTTTGATATTCTAACCTTGACTTCTCTAACCTAATTTTTCAGGGTTTAAATAAGACAAAGAAAATGAACTCACTGAAACTGTAGAAATAGTTATTGTAATAATAACTATTATTATAATGATGATGATGTTAGATAAATCTTTAATTTTTAAAAAAAATTCCAATTATTATAGTGAAAATAATATGATCTTGGATGAAAATTTACAACGTACAAAAAGATATACAGAATATGACCCACACTCTCCCAACCAAAGTTAACCACTATTAATATGTTGTAATACAGCTTTCCGCAATCTGTTTTTCATACGTACTTATGTAGTCTAAATTAACAAAGGTATTAATTTAAAAGGGGCAGAAACACATTTATGATAATTTAAACAATGAGAGTGTATGGAGCACAGAAATATATATGAAAAGTACATGATAAACAGTAATTTGTGAATTTCCCCACCTCATAATGGTTCCCTCATACTTGGTAATTACCTAGAGAATGTATTCAATATAAGGGTCCTCCAATGTGGCTAGGGGACCATGCATTGGGCATATGTGAATGTGGTAGGTAGAGACTGTATATTTTCTTTCCTTGATTTTAATTTTCTTTATGGCACTTAACACTATTACCATGGTCTCAATGTTTGTGTCCCCCCAAATTTCACATGTTGGAGTTTTAACTCCCAATGTGATGGTGTCAGAAGATGAGGCCTTTAGGAGGTGCTTAAGTCATGAGGATGGAAACATACTACACTTTTTTCACAGCTTTATTGAAGTATGATTAAAAATAAGAATTGCATATATTTAAGGTGTACAGTAGGATGTTTGGATATATGTATATAGGGTGAAATGATTTCCTCAATCAAGGTAATTAAAATATCCATTACCTCACATAGTTACCATATTTTTGTGTATGTTGTGAGAAAACTTGAGATCTACCTCTTAGTAAATTTCAAATATGTGATAAATTATTAACTATAGTCACCATGCTATACTTTGGGCCCCCAAGAACATGTTTATCTTATAACTAAAAATTTGTACTCTCTGATCAACTTCTCATTTCCACCACCAGCCCAGCCTCCGACCCCTGATAAACACCATTCTAGTCTCTGTCATGAGTTCAACTATTTTAGATTCCACACATAACGGAGATAATGCAGTATTTATCTTTCTGTGTTTGGCCATCTCACTTAGCCTAATGTTCTCTAAGTTCATCCACGTTGTCACATATGGCAGGATTTTTCTACTTTTTAAGATTGAATAATATTCTATTCGGTATATATACTACATTTTCTTTATACTCACCTGTTGATGAACGCTTTTGTTGTTTCCATATCTTGACTATTATGAATAATGCTGCAAAGAATGTGGGAGTTTCAGATATCTCTTTAAGATACCTGTTTTATTTCCTATGGATATATACCCAGCATGGGATTGCTGGATCATACTGTAGTTCTATTTTAATTTTTGAGGAACCTCCATACTGTTTTCCATAAAGGTTGTACCAGTTTACAGTCCTACCAATAGTGTCCAATGGTTCCTTTTTCTCTATGTCTTCATCAATCTTTTTGTTTTGTTTCATTTTGTTTTTAAATGAAAGTCATCCTAACAGGAACAAGGTAACATCCCATTGTAGTTTTGATTTGAATTTCTCTGACGATTAGTGATGTTAAACATATTTCATATACCTGCTGGCCATTTGTATCGCTTCTGTGGAAAAAATGTCAGTTCAGGTTCTTTGCACATTTATTTTCTGGGTATTTTTTATATTGAGTTGTATGATATATCAGATATTACATATATATATATATATATATATATATAATTATTAACCCCTTATTAGGTATATGGTTTGAAAATATTTTCTTCCATTCCATAAGTTGCCTTTTCCTTTTGTTGATTGTTTCCTTTGCTGTGCAGAAACTTTTTAGTTTGATGTAGTCCCATTTCTCTATTTTTCTTTTGTTCCTTGTGCTTTTTGGTGTCATATCCAAAATATCTTTCCCAAGACCATACAAAGCAGCATTTCTACTATGCCTTTTTATAGGAGTTTTATAGTTCAGGTCTTATGTTTAAGTCTTTAATCTATTTCTAGTTCACTTTATGTGTGGTGTAAGATATAGGTCCAGGTTCTGTCTTTTGCTTGTCATTATCAAGTTTTCCCTACATTGTGTATTGAAGAGATTATCCTTTCCCAATTGTATATTCTTGGCTCTCTTGTCAAGTATTAGCTTACTGTATATACACATAGATTTATTACTGGGCTGTCAATTGTGTTCCGTTCGTCTAATTATTTTTATGCAAGTACCACACCATTTTGATCATTATAGATGTTAAATATAGATTGAAATCAGAAAGTGTGAGTGCTCCAGTTTTCTTGCTCAGGGTTACTTTTGTTATTCAGGGTCTTGTGTGGTTCCAAGCAAATTTAAAAAAAAATCTATTTCTGTGAAAAATGCTATGGAAATTTTAATAGGAATTACATTGAATCTACAGATCACTTTTGATAGTATGGATATTTTAACAATATTAATTAATCCCCTCCTTGATTCAATTCATTCCCAAGTATTTTATTATTTTTGATGTAATTGTAAATGGGATTGTTTTCATTATTTCCTTTTCAGATAGTTCTTTGTTAGTGCATAGAAACACAACCAATTTAGGGGGGTTGATTTTGTTTCTTACAACTTTACTGAATTTGCTCATTCGTTCTATCATTTGTGTGTTTGTGTGTGTGTGTAAAATCTTTAGGATTTTCTTTGTATAAGATTATATTCAGCAGAGACTGCTTTACTTTTTCCTTTCCAAATTGAATCCCTTTTATATCTTTTTCTTGTCCAATTGCTCTGGTTAAAACATCCAGTATTGTTAATAGGAGTGGTCAGAGGGACATCCTTGTCTTGTTCCTGATCTTAGACAAAAAGCTTCCAGTTTTTTACTGTTGAGTATGGTAGTAGCTGTGAGCTTTTCTTATATAATCTCTATTATAGAAGGTATGTTCCTTCTATATGCACCTTGTAGAGAGTTTTTATGTTGAATTTTGTCAAATATTTCTTTTCATAATCTATTGAGCTAATCATATTTTTATCCTTCATTTTGTTAATGTGGGGTATCACATTGATTGATTCCCCATCCCTGTATCACACTTGATTATGTTGCATGATCCTTTTAGTGTGCTGTCAAATTCAGTTCAGTAGTATTTTGTTAAGGATTTTTGTTTCTATATATATCAGAAATACTGGCCTGTAGTTTTCTTGGCTTGTGGCATCCTATCTAGCTTTGTTATCAGGTAATTCTGGTTTTACAAAATGAGTTTGAGAGTGTATCCTCCTCTTCCATTTTTTGAAAGAGTTTGAGAAGTATTGGTGTTAATTCTGCATTAAAGTTTTTTTGGAATTCACAAGAGAAATCATCTGGCTCTGGACTTTTCTTTTGGGGAGGTTTCTCATTACTGACTCAATCTCCTTACTCACTATTGGTCTGTACAGATTTTCTATTTCATCCTGATTCAGGCTTGTTAGATTGTATGTTTCTAGAAATGTATACATTTCTATTAGGTTATCCAATTTTTTGGTGTATAATTGTTCACAGTAGTCACTTATGATTCACTGTATTGTGATATCAGTTGTAATGTTCCTTGTCACATTCCTGAATTTGAGACATCTATCTTTTTGTCTTAGTCTATCTAAAGGTTTGTCATTTGTTCACCTTTTCAAAAAAACAACTCTTAGTTTCATAGATTTATTGTATTTTTTTCTAGTCTCTTTCATTTATTTCTGCTCTTTTAGTTCCTTCCTTCTATTTAATTTGGGCCTAATTATTTTTCTAGTTCCTTTAGAAGTAAAATTAGGCTATTTGAGATCTTTCCTTTTTCTTACTGAAATTATTTATTATAAACTTGTGTCTTAGTACTGCTTTTGTGCATCCCATATGTTTTGGTATGTTGTGTTTCCATTTCTGTTTGTCTCAAGATATCTTTTAAATTCCCTTTTGATTTCTTCTTTGATCCATTGGCCCTTACTAGTATGTTTTGCTTTCTTTTCTTTTCTATTTGTTATAATTAACATACAATACTATATTAGTTTCAGGTGGACAACATAGTGATTGAATATTTTTATGTATTATGAAATGATCAAAGGAATAAGACCAGTTACCATCCTGCAATATATAAAGTTATTGCAATATTATTGACTCCATTCCCTATGTGTACAGTACGTCTTTCTGACTTATTTTATAGCAGAAAGTTTATACCTCTTAATCCATTCACCTACTTTGTCCCTCTACAACCCTCCTCTCTGGCAACAACCAGTTTATTCTCTATAACTATGAGTCTGTTTCTGTTTGGTTCGGTTTGGTTGGTTAGTTTGGGATTTTAGATTCCACATATTAGTGAAATAATATGGGATTTGTTTTTCTCTGTCTGGTTCACTTCATTTAGCCTAATACCTTCTAGGTACATCCATGTTGCCACAAATGCCTGAGTAATATTCCATTGTGTATATATATCACATTTTCTTTATTCACTGTTTTGCTTATTTTGCCTGGAGAATTTGGAGTATTTTTTTCCACCCCTTCACTTTAAGCCAATGTGTTCTTGAAATTTAAATGAATCTCTTGTAGGTAGCATACAGTTTTTTGTTTGTTTTAAATTCATTCATTCGATGTCTTGTGATTGGAGAACTTAGTCCATTTACATTTAAAGAATTATTGCTGGGTAAGCATTTTCTATTGCCTTTTTGTTAATTTTTTTTTTTTTTTAGTTCATTTGTTTCTCTCTTGCTGTTTTCCCTTGTGATTTGACGATTTTCTATAATGACATACTTTCATTCCTTTATTTTTATCTTTTGTGTGTCTGCTATAGGTTTGTGGTTAACATGACACTTTCATAAATGTCTTGTAGTTATAACAGTCTATTTTAAGCTGATAATAACAACTTCAATTGCATACGAAACTATTTTGCTTCTGCTCTATTTTGTTTATGATGGCACAATTTAACATCTTTTAAATTGCATATTCATTAACAAGTTATTATAACTGTACTTTTTTCTTTTCAAGTTTATGCTAGTATTAAAAGTGATTTACACACCACCATTACGTTAAAAGAGTATGTTGAATTTGACTATATACTTGCCTTTACCAGTGAGTTTTGTACTTTTGTTTTCTTGTTACTAAATTAGCTTCATTTCAGTTTCATTTCTTCCTTTTGAATTTATTTTAAAGCAGGTCTAGTGATGATGAACTCCCTCAGCTCTTTTTTGTCTGAGAAAGTCTTTATCTCTCCATTTCTGAAGGACAACTTTGCTAGCTAAAATATTCTTAATTGACATTTTTTTTCTTTCAGCACTTTAAATATATCATTCCACAGTCTCCTGGTCTACAAGGTTTCTGCTGAGAAAGCCACTGGTAGTCTTTACAGGTGTTTCCTTTTGTGTGATGTGTCTCGTTTCTCTTGCTGCTTTCAAAATTCTCTGTCTTTTGACAGTTTGATTTGTCAGTGAAATCCTCTTTGAGTTGAATATTATTTTGCACCTTTGATCTTCATGCACTTGGATGTTCATATCTGTCTCCAGATTTAGAAAATTTTCAGCCATTATTTCATTAAATAAATTTTCTGCCCCTTTCTCCCTCTCTTCTACATCTGGAACTCCCATACGCAAACTTTAATTCACTCTATGGTATACTATAAATCTCACAGGCTTTCTTAGATTTTCTTATTCTGCTTGATCAAATCTGATGTTGACACTCTATTCTATTTTTCATTTCATTCAATGTATTCTTCATCTCTTGAATTTCTATATTTTTAATGATTTCTATTTGTCTGTTGAACTTCTCATTTTACTTATGTATTTGTTGCTGATTTCATTGAGTGGTCTATTTGTCATTTTTTGTAACTCATTGAACTTCCCTAAAACAATTATTTTGAATTCTTTGTCAGGTACTTTGTAGATTTCCTTTTTAGAGGGTGAGTTACTAAAAAATTACTGTGTCCCCTGTGTGCCTTTGGTGGTGTCATAATTCCTTGATTGTTCATGTTCCTTAAAGTCTTGCATTACTGTCATTACATTTGAAGAGGCAATCACCTCCTCCAGTCTTTACTGATTGGTTTTGGTTTTCATAGAGAAATACTTTCACTAGTCAGTCTGGTTGGAGATTCTGAGACTTTCTCACAACTTATCTATGAAAGCATCTGCTCCACACCTCTTGTTACCTCTTGAGAGGGAATTTTTTAATTGTGTACCTTCTCTCAATCCTGCAAAGCCAGACTGGATATTGAAAGTCTCCCATTTGTTTTCCTTAGGGCAGTGCCTGAAATGCTTAACTGTGTGTCTTCTCCTAATCCCACAGAGTTGGCCAGCTTTCTGTGCATGCTTGTTAACCATCTGCAAAGGCTTGCTATCATTGTCCATGGGTCACAGGGAGAATCTAAAATTGGGGTAAGGGTGAGGAACACAAGTATTAAGGGTGCTCATGTGCCAGTTGGAAGAGTCACAGGTGAGGCATCCTAGGTGGCTCATGGGTGGGCTTTTTGATGGAGTCCACAAACCTTCTGCTTGCCCTTTGATGAATTCTGAGACCAGCATCTTTCTCCCTCCCTCTCATTTTTATAACCTCAGTATTCTGGGTGCGGCAATAAAGAAGTTAGCCTCTTTAGCAGCATCCTGCACAGCTGGCAGAAAGGCACTCATTCACTAAGTTCTTACATTCCCCCATGGGAGAAATTACATGGCACTGTGCTCAGCTGCCTTGGGAAAGGGATGATGCAAATGAAGTGACCCTCTTCAATGCATCCATTCTAACATTTTTTGCTCTAATGGTATGCTGGAAATTCTCTGCTAGACTCCTGAACTCCCAAAAAGGTACTCTCACCTTTGGGTGGTTGACAAAATTGATATTCTGTGGAGAAATGATAATAGAAAATTACTATTCCACCATCTTGCTGATGTCACTCCTAAACATTTTGTTTACTTATTTTGGTCATTAACTGTTGCCCTTCTATGAATTTAAGTATAGAGAATTTTGAATATTTTCTTCACTGATGAATAAATACCTAGTGTTTAGAAAGTGTCTGGTGCATTGTAGATACTCAATAAATATTTGTTGAAAAAATGAATGAATAAATAAATATATGTGCACTCTATCTAAACTGCGTCAAAATGATGCTCTTGGTAGTTTTCAACTAACTGTAAAGATACAGCCAAGATGTGACTGGAAGTGTATTATCTTCATAATGGTGTTTTTGGAGAACACAGATCTCTTGCTGCCAATGTTACTACAACGTTTCTGCTCCTTGCCTTCCTAAAGCTTGGTTGTCAAGATTTTAGCTCTTTGAATACTCAGGTAATTGACCAAGAAGGCCTTAACAGTCCCCTCAGCCTGACTAAATTTTAGACAGGTTTATTCCTGATGATAGGCCCCTAACCTCTTTTTATAGAGCATTTACTTCAGAAGACAGTAACTGTAAATTCTTTCACTCCTCTTTGAGATGTAAATTTCCCAGTTTCTTGCCTGTTTTACAACCCAGGGATGTCTTTCTCAAGGACCGTTAAGCCATCCCTTTGAAATTTAATCAAGAAAGACAGAGCCCCTATCTCCCAGTCTCTGTGGGAAATTAGAAGTCTAACTTCAGTAAGCGGCATTTAGCAAAGACAAATGGTCTTATCAAATTGACAATCTCTTACCAATGCCCTCCAACACTTTTTCACTAGTTCACCCCAGCACTAAAACTCTCTCCTACATCTGTTTCAGAGAAGTTAAGTTTAATCTCTCTCCTCTATCACGATGGTCTTGACCTTTATTGCAACTGAATGAAGTATTCCTTGCCTGTTTGATTCTGTCCAGTGCAATTTTGCTCTGGCATAATCTTGAAATGAATTGTGTATTTTGCTTAAGCTATTCAGACTTAGTTTTCTTACTTGAGAGAAAAGGAACATAATTCACACTTAAAGAGACAAAGAATCTTAATCAAATATGGTTGCGCCCCAAAGGAACTAGAACTGAAATCCCATTTAGAATTCAAGGGACTCTTCACTCTATAGCACAGTCACTTTTTGACTCAGTGTTTCTCTATTCCTATTGCTATGGGCTTTGTAAACAAAATACTTTTATTTTTCTATCCTGTATAGCTGATCTCTACTCCATGATTTTTCCTTATTAAGTTACTTCTGTCCCCTCATGATTCTGGCTTATTAATGGCCCTTGATGTTCTTACTCTGTTAATTTACTGCATCATTTCAGCTTCTATTCCCATTACTTCCTGATTCACACTACCATTTTTCTAGCTTGAATTGTCAAGAGAAAGACCCATTTTATCCCTTCATAAAGATCCACCTTGTGCCCTGTTGGCCAATCTATGGATTGGCTGCCTTTGGATTGAGTTCTACCCCCCAATCCAATTACATATGCTCAGAGGAATCAAGGCACATGAAAATAACACATGGCTACTCAGTCAGGATAGTGTGTGGTGTATGACAATGGGAGACACTCTGATGGACATTGTGTAGTACAGCTCATCCTTCAATTTCCAGTTGTACATACCTTTCCTTTTTACATGTACTGTGTCAAAGATGCTCCCTATCTTACATGATTTCTTATCATAATTCAACTATAAATACATCCCTACTACTCTCAATCAAGTAATAATGCAAAATCATACAAGTCTTCTTCAGATAGAGAAAATGCCATAAAACTACTTGAAAAGGTTCTTGCCAGTAGTCTTATGATCCTAATCCAGGGGAGTCCCATTTCTCCTCTATTACAGTCGTAATACCACTGATATGTTATTTTTTTCTTTATTCTGAAATCAGTGAACTCAATGTTACATGTAATTACAATCAACACATACTATATATTTATTAGCAATAACAAATAAATAATATGTTCTACCTAAGCATAGAAAGAAAAACAACCTGCCCCTAGATTTCTAAGTAAAGGTGTTCAGGCTGTGGATAGGGCACAGAACAAGAAGAGTGTTTGTTCAACATATATAAGATATTCATGAAACAGCACCACATACTTGTAATATGGATTCTCATGACTGTGGTAACTGGGAATGGTAAGGAGACAGATTGGGGCCTCACTGTTTGCAGTGAAATTAATCATTTAGTCAATTAGATTGTCTTAGTTTCCCATGGAAACTGATCCCCTATGATTAGCAGCTGACTGTCACAGCACTTCACTTCAGGGTGGTATTATCTAGCTTGCAGAGACTTCTGAAAATGTGGGCTCAAATTTGTTGTTTTTATACTCAGATCTGGAAATTGTCTGAGTGACTGAGGACATATACCAATTATTATGAGTCAGATTCAGATTCCTCTTCATCAGGACTGGAGAATTTTGGCAGCACATGACTCACAAAAGCATGCTGGGCTATATGTCAGTATTCTCCACAGAGATTCTGCAGTCTGTAAATTAAAGATTGCAGCATGTTAGTCTATTCATGCTTCTAGATTAGTATCCCTCCTTGGTTGCCACATAACATTCTGATTTCAAATCTAATTCTGCTTCTTCCTAGTTTATGTCTTAGAAAGTTCATTAACCTATCTGAATCTGTGTTCTGTAAAATAAGCAATATTGATAAATCTATTTTACAGGATTGCAATAGGGAGTGACCAAAATTAAATGTATAATTATGTATTCATATTTATTCATCAAGTCCAACATGTAGTAATCCAAATTAATTTAATGACAAAACAAACCACCTCTAAGGCAAGGGAAGTTTTAAAAAATGTAAATGTATTTATAAAAAGCTACTACCTATCATGAAACCAGAGTGGAAGGAAGATAAAGATTAAATCCTGACATGTTTGCAAGTAAGAAATATAACTAATTTACATAAATTTAATTTTTAAAGGTACTATTCAGAATAATAAAATATTTTCCTACAGTACTTACACAAAAGTTAATCTGTTGGCTATTCAAATATATATGAAAGTTACCTATTTGATGGTGTATTTCCTTCAATATTGTGTTAAAATTTCAAGGAAAAGCTAATTGGACATATTAAAAGTAAAAAAAAAAAGCTGGGAAGTGGAGGATTGGGATTGACATATATACACTAATATGTATAAAATAGATAATTAATAAGAACCTGCTGTATAGCACAGGGAACTCCACTTTGCTGTACAGTAGAAACTAACACAACATTGTAAAACAACTATACCCCAGTTAAACAAAAATGTCTAGAAGTTTCAGATACCCTTTTCAGAAAAATAATCTGCATGAAATAGATAAAGAAAATTTATACTGAAAATATAAAATAAGAAAAAGAATTGTTCCACAAATAGTAAAAAAGTGAAAACCTCAGAGGGTAATACAGCTTTAAAAAACACACTTCTATCAATCCTTCAATGCAAAGGAATTCACTTATAAATGCATCTGCCCTGACATTTTCATTTTTTTGTCTAGGGTGCTCAAAATTAAAAATTTATCATTCTAGAGGTTGTTCATAGTTCCATGTACTAAAAAATAAGTCAGATTGTATCATGTTTAAATTCTGTTTGACTTGATAGAAATAAATTATTCTTCATGTGCAGTTTTTAGAATTTCTCAAGGTTCAACCAATCTAATAGAAATTACTCAGAATTATTTCAGAAAGTTTTAAGATAATTCAAAAATTTAGTAAGACATTTACAAATGTAGTTAGAAATATACATTGAAATTCTTGGATGATAAGACCACCAGCTGTTATCAATGAACAAACATACTAACAAAATTTGTCACAGAAATAAAAAATGTAATAACTAAAAATGGCAAAAAAGCAATTTTTGTACACACAATGGATATTTAATGAGCAATATACATGGGGATAAACCAATGAAAAATAAATATGAGATTACTACTCCCATGGATTATATCATATCCTGAAAATATTGTATTCTAGGAATGGTGGTTAGAAAATATTAGATAGATAGATCAATAGATAGATGATAGATAGATAGATAGATAGATAGACAGACAGGTATACAGAGAAGAAAATATCTAGTAACTCAACATGTTATGTAGACAAAACTGATTGACTTTGATAGTCAAAAGGCCTCTAAAACATGGCATTAGCCTGAGATACAAATAGTGCTAAAGTTAGTCTTATGAAGATAGGGGAAGAGAATATCAGGAAGAAGGAACAGAAAACATCAAAGGTATAATGGTGCTGGAAGAGATGGTATGGGAGGGAGCATTTTGTAGACATGCAAAATTTTTGGATTTTATTTTAACTGTCATAGTAAGCCACTAGAAGATTTAAAGGAGAGGATAAACATAATTTGATTTGCTTTTTGCTTTTAATTTTTTTTTTCTTTTTTTAATTTTTGGCTGTGTTGGGTCTTCGTTTCTGTGCGAGGGCTTTCTCTAGTTGTGGCAAGCGGGAGCCACTCTTCATCACGGTGCACGGGCCTCTCACTATCGCGGCCTCTCTTGTTGCGGAGCACAGGCTCCAGATGCGCAGGCTCAGTAGTTGTGGCTCATGGGCCCAGTTGCTCAGCGGCATGTGGGATCTTCCCAGACCAGGGCTCAAACCTGTGTCCCCTGCATTGGCAGGCAGATTCTCAACCACTGCGCCACCAGGGAAGCCTGATTTGCATTTTTTAAATAGACTTTTAAAAAATCACTGTAACTACTTTGGTAAAATTGGATTAAGGGAAAGCAAGGGTGGAAGCAGAGAAAAAACTAGGAGGCTATTACAGTGACATGGGTGAGAGGTGATAGTGACTTTCACAATGGTAGTCATAATGGAGATGAAAAGAAATGAAAATATCGAGGACATTGAACATATATTTCATAGGACTTGCTAATGGAGGCAAAAGTAAAGCAAAAAGAGGAATACATGAATAACTCCTATGCTTTGGCTGGAGCAAGTAAGATGATGGCACAATGCTGACTACCAAAGTGGAGAAGAAAGGAGTACAGGACTTGTAGGAGAGGGAAATTTGCTTTGGTCCTTATTTGTTTATCAGCATAAAGATAACATTTAAAGACATGGGATGCAATGAAGGCACTAAACAACATATGTGAAGTTGAAACTACAATTTGAAAACCTGAGACTAAAGACGTTGGAGAAATGACTTACAAATAGCCATTTCATTATTTCACGATACCTTTTAAGAAAAGTTTCAAAATCACATATTAGAATATTGAAAAAGTAAAAACAAAAATAATATAAACTGATAGCCTAATTCTAGTGCAGAGAATTTGCTTAATATTTTTTTAAATGATTTAATGACAGTATATAGAAATGATGTTTACATGAAAATATATTAGGAATTTTAGAAGAGTGAGCAGTAGCAACAGAAATTTAATCTCGCTTGGAAAAAGAAAAAGTCCATTATAATAATTATAAGATGGAGAGTGGACACTGGACACTGTTATGCTTTGGCAATACATAATCTAAATTTTATTTATATTTAAACAAAATTCCAAAATATTGGGGGACAGGACTCCACTTTTCAATGTAGAGGCAAAGGGGGATTAGAAAATAACATTTCTAAGTTTTCAGTTCAAGGCATGAACTACTACCAGAGAATTTTCTATTTTAATGATAAGGTAGCTGAGGTAGCCAATAGTAGACAGTGAAGTGATATCCTATAGTCTCTTAACTTACACTGAATAGAGAGCCTCACCATTTTGCTTAAATATTAATTGGGTCTTTTTGAGAAAATCTGGTACCCCATGAACTGGAATGGGAATTAAAGGAAAGATTCACAAACTTTGAGAACTGAGAAATCCCAAAACCTTCTCTATAATTTGTTCTTTCTTAATGAAGATGTAATAATCTCTATTCATTGAGTTTAATCAGTATCTTAAACCCTCACAAATAACTAAAAGGATTTTCAAACACTTTAAACCTATTCAACCTTCATCTTACATACTCTTGTTTATTTTGTTTTTACCCCTGTATATTTAGTTGAAGATTATTATTCCAATAATGATTATTATAACTTTATACAGATAATATTTTATTTACATGAATTTTATACAGATTATTTGCCTATGAGTTCTTTCATCTTAAACCTGGAGTCTGGGATTATTTCACTTCCTCCTAAAATACACCCTTTAAGAGTTCCTTCGGTGACCATGTACCGAATTTGATGTGTCTGAAAATGTCTTTATTTGGCCCTGATCCGTAAAAGATATTTTTGATAGGTATAAGTTCTAAAGTTGAAATTAATTTTTCCTGGAAATTTAGAGGTTTTTAGCCTACTATTCTTTGGTATCCATTATGCTTTTGAGATCTCTACCCTCAGCCCATGCCTTTTTTTTTTTAATTGAAGTATAGTTGATGTACAACATTATATAAGTTATAGGCATACAGTATAGTGATTCATAATTGTTAAAGGTTATACTCCATTTATAGTTATTATAACATATTGGCTATATTCCCTGTGTTGTATGATATATCCTTTAGCTTATTTTATAGATAATAGTTTGTACTTCTTAGTTCCCTACCCCTATATTTTGCCTCCTCCCTTCCCTCTCCCCGCTGGTAACCATTAGATTGTTCTCTGTATTTGTGAGCTTGCTTCTTTTTTGTTATATTCACTAGTATGGTGTATTTTTAGATTCCACATATAAGTGATATCATACAATATCTGTCATTCTCTGTCTGACATTTCACTAAGCATAATGCCCTCCAAATCCATCCATGTTGTTACAACTGGAATTTTTTTCATTCTTTTATATAGCTGAATAGTATTGTAGTATTGTATTTGTATATATATACCACATCTTCTTTGTCCACATACCTGTTGATGGACACTAGGTTGCTTCCATATCTTGACAATTGGTAAATAATGCTACTATGAACAATGGGGTACATGTATCTTTTTGAATTAGTGTTGTGTTTTTAAAATATATACCCAGGAGTGGAACTTCTGGGTCATATGGTAGTTCTATTTTTAGTTTTTTGAGAAACCTCCATACTGTTTTCCACAGTGGCTGCACCAGTTTCCATTTCCACCAAAAGTGTACATTTCCTTTTCTCCACATCCTTGTCAGCATTTGTTATTTGTATTCTTTTTTATGATAACCATTCTGACAGGTATGAAGTGATATCTCAGTGTGTGTTTTTGTTTTTAACATCTTTATTGGCTTTACAATAGTGTGTTAGTTTCTGCTTTATAACAAAGTGAATCAGGTATATATATATATATATATATATATATATATATATATATATATATATATACCCATATCTCCTCCCTCTTGCATCTCCCTCCCACCCTCCCTATCCCACCCCTGTATCTGGTCACAAAGCACCGAGCTGATCTCCCTGTTCTATGTGGCTGCTTCCCACTAGGTATCTATTTTACATTTGGTTTACCTTTCCCTGATGATTAGCGATGTTGAGCATCTTTTCATGTGCTTGTCGGCCACCTGCATGTCTTCTTTGAAAAAATGTCAATTGAGGTTTTCTGCCCATTTTTTAATCAGGTTGTTGTTTTTTTTTTCTGTCATTGAGTTCTATGAGCTGTTTATATATTTTGGATATTAACCCATTATTGGTCATCTTATTTGCAAATATTTTCTCCAATTAACTAGGTTGTCTTTTTGCTTTCGTAGATGGTTTCCTTTTGCTGTGCAAAAGCTTTTAAGCTTAATTAGATTCCATTTGTTTATTTTGTTTTTCTTTCCTTTGCTTTAGAAGAAAGATCCAAAAAAATATTTCTCTGATTTATGTTACAAAGTGTTCTGCCTATGTTTTCCTCTAGGAATTTTACAGTTTCTGGCCTTACATTTAGGTCTTTAATACATTTTAAGTTTATTTTCATATATGGTGTTAGAGAATGTTCTAATTTTATTCTTTTATATACAGCTGCCCAGTTTTCCCAGCACCACTTATTGAAGATAATTTTCTCTTTTGAATATTCTTGCCTCCTTTATTGTAGGTTAATTGACGATAAGTGTGTGAGGTTATTTCTGGGTTTCCTATTCTATTCCATTGATCTAAGTGTCTGTCTGTTTGTGTCTTTTTTTTTTTTTTTTTTTTTTTGCGGTACACGGGCCTCTCACTGTTGTGGTCTCTCCCGTTGCGCAGCACAGGCTCCGGACGCGAAGGCTCAGCGGCCATGGCTCACGGGCCCAGCCGCTCCGCGGCATGTGGGATCTTCCCAGACCGAGCCACGAACCCGTGTCCCCTGCATCGGCAGGTGGACTCTCAACCACTGTGCCACCAGGGAAGCCCTGTTTGTATCTTTTGTGTTTCCCTAAAAATTTTAAAATTATTACCTCCTGAAACTGAACAATATAACTTATTAATTCTCTATTAAAATTTATCTCTTACTTTTTATCCACATCGTGAGCTTTTACTTCTATAATTATTATTATTATTTTAAATTTCTAAAATATCTATTGGGATTTTTTCCAAATCTACCAAGACGATTTTCTACTGTTCCCTGTATTTAACTAATTATATAACTTTTTATCCTTTTAAATCTTTCAGTCAAAGAAGTTTACATCTTGAATCTGACATTACAATCTCTGAAATCATTTCAGGAATAAATCTATGGTTATTGTTTCCTTATATCTCAATAATGGTGACTTGTTTCCTTAAATGCGTGGTGATTTTGTTTTTCAATGAAAGTTGAATTTTTAAATTTAATATAGGTTGCTTTAGGCCTGAATTCAGGATGCTGTCTTTTTTTTTTTTTTTTTTTTGATGATAAGGGAATGCCAACATTTATTTTATTCTATTTTATTTTATTATTTAACATCTTTATTGGAGTGTAATTGCTTTACAATGGTGTGTTAGTTTCTGCTGTATAGCAAAGTGAATCAGTTTTACATAAGCATATAACACCATATGTCCTCCCTTCTCTGTCTCCCTCCCACCCGCCCTATCCCACTCCTCTAGGTGAACACAAAGCACCAAGCTGATCTCCCTGTGCTATGTGGCTCCTTCCTACTAGCTATCTATTTGACATTTGGTAGTGTATATATGTCTATGCCACTCTCTCACTTCATCCCAGCTTACCCTTTCCCCTCACTGTGTCCTCAAGTCTATTCTCTACATCTGTGTCTTTATTCCTGTCCTGCCCTTAGGTTCTTCAGAACCTTTTTTTTTTTTTTTGAGATTCCATATATATGTGTTAGCATATGGTAGTTTTTCTCTTCTGACTTACTTCCCTCTGTATGACAGTCTCTAGGTCCATCCACCTCACTACAAATTACTCAATTTTGTTTCTATTTATGGCTGAGCAACCTAAGTGCCCATCAACAGATGAACAGATAAAGAAGATATGGCACATATATATAATGGAATATTATTAGGATGCTGTCTTTTAAAGGTGAATTTGCATTTTCTTTTCTGAGTTCCAGGGAATATCGCCAACCTAGGAATACTTTTGTCTCCTCAAGTTTCCCAAGCTTAATGGAAAAATGTCAGTTCAGCTCCCTACATTTCTGAACTCTTTTGGACTTTTCTTTCCATCACACCATTGAATAGCCACTTTCTCTTCTTATTTCTCACAATTTTATTACTAGCTTAATCCTTAGATTTCTCTCCTCTGATATTGCCTCACTTTACTTTTTTATAATTTTATTCTATGAGAATTAACTTATTTTAGCAAGACTTAAAGTGCATTAAAATTTATATATTTTTTTTGTAATTTACCCATGATACGTTTTAACTTTTCAGAAGAATACTTTAGCAGTTATTTTATTGGGAGTATCTATTCTGTGGCACTGCAAGAAGTAGAACTAGATTGTTGTCTTAAAATTATGTTTTAAAAACCACAGATAGAAGTAAATTGCTTTTACTTGACTGATATAAATAGAAATGTGTGCATGTTTAATAGTAAGCACTAGAGCATATTTATGAATACTGATTTTTAGACTCCTTGATTGAGCTAAATGTGTTGATGTGGGTGCCTTTTATAGACAGCCTGCGGCTTTATGGTATGCTTGGTTAAGTAGCACAAACCTAGAACCAATACTTAGAAGAACTGAGATTCCGACGCTGCTGGGCATATTATGGACAAAGGAGTAGGAAGACTTGAAGTTAGGCATTAAGAGTTGGGTATATCATGGCTACAAAAGCAGGTGGAAAATATTGCAACTGAAATGGGTTGCCTATTTCTAATGCGACTTGAGTAACCCTAGGTGAAAATGCCAAGTAACAGCTACTCTTCAAAACAACCATACCACTCATTTCTAAAGGTGACCCACTGGCTTTACTTTATTAATTTGTAACCTTGTTTCTTGTCTTTGCTCTCGCCAAATAATTGGATTTCAATAAATGTTGACAAATATATTTATAAATAGACACATTGAAGTGAAAATAAAGACAACTAATGAAACAGCAAAAAGTGAATGTTCCAATTCATTTTATGCAATTAAATCTGTTTCATGGGTAGAGTTTTTGTTTTCTTTGACTTTTGCCGCCAGATGAATCTATCCAATTTTAAAGAAATAATTGCATTGTAAATATAATTTATGCACATGACTGGTATTAAAAATATGAAATATTTAGTGTGAGCCCTGAGTACTGTAAAATTTAAAAAGAGATTGTTTCTATATTTCCAGAATATAAAATATAATTAGACATAAAGTCAAATTAAAAATTTTATGAGTGTTCCTATAGGACCTCTACTAATTGATCTTGTTCTTCATTTTATACATTTGGTTAATAGTACATCTGCTGCTATTCATTTATCTAATATTATGAATATTTTATATTTTCAACTTTTAGAACCATTATTATTTGAAAATATTATACACAAAGGCCAATATAGAATCAGTTACTGAAATAAGCTATACTTATGAGGACTTATAAAATGTCTAAACCCAAAGAGTACTGAAAATGTGGATTCCATGTCCTAGCTACTGTAAATAGTCTTGCAATGAACATTAGGGTGCATGTATCTTTTCAAATTACCATTTTCTCTGTGTATATGCCGAAGAGTGGGATTTATGGGTCATATGGTCGTTCTATTTTTAGTTTTTGAAGGAACCTCCATACTGTTCTCCATAGTAGCTGTACCAATTTACATTCCCACCAAGTGTAGAAGGGTTCCCTTTTCTCCACTCCTTCTCCAGCATTCATTGTTTGTAGATTTTCTGATGCTGGCCATTCTGACCAGTGTGAGGTGATACCTCATTGAAGTTTTGATTTGCATTTCTCTAATAATTAGTGATGTTAAGCATCTTTTCATGTGCTTTTTGGTAATCTGTATGTCTTCTTTGGAGAAATGTCTTTTAAGATCTTCTGCCCATTTTTGTATTGCATTGTTTGTTTTTTTGCTATTGAGTTGCATGAGCTGTTTGTATATTTTGAAGATTAATTCCTTGTCAGTTGCTTCATTTGCAAATATTTTCTCCCATTTTGAGGGTTGCCTTTTTGTTTTGTTTATGGTTCCTTTGCTAAAAATGTGGTACATATATACAATGGAATACTACTCAGCCATAAAAAAGAACAAAATAATGCCATTTGCAGCAACATGGATGGACCTAGAGATTGTCATACTGAGTGAAGTAAGTCAGACAGAGAAAGACAAATATTCTATGACATTGCTTATGTGTGGCATCTAAAAATATGGTACAAATGAACTTATTTACAGATAGAAGTAGAGTCACAGATGTAGAAAACACACTTATGGTTACCAGGGGATAAAGTGGGGAGGGATAAATTGGAAGATTGGGATTGACATATACACACTACTATATATAAAACAGGTAGCTAATAAGAACCTACTGTGTAGCACAGGGAACTCTACTCAATACTCTGTAATGGCTTATATGGGAAAATAATCCAAAAATGAAGAGTGGATATATGTATATGTTTAACTGATTCACTTTGCTGTACACCTGAAACTAACACAACATTGTAAATCAACTACACTCCAGTAAAAAGTTAAAAAAAAAAGAAGTTTAAAAATGGTTGGAAAGTCATCTGTCCTAAATGAAATAGACATTAATTTAACTATAGAAGAATTGACTATGTGCTCTGATTTTCTGATAATTTAGAAGATAGGTACAAAGAGTTATTGAACTAGTCTTTTAAAATATGATTAGCAGAAAGAAAAGTATAGAAACATATATATTTATATAGTTCCTTCTTCAACAAAAAAAGAAATCAACACCAAATACAAGTCATACACTTCCATTAAGTTAGTGACTACAGCATACATTTCTGTATCATTTATATCACTGGAAGTATAGAAGGATGCTGAAATAAGCCACAGTAAGATTCTGTAATCAGAGAATCAATTTTCATGTGACAGTTATATTGCTAAATGGAAATTAGAAAGATTATTTAAAAACTAAGGTCACGGGCTTCCCTGGTGGCGCAGTGGTTGAGAGTCCACCTGCCGATGCAGGGGATGTGGGTTCGTGCCTGGGTCCGGGAAGATCCCACATGTCACGGAGCGGCTGGGCCCATGAGCCATGGCCGCTGAGCCTGTGCGTCCGGAGCCTGTGCTCCGCAACGGGAGAGGCCACAACAGTGAGAGGCCCGCGTACAGCAAAAACAAAACAAAACAAAAATAAAAACTAAGGTCACTTCCACTCAGTATATTGATTCTGAAAAGCCCAATAGTGAACACCATGTGTGAATTGTACAATGTGTAGACGTTTATAAATAAAAATAATTAGCAATGTTAACAGGATATTTTTAATGTTCAGAAAGTGAACACTTTAGGATACATGCTCTTTTCATAGTTTTCTTAAAAAACTAAATACTTCCTAAAAATAGCAGAAGATTTAGCAGACCCAAAAAGTAATTTTATATTATTTATGATAGGAAGACAAGGTCCAGGAGTGATTTGGATCCTGCAGATGGAATATGATAATAGCCACCATACATACTTCCACAAGTTACACCTTCTCTTGGCTTCTTCCCATTTTATCCCATGATTTTTTTTTTCTTATTAAAGTTTCTGATTCTACATAGTATGGTATCTTGACAACTGAAATGGCTGAACCTTTGAATTTTTAATCCCTCTAGCATGAATTCTAAGATATTGCTGTAATTTTAAAAATTGAATATAAAAAATTTACAAGGAAATGCCTTATTCCTCTAGATAAAAATTCTGTTGTAATCTCTTTTTCCATGTCATGACTTCAATAAATATCAATCTTTTAGTAAACTATTATGTTTAATATTAACAGATTACCTAAACCATCAAGGCTTTTTTACATTAAATATTTTATAGGATAGTCATCTTCAAGCTCAAAGTTTTATAATCATTTACCATCAGTTAGTGATGAAAAATAAATGAGGAAGTATCAATTCTTTCAGGCCACAATAATAAATGAGAAGAACAAAATCCTTTGAAGGGAGATAGACCTGAATTCACAATATACATACTATTTCTACCATTTATGATGTGGATTTGATAAATTTACATAACATTTTTAATTTCTTCATCAGTTAAATAGGAATGTAAGGAGTATGTGCATGTGTGAGAGAGAAAGAGAAATTTAATACAAAGTGTATGAAGGCTGACATAAGGCGTAGTTACCATGTACCAAGCAATAAATGGGAAAAATATGTCAGCATTAATGTGTTACTTTGTGTGTGAGTAATAGGTTCCTGTCTTGGAGTAGTTACAAATTTATCTTCCTCTTATTTTTAGAGAGATTGATCTTTGTAAAACTAATGCAGCAAGTAAAATACTTTCACACCAAGAACTCAGGAGTGCAAATGTAACTTTTGATTTCTCTGAAAATTAGTCTCTAATTCAAGTCCTCATTCCAACCAAAAGCAGGTAACATAAAGTCTTTCTGACTAACCACAGTCAGTTGAGGTAAATACTAAAGCTGGACAGTTCCTTTGGCCTTTTTTCTCAGGGAAGGCTTTGATGCTGCTTACTAGAGAGGAGAGGCTGAGATTTTTATACAACATTGAAAGGTGGAGTCAACCATGAACTTGTAGCCTTTTTTGGCATCAGCTTTTCATTCCATCTCTTAGTCCTCAGGCTTGGTTGTGCTGCCATCTGTGTCTGCTTCACCCATCCCAACCATGAGAGATCTTGAAGCTCGCTAACTGATCTAACTTCTTCACAGATCACTGGAAACTGCAGCTACTCTCCCACACCATTCTTGACTGCAGGAATCTGTCCCTATACTAACATATGCCGAATGGTCAGTGTGTTTACCTGATGCCAAACATTGTTCACATGGCACAGGGAAACTGGAAACCCAAGGAATGTGCTGGCTTCCTGAGTAACTGAGTTAAAGTCAGAATAATTCACATTTACATTAAAAAAAATTAATCGTAGAGGTCACACTGACTTACACTGTTAGTTGGCCTTTCAATGTATTTTCAACACTTTCAATGTTTGGCAAATACTCTAATGTTTGGTAAGTTCTATTCTATTTTAACATCAAATAATGGAGGTATAAAGTAAAACGTGAAGTGCCTCACTAGGTAGCAGTTTTCGGATAGGAGTTAAAGAAAATATTTCTGAATGCTGTACCATTAGAACAGTTTGGGTAAATCTGGGTCAAGGTTAAATCATACACAACAGATAGCTTCCCCTTTCTTTTCCTGTTCTTAGTATCAGAGTGGGAGTTCAGTAAATGTTGATTGTCTGATTCTTTCTGCATATAAACCCTACTCCCATGTCTAGCTGAACTCTAAACTACCCAGGCCAAAGGCAGATACAAGCAGCTCATATAAGACTATAAATATTTAAACAGAGCTCTCAGCTTCTGCTCACTGCAGAAAACACTGAGTTTGGAGTTTCAGTCCAGCCTGCTGGAGCAAAAAATCAATAATTTTGAGAGGAACACAACTTAATCCAGAGTCTTCACAATATTGAAGGTACAGTTCAAAATTATTGACATATGAAGAACAGAAAAAAATGACTAGTACACAGATTAAAAAACAATATAGTTGACACTAAAATATCACAGATGTTGAAATTAGCAGAAAGAATTTTAAAGCAGCAAATCAAACCATTGTCAAGAAGTATTTGAAAACATAATTGTAGTGAATAAATAAAAAAAATCTCAGTTGAGAAATAAAAATATAAAAATAAATGAAAATTGCAGAACTAAAAATCATATCTAAAATTTTAAAAATATATCCTCATTAAGGAGTAGTAGCCCACTGAATGTGAAAAAAAAAAGAGTCAGCAGACTTGAAGATAGATTGATAAAAGTTATTCAGTTTGAAGATAGCAGAGAAAAAAGATTGAGAACAACTGAACAGAACTTCAGTGATTTGTAAAATAGTATGAAGTCATAACATTCATGCACTGGAGCACTATAAAGAGAGAAGAGAGAAAATAAAGCAGAAAAAAATTTTGAATAAATAGTGGCAAGAAGCCTCCAAAATATTTTGGAAGATATAAATTTATAGTTTCAGTAAACTTAGGAAGCCCTGAACTGTATAAATTCAAAAAACATTTATTGTGAAGCTTACTAAAGTAAAACAGTTGAAACTCCAAAGTGGCAAGACAATCTTAAAAGCAATTCCCCCAAAAGACATTACCTACAGATAAAAAAAAAAAATACAAATGTACATTTCTCTTTATAAAAAAATCAAGGCCAAAATAAACCGGAGCAAATGATTAAGTTGCAAAAAGAAAAACTGACAACCCAGATTTATAAATCCAGTGAAAATATCTTGCAAGCATGGAGGGAAACAAAATGAATAAATGAATAAATCTAAGAGCATTCATCCTTAGCAGAACAACACTATAAGAAATAATAAAGGAAGTTCTAGATGAAGGAAAATGATACCAAATGAAAACTCAAAATCTAGAGAGGAAATCGACATCAGAAATGGAGTTTAAGTTATTAAACACAAATGTTTTTGTCTTTACTTAATAATACCACTTATGACTAGCTAAAGCAAAACATAGCATTGTACTATGGGGTTTAAAAATACACGTGTGTGTGTGTATGTATATATGTGTGTATGTTTTCTAATATTTAAAATAAGAACAAAGAATTACTCTATGGATCAAAGAAAAACTCAAGAGAGAAATTTTAAAATATCTTAATTTGAATTATAGAAAATAACAAATTATGAGAAATTGCTAAAGCAACACTTACAGGTAAACAGCTTTAAATGCTTAATAAGAAAAGTAAAAGAGTGTTAGTCCAATATATATAGTAATATCACATATAGATGTAGTATATACAACAACTGCAGCCAAAGTGGAGTGAGAGAAAATGGGTCTAATATTGATTGCAAGGTTTTCACATTTTGCATGGAATAATATAACACTTAACTCTAAATAGAGAGTGAAAAGTCAAAAACATATATTGTACCCCTTGGAGAAACCATTAAAAATATTGCAGAGAAATAGTATTGTAAAGCCATTATATAAGTTAAATTTATTTTCAAAAATCAGTTAACCCTAAAGAAGTCAGTAAACAAAGAAGACAACAGAAACAAACAAAAAAAATGGGGAAAATAGAAAACAAGTAGTGAAATGGTAGGCAAAAATCTAAACACAAATAATTACATTAAATGCAAATGAACCGAGGATCCCAATTTAAAAATATAGACATGTTCAGAATGTATAAAAAAGCAAGATATAACTACATACTTTCTTCGAGGCATACTTTAAATGTAAAAATAAGGGTTGAAATGAAAAGAATGGATAGGTAAACCATGTAAGTCATGTAAGAAAGCTAGAGTTGCATATTAATATTGGTATTAATTAATTAATTAAAGTATACTTTGAAGCAAGAAGAATTGTCAGAGGAAAATAAATATTTTAAAATGAGAAGATAGTAAATTTAGAAGAAAGGCAAAAAAATCATAAATACCCATGGCATCTAACAACAGAGCCTAAAAACACATGAAGAAAAATTTGACAAAATTGAAAGAAGACATAGACAAATTCACAATTATCGTAGCATAGTTTAACAATCCTCTCTCAAGAATTTAAAAAAAGAAAAAGAAAAAAATGAAACAAGACATGGAAAAGCTGAACAATACTATCATCCACTTTGACCTAGTTTACAATTATAAAACACATATGTCCAAAGGCCACAGAATACACATTCTTTTCAAGGGTACATGGAAAATTCATCAAGATAGACCATGCACTGAGCCATAAAACAAGTCTAAATAAATTTCAAAATATTTAAATCCTGAAAGAGTGTTTTTTGTCCATAATGAAATGATTTACAAATCAATAAAAATAATGTATTCAGAATAAAGGTCAAATATGTGTCAATTAAAAAATCACACTTCTAATAAATCCACAGGTCAAAGGAAAACTCAAGAAAGAATTTTTTAAATATTTTAAATTGAATGATAATATGAAAACATAAATTATGAAACTTTGTTAAAGCAGTGTAGGAAGAGCATTCACTCTGTCTAAATATAGTTACATAATAAATGCTGTTATCATCATTAATGTATTGATAAAACTTTAAATCTACATTTTTATGTTAAATGTCAATGTTTTCTTTCCGCTCCTTCCTTCTTTGCCTGTTTTCAATTTTCATTGTTATGAAGATACAAATCTTATGTGCTCAGCATAGTTACACAAAAGGTAAGAGTAAAATTGTGTTAAGGTAAATAATCTCCCTTTACACATTCACATATTATGGCTATGCCCATTTTAAAATATTTCCTGCAAACAGGACACATACATACTCAGTCTTCTTTCAATGAAAAGCAGAACTGAAATAGAAAAATCAGATTAGTGCTATTGATTTGAATAATAGTTTAAACCTCCAACATAATCTATATTATTTGAAACCATTATACAGCTGTCAAAAGTCATTGGAGTTTCTCCATTATTATGTCTGTGTGATGTGAGAAATATTTTGACAGCATTAGTAAAATCTCATAACTTGTGAGCAGCAGAACAAATCAGAGCCATATGTGGATTAAATACAGACTCCCAAAGCAAAGAGTTTTGTTTCTTCTAAGAAACTTTGAAATATTTTTATGTGTATATATAGATTTTATGTATACACAGATTTTGTATATGTATGTATGTATGTGTGGGTATATATATATATATATATATATATATACAGATACAAATATATAAGCTTTTTCAAAAAAGCTTTATTACTATTTTTCACTCTTTAAAATACCTTCTGACTCTCTTAAACTATCTTTAAGGTAGTTTAAGATTATCTTAAAGATAGGGGTTATATAAATTCTATAAATAATGTCATTTATTTCTATGAGAATCACTTAACTCCAGGATCTATATTTTAGGATTTCTCCTATTGTGTAAACATCGTTGCCGGCCATTGGACTCATGCAACAAAGAAGGGTGAAGATTTATGCTTTGAAAGTGTTCTGTGCTCCCATGTAGACAAGACATTTAACAGTACTTGGTACACAACAGGTGCTGAATACATTTGTTGAATGAAAAGTTCATAAACAATAGAGCTATGAACAATTGTGTGAGTATAAGTGTAAATGATAAAAATGAAACTGGAAATCTGTACATGAGTATTTACTTATTTCGGTAAATAAAGCTTCAAATATATTTCTGTGAAAAGGCAAGTATGAAGAAAAAAATTCAGGGCCTTTGTCAAGCAGAAGTTGTAGTCAGGAAATTAGTTAAGCATACAACTATGCCCTTATCAGGTGTGTTAAATTACAAACTTGTAAAAGTGAAGGCAAAAGTGACAATAGCTATTTCTCAAGTTAAGAAGCCCAATACTGGGCAGCAGAACCACAGAAATTAGAACATACACAATGGATGTTCATTAAATACAAAATCACGCAATAGCTCCCAATTGCATGAAAGCCAAAGTAATTACACCTTACACCTATGATCTCACTCCATTCCAGCAACAACTGGCCTCCTAGCTCCTCCTAGAAATGCTAAGCCCCCTCCTGCCTTAGGATTTCTGTGTCTTCTGCACCTAGGCTCTGCTGTCTGCCTGGTGGACTAAACTCTCAGATATATTGGCAGAGCTCCCTTCACCTCCTTCAAAGCTATTCCCAAATAATATTTTCTCAGTGAGGCTCACACTGACCATCCTATTGAACATGTACTACACCTCCTCAAAACCAATGACATTCTCAAATCCCCTTGCACTACTCTAAGTTTTCTTTTTCTATGGCACTTAATATATTCTAGCATATTTCATTTGTACATTATGTTTATTGTTTGCTTTCACCCTCAGAATATAAATACCACTAGGGCAGGAAGTCTTGTTTTGTTCATTAACGTATAATAAATTCCTACTCCATGGCAAATGTTCAATAAATATCTTTAAATAAATAAAATATACTGAAAATTTTAATTAAGTGTTAATAGTCTAAATGTATTTGAAAAAAATAGGCAAACATCTGGAATATCTTTTGCCTACAATTCACCAGGGTGTATCCTCTAGCTATCAATCCACGGACTATGTTAATAGTTGAGGTATTTGCCATTTATCTTATCTCTCATTTATTTGATTCCTAGCTCTGCTGTAAGAAAGTTTTCCTCTCTGTAATTCAGTGAAGTATGTGATGAAAGACCAATAATATCTACACACTCTAGTATTTAACTTTTTTTTAAATTAAAAAGGAGGCAGATAATTGGTCACATTTGATCTTTGGAAATAAGGTGGCCCTGGGCTGATGATGCTCCCAGTTTCCACTGGCCACACTTTTGAGGTCAATAACTCTAAAAAGTGTCTCACAGCAGGTCCAACTCTCCTAGGTTCGTTATCTACATTTGAAGTGATCTCAGTTCTTCAAATGGTTCTTATGAATTATGTCCAGATAGCTCATTCTGCCATTTACTCAAAGCTGTTTATTTAGTGCCTTCTATGTGCCACACAAGTTGCTAGGTGATGAAGATATATATAGCCAAAAAGACAAATTCCCTGCTCTCAAGAATTCTGGTAAGAAAAACAGAAAAAGCAAGAAAATAAGAAACACATAATAATAAACTGAAATAAGAACTGTTAAAGAACTAGGATTCTTAAAGAGGTGAAAAATGTATGTGTGTGCATGTGTGTGTGTGTGTGTGTATGTGTGTGTGTGTGTATGTTGTTTTGAGGGGGAGAAGTTAAAGGGCATTATTTTCAGTAATGTTAATGGAAGAATCTACTAACATGTACAGTTGAGCTCAAAGCTGAAGGGAAATTAGGAGCTGAAAGAACAAATTCTATTCAGACAAGACTATGTGAGCAAAGTGTGTGTAATAAGTTTGATTGCTTGAGAAATTGAAAAATAGACAATTTGTTGGAGTATAGTGAGTGAAAGAGAAATGACATCAGTAAAGGTTGGAGAGGTGAGCAAAGACCAAACTTGTAAAGGCTTATAAGCCCATGGTGGAAAGCTTCCTTCTTTTTTCCATCTGTCCTGGAGGCATTGGGAAATTAGAGAAGAGATAATAGCAGGTGTGAACATTCTTGGTACTATATGCAGAGTGAATTGGAAGGCTGTATAGAGTAAAGATAAGGGTTATTGCATTGGCCTAAATAAGATTCCTGAACTGGAGAGGAGGTGGTAGAGTTAGACTAACCAGATTTGAGATACTTTCAGATATAAAAATAATATGACTCTCTGATAGGTTGATATGGGCATGAAGAAAAGTAAATATCAAATATGACTATTTTCTATTTTAAGCCCCCCAGATTAATGTCATTTACTGAAATTGGAGGACTATATGGGAAGAATAGTGTGCATGAGAGGAAGAAAGGGACACAGATTTGGGTAGCAGGAAACAAAATTGAGCCTGTGAATTTTGAGACCTGTGAGACATTTAAGTCAACATGTCAAAAATACAATGAGAAATATCATTTTGGTACCTCAAACTTTTAAAAGATTGTATAAGATATGGGAATGGAATAGCAAAGGAATATAGACAGAGAAGAGAAAGAGACCCAGGACCAAATTATAGTTAGTAGAGAAAGAAAAGCAAGCAAAAGAGGTTAATAAAAATGGCCAGTGAGTTAGGAAAATGTCACAGAAAAAAATGGGGATACTGTTCCAAGGAGAGGGGTTCTAAATTCATCCAGAGTTGGAGTTTTGACAAGAAAAATTATCTAAGGATTGTGGTACTGGGCAATGAAAAGTGTTTGTAATGATGAGCTGGATATGGAGGGAAACAACAATAGGAGGGGCTGAAGGATTAGTGAGAAAGTAAAGGAATCAATTCATCGAAGGTAATGTCAAACATGGACAATTGCAGAGAAGCCTCTCTAGGACTTAAGCAATGTCTTTGGCCTTTGAGAGGTATGAGAAAAGATAATAAATAGCAAGTAAAACCTACTTTCATCATTTCAAATTTATTGGATCCCAAATTCTGGGTACCTATGCCATAAGCTCTCTAGTGGGAACTCCTATCTTAAGAACTATTTCACATGTCCAAACACCATGTATTTGCTCTTTTCCACTTAATACCACTCTGTAAACATGCATGGATATTTTTTCACATCTATGGTGTGGACTCTGCATTCCACTATTTTTTTTGAAGGAAAACTTCAGGAACCAGGAGCAACTTAAAATCTGTCCATTTCCTTTCATACTTTCATATTTATTAATTACCATCAAATATAATAACCTCAAATAATCTCATACTTTCATATATATTAATTACCATCAAATATAATGAAATTAACATTAAGTGCAGTGGATATCCTAATCTACACAATAAACAGAGACAAGGTTATATGTGTATACACACACACACACACACACACACATATGTGTATGCAGTAAGTCCCCTACATACGAATGAGTTCCTTTCCAAGAGCACATTCATAAGTCCAATTTGTTTGTAAGTCCAACAAAGTTGGGCTAGGTACCCAACTAACCCAATCAGCTAAATAGTACCATATTGTAATAGGTTTATAATACTTTTCACACAAATAATACATAAAAAACAAACAAAAAATAAATAAAACATTTTAAATCTTACAGTACAGTACCTTGAAAAGCACAGTAGTATAGTACAACATCTGGCATACAGGGGCTGACATCAAGTGAACAGGCAAGAAGAGTTACTGACTGGAGGAGGAAGAGGAGGTGGGAAATGATAGAGCTGAAGGATCATCAATAAGAGATGGAGGGCAAGCTGCAGTTTCACTCATGCCTGATGTTGATGGCACAGGTTCTGGTTCCTTGCTGGATTCAGTTCTATCTATCCTCTTGAAAAAATGATCCAGTGATATCTGGGTGGTAGCTCTCTTTTCCTCATCATAGATAACACGGTAGCACTGGATTGCATTCTGAACAGCTGTTGCAACCTTCATGTACTGTTCTACATTCCGGTCCTGTGCCTCAAAAACTAACAGTCCCTCTTCAAATAAAGAAAATCCCTTTGCTGTTTCCAGCATCGTGTATCTCTTTGGTTCTTCAGTTACTTCTTCCTCTTGCCTCTCTTCACCCTTTCTCTGGGTCTCCAATTCCATCAGGTCTTCATTAGTAAGCTCCTTGTGTTGCACAGCAAGGAGTTCAATGAAGTCATCCTCTTGCAGATCTAGCTCCAGCTTCTCACTGAGGGTCACTAAGTTGCTGAAGACCTCATCCACCTTCTTAAATCTATGAAAATTATGAACAAACTGTAGGCAAAAGTTCTTCCAAACCCCATTCATGGTGATGGCCATAACCTCATACCAAGAAAAGTCTATGTTTTCGATGGCCTTGTAGATGTTATAGCCCTTCCAAAACTGTCACAGGTTGTGCCTGATTCATCACTCGCCTTTACTGCCTGAAAAAAAGTGTGACACAAGTAATATTTCTTGAAAGTTGCTATAATCCCTGGTCCATAGTTTGGATGAGTAATGTAATATTCGATGGCAGATGTACTACTTTGACACTGGAATGAATGTCATTCATGAATGGGGGGTGGCCTGGAGAACTGTTGAGCAGAAAAAGAATGTTGAATGGGACATCCTTCTCCAAGCAATATTTCTCTACCGCCAGGATAAAGTGGTGGAAAAACAATCCTGGAAAATGGCCTGTGTGCCCCAGGCCTTGGGGTTACTCTTCCACACAAGAGGAAGAGAGCCCTTGGCTATGTTTTTAAGGGCTCTTGGGTTCTCTGAATGATAAATTACAAGAGGCTTCAGCTTCATATCACCAGAAGCATTGCCACCAAACAACAGAGTTAACCTATCCTCTGCTGCTTTATAGCCTGGCTTCAACTTTCCTCCTTCAGTCTGGCATCCTCTTCCAGTACAGTCCTGTCTCATCCACATTAAAAACCTGCTTGAGTAAATATGCTCCTTCCAGAACACTCTTTGACATAAAGCACAGCAAGATATTTTTTGACCCACGTCCTACAGTAATGAAAATTAAAATAAAAAGGAACAAATGAGACCTAATTAAAAGCTTTGCACAGCAAAGGAAACCATAAACAAGATGAAAAGACACACTCAGAATGGGGAAAATATTTGCAAACAAACAACTGACAAAGGATTAATCTCCAAAATATACAAACAGCTCATGCAGCACAATATCAAAAAAAAAAAAAAAAAAAACAACCCAATCAAAAAATGGGTGGAAGACCTAAATAGACACTTCTCCAAAGAAGACATACAGATGGTCAACAAACTCATGAAAAGATGCTCAACATCACTACTTATTAGAGAAATGCAAATCAAAACTACAAGATTCCATATATACAATGGAATATTGCTCAACCATAAAAAGGAATGAAATTGGGTCATTTGTAGAGACATGGATGGACCTAGAGACTGTCATACAGAATGAAGTAAGTCAGAAAGAGAAAAACAAATACTGTATATTAATGCATACATGCAGAATCTAGAAAAATGGTGTAGATGTTATTATTTGCAAAGCAGAAATAGAGACACAGACATAGAGAACAAACATGAATACCAAGGGGGAAAGGGGTGGAAGGAAAAGGGAGATTGGGATTGACATATATACACTATTGATACTATGTATAAAATAGATAACTAATAAGAGCCTACTGCATAGCACAGGGAACTCTACTCAATGTGCTGTGGTGACCTAAATGGGAGGGAAATCCAAAAAGAGGGGATATATGTATACGTATAGCTGATTCACTTTGCTTTACAGTAGAAACACAACATTGTATAGCAACTATACTCCAATAAAAATTAATTTAAAAAACTACACACCATCATTAATAATTTCCCGAAGCATTTCAGGAAATTCCCAGGCAGGTACCGTTTTTTTTTTTTTTGCCACTTACTTTTATGTTATGAAGGTTGGCCCTAGCCTTGAACCAATGAAAGCAGCCATGGCTGGCATTAAAAGATGCACCCTCTGATTCTTCACTGTGTTTCTTCTTCAAGTCTTCATAAAGGCTTTTAGCTTTCTCTTGAATCAGCATGAAGCTGAGTGGGACTCCGCACACGGAGAAGTTTCTCCATCTCTTCCATTACTTTTCCACGCTTCTTTGATATTATTGTCGACATCATCAGCACAGCAGACTTCACATATTCCATGATCTTGTCCTTTTTCTTTAGAATCATGCTGATGGTTGAATGATTCGTGTTATAGGAGTGAGCAATATCTACTATCGTTTTGCCTCTCTCCAATCTCTGAATGATTTTCACTTTTGTTTCCATCGTTATAGCTTGGTGATTCTTAGCAGTACCAGCTACCTCATCACAGCTTTTACTCTTGCTTCCAGACATCCTGGGCTCGAAATAAACATACTGTACCACTGTGCTCTATAGAGTACTGTAAAGTACACAAAATCACAACCACTTGAAGAGAATGCACACACATGAAAATGTATGCCAGACAAGTGAACTAACTTACATGATTGAACATGTGAATGCACATTCGCATCTTTGAAAGTTTACAATTTGAAGGTTCGCATGTAGGGGACTTATTGTACAGCATATTACAATTCTAAATGCTCTTAGAAACTGATATAAATTATGGTGCATTAATTATGCTGTGTACTGCATATATCTTATATTTTTTATTGTTGCTATTGTCTAAAGAATTTTTACATAAAAAAAGGTGAATGCCTGAGAGAGATGTGTATTTGAAAAGACACTGTCTATATATACAGTTCCTAACCCCATTTGCTGATGGGTTCAATAGATTAGTCCTTACATGTCACCTCTTGTAGAACAGGTTACATAGGTTAAATTATAATTAAGGACCAATGTCTTTCGAAAATAATTTCATGTTGCAGGTTACTTTATGATTGCTCTGTTGCATCATATTATGCTATAACTTTAAATTAAGAGTTGGTGGCATATTTATTTCGTATTTATTTTAAATACGAAATAAATATGCTTACCTAGAGGACAGCCTCAAAGTGAAGTGGTTAACAATAAGAATTACGTTCACAGTGAATGTGAACATGTGTGTTATTGTGTTGGAGGGACACAAGTGGCAGTTACAAAGGATATCCGAAAGCTCTTGGGTAAATAAGTGTCGTTCACTATATGCAAGTAATCTTATAATCAGATGAAGAAATTCAAGTACAGAGAGTATTTGCAAAGGTCCTTCTACCAAAGGGAACTAGAAAATAAGAATTAGCAGATAAAAAGCAGTCTTTGAGGGCTTCCCTGGTGGCGCAGTTGTTGAGGGTCCTCCTGCCGATGTAGGGGACACGGGTTCGTGCCCCGGTCCGGGAAATCCCACATACCGCAGAATGGCTGGGCCAGTGAGCCATGGCCGCTGAGCCTGCGCGTCCGGAGCCTGTGCTCTGCAACGGGAGAGGCCACAACAGTGAAAGGCCTGTGTACCGAAAAAAGAAAAAAAAAAGCAGTCTTTGAGAGATGAAATGAAATTGAATTAAGGAAAACAGGTGAGGAAAAAAGAACTAAGAAACAGTCCTTGTATACATCCACTGTCTTGCAATTTAATGGGTTGCTTATGTATAGCTAATGCTGGGCTAATAGCAGTAGTTGACAATGCTCAGTTGTTCTATAGAAAAGATCATTTGACTGAAAACCTGAACCTAAATTAAAGCACTCACACTAAGGTGCCCAAAGAACAACTAGTGAAACAAAGTGACATCCTGAACTTTGTAGAGAAATTTATATGCACATGAGGAATTTTATATCATGCACACTTTTCCACCAATAATCTTTTCAAAAACTACTGAGTAGTATGCTGAAAATAAATGCTAATAGTAGCTCACTTTCTTTGAACATTAATCACATTGATTAATGCATATGTAATATCTGCTTCTTTATCTTGGCTAAATATTACACTCTTTTATTCCTACAAGTGATGTCAATGTTGCATTTGTCTGATTTTTTTTTTCATTTATTTTGCACTGAACTAAGAGGTACAGTGCCACATTTTCTTTTTGAGGTAATTAAGAGTCAGAGATTAACTTTCTATGTCAAATAGAATTAGATAAACATGCATTTTTTTCCTTGTAAAATAGCCAAGTTCTACTTGCTTAGTCAACATAACATTAATTTAGCACCTATTAGAAGCCAAGTATTCTACTGGCTACTTTACAAATTCATCTTCAGTTAATACTTTCAAATTTAAGGTGAGTTATCATCCTCATTTTACAGTAGAGGGAACAAAATCAGAAAGGTTAATTATCTTGCCCAAATGAATGCAGGTCTATAAAACTCAAAAGGTCAAGCTATTAATGTTACATTATCTTCCAATATTCTACCATGGGGTGTTACAGATGCTGTGGATGTTCCCACTAGACTTCCCTTATCTGGCTGCTGCACCCATCCCTAGCTACTGACAATGGCTCACACTGAAACTCTTCTCGAAGAACTGTTCTTGACAGGCATGAGTCAACTTGTCCAAAGATACACAGGTGGTCCTGTGTCTACCCTCTGCCTGGGGCAGCCCATGGCTAATGCACATCTCCTTTGCTCCTGGACAGAACAATCTCGTGAGTGCAAATTATGCATCAGAACCCCCTTTGAAATCAGGCTGAACTATATTTGAAACCATATCATTACCTAGCTTCTTCCTTTATCCTGACCTCCTTCCCTCACTCCCTTACAGGCTTTTCCTGACAGCCCTGCCTCACATAGGAATCCCTTTTCCAAGCTTCATGAGTAAAAAACCTGACCTAAGACTGTTGGTGACAGGAGAGTCTAGAGAGTAGACTCTGATGATAGGATTTTAAAACTGAATTTCTCATTGGCCAAATATCAATGAGGGCCCCATTACTGATCACAGATGGCATTTGAAGCATGATGAAGCAGGATAATTTCTGAGACTTTCACTGTAGTGATCTAGGACAGGATGCAGGTTACAGATGCACTAGCTTATTTCGTGTCTTTGGTGTTTGATAGATACAGGGGGAAAAGTAACTCTAAAATTAGTGTGCAGTTGAGTGGATATGGCTGAGAGCTACTAATGCATTAGAGAGGAATGACAGGCTCCAATCAGTTAATCAACAAGTTAAAGCAAATTCTGGGAGTCAGAGTGCCTCCTTGGCATGGTTTAAAGAGACTGTCATCCACTGCAGTTGGAAGGCTAAATAATCATAGGAATTAATTGTAAAAGTAACAGAACATCAGCTGAATTTTCACCTAAGCAATGCTCATATGCCAAAGTTAGGACTTATTAGAAAAGACTGGAACCTTGAAATTTGAGATGTGGATACTTGTATAGCTTCAGTGAAGAAACGGGCAAATTTAGGTTATCTTGAGTCTTATGAGCTAGCAGAAATACCCCCACTTCCCCTTGACAGAATTAAGAGCATCTCCTCTTGTTTAAAAACTATGAAAAGGCCTCAAAGCAGGTGTCTTATAAGACAATGCTTTCCATCTATAATGTTGCACCTCTTCTTCTGTCTGCCAGACCAATCGTGAGGGTCAAACCTCCTGAGGGTCAAATAGCCTGACAATAGATGAACTGCTGAGCCTACTAAGGGAGAAAGTAATTTTATTATGAAGGAGTTGTAAGATCTAATGAGTTTTGCAGGAGCTTACCTGGAAATGTATCCTGAGAGTGCTGAGTAGAATGTTAAACGGGATAGAAGAAATTCTGTCAGAAATAGGTCATTCTCCCATGACTCAATTTAATTCCCTGACAATGGCCCTTAGAGACATTTTAATAACTAGAAGCTCCACTAGAAGATCAGAGAAGGCAATGGCCTACATTAAATACAGAAGAGATTTCAGAACTGTGGAAGCAAGAATGAAAAGGCTCAGAGAATTTGGTGTGCTAGAGTGGATCCATTATAAAAGAGTGAAAGACTCTGAACCTGATGCTGTTCTCAGGAGCATCCAGAAGACATTCTATTTATCAAGTAATGAATGTCTTTGTGAGGGAGGCACCAATATTTTTGAGAAATCTGTAGTGTAAAGATAAAGTTGCAGAACTGGTCTCCCTGCTATTAATGGGGACAATAGCTTCCCAGAATATCAGAGGACATATGACATCACTTAATTGTCAGAGAAAATGTGAGAGTAATTACTGTTGCAGACAAAATTATCTTAATGATAGCCAGGGCTGGACCTGACATACAGATCTATGGAGATGGCTCAGAGAGCATGACGTTCCTAGAGAAAATATAGATGAGCAGTCACCAAGAGTATTGCTTAATATAAATCAACAGAGATCAAGAATGAATGAACAGAAGGCTGATCAGCTTCCCCAATAGAAAATCAGTTTACTGCCCAGTTCTCAAACCTGTACCAGTTCTCAGATGAAGACTGCATTGACTGGAAGAGAGCCAGATGTCTTTGAAGAATACTCTGCAATACTTTGGCAAATGTATACAGAAGTGATCTCCCCCAGTCCATCACCAAAGATGCCCCATAACCAAGGAAGTGTTAAGGAGAATACTTATATTTTTCAAGAGCATATGGTTATAGGATTTTAGTTGATAATGATATTATGGGATCAGAAAATAAATGGAGTCCTGGCCAAGGTTTTCACTGGGTCCATGGGCCCACTTAGTGGTCATTTTCAAAGCTCTTGAATGTATTTTTGAAATGAACATTCACAGCAGCTGTCAGAACCTTCACATTGATTCTTTGGCTAGTGGTTTAAGGATTATTGTTGTAGGAAAAGATAAGTGGAAGTTCCTGAAACAGACCAAATTAGTAAATAAAAAAAAAATACATATCAAATCCTGGAGTTAGTTGCAGAGCTTAGTTTTACCCTCTGAGAGGCAGGGGTGGTGGTCGTCATCATATCTCATTTATTTCATAAATCTGTCCCATGCAAATGTAAAAATAAAAAAAATTAAAGAGATAGATCATGGTGAATGAAAATGGACTGCTAAAAACTCAGCTTCATGATAGCCCTAAAGCAGTTGATATAGCAGATGTGATATCTTTACTAGAATGGATTCATATTGCCCAGGTATAAGGTGTGGAGCTATTCATCCAGCAAATGCATCCTTTTCCATATCCATTAGGAAGATCAGAAAACATTACTTTCACATGTGATGTATAACATATATATTTTATTGTTGTTTTGTCCAAGAGATAATTTTAACCTTCTGTCACAAGGTAGTGAAAAAGGACCTAAATTATCTGGATACTTCACAGAACATCAGATAGCCCATGATATTAATTGTATCATGTGAATTGTACTTGATGAGCAGGAAGTGACATGCACTCTGGATACGTGGTCAGATAAATGTTCCAGAGGACAGGAGATAGCTGTTAAATCAGTAAAGATTTCAGGAGTTCCCCAGTCTGGGGCATACTTCCCATGTAAAAAACAAGTCGTTACACCTTATCTCACTCACCAAAAAGAAAGAAGTATTTGGTAGACCTCTTCTGATCTATTTTGTTAGGTGTTGCAGAAGGTCACTTTTGAATGGGGCAAAAAAGAGTATGGAAGCATGTCCAAGCTACCCATATGTTTAAGTCATATTCCAGCAGAGTCAATATATAGAGGTATAAAAATTCTGTGTGACCTCAGATACATGGAATCAGAGACAAGATGGCAGAGCAGAAGTACTTGAACTAACCTCCTCTCACAAAAACACCAAAAGCACAACTAACTGCTGAACAACCATTGACAAAAAAGACTGGAACCTACCAAAAAATGATATTCTATATCCAAAGACAAAGAAGAAGCCACAAAAAGATGGTAGGAGGGGTGATTTTGTGATATACTCAAATCCCATACCCACCAGGTGGGCAACTCACAAACTGGAAAATAATTATATCACAGAGGTTCTTTCAAGGGAGTGAGACTTATGATCCCCAAGTCAGGGCTCCTAACCTGGGGGTCTGGCAATGAAAGGAGGAACCCCCAGAGCATTTGGCTTTGAAGACCAGCAGGTTGAAATTCAGGAGATTCACAGGATTGGGGAAAATAGAGACTCTACTCTTGGAGAATGCACATGAGGTTCCACATGCACAAGGACTCAGGGCAAAGCAGTGACTCCATAGGAGCCTGAGCCAGACGTACCTGTGGGCTTTGGAGGATATCCTGTGGAGAAGGGTGCCAGCTATACCCCACTGCTGAGGCAAGGAAACTGGTGGCAGAGGCCCCGAGGGAATATTCCAAAGTGTGATCTCTCCTAGAGGTCACCATCTTGCCCCTGAGACCTGGTTCCACCCAACAATCTGCAGGCTCCAGTGCTGGGATGCCTCAGGCCAAACAACCAACAGGTTGGGAACACAGCCCCACCCATCAACAGCCAGGTTTCCTAAAGTCATCCTGAGCCCACAGCCAAATCCAGGCACACCCCTTGACACAGTTTTGCCCACCTGAGGGACAAGATCCTCCTCCACACACCAATAGGCAGGCACCAGTCCCTCCCACCAGGAAGCCTGAATAAGCCCTTGGACAAACCTCACACACCAGGGGCCAGAAACTACAAGCAAGAACTACAATCCTGAAGCCTGAGGAATGGAGAACACAAACACTGAAAGTTAAACAAAATGAGACAGCAGAGAAATATGTTCCAGATGAAGGAATGATATAAAACCCCAGAAGAACAATTAAAAGAAGTGGAGATAGGTAATATGCTGAAAAAGAATTCAGAACAATGATAGTAAAGATGATCCAAGATCTTAGAAAAAGAATGGAGGCACAGACTGAGAAGATACAAAAAAAAAAAAGTTTAAAATAGAGCTAGAAGATTTAAAAAGCAAACAAACAGAGGTGAACAATACAATAACTGAAATGAAAAATATACTAGAAGGAATCAATAACAGAATAAATGAGGCAGAAAAACAAATAAGTGAGCCAGAAGACGTATTGTTGGAAATCACTGCCATGGAACAGAATAAAGAAAAAAGAATGAAAAGAAATGAGGACAGCCTCAGAGACCTCTGGGACAACATTAAGCACACCAACATTCACATTATAGGGGTCCCAGGAGAAGAGAGAAAGGGTCTGAGAATATATTTGAAGAGATAATAACCAAAAACTTCCCTAACATGGGAAAGGAAACACTCAAGTCCAGGAAGCATAGAGTCTCATACAGGATAATTCCAAAGAGGAACACACTGAGACACATATTAATCAAATTGACAAAAGTGAAAGACAAAGAGAAAATATTAAAAGCAACAGGAGAAAAGCAACAAATAAGATAGAGGGGAATCCTTATAAGGTTATCAGCTGATTTTCAGCAGAAACTCTGCAGGCCAGAAGGTAGTGGCATGATACAGTGATGAAAGGGAAAAGCCTACAACTAAGAATAATCTACCCAGCAAGGCTCTTGTTTAGATTTGATGGAGAAATCAAAAGCTTTACACAAGGGCAAAAGCTAAGAGAATTCACCACAACCAAATCAGGTTTACAACAAATATTAAAGGAACTTCTCTAGGTGGAAAAGAAAAGCCCACAACTAGAAACAAGAAAATTATGAATGGAAAAACTCACCAGTAGAGGCAAACATACAGTAAAGGTAGGAAATCATCTACAAACAAATACGATATCAAAGCCAACAATCATGAGGAGAGTACAAATGCAGGATATTGGACATGTATTCGAAATTAAGAGACCAGCAACTTACAACAGCCGTGTATATATATATATAGACTGCTATATCAAAACCTTGTAGGAACCACAAAGCAAAACTCTACAATAGATGGCCACACAAAAACAAAAAAGCAATCCAAACACCACACAAAAGATAGTCATCAGGGGCTTCCCTGGTGGCGCAGTGGTTGGGAGTCTGCCTGCCAATGCAGGGGACACAGGTTTGTGCCCTGGTCTGGGAGGATCCCACGTGTCATGGAGAGGCTGGACCCGTGAGCCATGGTCGCTGAGCCTGTGCGTCCGAAGCCTGTGCTCCACAACAGAAGAGGCCACAGCAGTGAGAGGCCCGTGTACTGCAAAAAGAAAAAAAGATAATCATCAAATCACAAGAGAAGAGAACAAAAGAGGAAGGGAAGAAAAAAGGACCTATGAAAACAAATCCTAAACAATTAACAAAATGGCAATAAGAACATACATATCAATAATCAGCTTAAATGTAAATGGATTAAATAGTCCAACCAAGACATAGTCTAGCTGAATGGATACAGAAACAAGACCCATATATATGATGTCTACAAGAGACCCACTTTAGATCCAGAGACACATACAGACATAAAGTGAGGGAATGGAAAAAGGTATTCCATGCAAATGGAAATCGAAAGAAAGCTGGAGTAGAAATACTCATATCAGACAAAACAGACTAAAAAATAAACATGGTTACAAGAGACAAAGAAAGACACTACATAATGATCAATCTGAGAAGACATAACAATTGTAAATATACAAGCACCCAACATAAATCACCTTAATATATAAGGCAAATGCTAACAGCCATAAAAGATGAAATTGACAGTAACACAATAATAGTGGGAAAATTTAAAACCCCACTTATATCAATGGAGAGATCATCCAAACAGAAAATCAATAAGGAAACACACAACTTAAATGACACATTAGACCAGAATGACTTAATTGGTATTTACAGAGCATTCCATCCAAAAGCAGCAGAATACACATTCTTTTCAAGTGCACATGGAACATTCTCCAGGATAGATCACATTCTTAGCCACAAAGTGAGCCTCTGAGAATTTAAGAAAATTGAAATTATATAAAGCATCTTTTCTGACCACAATGCTATGAGATTAGAATTCAACTACAAGAAAAAAAACTGAAAGAAACACAAACACATAAAGTTTAAACAATATGTTTCTAAACAACCAATGGATAACTGAAGAAATAAAAGAGGAAATAAAAATATATAGAGATACAAATGGAAAAGAATATACAATGATCCATAACCTATGGGTCCAGAAAAAGCAGTTCTAAGCAGGAAACAATACAATCTTACCTCAGAAAACAAGAAAAATCTCAAATAAACAACCTGACCTTACACCTAAAGCAACTAGAAAAAGAAGAACAGCAAAACCCAAAGTTAGTAGAAGGAAAGAAATCATAAGGATCAGAGAAGAAATAAATGAAATAGCGACGAACAGGACAAGAGAAAAAATCAATGAAACTAAAAGCTGGTTCTTTGAGAAGATAAACAAAACTGATAAACTTTTAGCCAGACTCATCAAGAAAAAAAAGGGAGAGGACTCAAATTAACAGAATTAGAAATGAGAAGTTACAACTGACACCGAAGAAATACAAAGGATCATAAGAGACTACTACAAGCAACTATATGCCAATAAAATGGACAACTTAGATGAAATGGACAAATTCTTAGAAAGGTTCAATCTCCCAAGACTGAACAAGGAAGAAATAGAAAATATGAACTGACCAACCACAAGTACTGAAATTGAAACTGTGATTTAAAAACTTCCAACAAACAAAAGTCCAGGACCAGATGGCTTCACAGGAGAACTCTACCAAACATTTGGAGAAGAATTAACAGCTATTTTTCTGAAACTCTCCCAAAAAATTGCAAAGGAATTCTATGAGGCCCTCATCACCCTGATACCAAAACCAGGCAAAGATACCACAAAAAAAAGAGAACATTAGAGACGAATGTCACTGATGAATATAAATGCAAAAATCCTCAACAAAATAATATCAACTCAAATACATTAAAAGGGTCATATACTATGATCAAGTGGGATTTACCACAGGAATGCAAGGATTTTTTCAATATCCACAAATCAATCAGTGTGATACACCACATCAACAAACTGAAGAATAAAAACCATACCATTATCTCCATAGATGCAGGAAAAGTTTTTGACAAAGCTTTTGACAAGATGGAAGCTCTCCAGAAAGTGGGCATAGAGGGAATGTACCTTATCATAATAAAGGCCATATATGACAAACTCACAACTAACAACATTCTCAAAGGTGAAAAGCTGAAAACATTTCCTCTAAGATCAGGAGCAAAACAAGGATGTCCACACTTACCACTTTTATTAAACATAGTTTTGGAAGTGCTAGCCATGGCAATCAGAGAAGAACAAGAAATAAAAGGAATCCAAATTGGAAAAGTAAAACTGTCACTGTTTTCTGATGACATGATACCATACATAGAAGATCCTAAATATGTTACTAAAAAACTAGCAGAGTTCATCAATGAATTTGGTAAAGTTGAATTATACAAAATTAATACACAGAAATATCTTGCCTTCCTATACACTAACAATGAGAAATCAGAGAGGGAAATCAAGGAAACAATCCCATTTACCATTGTATCAAAAAGAATAAAATATCTAGGAATAAACCTACCTAAGGAGACAAAGACCTGTACTGTGAAAACAATATGGCACTGATGAAAAAAATCAAAGATTACAGTGACAGATGGAGAGATACACCATGTTCCTGGATTGGAAGAATCAATATTGTCAAAATGACTATATTATCCAAGGCAATCTACAGATTCAATGCAATCCCTATCAAATTACCAATGGCATTTTTTACAGAACTAGAACAAAAATTTTACAATTTGTACAGAAACACAAAAGACCCCAAATAGCCAAAACAATCCTGAGAATGAAAAATGGAGCTGGAGAAATCAGGCTCCCTGGCTTCAGACTATACTAGACAACTACAGTCATCAAAACTGTATGGTACTGACACAAAATAGAAATATAGGTCAGTGGAACAGGATAGAAAGAGTAGAAGTGGGACTTCCATGCTGGTGCAGTTGTTAAGAATCCACCTGCCAATGCAGGGTACCAAAAAATAAATAAATTTGAAAAATGACCTGTCTAAAAAAATTAAAAATAAAAGACAGAAAAAAATAAAAGAGTAGAAGTAAACCCATGCACCTGTGTTCAATTAATCCATGACAAAGGAGGCAAGAATTTACAATGAAGAAAAGACAGTGTCTTCAATAAGTGATGCTGGGAAAATTAGACAGCTACATGTAAACAATAAATTAGAACATTCTCTAATACCATACACATAAATAAAATGGATCAAAGACCTCAATGTAAGACTGGATAGTATAAAACTCCCAAAGGAAAACATAGGCAGAATATTCTCTGACATAAATTGAAGCAAGATCTTTTTTGATCCACCTCCCAGAGTAATGAAAATAAAAACAAATGAGACCTAATTAAATTTAAAACTTTTTGAACAGGAAACCAGAAGCAAAATGAAAAGACAACCTACAGAATGGGAAAAATATTTGCAAATGAAGCGACCCAACAAGGGTTTAATCTCCAAAATATACAAACAGCTTATGCAGCTCAATATGAAAAACAAAACAAACAACCCAATCAAATAATGGGCAGAAGATGTAAAGAGGCATTTCTCCAAAGAACACATACAGATGGCCAAAAAGCACATGAAAAGATGTTCAACATTGCTAATTATTAGAGAAATGAACATCAAAACTACAATGAGGTATCACCTCACAACAGTCAGAATGGCCATTATTAAAAAAATCTACAAGTAATAAAGGTTGGAGATGGTGTGGAGAAAAGGAAACCTTCCTACACTGTTGGTGGGAATATCAATTGATAGATGCACTATGGAGAACAGTATAGAGATTCCTTAAAAATCTAAAAATAGAGCTACCATATGATCCAGCAATCCAACTTCTAGGCATATATTTGGAGAAAATGATACATGCACCACAATGTTCATTGCAGTACATTTACAATATCCAAGACATGGAAGCAACCTATATGTCCATCAACAGAAGAATGGAGAAAGAAGATGTGGTACATATATACAATGGAATATTACTCAGTCATAAAAAAGAATGAAATAATGCCATTTGCAGCAACATGGACAGATCTAGAGATTATCATACTAAGTGAAGTAAGTCAGACAGAGAAAGACAAGTATCATATGATATCGCTTATATGTGGAATCTAAAAAAATGAGACAAATGGGAATTCCCTGGTGGTCCAGTAGTTAGGATTCTGTGTTTTCACTCCTAGGGCTCAGGTTCAATCTCTGATCAAGGAACTAAGATCCCACAAGCCACACAGCAGGGCCAAAAAAATAAATAAATAAAGGAAAAAATTTTTAAATATAAAAAAATGAACTTATTTACAAAACAGACACAGACTCACATACTTCAAAACAAAACTTATGGAACCAAAGGGGAAAGGTGGGGAGGAGGGATAAATTAGGAGTTTGGGATTAACATATAAACACTACCTCATATAAAATAGATAATCAGCAAGGACCTACTGTATAGCACAGGGAACTCTACTCAGTATTCTGTAATAATCTATATAGGAAAAGAATCTGAAAAAGAATGGATATACGTACTTGTATAACTGAAGCACTTTGCTGTACACCTGAAACTAATACATATTGTAAATCAACTATATCCCATTATATAATAAAAATTAAATTATAAAAAATAATAGGTGAAGAGAAGAATGCTAGATAGCATGAAAGCATAGTATTGCAACCAATAAACAGTATTTATATTCTTCTAGAAAAAATAAGTCTGTGTGGAATCTCTGGCAAGTCCCAGCAGGACACTCACAGGGCAGTACCTAACATTCTAAAACAAGTGCATGCCTGTCACAGAAAACTATACATCTTTTGAAAGTACTGTTACTGTACCATAGCCCCACTCAGGGGTGGCCCTGAAGACAGTGGTGAGGAGAAATCCACCCAAAGAACAGAGCTTCAAACAGTGTCAGGTCAACCACTCTTTTTGTGTGGAGAGGAAAGTAGATAAGAATACAAACAGATTTATGAGCAGTGACAAATGATTTGGCTGTTTGCTCAGACAAAATTGGAATATCATGGACAAGGAGGTCTGGGGAAGAGACATACTGTAAACAAACTGCAGGACAGTTTTTGTTCTTTTCTGTTACCCGTTGTCTTCAAGCCTATTTCATTGTAAACCAAGATAAGCTATAAAATGTCCTCATACAAACAAGAAAAGTCATTATTATCATAAATACAGGAATATATTACAGGTAAACAAAAGGCAAGCAGTCTCATATATATGAAGAGGGTACCAAAGCTCCAAATATATGAAGGAGATCAAGAAAATAAAAGTGATTCCAGGATCCGAAAGAAGATTGCTTTAATGTTCACACAGCAAAAACTCTTAACCTTTTCCTCTCCCACACTCTCCAAATCTCCTTTAATTCTTGGAAAATCTGGATAATAAATTACCTGGAGTATTGGTTCTTAAGAAATATGTATTAGAATCATCTGCAAGCTTTTCAAAGTACACAAACACCAATAGCCATGATCCAGACTCACTAATTTATAATGTCTCAGATTGGACCCAGTCATTTGTGTAATTTAAAAGCCTTACAAGAATACTTTCACAATGTATACCTCTATCAAGTCATCACATTGTACATTTTAAATATATTACAATTTTTGTCAATTGTACCTTGATAAAGCTGGGAAAAACAACAACAACAACAAAAAACAAACACCATGAGTGATTCTGCTATATATCCCTACCTGAAAAGTACCATTTGAACAAATGTTAAATTGTCTACCCAAATTTGACCTCAGAGCCCTATATTTCATAGAATAGAAAACATTTTAAGAAACATCTTGTTTAAAATCATAGCTTAAGATTTTACTTTAAGCATATTCAATATGCTTTAAAAACTATCTTGAAGACTAGGCAGGGAGCTTAACAACCACATACAGAATATAACATTTATGGGAAAGTATGATTGTGATGTCAATTTACCCAAAACCTCTTGGAATACAGCTGTGGAGACCTACCTATATGCAAGATTATTATGTCACTAACAGAAAGAAGAGAGTTCCTTAGCCAATTTATATAAATATTGACATGATTTCACTTTTAAATGAAACAAACAAATAAATAGAGGGGTAAGTAAGTATGCTATTTAAAGAGATACACATATAGCAAAAAAAAAAAAAGAATTGAAAGCAGAGATATTAAGGGCATTCAAATTGCTCAGGTCCTGTGGGTATGTTGCAGAGTACAGGTTGGAATAAGCTGCTCCTAGGCAAGAGATGTTTGAGCCTTCCTGGGAGGTCAGCTCCAAGTCTAGACTTGTTCCATTGGGAACACGTTCCAGTGACACCAACACCACAGTGCTGAAATATGAGTAAAAGGAAATGCCCCAACAAAATAAATTCTTGAGACATAATCATTCATCAAATATTTATTACATATTCACTAGGTAATAGGGATACTAGGGTATACATATGGATGTGATTTCTACTTTCCTGAAGTTATATTTTTACAGGTAAAACAATTTCAAACTAAATAGTGCTAATAAAAAGCAAACAACCAAAATGCTGAGATAGAGAATAATGGACATGGAAGATGATAACTTTGGAGCAGTGGTTGGAAATGGGCTCTCTGAAGACAAAATACTTAATCTGAGATGTGAAAGAAGAGCATGACAGGCAAAGAGGCCAGGATGGACAGCATCCTGCAGTGTGAATGTGCTTTCTATACTCAAGAAATGAGTAAAAATTACTATTGCTAGAACATATGGAGCACAGGGAAGGTTGGTAGGAAATGAAGGGAGAGGTGGCAGTAGAGAGATAACACACCTTCTTGTAAGCCATGGTTAGGAGATTTACTCTAAGTACAATCAGAATTCAGATTTGGGTGATAAAACCAAGATTTTAGTTTTATATATATTACTTTTGAGATACCAGTGAAATATGCAATAAATGCGTAAAAACAGGAGCATCTCAGGATACAGAACATCTATCTTCAGAGTATGGGTATAAGATAATAAAAACCAACAACGCAACCAGTGAAGTTGGAGTAAAAATCAGTTAAGTGTGGTTTGCATTCTTGTCCTGGAAGCTGGAAGACAGAAATGACGGAACAGAAAGAGGGTAGAGAAACAAATACATATGGAATCTGAATGAAAATGTTGCAAAGTTCAAGATGGCTCTTAAACATCAGAAAAAAATTAACAGTTTTTATTTGATTATAACCTAAACATATTTTCTATAGAAACACCTACCATTTGTCTCAAACTTTAACAGTAGAAAATCATTTACATTTAACTCTTAATGTAGGGTGTGACAAGGGAACATCAGAGGAAGAACTGCTGCCACTGTAACTAATTTTATATGGCAATGAGCTGTCAAGTGATAGCTCTGTCAAAGATATACTTAGCCTCTGGTCCCAACTGGTAGATCGAATTATGTAACTATATGACAAAGTAAAGAATTTCCCCAAATGACAAAATAACAATATGTGCATTGACGATGACTCTTCTGCTATGAAGATACTGGGACCTCCCCTGAGAGAAAGCAAAGCAAATTGGGCCTCAGCTTCATTAGGGTTAGAGCTGGCACCCAAAATATGTGACCAGAAATTTTATTGTCCATATCCAAGATCCAACCTAAAAAAGGGCTCAGCCTAAATGCAGAATCTGTAAGGATGAAGGCATAGCAGCCATACTCATTGTTGGGGAGGTAGTCATGCTTTTGTCCTGGGGGAAGACTTTCTAGATTGAATGAGGGCATGTCCTTTAAAGAGCTGAACAAGATGTGAAGGTCCCAGTGAAAGACTTTTGCCTCCAGGATATTGAAGAAAGTATAGCAAGGTTCTGACATAAATATGGGATAATTCCATGTCTATGGAATCCCTGGTAACTCTATTATCATATAGTATATCCAAATTGTTTTCCATTTGTTCTTTATTGTGTACCCAATAAGATGAAAACCTGAATTTGTGATTCATTTGCTAATGTCCCTATTAATTTTAGGAGAAATTTAACTCGGGATATTCATCTATCATCAAAAAATATGTGCCCTTTGAAAGAGAAGTTTTTCACAATTTTGATTTGGCAAAAAACCTGTGCATTTTCCTTTAGATTTAAAACAATTTTTTTTTTGGACATGCCCTTCAGCTTGTGGGACCTTAGTCCTCCAAATCGGATCGAACCTGGGCGCCTTACAGTGGAAGTGCAGAGTCAGAAGCACTGGACCTCCAGGGAATTCCCTGCCTTTAGATTTAAAAACAACCATTTTGTCATAATTTAAATGAACTAATATTTATTAAATACTCAATCTCACTGATATTTATCAACCAATTTTTGAGGGGACTAAAATATAAATTGCTAACCTATGGGAAATCTTAACAATTGGTATCTGATGTGACTTTTTCAAAAAGTATTTGAAAATGATTTTTTCTGAGACATTCTATTGCATAATGAAAATTGTTTTGATCTTTAAAATCAATTGAAATCTTATTTCATTGCTGTACCTCTAAAGGACAAAATAAGGTAAAATCAAGTATAAAAAAATCCATAGAATAGAATAAAAATTATTAAACTAAATCTATTAAACAACAATTTTTCCCTGTGTAATGTCTTTAAATTGTTTTATGTGTGAAATTACAAAGTTATTTAGTAAAGCATACATTCTATAACAATTTATATTTCATAAATCAAGCATAGAGTATTAGTTCTTTACATTTCACTTGGGTGAAAATAGTCCTTCATTTTATGGCCAATAATAGTATTTACACTAATAAGAACATAAATGAAAAAGTACACAAATAGAGAAAATACTAGACCAGAACACTAACTCTCTTTTCTTGAGTTCTTATTATTGACTAGATATCCAAGTTAGGAAGTGGGCTTGGTGTCCTGCTCAATTCACACTAACACTTCCATACCATCACTTCTCCACTCTCCTGTGAAAGTACATTTTCCTTGGAAATTGGACACAGATCTTTATTCCATCTTATTGGTCTCATCAACCAATTCACTGTGTCTCCACCCCAATCTCTGAATATTTGACTCCACACACCCAGTTTTCTTCTCTATCTGAAGTTCTGCCATCATTCTTGGCATTTCTAATCCAAGGGTGGAAGTCATTCAATAGTCTATATGCTCATATATTTGCCCTACTCATTTCCAGTTGCCTTAACCCCCACTAATTCCCATGACCATTCTTGAAACTTGTCATCATTAGGAAGTGCTCCAGTTCTGAAATACTAAACTCAAACAACCCAGCTTCAGACACTAACCTCCAAATATTTTTGGCTCTGTTGTTCACCAACTGCCATTAAACTTTTTGATCTGGCTAGGAGCCCCAGTCCTTGCATATTTATATATTGTCATTATCTACTTATCCAAAAGTGCATGGCCCAAAATGACTAAATAAATCAAGTCTTTTCAGTGGACCTTCAATTATCTTCTTTTTTCCATTCCTTTCCTTTCTCACTCTCTACACTTTTCCTTGGAGACCTTAAAAACCCTGTGGCTGGCTGTAGTAAAAATCTGTATGCTGATGTTTGCTAAATCTCTACCTTTATCCCAGACCTATAAGCAGAACTGTAAACCTATCTACTTAACCGTTTCCAAACCTAAACTCATCTTTTCCCAACTTTGGTCTTTCCTAAGTATTTTATCTTTGTAAATGATACCACCTTAATGCCTATTGCCTTAAACTTCTGGGCATTTTCCTCAGTTCCTGTGAGTCCTTCTCTCCCTATATTTGTGTCTCTATCATTTGGCAAGTCCTGTTGCCTCTACATTTCAAATATCTTTCAAATGTATCATCTGTTTACATAACCACTAATTCTAAACCATTTCATGCCATCACCATCTCTTATTTGGGTTACAGCCACCTCCCAGTGGGTATAGCTACCTGCAGCCTTGCCTACAACAATACTTTATCCACACTATAATTAAAATAGCTTTATAAAACACAAATCTAGTCAGGTAACTTCTCTGTTAATGACAAAATGTGAATTTCTACAAATTGCCACCATCCCGTCTATCTGTCTTTCAGCATCTTTACATATATAAACTGCATCCCCTCATATTTCTACAAGTAGACTATGTCTACTCCTATATAAAGTCAACCCATGTCCCATTCACCTGCTTAAGGACCTCCCTTCTATCATCAAGTTTGCCCTCACCAACTGATTTTATCCATCAGCATAAAAAACCCTAATCTTTTTATTCCACATCCTTTTCTGGCTACATTGCAACAGCAAATTACCTCCAAAAGTACTGTCTCAATGCCTCTTCTACTATTATCTTGATTTTCTTATTTAACTCCATGTAGATAAAGAACAGATTCTGTAAGATTTTAACAGACGATTTTTTTTAAATTGAGACTTCTTAATGGCGTAGCACATGTACTATCTTCATGAAATTCTGTATTCACTTAAAAAGAATGTTGATTCTGGGCTTCCCTGGGGGCGCAGTTGTTGAGAGTCTGCCTGCTGATGCAGGGGACACGGGTTCGTGCCCTGGTCCGGGAAGATTCCACATGCCACGGAGCGGCTAGGCCCGTGAGCCATGGCCACTGAGCCTGCGTGTCCAGAGCCTGTGCTCCGCAACGGGAGAGGCCACAACAGTGAGAGGCCCGCGTACCGCAAAAAAAAAAAAAAAAGAAAAAGAAAAAGAATGTTGATTCTGCAGTTGTTATGTCCTATAAATGTCAAAAAGATGAAGGTGGTAGGTAGAGCCATTCGTATAATCGATATCGTCATTGACATTTTGTCAAGCTCTATAATTTGCTGAGAGATGTGTAAAGTTTTCAATTATAAATATGATTTTGTCTATTTTGTCTATTTCTCCATTTTAGTTCTGTCAGTTTTTCTTCAGGTACTTTCAAGTTGTAATATTATGTGAATAGACATTTATAATTGTACCTTCCTGAGATATTGACCCTTTTATATTTATGAAGTGCTCTTATCTCTAATAATACTACTTGTTTTATTCTTGAGATTTTTTAAATTGATTTACAACAGTGTTAAAACTTTTATATATAAAATATATATTGCAACTATCTTTTCATTTTGTTTGCCTTCCTTTTTTTTTTAATTGAGGCAATTTTGGTTTATAACATTATGTAAATTTCATGTGTACAAAATTATAATTTGACTTCTGAATATATCATACTTCAGTATGGTCACCAGAAAAAGTATAATTTCCATGTGTCACATACATTTGACCCTCTTTACCCATTTTGTCCTTCCGCTCTGGTAATACTCAATCGGTTCTCTGTATCTATGTGTTTTTTTGTTTGTTTGTTTATTTTGTTTTTTAATGTATTCTACATAAGAGTGAAGTCATATGGTATTTGTTTTAGTCTGACTTATTTCACTTAGCATAATACCCTCATGGGCCATCAATGTTGTTGCAAATGGTAAAATTTCATCTTTTTTATGGCTTAGTAGTATTCCATTGTGCTTGTTTGTGTGTGTGTGTGTGTGTGTCTAAGTGTGTGTGTACGTATATGAATACCATATTTTCTTTATCCATTTATTCATTGAACGGCTCTTGTTTCCATATTTTTGCCATTGTAAGCAATGCTGTAATGAACATAGGGAATCATATACATTTTGAAATAGTTTTTTTGTGTTCTTTGGATAAATACTCAGAAGTGGGATAGCTGAGTCAAATGGTAGTTCTATTTTTTTTTTTTTTTTTTTTTGCTGTATGCGGGCCTCTCACTGTTGTGGCCTCTCCCATTGCGGAGCACAGGCTCCAGACGCACAGGCTCCATGGTCATGGCTCATGGGCCTAGCTGCTCCACGGCATGTGGGATCTTCCCGGACCGGGGCACGAACCCGTGTCCCCTGCATTGGCAGGCAGACTCTCAAACACTGCGCCACAAGGGAAGCCCTGTTCTTAATTTTTTGAGGGCTCTCCATACTGTTTTCCATAGTGGCTGCACCAATTTACATTCCCACCAACAGTGTAAAACCGTTCCCTTTTCTCCTTGTCCTCTCCAACATTTGTTATTTATTGTCTTTTCAGTAATAGCTATTATAACAGGTGTGAGGTGATATCTCATTGTATTTTTTATTTTCCTTTCCCTGATAGCTCGTGATGTAAATCATCTTTTCATGTACCTGTTGGCCACCTGTATGTCTTCTTTGGAAAAATATCTATGCAGATTTTCTGCCCTTTTTTTTTTTTTTTTTTTCTGTACGCAGACCTCTCACTGTTGTGGCCTCTCCCATTGTGGAGCACAGGCTCTAGAGGCACAGGCTCAGCGACCATGGCTCACAGGCCTAGCTGCTCTGTGGCATGTGTGATCTTCCTGGACCAGGGCATGAACCCGCGTCTCCCGCATCGGCAGGCGGACTCAACAACTGCACCACCAGGGAAGCCCTCTGCCCATTTTTTATTTGTTTTTTTTTTTCTTTGTGGTTGAGTTGTATGAGTTTTTTAAAATATTTTGGATATTAACCCATTATCAGATATGTGATTTGCAAATATCTTCTCCCATTTGGTATGTTGTGTTTTATTTTGATCATGATTTCCTTTACTGTGCAGAAGCTTTTCTGTTTTATGTAGACCCATTTGTTTCTCTTTTATTTCCCTTGCCTTTGGACTAAATCCACAAAAACTTTGCTAAGACCAATGTCAATGAGGTTACTGCCTATGTTTTCTTCTAGGAATTTTATGGTTTGAAGTCTTACATTCAAATCGTAAGTCCACTTTAATTTTTGTGTATGATGTAAGACAGTGGTCCAGTTTCATTATTTTGCATGTCACTGTCCAATTTTCCCAACACTTTTGAAGATACTTTCCTTTCTTCATTGTATGTTCTTTGTTCCTTTGTTGTAAATTAATTGCCCATATATATGTGGGTTTATTTCTGGACTCTCAATTCTGTTACATTGATCTGTTTGTCTGTTTTCTGCCAATACTATGCTTTTTTGATTACTATAGCTTTGTAGTATAATTTGAAATCATGAAGTGTGATACCTACAGCTTTGTTCTTTTTTCTCAAGATTCCTTTTGTTATTTGGGAGTCTTTTATGGTTCCATAATTATTTTAGGACTTTTTGTTCTGTTTCTGTGAAAATGTCATTGGCATTTTGTCAAGGATTGCATTGAATCTGCAGATTGCTTTAGGTAACATGGACATTTTTACAATGTTAATTCTTCTAATCCATGAGCACAAACTATCTTTCCATTTCTTTTTGCTTTCAATTTCTTTCAACATCTTATAGTTTTCCTTGGTTAAATTTATTCCTTGGTATTTTATTCTTTTTATTGAGATTGCAAATGTGATTGCTTTCTTGATTTCTCTTTTTGCTAGTTTGTTTATAGTGTATAGAAATGCAACAGATTTTGTATATTGATTTTGCTTCCTTCAACTTTACTGTATTCACTTATTATTTCTAATAGTATTTTTGGTGGAGTCTTTAGAGTTTCCCATGTCATGAGCAAGTAGTGACTATTTTTTTCTTTTCCAATTTGGATGGCTTTTATTTGTTTTTCTTGTCTAGTTGTTCTAGCTGGGACTTCCAATACTATGTTAAATAAGAGTTGCAAGAGTGGGCATCCTTGTCTTCTTCCTGCTTTTAGAGGGATACTGTTCAGTTTTTCACCACTGAATATGTTTTTAGCTGTGAGTTTGTAATATATGGTCTTTATTATGTTGAGGTACATTTCTTCTATACACATTTTATTGAGAGTTTTTATCATACATGGGTGTAGAGTCTTGTCAAATGCTTTTTCTACATCTATTGAGATAATGATATGATTTTTATCTGTCTATTTGTCAATGTGCTGTATCATATTGATTGATTTGTGGATGTTGTACCATCCTTGTATCTCTGGAATAAATCCCATTTGATCATGATGTATGATCTTTGAAATGTATTGTTGTTTTCAGTTAGCTGATATTTAGTTGAGGATTTTTGCATTTATATTCATCAGATATATTAGTCTATAATTTTATTTTTCATATTTTCTTTGTCTCATTTTTGTATCAGGATAATGTTGGCCTTGTAAAATGAGTTAGGAAACATTTCTTCATCTTCAACATTTTGGAAGAGTTTGAAAACAACAGCTATTAAATCTTCTTTGAATGTTTGGTAGAATTCACCTGTGAAGCCATTTACTCCTGCACTTTTGTTATTTGGGAAGTTTTTGATTACTGGTTTAAATTCCCTACTAGACTTTCTGTTTCTTCATGATTTAGTCTGAGAAGGTTGTATGACTCTAAGAATTTATACGTTTCTACTAGGTTGTCCAATTTTTTGACCTTTGGCTGTTCACAGTATTCTCTTATATTTCTTTCCATTTCTGTGGTATTCATTGTTATTTCTTCTCTTTTATTTCTGATTTTATTTATCTGAGCCTTCTTTCTTTTTTTATTAGTGAATTTAGCTAAAGGTTTGTCAATTTTGTTTATATTTTCAAAGAACCAGCTCTTAGTGCCATTGATTTTTTCTATTGTCCTTTAAGTCTCTATTTCATTTATTTACACTCTTATTTTTATTTTTTCTCTCATTCTACTGACTTTGAGCTTTGTTTGTTCTTTTTTCTAGTTCCTTCAGGTGTAGGTCAGATTGCTTATGTGAGACTTTTCTTGTTTCTTGAGGTAGGCCTGTATGGATTTTGGTATACTCTATTTTTATTTTCATTTGTCTTCAAGTATTTTTTGATTTCTCCTTTGATTTATTCATTGACCCAGTAGTTATTTGGTATGTTGTTTAGTCTCCACATATCTGTGATTTTTCCAACTTTTTTCTTGAGTTGATTTCTAGTTTTATATCATTGTGGTCAGAAAAGAACTTGATATGATTTTAATCTACTTAAATTTATTGAGATATGGTTTGTGTCCCAACATATGGTCTATCCTTGAGAATGTTCCATGTGCACTTGAGAAGAATGTGTATTCTGCTGCATTTGTATGAGAATGTTCTGCATAAATCTATCAAGTCAATCTAGTCTAATATTTCATTTAAGGTCAATGATTCTTTGTTGATTTTCTGTCTATACAATCTGTCCATTGATGTACGCAAGGTTTTAAAGTACCCTACTCTTACTGTGTTGTTGTCAATTTCACCCTATAGGTCTGATGATAATTGCATTATGTATTTTGATGCTCCTATGTTAGGTGCATATATATTAATGTGTTTTGTCTTCTTGATGGATTGTCCCCTTTATCATTGTATAATGTCCATCTTTGTCTTTTTTTTTTTTTTTTGGCTTAAATTCTCTTTTGTCTGATATAAATATGGCTACCCCTGCTTTCTTTTGGCTGCAATTTGCTTTGAGTGTCATCTTCCATCTTTTAGTCTATTTTGTCTTTAGGGCTCAAATGAGTCTCCTGGAAGCAGCATATAGTCAGGTCTTGTTTGTGTCTTTTGTTTAGTGAATTCAATCCATTTACATAAGGTGATTATTGATAGATGAGGGCTTAGTTCTGCTATTTTATCTTTTGTTTCCTTGTTTCTCTATACCTCCATTGTTTCTTTTTCCTTGTGTTTCTGCCATTTTAGTTTGATAGTTATCTATGATGTTTTTCTCAGTTTCCTCTTTTTTTTAATGTTTCATGTCTCTGCTCTTCATTTATGTTTTGTGGTTACCATAAGATTGGATAAGATGTTTCATATGTAATATAGTCCTTTTCTGCTGATAGCTTTTTTCTTCATTTGCCTATATAGGTTCTGTCCTTTTCTTCTTCTCTGTTTATGTTTTTGTTGTCTCAAATTACTATTTTTTTTTTATGTTGTGAGTTCGTTATTAGATTGAAGGTGTTATTTTTGCTCTTATTTTTCTCTTTAGCCTTTATGCTATAATTAAGTGCTTAACAACCTCTTTTGATATAAATTTGTAATTTATATTGCTGGATAGAGTATTCTTGGGTGACAGCTTTTATCTTTCAGTATTTTAAAATGTCATTCCACTTCTTCCTGGCCTATAGAATTTCTGCTGAGAAATCTGATAGCCTCACAGGGGTTCCTTTGTAGGTTATTATCCTTTTTTCCCTGCTACCTTTAAAATTCTTTATCATTGACTTTTGACAGTTTTAATATAATGTGCCTTGGAGAAGGTCTTTTTGCTTTGAGATAATTAGGTGTTCTTTTAGCTTCATAGACTTAAATATCCAGTTCCTTCCCCAAGTTTGGAAAGTTCTGAGCTATTAATTCTTTAAATAAACTCTCTGCTTCCTTCTGTCTTCTCTTCTTTTTCTGGGATACTCATTATGCTTATGTTACCTTACCTGATGGAGTTGAATAATTCTTGTATAATTTCTTCATTTCTTAAAAATCGTAGTTCTCTTTCCTCCTCTACCTGAATCTTTTCTAGATTTCTACCTTCAAGCTTGCTGATTCTCTCTTTCTTATGGTCTGCTGTAATTCAGTGCTTTCTATTACATTTTTCATCTTATTTATTGAGTTTTTCAGTTCTAGAACTTCTGTTTGTTTAGTTTCAATCTCTTTGGTAAAGTATTCCTTCTGTTTCTGAACTCATTGAATTGCCTTTTTGAACGTTCTTTTTAATAGTTTGTTAAATTGAATTATAGTTGATGTACCTTTTTGAGTTTTCTTGTAGCTCATCGAGTTTCTTCATGACAGCTATTTTGATTTGTCTATCAGTTAGATCGCAAACATCCATAACTCTAAGTTTGGTTCCTGGAGAATGATCTCTGGTGTGTGTGTGTGTGTGTGTGTGTGTGTGTGTGTGTTACCATGTTCCCACGTTTTCTTCATGGTGCTTGATGAGTTGTGTTCCACTGCTGGCACATTTGAAGTAGTGAACACCTTTCTTATTTAGGTAAAATTTTTTCACTTGATTCTAGCACTTGATTGTAAATCTTCAACAGGCTTGTAATTAGAGGCCCTTCTTTTCCTCTTCAGTAGGTGTCACTATAGCACAAGTTTTTGGTTTCTCTTACCTGAGCTTGCCTCTGGCTATATTTGAGAGTTTGCACTTTCACCCCTCCACCACCTCTGCCAGAGATATTGCTGGTGCTTTTGTTGGAACTGCTTGTGCCTCTGGGGTCACTGGTGCCTTGCTGCTGGCAGTGTCACTGTTGTCACTGGTGCTGCTGCTGGAGACACCAGGATGGCAAGCACCTCAGCTACATACAGAGTTGCCTGGGTCCAGGCACTGCCATTGCATTTTGGAGAGGGGGCGGGGGTTAGGGGAAGTAGGCTGGGTTGTGGGCACCTCTGCCATCCTGGAGTTGTCAGATTTTCAGGTGCTACTCCCGAGAGCTAATGTCATGGGCCTGCCAAGCCTGGAAGGACCTGGGTCACAGATCCCACTGCCATTGCTTCCCAGTTCCCTGTGGATGCAGGCACAACTGCAGCCAGGTGGCTGGGTGCTGCTACTGGGTTCTCTGGGGCTGTGAACTCAGCCACCATAACCAGGGGTCTGAGATAATGGTAACTACCATTACTATTCCCCCATTCCTCCTCCTCTGTGTGTTCCAGTCCACCAACCTTCAGATGTGCAGGCATTTAGATCTATCCAGCATACTGGTGTTTTTTGGAGAGGAACCTTTTTTGAGTTATGGATATTTTACTAGTTGTAGATTAAAGGGGAGAGAGGAAGAGATCTTCTTATGCTGCCATGATGCTAATGTTGCAATATTACTTGTTTTTAATCCTAGAATTTTAATTTGGTTCTTTTTCATAGTTTCCCTGTTTGGATTTCCCATCTGTTAATTCATTATGATTCTATTTTTCTTTCAGTTCTTGAACATATTAATAATAATTGCTTGAAAGACCTTGTCTGTTATTTCCAACATCTGTATCATCTTAAGAGTTTCTATTGACTGATATTTTTATTGAGTAACTTTTTCCTGCTACTTTTTGCATAGTAATATTTTATTCTGTGTTTGGCATTGTGTTGTATACATTGTAGATACTCTGTATTTACTTTCCTCTGAAAGGTTTTGAGGTTTTGCTCTAATAGGCAGTCAGATTCAAATTGCAAAATCTATCTCCTGCAATAGGCAGAGCTGAAATTTCTGTTCACTTCTTTCTTACAGCTACTGATTTTAGTAGAATTGGAAACTTCCCTACATGCATAGTTCAGTGGGAAAACAAAGATTTTGGTAGAGTTACTACATAGACTTTGAGGCTCACCCACTCTACTTTTCCACTTAAATTTTCCAGGTACTTTGCCAGCTCTGCACTCTAGCTGCTGACAACTTAAGCCTTTAAGACTTGGATTTCTTCTATCCTGACCTCAGATTGAGAATTCTACCAGGACAAAAAAAAGTTGCAAATACACAAATCTCATCTGATATTGTTTTCATTTTCAAAGTCAAATTCCCTCCAGTTTCTGCCTGTTTTATGGTTTTTCCTCCAGTCCTTCAAACAGATGTTTTCTATTAAAACATCTTAAAATACTTTATCCAGATATGATTATTGTTATCTGTGTATTAGTTAGAATGACAAAGCTTATCTAGTACCAAAAGCCATAGCCCCAACTCTACAGAAACTACTTTTGTTAGCACCACCAATAGCCCCACATTACTAGGTCTAATGGTTAATTCTCAGTCTTCAACTTAACCCAAACTTTAAGCAGAATTTGACATGTCCTCCTCCTAGAATCACTTTTCTTACTCTCCTGTCTTCCATCTACCTAACTGGCCTTTTCTTCTTAGGCTCTTTTCCTGATTCTTCATCTTCTTCCAGATATCTTAGCTTTAAAAATATGCCATGAATCAATTTTGCAATATCTATTTTATATCTACAAGCATTTCCTTGGCAATGTCATCCAATCTAGTGGCTTTAAAAATAACCAAATGTATAGCTATTCTCCCTGAATTCCAGACATACATATCTAACTCCCTGCTTACCATTTCCACATGAAACATCTTCCTTGGATGTTCTATTTTCTCATATTCATATTCAGAATATCAGAAAATATTAAGTGCTCAACCCTCAAAACATAGTAGACAAAGAATATGTGTACTAATTGCCTCTGAAATTGATCAAATCCACCCTGGTCATTATTGCTTGTTTTGATATTGCAACTTACTCCTTATTGATTTATCAACTTCTACCATCGCTCTTCCACTATTTCTCTCAAGTCAGTAGCTAAGTCATTCCTTTAAAATATAAAATAGGTAATATTACTTCTCTGTCAAAAATTATTTTTGAAAATATAAAATAGAAATATTATTTCTCTGTTCAAAGCTTTCCATTTCATTTATAATAAAAACCAAAGTCTTACAATGACCTAAAGAGTCCCATATGGTCTGGTCCTTCTCTCTGGGCTTCGACTATTCTCCTATCTGTTTAGTATGTGGTTGTCATTCTGGATAATATTTTCTAAAAATGCACTCCTTAACTTTGTGCCATATTTTAAATCTGTTTTTCCACAACAGCACTGATATTCTTACTTCAAATACAATCTATTTGTTTATTATATTTAGTTTGTCTTCTCCCACTACAATGTAAGCATGAGGGTAATAATTTTTGCTCTTGCTGCTTGTTTGTTTACTGTTATATTCTTAGAATAGTGCCTAACACAAGTTTGGTAATTAATAGTTGTCGAATGAATAACTAAATAAATGAAGTAAATCCTACCTGACTTCTCTCTGATCTTTGGAAATAGTCCAAAATCCTAATATGCTGTATAATCTTCAGCATACTATTGTTTCTATATACCTCCAAAGAGCTTCATGTCTGTAAAGTAGTCTTTCTCCTCACTCTCTTTTCTCTCATGCATGTTTTAAGTTTCATCTTTCAAAAAGTTTTCTCTTACTTTTTTAGGACCATCTTACCCCAGTCTAGATTAGTTTTATTTTGTTCCCAGAATACCTGTTACTCACTGTAGTATTTGTTTATTCGACCAAAGGTTAAAACTGTAAGTCATTTATAGCAAGATCACCTCTCTTTTATGCACTATTTTATTCCAAATAGTTGGTCAAATATATTATTTGTCAAAAATAAAACTTGAAGTGTGTTGTTATTGTTAACCTGAAGTTTTTAGAAGTGAGTAAACTAAGATTGGCTTATGGCTATAAAACCATGATGTGAATAAACTAGTATCTGAACCCAAGTCTTTCTAACACCATATTCTTTCCACATGAAATATTCATGAGTTATGTAATTTTCTTATAAGACTAATTTAATAAAAATGTATCATAATATATTACTCCTTTTTTCCAGTATAGGTTATTGATCATCCTTGGGAATTTTTCATTGACAAAATGAGTTTTTTCCCTATAGTAATATGCAAAGGGTGGCATAACTATGTTATATTCATCTTTAGATACATATTAATGTATCATCAATCTTCAAACCATTTAAAATACTTTTTAAGGGTTGTGTGTCACAGCACAGTCAGAATTATGATGACTCTAGTGGAACTTGACAGACCATGAAGTTAATTTACCTGTTAAGGTGTCGAGTGGAAATCTCCTTAGTTGCTGATCCTTGCAGGAAACTAAAAATCACCTGAGGCGGGAAGGAGGAAAGTTTGAGGCAAAGCACAATCAAACGCCAGTAAACCTAATCAAATTTGTAGTGGCATGCATTGTACTAAAATTCTTCACAAAAAGACAAAAAGCTCAACATCATGTAAACTACTGAAGAACAAAGTCAAAGATCATAGTTAAGATGTTACTCTTCCCTACAAGACATACATTAAAGCAGAACACTGCTTCCTGACCCATTGTGAAGACTATAATTATTTCTAATGGTCTCTAGAGACAGGGCCTATGCTTGTCAAGTAAAGAAACATAAATACTTTTCTAGGTATACATTGAAGTATTTTATATGAAAAGACAACCGTCTTTGGAGGCAGACACTCTTGGATATGAATCAACTTTACCAAGTGGGAAGTATGTGATCTCATACATGTTGCATAAACTGTGAGCCTCAGTTTCTTCTTTTGCAAATTACAGAAAAAAATTTTACTCCTCACACTCTTTTTTAGGTCCAGCTAATAAATCAAAAATTAGTTTTAAACAATATAAGTACAGGATTAAAAGAAAAAATTACATGATATCAAAATCAGAATAGAAATGGAAAAGCAAAATGAAGTTTATATGCACAAGGTTCATTGCATAAGGAAATAAAAGAAAACCCAGCCCTTTCCTTTACCCCCAAAAGTTCAAAATAGCCTATAAACTTTTTCCCTCACTAAAAGTGAACTGTTGATTCTCAGGAAGTGCTCTGGAAAGGATAGTGTCTAATGAGGAGAAAGTCATGTGATTAAGGGAGCTATATCTGCTTCCTGGTATACCTTGAACTCCCTCTTCTTCTTTCATTAATTTCCACGTCATCTAGTGCTTAATGCACTACTCTTTGGTACTTAAATTTGCCTTCTCTCAAATTTCATTTTAATATATTATCACCACTCTGCACATCTTTGTAAACTGAAGACTTAAAGAAAACAAAATCAGAATCAAAAGAAACAAAGCTCCCTCATCTTGGTCTGCTCTGTGAATTTTTCTACCACACTGATTCCATTTTCTGGCCTGTGATCTGTAACTCAGCAGCTAATTGATTGTGCTGGAAGTAAGATGCATGGTTTTCCTATTCTCTTTCCATCTGGAGGGCAGAGAACTTGTAGAAGGGAAGTGCCCTGTTGCACATTTGTAACTTTGCTAAGTTCTCTCTCAGATTCCTCATATTTAATTATGCTTTTCAGCATTAAAAATAGACCTTTACATTAAAAATTATTCAATGTCCCTGCAATGGACAGAATTGTGTGCTCCCAAAATTCCTATGTTGAAACCTAACTCCCATGTGACCATATTTGGAGTTAGTAATTAAGACTAAATGAGGTCATAGAGTGGGGCTCTAATTTGATAAATGAGCATCCCTATAAAAAGAGACACCAGAGTGCCGCCCAACATGAGGACACAGCAAGAATATGGCCATCTGCAAGATAGGAAGAGAGCTCTCACTAGCAATTGAGTTAGCCTGCACTTTGATCTTGGACTTCCCAGCCTTCATAACTGTCAGAATATAAGTTTCTGCAGTTTAAGAGACCCAGTCTATATAGTTTTTGTTATAGCAGCCTGAGTGACTAATATAGCCCCTGTTTGACTTCCCACAAAACAGTTCCTTTCTGTGATATTTAAAAACACCTGAAAGGACTAATTGCCTCAGAGTATAAGGGTGAGTCTAGAAGCAGAAAAAGATGAATTGCTTAATACTTGTTACCTAAGAAACTCTGAAGTTCCATTCAATAACACAAAAAAGCAAGGGATGTTTCAAAGACAAAAGCAAATACATAACCGTTCATTCATTCACTCAGAAGATAATAATTGAGCGGTTGTCATAAGCTTAGTAAAAAGCACAATAAGATTACCACTTATCAACAGGAAATTTAGTAGAGAACATAGACATATCTAGTAATTATGAGGAAAAATCACAAATTAAAAACAAAACATCTGTTGATTGTTATAATAGCAGAGAAGAAAACATCTAATATAGTTAGAGTAAAGGAAAATAAGAAAAACGATGATATTCAAATAGGAAGGTATCAGAAAAGTACAGGCTTGTCTTCTAATCAGTTTAGTATGTTCAATATAGGCCATCAAGTGTATTATCTTAAGCAAGCTTAAGATATTCTTGGTTTTCCAAGAAACCAAATTTAAACTAAACAATCTCTTAATCCCCAAAAGAGAGTGAAAGGTAATTCTAATTTGCAGCTTCTAGGTTATTTTGTTTTGCATTTTTCACTTTGTAAAAACAAACATAGTAGGAAACAAAATTAACCTTCATTTAATCTGAAGCTTTCACTATCTAGGTGAAGAGTGTATGCTACTGTGAATATGATGTTCTAGTAGGTTATAGACATCTAATCACAATGCATAAATTATTTTCATGGATATAACACAACTGGACAGGGCAAAATTCACTAATAAGCTGACTTCTGGAATAACTCTTAGGTTCCAGCAGTCTCTGTTCACACAAGGTTTACAGGATCAAACAATTAATAGTCATAACAGCGGGACTAGGTCATCCATCATTTCAGAGAGCTAGACATAATTTGAAAATTTTAAAAATTAGCATTCTCATTATGAAATGAATAAATGCATAAATATGACATTTATTTCTTTTTTGATGGTTATTTAACCATTTTAAGTAAACTTAACCAGTAAAATTAAAAAAATGATTGTTTAATTTTTTTTATTTGCTTTTCTATTTTTTAAAATATTTATTGGAGTATAATTTACATTGTTGTGTTAGTTTCTGCTGTATAACAAAATGAATAAGCTGTACGTATACATATATCCCCATATTCCCTTCCTTTTGCATCTCCCTCCCACACAACATATCCCACACCTCTAGGTGGTCACAAAGCACTGAGCTCATCTTCCTGTGCTGTGCAGCTGCTTCCCACTAGCTATCTATTTTACATTTGGTAGTGTATATATGTCCATGCCACTCTCTCACTTTGTCCCAGCTTACCCTTCTCCCTCCCTGTGTCCTTAAGTCCATTCTCTATATCTACGTCATTATTATTTTCCTGCCCCTAGGTTCTTCAGACCCACTTATTTTTATGTTATAGATTCTATATATATGGGTTAGCATACAGTATTTGTTTTCCTTTTTCTGACTTATTTCACTCTGTATGGGAGATTCTAGGTCCATCCACCTCACTACAAATAACGCAATTTCGATTTTTTTATGGCTGAGTAAATTTCCATTGTATATATGGGCCACTTCTTCTTTACCCATTCATCTGTCAATGGACACTTAGGTTGCTTCCTTGTGGTTGTTATTGTAAATAGTGTTGCAATGAATATTGTGGCACATGACTCTTTTGAGTTATGGTTTTCTCAGGGTGTATGTCCAGTAGTGGAATTGCTGCATCACACGATAGTTCTGTTATTAGGTTTTTAAGGAACCTCCATACTGTTCTCCATAGAGTCCGTATCAATTTACATTCCAACCAACAGTGCAAGAGGGTTCTCTTTTCTCCACACCCTCTCCAGCATTTATTGTTTGTCGATTTTTTTTTTTTTTTTTTTTGCGGTACACGGGCCTCTCACTGTTGTGGCCTCTCCCGTTGCGGAGCATGGGCTCCGGACACGCAGGCTCAGCAGTCATGGTTCACGGGCCCAGCCACTCCACAGCATGTGGGATCTTCTCAGACTGGGGCACGAACCCGCATCCCCTGCATCGGCAGGTGGACACTCAACCACTGTGCCACCAGGGAAGCCCTGTTTGTCGATTTATTGATGATGGCCATTCTGACCAGTATGGGGTGATACCTCATTGTAGACCTGATTTTCATTTCTCTAATGATTAGTGATGTTGAGCATCCTTTCATGTGTTTGTTGGTAATCTTTATATCTTCTTTGAAGAAATGTCTTTAGGTCTTTTGCCCATTTTTGCATTGAGTTCTTTGTTTTTCTGATATTGAGCTGCATGAGCGCTTGTATATTCTGGAGATTAAACCTGTGTCAGTTGCTTCAGTGGCAAATATTTTCTCCCATTCTGAGGGTTGTCCTTTCATCTTGTTTATGGTTACCATTGCTGTGCAAAAGCTTTTAAGTTTCATTAGGTCCCATTTGTTTATTTTCATCTTTATTTCCATTTCTCTAGGAGGTGGATCAAAATGAATCTTGCTGTGATTGATGTCATAGAGTGTTCTGCCTATGTCTTCCTCTAAGAGTTTTATAGCGTCTGGCTTTACATTTAGGTCTTTAATCCATTTTGGGTTTACTTTTGTGTATGGTGTTAGGGAGTCTCCTAATTTCATTCTTTTACATGTAGCTGTCTAGCTTTCCCAGCAACACTTATTGAAGAGACACTCTTTTCTCCATTGTATATTCTTGCCTCCTTTATCAAACATAAGGTGACCATATGTGTGTGACTTTATCTCTGGATTTTCTATCCTGTTCCATTGATCTATATTTCTGTTTTTGTGCCAGTACCATACTGTCTTGATTACTATAGCTTTGGAGTATAGTCTGAAGTCAGGGAGCCTCATTCTTCCAGCTCCATTTTTCTTTCTCAAGATTGCTTTGGCTATTCACAGTCTTTTTTGTTTCCATACAAATTGTGAAAAGTTTTGTTCTAGTTCTGTGAAAAATGACATTGGTAGTTTAATATGGATTTCACTGAATCTGTAGATTGCTTTGGGTAGTAGAGTCATTTTCAAAATGTTGATTCTTCCAATCCAAGAGCATGGTATATCTCTCCATCTGTTTGTATCATCTTTATTTTCTTTCATCAGTGTCTTATAATTTTCTGCATTCAGGTCTTTTGTCTCCTTAGGTAGGTTTATTCTTGGTATTTTATTATTTTTGTTGCAGTGGTAAATGGGAGCGTTTCCTTAATTTCTCTTTCAGATTTTTATCATTAGTGTGTAGGAATTCAAGGGATTTCTGTGCATTAATTTTGTCTCCTGCTACTTTACCAAATTCATTAATTAACTCTAGTAGTTTTCTGGTAGCATCTTTAGGATTCTCTGTGTATAGTATCATGTCATCTGCGAACATTCACAGTTTTACTTCTTCTTTCCTGATTTAGATTACTTTTGTTTCTTTTTCTTCTCTGATTGCTGTGGCTAAAACTCCCAAAACTATGTTGAATAATAGTGGTGAGAGTGGGCCATGTTGTCTTATTCCTGATCTTAGTGGAAATGGTTTCCATTTTTCACCATTGAGAACCATGTTGACTGTGGGTTTGTCATATATGAACTTTATTATGTTGAGGTAAGTTCTCTCTTATGCCTACATTCTGGAGGGTTGTTATCATAAATTGGTGTTGAATTTTGTCGAAAGCTTTTTCTGCATCTATTGAGATGAGCATATGGTTTTTTATTTTTCAGTTTGTTAATATGGTGTATCACATTTATTGATTTGCATATATTGAAGAATCCTTGCATTCTTGGGATAAACCTCACTTGATCATGGTGTATGCTCCTTTTAATGTGTTTTTGGATTCTGTTTGCTAGTATTTTGTTGAGGATTTTTGTATCTATGCTCATCAGTGATATTGGCCTGTAGTATTTATTTTTTGTGACATCTTTGTCTGGTTTTGGTATCAGGGTGATGGTGGCCTTGTAGAATGAGTTTGGGAGTGTTCCCTCCTCTGCTATATATTGGAAGAGTTTGAGAAGGATAGGTTTTAGCTCTTCTCTAAATATTTAATAGAATTCCCCTATGAAGCCATCTGGTCCTGGGCTTTTCTTTGTTGGAAGATTTTTAATCACAGTTTCAATTTCAGTGCTTGTGATTGTTCTGCTTATATTTTCTATTTCTTAAAGGTTCAGTCTTGGAAGGTTGTGCTTTGATAAATAATTTGTCCATTTCTTCCAGGTTGTCCATTTTATTGGCATATGTTTGCTTGTAGTAATCTCTCCTGATCCTTTGTATTTCTGCAGTGTCAGTTGTTACTTCTCTTTTTTCATTTCTAATTCTATTGATTTGTCTCTTTTCCCTTTTTTTCTTGATGATTCTGGCTAGTGATTTATCAAATTTGTTTATCTTCTCAATTAACCAGCTTTTAGTTTTTTTGATCTTTACTATCATTTCCATCATTTCTTTTTCACTTATTTCTGATCTGATTTTTATGATTACTTTCCTTCTGATAGCTAGGGTTTTTTCCTCTTCTTTCCCTAATTGCTTTAGGTGTAAGGTTAGGTTGTTTATTTCAAATGTTTCTTGTTTCTTGAGGTAGGATTTTATTGTTATAAAATTCCTTAATAGAACTGCTTTTGCTGCATCCCATAGGTTTTGGGTCGCCGTGTTTTCATTGTCATTTGTCTCTAGGTATTTTTTCATTTCCTCTTTGATTTCTTCAGTGATCTATTGGTTATTTAGTAGTGTATTGTTTAGCCTCCATGTGTTTGTATGTTTTACAGTTTTTTTCTTGTAATTGATGTCTAGTCTCATAGCATTGTAGTGAGAAAAGATACTTGATACAATTTCATTTTTCTTAAATTTACCAAGGCTTGATTTGTGTCCCAAGATTTGATTTATCCTGGAGAATATTCCATGAGCGCTTGAGAAGGATGTGTATTCTGTTGTTTTCGGATGGAATGTCCTATAAAAATCAATTAAGTCCATCTTGTTTAATGTCATTTAAGCTTGTGTTTCCTTATTTTTTTTCATTTTGGCTGATCTGTCCATTGGTGAAAGTGTGGTGCTACATCCCCTACTATAATTTTGTTACCATCAATTTCTCCTTTTATACCAGTTCACATTTGGCCTATGTATTGAGGTGCTTCTTTTTGGGGTGCATAAATATGTAAAATTGTTATGTCTTCTTCTTGGATTGATCTCTTCATCATTATGTGTTGTCCTTCTTTGTCTCCTGTAATAGTCTTTATTTTAAAGTCTATTTTTTCTGATATGAGAATTGCTACTCCAGCTTTCTTTTGATTTCCATTTGCATGGAATAACATTTTCCCTCCTGTCACTTTCAGTCTGCATGTGTCCCTAGGTCTGAAGTTGGTGTCTTGTAGACAGCATATATATATGGCTGTTGATTTTGTATCCATTCAGCCAGTCTATATCTTTTGGTTGAAGCATTTTATCCATTTACATTTAAGGTAATTATCAATATGTATGTTCCTATTTCAATTTTCTTAATTGTTTTGAGTTTGTTTTTGTAGGTCTATTCCTTCTCTTGTGTCCTGCCTAGAGAAGATCCTTTAGAATTTTTTGTAAAGCTGGTTTGATGGTGCTGAACTCTCTTAGCTTTTGCTTGTCTGTAAAGGTTTTAATTTCTCCTTCGAATCTGAATGAGATCCTTGCTGGGTAGAGTAATCTTGGCTGTAGATTTTTCCCTTTCATCAGTTTAAATATGTCCTGCCACTCCCTTCTGCCTTGCAAAGTTTCTGCTGAATGATCAGCTGTTAACTTTATGGTGATTCCCTTTGTGTTATTTGTTGCTTTTCCCTTGCTGCTTTCAGTATTTTTTTTTCTGTATTTTATTTTTGATAGTTTGATTAACATGTCTTGGTGTGTTTCTCCTTGGATTTATCCTATATGGATCTCTCTGTGCTTCTTGGACTTGAAAGACTCTTTCCTTTCCCATATGAGATAAGTTTTCAACTACAATCTCTTCATATATTTTCTCAGTCTCTTTCTTTTTCTCTTTTTCTTCTGTGACCCTTATAATTCGAATGTTGGTGCATTTAATTTTGTCCCAAACATCTCTGTGACTTTCCTCAATTCTTTTCATTCTTTTTTCTTTATTCTGCTCTGTGGTAGTTATTTCCAATATTTTCCACTAGTTCCAGGTCACTTATCCATTCTTCTACCTCAGTTATTCTGTTCTGGATTCCTTCTAGAGAATTTTTAATTTCATTTATTTTGTTGTTCATCATTGTTTGTTTGCTCTTTAGTTCTTCTAGGTAATTGTTAAACGTTTATTATATTTTCTCCATTCTATTTCCAAGATTTTGGATATTCTTTACTGTCATTACCCTGAATCTTTTTCAAGTAGACTGCCTATTTCTTCTGCATTTGTTTGCTCTGGTGGGTTTTTACCTTGCTCCTCTATCTGCTGCATATTTCTCTGTCTTCTCATTTTGCTTAACTTACCCTGTTTGAGGTCTCCTTTTTGCAGGCTGCAGGTTTGTAATTCCCATTGTTTTTGGTGTCTGACCCCAGTGGGTGCCTTGTTTAGGCTTCCTGGTGGAGGGCACTGGTGCCTGTGTTCTGGTAGATGAGGCTGGATCTTGTCTTTCTGGTGGGCAGGACTGCATCTGATGTTGTGTTTGGGGGTGTCTATTCACTTATTATGATATTAGGCAGTCTCTCTTCTAATGGGTTGTGTTGTTTTCCTATATTGGTAGTTGTTTGGTGTAGGGTGTCCAGCACTGGAGCTTGCTGGTCGTTGAGTGCAGCTGGGTCTTAGCATTGAGATGTAGATCTCTGTGGTAGCTGTCACCAATTGATATTACATCGGGCTGAGAGGTCTCTGGTTGTCAAGTGTCCACCTCAGCTCTCCCACCTCAAAGGCTCTGGTCTGACAGCTGGCTGGAGCACCAAGACCCTGTCATCCTCACAGCTCAGAAGAAAAGGGAGAAAATAAGGAATGAAATAAATAAAAGAAAATAAATAAATTTATTAAAATAAAAAAAATTTTTAATACTATAAATAAAAGAAGAGAGCAACCAAAGCAATAAACAAATCCACCAATGGTAACAAGTGCTAAAATCTAAACTAAGATAAACTTAAAAATCAGAAACTAGTCAGTTGCATACAGCAAACCCCAAAACTACAGTTGCTCTCAAAGTCCACCGCCTCAATTTGGGATCATTCGTTTTCTATTCAAGTATTCCACAGATGCAGGGTACTTCAAGTTGATTGTGGAGATTTAATCCACTGCTCCTGAGGCTGCACAGAGAAATTTCCCTTTCTTTTCTTTGTTCCCACAGCTCCTGTGGTTCAGCTTTTGATTTGGCCCTGCCTCTGCATGTAGGTCAACCTCTGACGTCTGTTCTTCGCCCAGACATGAGGGAGTTAAAGGAGCGGCTGATTACTGGGCTCTGGCTCACTGTGGCCGGGGGGAGGGAGGTGTACAGAATGCGCGGCTAGCCTGTAGTGGGAGAGGCCAGTGTGACATTTCAACAGCCTGAGGTGTACCATGTTTTCTCCTGGGGAAATTTTCCCTGGGTCACAGGACCCTGACAGTTGCTGGCTGTACAGACTTCCAGGAGGGGAGGTGTGGATAGTGACCTGTGCTCACACACAGGCTTCTTGGTGGCTGCACGAGCAGCTTTAGTATTTCATGCCCATCTCTAATGTCCGTGCTGATAGCCGTGGCTCATGGCTGTCTCTGGAGCTCATTTAGGTGGTTCTCTGAATCCCTTCTCCTTGCACACTCTGAAAAAATAGTTTCTTGCCTCATAGGCAGTTCCAGACTTTTCCCCAGACTCCCTCCCATTTAGCTGTGGTGCACTAACCCCATTCACGCTGTGTTCACACAGCCAACCCCAGTCCTCTCCCTGAGATCTACCTCTGAAGCTCAAGCCTCAGCTCCCAGACCTCACCCGCCCTGGCAGGTGAGCCAACAAGTCTCTCAGACTGGTGAGTTCTGGTTGGCATTGAGCCTCTGTTTGGAAATCTCTCCACATTGCCCTCTGCACCCCTGTTTCTGTGTTCTCCTCCATGGCTCTGAAGCTTCACCCCCCCACACCCCACCCACACCTTGTCTCCAACAGTAAAGGGGCTTCCTAGTGTGTGAAAACTTTTCCTCCTTCACCAATCCCTCCCAGAGGTGCAGGTCTCATCCCTATTCTTTTGTCTCTGTTTTTGCTTTTTTCTCTTACCCTACCCAGAAATGTGATGAGTTTCTTGCCTTTTGGGAAGTCTGAGGTCTTTTGCCAGCATTCAGTAGGTGTTCTGTAGGAGTTGTTCCACATGTAGATATATTTTTGATGTATTCATAAGGAGGAAGGTGATCTCTACATCTTACTCCTCTGTCGTCTTGAAGGTCCTCCTAATTTAAATTTTAAAAAGTACTGGAGAAGAAAGAAACATCAAGGAAAGTAACAGGAAAAGGAAGAATTTGCTCTAACACCTGAGAAGAGCTTCACCTAAGAGCTTAAGCTTAATATTTCCAAAGCTTTGGTCCTTCTTACCTGTAGTAATGGTCAGTTCTTCTCATTATAGCAGCACCTTGTAAAGAAGAGAAAAGAAAAGCTAAAAAGTGAATCCACTAGTACCTTATTCTGGGAAGCCTGAGCCTTTAATATCTTTGCTTTTCGAAATTCCCAGCACAATCATCAGTGGACCAGCCCAACCCACATGATATCCTTTTCCCCTGTAATTAAAGGGAGAGATGAGAAAGGGGGCTTGTCATAGATGTCACCTGCAGCAAATCAGAAAGTTATGAAAGACACTGTGTAGAAGTTTGTTCTGAAGTGGATCCAGCCATGATTTCAATAATTATTGCAGGCCTAGTATGTGCTAATATGCCTAGAAAGGGATAGAACTTTTTAAACAAATGATAATAGGGTTTTAAGGAAGCATGTAAAAAGAAATTAACCTAGTCCTTGGAGTTAGTATAGATAAAATGACATTCAAATTGAGAACTAAGGAAATGGAAGTGGTTTCTTACATAAACATGGTAGAAGAATAATATCTGGGGCTGAGAGGAGAGAAGTGAGAGGTCACCGGACAAAATTTTTTAAAAAGTGAATCACTGGAACTGAAGAAGGCCAGAATGGAATAGGCCTAGAACACTTAAGGCACAGATAGGAGAAGAAAATGTTGTAAGTTGAATTTGGAAATATAGTCAAGAGGCTTATAGTCAGTGCTAGGCACTGTGCTCTTCAGGTTAAGAGTGAAACACTTGAATCTCATTTTTGTAGAAGTCACATAAACTTCATAAACTGAACATGGAGAAAAAAGACTGGGAAGGAGGACAAGAGTTACTATAGGGAGACTAACTGGATAACAATTACCATACTTCAGGTGACAAGCAACCCTCCAAATAGAAGTATGGCAACAATGGAGTGAAAAGAGGTGGATGTATTAAATATGTTGGTTAAATGAGGTTAATGCCCCACATAGCCTAGAACTGCATTAAACATTAATCAAAGCTTTGAAAATCATGGCACTCTACTACATTTTATGAAGGAATGGCTTGAGAGATTTGCACACTACTTCTCATGGAAATTTCCTTTAAAACCCCCTGTAGATATGCTCCCTCTCTGTGATGATTAACTTTATATGTCCATTGGCTAAGCTATGGTACCCAGTTTTTGGTCAAACAACCATTTAGAAGTTGCTGTGAACATTTGCTTTATTTATTTTTTAATTTTTATTGGAGTATAGTTGCTTCACAATATTGTGTTTGTTTCTACTGTACAGCAAAATGAATCAGTTATACATACAAATATATCCCCTTTTTTGGATTTTCTTCCCATTTAGGTCACCACAGAGAACTGAGTAGAGTTCCCTGTGCTATACAGTAGGTTCTCATTAGTTATCTATTTTATACATAGTGTCAATAGTGTATATATGCCAATCCCAATCTCCCAATTCATTCCACACGCCCTTTCTTCCTTGGTATCCATACATTTGTTTTCTACGTCTCTGTCTCTATTTCTGCTTTGTAAATAAGATTGTCTATACCAATTTTTTTTCAGATTCCACATATATGCATTAATATACGATTATTTGTTTTTCACTTTCTAACTTACTTTACTCTGCATGACAGTCTCTGGGTCCATCCACATCTCTACAAATGACTCAATTTCATTCCTTTTTATGTCTGAGTAATATTCCATTGTATCTATGTACCACATCTTCTTTATCCATTCCTCTGTTGATGGACATTTAGGTTGTTTCCATGTCCTAGCTATTGCAAAGAGTGCTGCAATGAACATCAGGGTGCATTTGTCTTTTTGAATTATGGTTTTCTCTGGATATATGCCCAGTAGTGGGATTGCTGGGTCACATGGTATTTCTAGTTTTAGTTTTTTAAGGACTCTCCATACTGTTTTTTGTGATGATGGCCGTTCTGACAGGTGTGAGGTGATATCTCGTTGTGGTTTTGATTTGCATTTCTCTCATTATTAGTGATGTTGAGCATCTTTTCATGTGTTTGTTGGCCATCTGTATGTCTTCTTTGGAGAAATGTCTATTTAGGTCTTCTGCCCATTTTTGGATTAGGTTGTTTGTTTTTTTTGCTATTGAGCTACATGAGCTGTTTGTATATTTTGGAGTTTAATCCTTTGTCAGTTGCTTTGTTTGCAAATATTTTCTCCCATTCTGAATGCTGTCTTTTCACCTTGTTTATGGTTTTCTTTGCTGTGCAAAAGCTTTTAAGTTTAATTGGATATGATTAACTTTTAGGTCAGTAGACTTTGAATAAAACAGATTACCCTTCATAATGTGATTAAGCCTCATCCAATCATTTGACAGTATGAGGGAAAAAGACTGAGGTACTTCCTCTAAGAAGGAATTCTGCCTCCAGCTGTCTTCTGTGGGACCAGCAAGAACTTCCTTATTATTGGGAATAGATAAAGCCAAAATAGGACTCAAACTGCAACATCAAGTCTCTCCCAGGTCTCTAGTCTTCTAGTCAGATATTGGCCTTGCCAGCTCCCACAATCACATGAGCCAGTTTCGTAAAGTAAATTCTTATCCCTAAATACATACATCTTATTGGCTCTTCTTCTCTGCAGAATCACAACTAATACACTCTCTTTTCTACTCATAGCAATCATATTTTCCTGTCAACATGCTGCTGTCTCCCAGCCATAGAGTTTCCATTCACTTCTTTCTGCCAAGTCCCTAACCACTGCACATGCCAGGTTACTTACTCACTTTCTCCCAGCCAGAAGGGGTCTCAGGTTTTCTATTCCCATCTGCCTTTTGCTGCTCACAGGTGGCCAGAAAATTAACAGCTCCACTCATACTCAACAACAAGCCAAATCTCCCACATATGGGAAGCCCTTTTATCTAATGCATTTCCTATAAGAACTGGCCCTTTTACCAAATTCTCTACTGGAAAGGAGTTTCCAAGAGTTCACAAAGAAAATAATATACAATTTTTTTAACATCTTTAGAAAATAATATCCAATTTATCCTAGGAGTCAGAAGGTGAAAATACCATGTTTATTCATACATTAATAATCCTTAGTCCCTGTCTCAGACATTTAGGAGATAAAAGCAAAAGGCTCAATGATAAAATCAAAATGGTAGACATGAATGAGGGAGAGAGGAGGAATAGAGGTGATTCCCAGGATTCTGTCTTATGTACTTGTTAGTGGGGAAAAAATGCACTTCATTTTACTAGGGAAGTAATAAGTTTGAAGTCACAAGATTTTTGAGAGATGAAAAGTTAATTGTTGAGGATGTTGAATATGGGTGGCCATGAAACATCCAATTTTAGAACTGATAGATGGATCTGGAGGTCAGAAGAGAGGTAATGTCTGGGGATATAAGTCTATGAGATGATGACTTATAGACTCTTGGTGGTCTAGGAAAAATGAATAGAGTAAGAAAAAACCAATAAGCTCTAAAAAATTACCAAAATTTAGTAGTCATGTACAGGAAGAGGAGCCAAAACAGGAGATAAAAATGAACAATGAAATAGGTGAGAGGGAGGGAAATTTTTTTATACATATATTCTGTTATAGAATATATATATTATATTATAGAATCAATTGCATATACCTATGTTACTCTAAAAGCACCTCAGCTGTTAATGCAGTAGAATATTGGAAACTGATGTATTCTGATGAATTAATATAGTTCCAATCACTTCCTCATCTTTGGCAGATGTTGGTGAACACAGCATTGCCATCAGTCAACCATCGTAGAAAGTTATTAACTTCCACACAAGGCAGTTATTCACAACAAGTTAACATTCTCCAGAGGGCATATTAGAGAATGACAGAAAGGAAATAATCTTATTTCAAGCTATCTTTTAAAACATGCCCTGTCTTGCACATTCTCAAATCACTGCTTGCTTATCTTTTGTGAATTATTAATCACCCTCACTCACAAACTGCACACTATTTAAACCATAATTAAATGAAATAAAAACTTTACATTCCTTGAAAGTGTGCACCAGAAGAACCATGTGATTAAAAATTAAAATATTATAAAGGAGTATTCACTTTACATTTGTATTTCTGAAAATAACAATAAAATAAAAGAATGGGACAAATAAAATTAAAAACAAAGAAATATGTCCAACAAGAATTTCCTATTTATATCTGTAAATTAAGACTATCTGAATATCCAATCTGAGGAATTGATTAGCTATATTATCAAAATCTACACATTACTAAACGTTACTAAGAAAAGACATTTGTATGAACAAGTGACATTTTCAATACTATCAAAGTCTAATACTATAAAATATTTTTAAATAGAAGGAAATAAAAATAATCTTTTGGGAAAAAGCAAGAGTAAATTGTAACTCCAAACTCATTTTCTCACCCCTCATCTATCCTCAAATTTTTCAATATTATCTCAGCCCTATGACTCTATAAAACTGATCTTTACAGAAAGATGGCTCTTCAGTTACCAAATTCAATAGATGCTTTCAGTCTTCATTCTTCCAACTTTCCATAAATTAACTGACACTTTTTATTTTTCTCAAATATATTCCTTAATCCTTGACAAATTCAGACATACCTTCAGTAAATCACTATGTCCTGTCAATTTCTATATGCCAATTTTACTTAACCTCTTTTTTCCATTGCCCACTGCCAGAACTGAACTTAATGTCTCTCGTTAGGAATATGCAATAATATCATTAGATTTTTTTCCATGTCCCCCTGTCCCACCTCTTCACACACATACACACACACACACACACACACACACACACATGCACATGCACACACATTTGAGTCTATCCAATATGGTGGGAAAATAATATTTTTTATTTATACTTAGATACTTTGACCATGTGACTCTCAAGATCATACTTTTAGTGACAGTCACTGACTATAGAATCAAGTCTATAGTCTGCCCAATACTATTCACAGCACTATTAGATCTAGTTCCACCCGCTTTTTCATCTGTGGTTCAATTTACTTCACTTCATAGATCCATCTTTCCCATAATGAAGACCCCCTGCCATTCCCTGAAAATTCTATGATCCTTCCTGATTTCATGTTTTGGTGTTTCTTCTGTCCAATTTATACTAAGCCTTTTTAAAGCCTAACTCAACTACTTTCTTCTATATGGAGTCTTCCCTAAATCTCTTCCAGCAAAGTCATATCTTCTCCTGTGTTCACTAGTTACTATATGTTACTCATGTAGCTCATATCACATTTAGCTATATATATTTACTTATTTCATGCCATATTTCTTTTACAAGATTGTCAGCTTTGTTAAAATATAAATTCATTTTTGGTTATATTTCTGTCCACCAAAATACTTAGAACAATATTAGTGCTTAATTATTTTTGTTATATTACATTAAAAGTTTCTATTTATTTTCAAGAGTACTTGGTTTATAGACTTATCTTTTTTTTAAAATACACTTTACCTTTAATATAAAGAGATATGGGATTGATGAAGGCATTTTATAACAAAATGCTAGTAAAACCAGTGTCAAATTTACTCCTCCTCAATAATTTTTTTTAATATTTATTTTATTTTATTTATTTATTTTTTATTTCTTTGGCTGCCTTGGGTCTTAGTTGCAGCATGCATGATCTTCGTTGAGGCATGCTGGATTTTTCATTGCTGGGCACGAGCTCTTCATTGTGGCAAGTGGGCTTCTCTCTAGTTCTGGCATGCAGGTTTTCTCTTCTCTAGTTGTGGTGTGAGGGCTGCAGAGTGCATGGGCTTTGTAGTTTGTGGCACATGGGCTCTCTAGTTGAGGTGTGTGAGCTCAGTAGTTGTGGCGCTTAGGCTTAGTTACCCCATGGCATGTGGGATTTTAGTTCCCTGACCAGGGATTAAACCCACATCCCTGGATTAGAAGGTGGATTCTTTACTACTGGACCACCAGGGAAGTATCCTCCTTAATAAATTTAATCATACTACTACTGCTACTTTTAACATATAAATTATTCCCTTCAAGTGTGATTTAAATTTTTCTCAATCAAATACTATTAAAAGTTAATTTAGCTTGAGTTTTAAAATAAAGCACTACTAAAAAGAGTCATAAGTATGAGTGGCACAGTACAGAAAAAGTGGTAAATTCAACAATAATTTATAAAATGATTTATAAAAATCACAAGTGCTCTTTTCAGATTATCATGACAGACATAGGCCATATGAATATACAAAACATCCTATTGTCCTCAGTCAAGCACAATATAACTAAGACTACTTAGTTTTGCTATAAAAAGAGCATTTTATTGGGCATTTCATGCCAAAGGGACCAACTGAGTTACAACAACCTATCATTAGCAGTGCATTAACCTCTAACATTACTTAATATTCATAAATGTTACTAGATAGTGGTGTCAAAGGTGAAACATTTGAAAAATGTCTTTGAAACAGAGGGGGAAAAACTAATATGCTTTTTAATCTGAAAGCTACATCCATAAGCAGGGATACATACAACCTGGACATTGGAAAGGAGGATAGAACTGTTGCAATCAATTTATCACTTGAAAAAAACCATTATTTAGTGACAAATGACTTTATGTGCACATAATATGATAACAAACGTTTTCTGTTTCAGAATAAACATGAGGTAATGAAAAGAACTCAAAGCCAAAGCAATTGTATTCTTTCCCAGGCTTCACCACCTGCTGCCTACATGACCTCTGTCAAACCATTTAGCATCTCTGGTCTTTGTTCCCTCATCTGTAAAATGAGAAAGGTGAACTCAATGATCTCTCACATAATTCTAAGCTCTAAAATCCTGACTCTCAGGAATATATTTCAATAGAAGAATTTCCAAAATTTGTCTCTTATGATATTCTTCAACAACATGCTTACTGATATTTTGCCATATATTGTCATATTTTGCTCTATTTTTTTAATGTAGATAGTGAATTTTCTCCATGAACTCTAAATCTCCAAAGTGTCCAGTTTGGTACTTTATACCCACTGGGCACTGAAAAATTATGTGGAATGGATACTAAGAAGTGTTCTACTAGCAACCAGTTTTCTGCCTCCCAAGTATTCCTGATATTCGTTCAAATAAATGCCACTTCCAGGAAAGAATTCTGTGATTTAGACAAATCCAGGAAGCATATTACACCCCCTTGGGGACACTCATTGGTTCAGGGGTAAGCATGTGACCAAACCTGAATTGAACAGAATGACTCTTGAGTTTTTGCCTTGAATGCTGGGCCCTGTTCCTTTGACAGTGTCATATCTAAAGGTAAGGTCTGAATAGCTTGGCTGGACAAAGGATTAAGCTGACACTCAAAGGAAGGCCAAGGGGAGCTATTGCAGAGGAATGTCACTGGACACTGTTAAACATTATGAAACTCTTGTTCAATTCGTGCATAAAATGCTTACTGCCTCTGGATTTTTGGTTTTATGAGAAAGCTCATTTACTTTTCAGTTTAAGGTAGTTTAAGTTGGATTTTCTTTTACTTGCAACAGAAGTATTCAAACGCAGGTAATTAATGAACTTTAAAAGGATCTGATTAGTAACATCTCATGGAACTCTCAAATACTGACTATATGACATATGTTATTAACCTATTTTGTTTTGTTTTATGGTTTAACATCAATTCTATAATTTGTATTTTCAGCAAATATAATCCCATAATTTAAGGAGTTCTTTCATTTTTCATAAAACCGTTTTGAAAATAAATAATGCTTTGACCTTAAAAGCAGGCTTATACTATTTGTATTGCTCAAGGGACAATATTTCAAAATAGTAATATCTGAAAATCTGAATATAATAATCATTGCTTCAGAAATATCTCCATATTCTTGTTAAAAAATATTCTATTCCCTACATTTATACCTTATTTTTCTACTTTTCAAAATCCTATTTGAATTCTGCTCAGCATATATAAAGCCATAAAGAATGTCTCTATCATGCTCTAACAATCAGAAAAAGCCAAAAAATCTATAAAAGTTTATTTTCTAATAAATTAGAGAACTGAGGTTGCAGAACGTAAAACACACCTAAAATCTAAGGAAAGCCAACTCTGTCAAAGGAGATAAGCACATAAGTGAGGCAGAGGATGAGAGAAAGAAGAGGCACTGGGTGCTATACTGATAAGAAAAATCATTTAAAATATTCTAAAAGGGTGTGAGTGAGGGTTATAGTGAGATTATAAAACCATTAAAAGCTTCAGACTCAAGAACAGTTCACATTCACTTGCCGACTCTTCATTGATCTCACCAGCACCTTGGGAAAGATTCTAGCAGCAGCACAGAATAAAGAAATTGAGGGTAACCATACAGACTAAGGGTAACCATAGCAATAAAAACTGCAAATGCAGCTCAATTTTCAATTCCAAAAACTGAACAAAGAAAAAAGTGAACCCTACTTCCAGCATAAATACTATTTACTCTCCATCTTACATACATGAGAGCTTATCAAGTACAAATTTTGAGAAACGTGAAGTAGCAAGGAAAAGCAAAACACTGGTAGAAGACAAAGAAATCAAATGAACCAGACCCATATATGATACATATGATTAATAAGGTGATGATTGAAATAAAAAGCATGGTACAGATAAGAAGAACACTTTCAACTGAGTCACTGGATACTCATAATACCTGAGGAAATAATTAATGAACTTGATGACAGGTCAATGAAATTACTCAAACTAAAACCCAAGGAAAAAAAAAGGTTTTCAAAATTCAGAATAGAATATCCAGGAGTTGTGGAAGAATTCCAAAAGGTGAAGAGAAAGAGAATGGGGCAGGAAAAATACTTAAAGAGGTGATGATTGGCAAGTCTTCAAAACTAATGAAAGCCATCAAAATACAGATTTAAGAGGCTTCAGAAAACACCAGGCAGGATAATTTTTTAAAGTTATCTAACACATTGTAGTCAAACAGTGGAAAAATTTTTGAAAAGTAAAAATCTAAAAATTGGCCAGAGAAAAATAGCACATCCCATACAAGAATTGTAATCATTTCAATTTGAAATTATGCAAACCAGAAGACAGCAGGATAACATAAATAAAATGTAAAATTAAAAAAAAAGATTAACTCAGAATTCTATATCAATGAGAACATCTCTCAAAACGAAGGAGAAACAAAGGTAAAATAAACATATTTGGGGGCAAACAAAGGCTGAAATAATTTATTATCAGCAGTCCTGTGCTACCAGAAATATTAACTCAATTTCTTCCAGTAGAAGTATCATAATACCAAACAGAAATTTGGATCTACATAAACAAATGAAGGGTTCTGAAAATAACAAATATAAAGATAAATATAAAAATTTTTGTTAATTGCTTTAAAAGACACTTTTATTATCTAAAGCAAAAATAGTATCAATGTACTGTGGATTTTGAAACATATAAGATACAGTATATGAAAATAGAAGCATAAAGAATTATACGGAAATGGAAATATGCTGTTGTAATACTTTAACACCACGTGAAGTGGTATAAGTAATATTTAAAGGTAGATTGTGACAAATTAAGATTGTGCATTGTAATCCCTAGGAGACCACTAAAAGGTTTTTAAAAGATCTATGATTGATAAACCTATAGGGGAAGTAAAATGGAATCATTTAAAAAATTGAATCCAAAAGAAAATTCTAAATGTGAAAAAAAAAAAAAACAAGAACAGATGGAACATGTAGAAAACAAGTCGAATATTGATAGATTTATTCTAACTACAATGATACTTAAGTGAAATGTAAATGGTCTATACACCTGAATTAAAATATAGAGATTGAATTACACACACACACACACACACACACTCACACACACACACACGTAGAATTCAGGTATATGCAGTACACAAGAAACCCATTTTAAATAAAAAGACATAAATAATTTAACAGTAAAATGAAGGGGAAAATATACCATTCAAACATGAATCAAAAGCAAAGTTACAAACATTAATCAAAAGCAGGCTATGTTAAAGCAGACAAAGTAAATAACAAAATAAGGAATATTACCAGGGTTAAGAGGAACATTGCAGGATTATAAAGGGATCAAGATCTCATTAATATGCTAAATGTGTATTCCTCTAATAGCAAAATTTTAAAATGCATGATGAAAAAACTGATAGAACTGAAAGGAGGAATAAACAAATCCACAATTATTGTTAGAAACTTCAGTAATCCTCTCTCAGTACTCAAAGAAGTACATGGGGAAAAAATTAGAGAAGACATTGCATACTTGAATAACATTATCAAACTACTTGAACCAATTTACATTTATAGAATAATCCATCCAATAACAAAAGAATGCACATGGTATGTTAACTAAGATAAACTATAATTTAAGTAATAAAGCAAACCTAAATTAGAAACCAAACTGAAAACATATAAGGGAATTAGATTAGAAATAAATAACAGAAAGATATTTGGAAAATCCCAAATATTTTGAAACTAAGCAACACACTTCTAAATAACCTATGAGTCAAGAAGATCAGTAGGAAAAATGAGGAAATATTTTAAATTAAATAAAAATGATAACATAACATATCAGAAATTATAGGATGCAGTTAAAGCAGTGTTTAGAGAAAACTTTACAGCAATAAATGCTTACTTAAAAAACAAGGATAGTTTTGAATCAATGATCTAAACATCCATCTTAAGAAACAAGATAATAAAGAGCAAAATAAACACAAACCAAGAAGAAAGGAGGAAAAACCAGATAAAATTGATAATATAAAAATAGAGAAAATAAATGAAAGCAAAAGATAGTTATTTGAAAAAATTATGAAAATTGAAAAATGTTTAACCACAACAAAGAAAATGAAAGAAGACACAAATTATAGATATCAAGAATGAGAAAAGACATTAGTACTTGTAGATCCTACAGACATTACAAGAATATTCAGTTAATATTATGAACAACATTATGGCAAAAACATATTGAATACTTAGTTGAAATGGAGGAATTCCTTGAAAGACACAAACTACCTCAGCTTACAGAAATTTTAGCCACAGCAAGCAGAGAAAAAAAGAAACAAAAGGAATCCAAATCAGAAAAGAAGTAAAGCTGTCACTGTTTGCAGACGACATGACACTATACATAGAGAATACTAAAGATGCTACCAGAAAACTACTAGAGCTCATCAATGAATTTGGTAAAGTAGCAGGATACAAAATTAATGCACAGAAGTCTCTTGCATTCCTATATACTAATAATGAAAAATCTGAAAGAGAAATAAAGGAAACACTCCCATTTACCACTGCAACAAAAAGAATAAAATACCTACGAATAAAACTACCTAAGGAGAAAAAAGACCTGTATGCAGAAAACTATAAGACACGGATGAAAGAAATTTAATATACTACAAACAGATGGAGAGATATACCATGTTCTTGGATTGGAAGAATCAACATTGTGAAAATGACTATACTACCCAAAGCAATCTACAGATTCAATGCAATCCCTATCAAACTACCAATGGCATTTTTACAGAACTAGAAAAAAAAATCTCACAATTTGTATGGAAACAAAAAAGACTCCAAATAGCTAAAGCAATCTTGAGAAAAAAAAATGGAGCTTGAGGAATCAGGCTCCCTGACTTCAGATTATACTACAAAGCTACAGTAATCAAGACAGCATGGTACTGGCACAGAAACAGAAATATAGATCAATGGACCAGGATAGAAAGCCCAGAGATAAACCCATTCACATATGGTCACCTTATCTTTGATAAAAGAGTCAAGAATATAGAATAGAGGAAAGACAGTCTCTTCAATAAGTGGTGCTGGGAAAACTGGACAGCTAATGCAAAAGAATGAAATTAGAACACTCCCTAACACCATACACAAAAGTAAGCTGAAAATGGATTAAAGACCTAAATGTAAGACTGGACACTATCAAACACTTAGAGGAAAACATAGGCAGAACACTCTATGACATAAATCACAGCAAGATCCTTTTTGAAACACCTCCTAGAGAAATGGAAATAAAAAGAAAAATAAACAAATGGGACCTAATGAAACTTAAAAGCTTTTGCATAGCAAAGGAAATGATAAACAAGATGAAAAGATAACCCTCAGAATGGGAGAAAATATCTGCCAACAAAGCAACTGACAAAGGCTTAATCTCCAGAATACACAATCAGCTCATGCAGCTTAATATAAAAAAGAACAAACAACTCAATCAAAATATGGGCAGAAAACCTAAATAGATGTTTCTTCAAAGAAGATATACAGATTGCCAACAAACACATGAAAGGATGCTCAACGTCATTAATAATTAGAGAAATGCATATCAAAACTACAATGAGGTAGCACGTCACACCAGTCAAACTGGTTGTCATCAAAAAATCTGCAAACAATGAATGCTGGAGAGGGTATGGAGAAAAGGGTACCCTCTTGCACTGTTGGTTGGTTGGAACATAAACTGATACAGCCACTATGGAGGACAGTAAGGAGGTTCCTTAGAAAACTAAAAATAGAATTACCAGATGGCCCAGCAATCCCAGTACTGGGCATATACCCTGAGAAAACCATAATTGAAAAAGAGTCATGTACCACAGTGTTCACTGCAGCACTATTTACAATAGCCAGGACATGGAAGCAACCTAGGTGTCCATCAACAGATGAATGGATAAAGAAGATGTGGTACATAGATACAATGGAATATTACTCAGCCATAAAAAGAAATGAAATTGAGTTATTTGTAGTGAGTTGGATGGAACTAGAGTCTGCCATACAGAGTGAAATAAATCAGAAAGAGAAAAACAAATACCATATTCTAACACATATATATGGAATCTAAAAAAAAAAAATGGTTCTGAAAAACCTAGGGTCAGGACAGTAATAAAGACGCAGATGTAGAGAATGGACTTGAGGACATGGGGAGGGGGAAGGGTAAGCTGGGACAAAGTGAGAGAGTGACATTGACCTATATACACTACCAAATGTAAAATAGATAGCTAGTGGGAATCAGCCTCATAGCACAGGGAGATCAGCTCGGTGTTTTGTGACCACCTAGAGGGGTGGGATAGGGAGGGTGTGTGGTGAGTGGGATATCTAAGAGGGAGAGGATATAGTCACATATGTATAGGTATAGCTGATTCACTTTGTTATACAGCAGAAACTAACACAAAAATGTAAAGCAATTATACTCCAATAAAGATGTTAAAAATAAAAAGATAGCTCAAGTAGTCTCATGGACTCTTCAAGACTTACTTAGAAATTCTTGCCTCAATATACTTGTCTCTCTGGGTCTATCACTTATAAAAATATTATATCCTGAACCTTGCCCAATCTTAACCAAGCTCAATCATTGAAAAAAACCTTGTTAAGCCATATCACTCAAAGCCTCATAAATATCTTGCCTTTGCTCTCCCCGTTCTGAGTAACTACTAAGCACTATTAAGATAGATACCTCCCTTTCTGTGGTAAGCCATTTGTTTCAACAGGTTATTTGGTGATGTTTTCAAAAAACAAGCATTTAACAGCTTTTGACATCAACAAAGTAAAGTAGCTTCAAAATATTCAATTCCTCATTCAAATCATGGACACTGATCAAGACAGCTTCAAAGAAACCAATTTATATAATTTATTTTTTTTTCCACCATGAATGTCCCTAAATTTCTCAAATAAATCTCTCAGTTACATTTTCCTGACATAAGTCACTCAGAGCTTTATTGTACTTAACTAAGTAGGTGAGTAGCTGTAATTATAATTGCAATTCTAATTAATATTTCCTTATACTATCTAATATTCATTATAATTAGGATACCAAATAATTTAAGTTATACAAACCACCAATAATATCAGTCCAAAGTCCTATTTGGAGAGTGACTATATCTTTGAGACAAACTGTATCAGACCCTATTAACATACCATCCAGATGTAGGCTGTAATTATTGTTATGGAATCACCACCCTGTGTGGACTGTAGAAACCAGGGCATTTCTCAGAGGTTTAATAAGAGCTACTCCCTTCCCTGTCACTCAACCTCCTCTGTAGTTCTCACTCACTTCATGCTAGGAATATTATACCTTTTTCTACATAAGAGGTAAATCTCTGCCTTCCTCTCTCTCAGCCTAACTGCACTTTCAGAAATGTCTTGAAGTTGCTGCATGTTTACTGTATACTGATTTACGACACTGATATGTGTATTTTTCTTGAATATGTCAGTGGAAATTTGAAAGACAGAGGTTACACCCATGGGCTAAACAAGTCTCTCTCAGAGAGCTATTTAGGTCAAAATAACAAGATAAACAGAAAAATATTCCAAAACCCTATGTACATGTAGTTCAAAAAGGAAGAAATAGCATATAGACATACTATAAGCTTTTACCTCATTAACAATTGAGATGTACAGATAAAAGCATTTTGTATTATGTGCTTTTATGTGTCAAAGAGTGTTCTAAGAGTTTTACAAATATTAATGTGTTTAATCCCCATATAATCTCTGAGATAGTTATAATCATTATTCCCATATATACAGATAAGCAATTGAGACATACAGACGTTATGTATTTTTTTCAAAAGAATAAAGTAGTTGGAAGAACCAAGATGCATGCTCCTAACTACAAACTTATAATGCCACTCAATCTCTAGAGCTAAAAAAGAAGAGGAACCAAACTTCCATAGATGCTTCCAGAAAACAGAAAATGAGGAAACATTTCACAGTTCACTTTATGAGGCCAGTATAACATTAAAAATAAAACCTGAACAGGACTCTGTACAGAAAGGAAAATTAAATAAAAATTCACTCATGAAAATGAGTCAGAAGAATCTTAAATGAAATATTGGCAAATTTATCCCAGCAATAATCAGAAAGATAATACATAAGACCAAGTTGGGTTTATAATAAGAATCAATGAGGCTTTAATCTTCAAAAACTTACCAACATAATTCACCATTGAATAAAGGAAGAAAAAAGACATATGATTACCATAATAGAAAAATAATTCAATAAAATTCAACAATCTTAACAAAAAACATTAAGAAACCAGGAATATAAGAGAATATCTTTATTATGATAAGGTAAACATATCTATTTAAAACAGTCGTCATATATAAAGCTGAAAGCTTTCCCTCTAAGAGACACAATGGCATTTGATAGTTGTCATCATTCCTAATGAGAGTGGATTTTAAGTCCAATATTGTAAGATAAGGAAAAGAAATAAAAGTTATATAAAGAGGAAACAGAAAAAATGCTTTCATTGGCAAATTGTACGATTTTGTATTTGTAAAAAAATACAAAATAGGGATTTCCCTGGTGGTACAGTGGTTAAGAATCAGCCTGCCAATGCAGAAGACATGGGTTCGAGCCCTGGCCCAGGAAGATCCCACATGCCGCAGAGCAACTAAAACCATGTGCCACAACTACAGAGCCTGTTCTCTAGAGCCCACGAGCCACAACTACTGAAGCCCACACCTAAAGCCCATGCTCCACAACAAGAGAAGCCACTGGAATGAGAAGCCCGCACACCACAACCAAGAGTAGTCCCCGCTCGTCACAACTAGAGAAAGCCCACATGCAGCAATGAACACCCAACACAGCCAAAAATAAATAAATTAATTAATTTTTTAAAATACAAGATAATCTAAAGAAAATTTAATAAAATAACTTAACATTACTAGGTACAAGGTCAATATCTGAATCAATTGTACTTCTTTACCTCAAAAAAATTTTAAAAGATACTATGTGCAATAGTATCAAAAATAACAGATAGATCTAAATAAAATTAACAAATTCAAATAGAAAAATAAAACATTATTGAGAGAAAATAGAAAAGGCCTAATAAGTGGAGAAACAAATTATTTTCATACATGGGAAGACTATATAAAGCTGCAAGTTCACCCCTGATTAATCTCCAGATTGAATGAAATCCCAAATATTTTCAGGTGAATTGTAAATCTAAATATGAAAGACAAACCATAAGCTCTGGAAGGTAGCAAAGTATGTTTTCTAAAGCTCTGGTAGAGAAAGATTTCCTAAACAAGACACAGAAATTGTTAACCAGAAAGGAAAAGATAAATACATTAGAGTGTATTAAAATTTAAGATAGTGCTTATTAAGTGATAACATTAAGAGACTGAAAAGTAAAGCCTCACAGTGGGAGAAGATATTTGCAACACGTAACTAGCAAGGGGCTTATATCCTCAATAAGAAAAATAAAATCTAATTTTTAAAATGGGCAAAATATTTGAACAGTTTTCATTAAAAATCATATTTCAGCTGTCAATAAACAAGTGAAAAGACACTCAAACTCACTAATCATCAAAGAAAATCATGGTAACTAAACAATGCAATATATCCACACCCAATGATATGGTTAAAATTAAAAACTGATCTTTCTCTCTCTCTCTTTCTCTCTCTCTCTCTCTCTCTCTCTCTCTCTATATATATATATATATATAAATTATTAATCACTGCAATTATTATTCACTGTATTTTATGTTTATTTCTCTCCCTCTCACCTTTTCCTCCAACAATACCAAAGGTAGTTTTTCCCTTCGCATGCTAGACAGAAAGAAGACTCGAAAAAGCTTTAATGCTATTCAAAAGAGAATAATCTGATATATGCTGGATAGGACTACAGCTGTGAAAAGAGAAATAAGGTAATGGAACAAAGACTGAGCCAGAGAGTAGGGTGTAAACAGAGAAGAATAATCAGAGAGGCAGCAGGAGGAGTCTCTTCTCTCACAAGGGGACACCATGCCCAAATGTCCAGAAGTTTGGACACCCCCTTATTTATTGTCTGTGAGCACCCAGCTCTCTGACACCTCCTGAACAGAGAGTGAAGGATTACACAATTATTTGCAGATTGAGATATCAAATAAATTCCTCACCCTCCAAAAAAAAATGAAACTGACAGAACCAAATGGGAGCTCTCCTAGGAGTTTAGCAGCTGTGTACACAACACCGCTCTTAGGAATGAGCAAGTGAGTTAATGAGCAGAGGAAGTTGGAACATTTGAGCACAGAGTAAATCTCATATAAATGCCGATATGAGATTTACCTACATCTAAAATGCTAAATTTCAAAAGCATTAAAGATTAAGACAAAGTTGAAGTGAAATAAAAATGGCAACTCCAGTGGATCCCTAGAACTTTTCATTCCAAGTTTCCACTGTTCACTATGTTTGTTACTGCCTGACATAAACATCCACAAAATTTCTTCTCTATGGTTGTAATTATTCAAAACTAGTTTTTCAAAACAGTAACAACAGCAAAAACAGCCATGGTAACAACAAATAAATGATGGAATAACACCAAAATCATTTAGATAAAACAAAAGATATAAACAGATAAGTTTACAAAGCAGAGACTTGTTTATTCATTCTAAAAATCCTTCATCTTTGCACCAAATTAGCAGGTGTAGCTAATTTGAGAACAAGACCAGTCCGTTTTTCTCACTTCAACCAGGTCTATACTTGGTTCACATGTCTCGAGTAACACACAGTTTTGTTGAAGATAATTTCTGCACTTGCAATATTCCTGGGCAATCACAAAAGTGCTTACTATATTTCTTTCTGTGTGAGAAAGTCTTACATTAGGCTAAGAGATCTGGAGCTTTACCTACTTCAAGGGTACAATATTTAGATCCTTCTAGTGTACTGCCTTCCTGGCCAAGAATACTTTAGGAGAAGGGAAAAACTTAAGTGAGAGGAAGTGGCTTGGCTGAGAAGGGAAGAGAAAATAGCTTTATTTTCAGATTCTTTAAGTACAATTTTTTTTTTTTTTTTTTTTTTTTTTGCGGTACGCGGGCCTCTCACTGCTGTGGCCTCTCCCGTTGCAGAGCACAGGCTCTGGACGCGCAGGCTCAGCGGCCATGGCTCACGGGCCCAGCCGCTCCGCGGCATGTGGGATCTTCCCGGACCGGGGCACGAACCCGTGTCCCCTAGCATCGGCAGGCGGACTCTCAACCACTGCGCCACCAGGGAAGCCCTTTAAGTACATTTTTAATGACGTTTTACATATGTTGAACATCAAACCCTAAACAGGTTCTGACAAATTATCTTTTTCCTCTTATTTATTAAGTTCATAGATGAACTTATTGATCGATAAAACCCTTTGCTCTAGAAAAGATTTGAAATTAGCTCATCAAAACACAAACTAGAGTAACTATACAAGCTTAGTCTCACATTCTGGCCTAAACACACATAAATTGAGCACATATAAACATTGGCACATTGGTAAATTATTTAATTACCTGGAACCTTGGTTTTCTTATGTTTTTTAATATGAACACAAATGTTTATTGTGAAGACTACAATTAAGTGAAAGTGGAAAATCAACTAATACTTCTTTCTCAGACCCCTTAACCCATTCAAAATGACCAAAAAAACCCCAAAAAACTAGGATTTTTTTCTTACCATTTTAAGAACATATTACTTAAAACATTATTACATTCATTTATTGAAAACACATTTTAAGTGCCCCCCACATGCAAGTGATTTGTAAATTAACTAAAAACTATCAGAATGTGATGAGTTAGATAGCATCCATCTACAAGTGATTCTGCTGCTCTATGAGTAACCCAATAAGTCATGCTTGTTTTTTGTTGGAGGTCAAAATCACAGATGCAATTTAAAAAGCAATTAAACACTGCAAGAACAGATGATGAATTGTTCACACCTCAGCATGCTTAATGTATTATCAAAGTCTAATTTGCTAAAGCTATAGAGGAGATTATTTGTTACATCTTTTTAGAGTACTGTATAATAGTTACTCAGTATTTTTTTGGATAATTATTTCCAAGACAAGCTCAGTTGATAACTATTCTTAGGTCAAATTAGTCTCTCCTATTTGTGAGTGATTATTTAAATTCTTTATTGGAGAGAAACATGAAAATGAAAGGATAGTCTTAGTTCTCCTCAGGTGAAAACCCTAAGTATATTAGGAGGTATGAAAAAAATTTCACAGAGAAATAACACACTGGTGGAGATCAATCACATTTTAAAGAGGCAAATTTTAAAAATACAAGGTTATGAGTTAAGTACTGAGTAAAAACAGATGGCCTTTGTTCAATAATTTTAATTTGTGATGAATGAAAAAAGAAAGGAATGCTCTGAAATCTCTAAAAGAAAGCCTATATTTACCCTGGAGAAAGGTGGGGAAAATGTTTAAATATTGTGACTAAACACAATTGGCTTTCACTTTAAAGCTCCCTTATTGGTCTTATTTTAAATTTTTCAAACATTAAAAATCTGTAAAGGAACACTGTGTGTCAGTTAAAACTGTCATCAATAACATCTTCAAAAATAAAAGTAGAAATGTTATACTTATGCACAGCAAATATTTTCTGGTAACATCAGGGGTGTTAAGATCTCAAGAGCACAGTCAAAATACCAACAGTAGAATTAGTAATGCCATAATAACTGCACAACTATTAGAGTGGACCTTTATTTTTAAGGCATACCATATATACACATTGAGAAATGCTTGTGTTTTCTCCTTGTACTTTTTACCCATTTTTCCGCAAGCTTATTCACTGGAATTAATACAGTCAAATTATCAATTTTTAAAGGCTTTGTTCACATATGAGGCCAACTTGTAGACATGCTTAATATTCCATCTCTAGAGAAATGAGCTCAACTCTCAAGTGCATGATCATGTAGAAGAGATGATGCCCCGACCAATGATGGCAGCAAACAAGTGGATTGTACCTAAGTTAAAAATGCAGCCAGTAGAATCATTTTTTCCAAACCTACATGAATCACAGAGTCATGAAATTTTAGGTGTGGAAGGAACCATCAATATTATCTAATCCAAAACTTTTACCTTACAAACAAAACCTGGAAATGCAAATTCCCTAGCTTGAAGACATGAAGACATAATTATATTATAAATTGTAACACAGTTAGTAGATCATAGGAAGTAAAAATAAAATACATTTTAACAATTGTATGAACTTACACAAACATACAGATATATGATTTAATCACGCTTTTTGAAAGAATTATTAGTTTCAAAAATATTAAATTACAGTCTAATAGAGGCAGTTTCCAGAATGTGTAAAATTCTAAATACATGTGTTTATCAATAAATCAGGCAATAAAAATGTGTATAACTTCCATCTGGAATTAAGATACATAAGGCTGTACATTAAATTAAAAAAAAAACCCGCCTAATGTATCAAAGTAATAACTACTCTAGAAATAAAACAAGAATGTCTGTAATTATTCAGTTGAAAGGTTTGGGAATACCTAAAGCTCTGATCAAAGTATCTGGGATATTTCTTTAGGGAGGAAGGACTAGAATAGAAAGAGAGATGAGGCACCCTAGTGGATAAAAAACGGAAACCCACCAAATTTATAAGGCAGCAGCACTCACTCCTCCAGGGAAGAGAATGTTCTGAACCATGGATTTCAGCTCTCTTTGTCCTGGGAGTAGGATAGCTTATGTGACGTCCAAATAACTCTTGTTCTAATTACATACAACCTTCTGATTATAGTTCATCTTTTATTTCCAGTCACTTAACAACAGTAATAAAGATCACTAATTGACTGACATAAACCTAGTTTTCATGACTGTTTTGAGTAGGTTGGCATTGTAAGTTATACATCACATTCTATGAGATTGGTATTGTGACTCTATGTCCGAGGATTTGTCACCATTATGCTGACAACACTGCGTCACTAAAACTAAAAGGATGAAGTCTAGCCCTAGTTGTAGTGAATTCCCAAAGGTTGTTGCAGGACTGTACTGAAGTTCATAACCGCCAGTAATCTCTACTTCCTTCATGACCTCTAGGAATCACTGTGCTTTTTTCTTTGAAACTTAGATATAGAGTTAGTAGGAAAAAGCCACATATTGGTTAGGAATATGTGCTTTAGAACTAGAGAGAGATGTATTCGAGTTTGGCATACACATTTATAGGCATGTGTCTTTTGGCGAGGACCAACTTACTCCTAAATTTGGTGGAAAATTTGGAGGACAATTTAATGCCTGGACAAAATATAAAAATATTTACACGAAGGCATCAGAGGGTTAATAATGCCACGAAGAAAGGTGCACTTAGTATTCCTTTCCCTTATAAATCTCTCAATTCCTATAGTTATGAGAAGGAAAATGGAGAACAAAAATTGGAATCCAGGCCTGCTAAATATGTGCCTAGTAAATATGCTACAAATTGGTTGGTAGCCCAAAAGGTTAATTTTCAGAGTAAAGGTGAATTAAAATTAAGACCACAGAGGGACTATGGCTCACTGTTGAATCATCTCAATTCCTTAAATTGGATTAAGAAGTCCATATTGCTAGTGCTCCTCAAAGCTCACCAGAAGCAATGTAAATCCTGTCTGGAGAGAAGAAATATCTCTAATGCTCTCAGTGTTTCTACGATTTTTCAAATACAGTGGTTGGCACATTAAAAAAAAAAAATCAGGCCCAGTTGGAGAAAGACACCATAAACAAAACAAAACAGCAGAAAAACAGACAATAGAAATAAACCCACAACTCTAGATATTAGAGTTATCAGGCATAGGCTGTAAAATAAACTTTGCTTACTATGCTTCAAAGAGACTTGGACTTCTTCAGGGAACTGGAAAATCTATAAAAAGCATATGGAAAATTTGAAATTATAAAAATGAAAAACACAACAACCAAATTAAGAACTAAATAGATAGTAGTAACAGAAGAATAAACATAGATGTAGAATATATGAACCAAAAATAATCAAAAGAAAGTAGCCAAAGTGAAGCATGCAGAAAAAGAATGAAAAATATAGAGTAAGAGTTACAGAGGATACATTGAGAAGGTCTAGCATACATGTAATTGTTGCTGCAGAAGAAGAGAAGTGAGTGAAAGGAATAGAAGCAAATTTTTAATAAGTAGTGCCTATTTTACTGAGCAAGAAAAGGCAAGCCACAGATTTTAAAAGCCCATGGAAGATAAAACAGATTTAGTAATAAGAAACCTACCTACGGCACAGCAAAATCTAGAAATCTAATCCTGGAGAGAATGTCCTTTAAAAGTGAAGTAATAACATTTTCCGACAAACAAACAAACTGAGTAAATTTGTCACTAGAAGACCTGAGCTAAAAAAAACCAAAGAGGGCTTCCCTGGTGGTGCAGCGGTTGAGAGTCCGCCTGCCAATGCAGGGAACGCAGGTTCGTGCCCCGGTCTGGGAGGATCCCACATACCACGGAGCGGCTGGGCCCGTGAGCCATGGTCGCCGAGCCTGCGCGTCCAGAGCCTGTGCTCTGTGGCAGGGGAGGTCACATCAGTGAGAGGCCCATGTACCGCAAAAAAGAAAAAGAAAAAAAAGAAAAACCAAAGAACAAAACTAAACTAAACGGGTGTTTTTTAGACAAGTAAAATTGGATATATGAATAGAAATAAAAGGCAACAAAAAATATAATACTGAATTTTTTAATAATAACATCATTTGTAGTAAAAATATAGAGACTTTAAAAGACATGAAAAAATAGCATGTTTTTTAGGGGGGAGTACAATGGATTTACAGCGTTCTAAGGCCCTTTCCTTACCTGGGAATTAACATGTCAATTAACATTACATTTTGACAAGTCAAGAATACGTGTGGTGATTTCTAGAGAAACAAATAATAAAATAATAACTTTCAAGCAAATATACTGGAAAATTACATAATAAGAAATATTCAAATGAGGAAAAGGTAGGAGAAAAACAGAATATAGAAAATTTTAAGCAGAAAGTAAGTGAGATAACTGATTTAAAACTAGGTATGTTAATACTTTGGTAAATATCAAAGGACTAACCCCTATAGTAAAGGTTACACAGAGTAAAGGTTGCATGGGACAGAGGGGGAATCTTCAACCTTGTTTCCAAAAGTAAGATTTTGCTGAAGATAAAAGCCAGTGTAGTAATAGTGTTATGGGGGAAAGTGTATAAAGATTGGAAAGTAGGAAAGAAATTCTCAACTTTCACGGTTGATAAGATTGTGTATAGTGAAAACAGAGAGAGTTACAGATGAATTATTTGAATTAACAAGTGAGTTTAACAAGTTCTACATATATTGCTATTTGGTCAATACACCAAAATCAGGCATATCCATATAGTAGCATTAAATAAACTGAATATAAAAATTTTAAAAAGATACTATTTATAATAGCATCAAAATATGAAACTCCTACAAGTAATTCTAACAAAAGATATAAAGTCCTATTCTTTTAAAACTATAAATGTTATTGAGATAAATTTTGAAAAATTTAAATAAATGAAAGGACAAACTATTCATGAGTTGGAAGACATACTGAAAAGATGTCAGTTTTCCTCACATCAATATATTGATGATGGAATCTCAATTAATATTCTGAATATTGATTCTAAACTTTATGTGGAGATTCAAGGAATAAAAATAGCTATGATTCTATTAAAGTTAAAGAACAAGATTTGAGAACTTTTTGGATATTAAGTCTAATTATAAAATTAAGTAATTAAGGTGATACATTCTCAGCAGAAAGCTATGCCAATAGACTGTAAGAGAATAGAAGCCAGAACCAACCACTCGAGTATATGACACTTCACTAGAGTAAAGATAGTACTGCAGAGGATTGGAAAACCCATGGTCTTTTCAATAAATTGTCCTTCAGCAAATAGATATCTATAGGGGGCCATATGGACTCTGCCATTACAATTCTTGTAACAGTGATCCAATCAACACTTCTTTTTCCAGGAACACAGTCCCTGTGTTAAGGAGGCTTGACTGAATTTATATATTTATATTTTTGGCCACGTTGGGTCTTCATTGATGTGCATGGGCTTTCTTTATTTACAGCAAGAAGGGGGTACTCTTCGTTGTGGTGAGCGGGCTTCTCACTGTGGTGGCCTCTCTTGTTGCACAGCATGGGCTCTAGGCACACGGGCTTCAGTAGTTGTGGCTCACAGGCTCTAGAGCTCAGGCTCAGTAGTTGTGGAGCACGGGCTTAGTTGCTCTGCGGCATGTGGGATCTTCCCGGACCAGGGATCGAACCCGTGTCCCCTGCATTGACAGGCACATTCTTAACCACTGCGCCACCAGGGAAGTCCCGGTTTGAGTGAATTTAAAGGCAACTATCACTATTGTACCACTCTTACGTATTCTTGTCTCTAGATAAATTCCAAAGTCACTTGAACTGTTCATCATGTGATATGGCTGCTAGGCCACACACTATTACCGTTACCTTCATCTTGATAGGCCACAATTTTCCAGTCACTCTTTCAAAACACTCAAGCAAAAGTGAATACATGCTTTTAGTGGATCTGATGTGCACTATAATTTCTTGTGTTTCAGTTGTTATACTATTAATATAGATATATATTAATTTTCTCAACAAACACATCAGTAGATGCCTTGTACTAAAATTACAATCAACCAAAATCCTTTTTTTCCACATGTATTATATTGATATTAAGACCTTTCTTCTCCTTTATGAATTGGGGAGTTGCACAATACTTTTAACCTAATATTAAATCCTATTAAACTTAAGTGGAAAAATAGGTATAATGTATAAAGCACTTTAATGTGGTACCTGGTTTATAGCAGCAATCAAAACACTGTTAAAAAAAGTCATACTTTCCTTAATAATTTAGGCACCTTCTAGGAAGAAGACAAACAAAGCTCACTTACATGCAAACACACAACACAAATACACACACAGACATAGATGTGCCCATTTTTCTCGTGCCTAAAATTACAGTGTTGAAAAAAGCTGCCATTATCAAGAATTACTCACTGAAATTAACTTTGCCTTGAAAAACAAAAAAAGTATAAACCTACACAGCAACTGGAAATAACCCAAGTTTTAATTGCAGACTTCTGTGGTTGGATAATATTTTTTTTAACATCTTTATTGGAGTATAATTGCTTTACAATGGTGTGTTAGTTTCGGCTTTATAACAAAGTGAATCACTTATACATATACATATATCCCCATATCTCTTCCCTCTTGCGTCTCCCTCCCTCCCACCCTCCCTATCCCAACCCTCTAGCTGGCCACAAAGCACAGAGCTGATCTCCCTGCACTATGCGGCTGCTTCCCACTAGCTATCTATTTTACATATGGTAGTGTATATATGTCCATTCCACTCTCTCACCTTGTCCCAGCTTACCCTTCTCCCTCCCCATATCCTCAAGTCCATTCTCTAGTAGGTCTGCATCTTCATTCCCGTCATGCCCCTAGGTTCTTCGTGACCATTTTTTTTAGATTCCATATATATGTGTTAGCATATGGTATTTGTTTTTCCCTTTCTGACTTACTTCACTCTGTATGACAGACTCTAGGTCCATCCACCTCACTACAAAAAACTCAATTTCGTTTCTTTTTATGGCTGAGTAATATTCCATTGTATATATGTGCCACATCTTCTTTATTCATTCATCTGTCGATGGACACTTAGGTCGCTTCCATGTCTTGGCTATTGTAAATAGTGCTACAATGAGCATTGTGGTACATGACTCTTTTTGAATTACGGTTTCCTCAGGGTATATGCCAAGTAGTGGGATTGCTGGGTCATATGGTAGTTCTATTTCTAGTTTTTTAAGGAACTTCCATACTGTTCCCCATAGTGGCTGTATAAATTTACATTCTCACCAACAGTGCAAGAGGATTCCCTTTTCTCCACACCCACTCCAGCACTTATTGTTTGTAGATTTTTTTATGATGGCCATTCTGACCTGTGTGAGATGATATCTCATTGTAGTTTTGTTTTGTTTTGCTTTGTTTTTGCGGTACGCAGGCCTCTCACAATTGTGGCCTCTCCTGCCGCCGAGCACAGGCTCCGGACGCGCAGGCTCAGCGGCCACGGCTCACGGGCCCAGCCGCCCCGCGGCATGCGGGATCCTCCCAGACCAGGGCACGAACCTGCGTCCCCTGCATTGGCAGGCAGACCCTCAACCACTGCGCCACCAGGGAAGCCCCCTCATTGTAGTTTTGATTTGCATGTCTCTAATGATTAAAGATGTTGAACATTCTTTCATGTGTTTGTTGGCAATCTGTATATCTTCTTTGAAGAAATGTCTATTTAGCTTTTCTGCCCTTTTTGGATTGGGTTGTTTGTTTTTTTGATATTGAGCTGCATGAACTGCTTGTAAAATTTGGATATGAATACTTTGTCAGTTGCTTCATTTGCAAATATTTTCTCCCATTCTGAGGGTTGTCTTTTCATCTTGCTTATGGTTTCCTTTGCTGCGCAAAAGCTTTTAAGTTTCATTAGGTCCCATTTGTTTATTTTTGTTTTATTTCCATTTCTCTAGGAGGTGTTTCAAAAAGGATCTTGCTGTGATTGATGTCATAGAGTGTTCTGCCAGTGTTTTCGTCTAAGAATTTAATAGTGTCTGGCCTTACATTTATGTCTTTATTCCATTTTGAGTTTATTTTTGTGTATGGTGTTAGAGAGTGTTCTAATTTCATTCTTTTACATGTAGCTGTCCAGTTTTCCCAGCACAACTTATTGAAGAGGCTGTCTTTTCTCCACTGTATATTCTTGCCTCCTTTATCAAAGATAAGGTGACCATATGTGTATGGGTTTATCTCTGGGTTTTCTATCCTGTTCCCTTGATCTATATTTCTGTTTTTCTACCAGTACCATACTGTCTTGATTACTGTAGCTTTGTAGTATAGTCTGAAGTCAGGGAGACTGATTCCTCCAGCTCCATTTTTCTTTCTCAAGATTGCTTTGGCTATTCAGGGTCTTATATGTTTCCATACAAATTGTAAAATTTTTTGTTTTACTACTTCCAAAAATGTCATTGGTAGATTATAGGGGTTGCAATGAACCTGTAGATTGCTTTGGTAGTAGAGTCATTTTCACAATGTTGATTCTTCCAATCCAAGAACATGGTATATCTCTCCATCCCTTTGTATCATCTTTAATTTCTTTCATCAGTGTCTTAAAATTTTCTGCATACAGGTCTTTTTCTCCTTAGGTAGGTTTATTCCTAGATATTTTATTCTTTTTGCTGCAGTGGTAAATGGGATTGTTTTCTTAATTTCACTTTCAGATTTTTCATCATTAGTGTATAGGAATGCCAGAGATTTCTGTGCATTAATTTTGTCTCCTGCTACTTTACCAAGTTCATTGATTAGCTCTAGTAGTTTTCTGGTAGCATCTTTAGTATTCTCTATGTATAGTGTCATGTCGTCTGCAAACAGTGACAGCTTTACTTCTTCTTTTCCAATTTGGATTCCTTTTATTTCTTTCTCTTCTCTGATTGCTGTGGCTAAAACTTCTAAAACTATGTTGAATAATAGTGGTGAGAGTGGGTAACCTTGTCTTCTTCCTGATCTTAGTGGAAATGGTTTCAGTTTTTCACCATTGAGGACGATGTCGACTGTGGGTTTGTCATATATGGCCTTTATTATGTTGAGGTAAGTTCTCTCTGCCTATTTTCTGGAGAGTTTTTATCATAAATGGGTGTTGAATTTTTTCAAAAGTCTTCTCTGTTTCTTGAGATGATTGTATGTTTTTTCTCCTTCAATTTGTTAATATGGTGTATTACATTGATTGATTTGAGTATATTGAAGTATCACTGCATTCCTGGGATAAACCCCACTTGATTATGGTGTATGATTCTTTTAATATGCTGTTGGGTTCTTTTTGCTAGTATTTTGTTAAGGATTTTTGCATCTATGTTCATCAGTGATATTGGCCTGTAGTTTTCTTTCTTTGTGATATCTTTGTCTGGTTTTGGTATCAGCATGATTGTGTCCTCATAGAATGAGTTTGAGAGTGTTCCTCCCTCTGCTGTATTTTGGAAGAGTTGAGAAGATAGGTGTTTGCTCTTCGCTAAATGTTTTATAGAATTCGCCTGTGAAGCCATCTGGTCCTGGACTTTTATTTGTTGGAAAATTTTTAATCGCAGTTTCAATTTCAGTGCTTGTGATTGGTCTGTTCATATTTTCTATTTCTTCCTGGTTAAGTCTCAGAAGGTTGTGCATTTCTAAGAATTTTTCCATTTCTTCCAGGTTATCCCTTTTATTGGCATATAATTGCTTGTAGGCTAATATTTTTGAATGAATATTACCACTTCTCTGGGAGTTGAGTTGCTGGCTAGCAACAATCTCAGTTCACTTTTCATTTGGCTGGTTTCATACCTTAATGTCACTAATGGCCTACTCTCACCAATAGATAATTGACTATCTGTGCTCAGCAATCATTGCTCAGCTGAAAATAGATCCTGAATAACATCAATCATTTCATTTTTTCAGTCAAACCTAGATGTGCTGACAGGACATCCCACAGGGTAGAATAACTATGAAGATGCCTGCAGAGAAGCCATTAGGTGAGTTATGTGGCCTCTGTCAGAGCTACTGTTTCTTCTGTTATATAACTATTGGGGGAAATGTGCTTGCACATTTCACTTTAAAAACATATTTTCTTATGCAATTTTCATATTCTCTGAAATACACTTGCTTGGAACACACAAAACAAAGACAAATTAAGCTACTAGAAACATCATTAGCTAACTTCCACATTCCTAAACAAATCTCAGAATAGGACACACATAACATATTCAGGCCTGGTGAATTCACACTAAATAGTTCAAATTGCAAAAGAAGCTCTATTTTTTTTTTTTTAATTAGTAAATTCAACATGAGTGTAAACAATTAGGAAGGCTATTCTGGGAGGTCAGTGAGGATGGAGAATAAGAGAATTAAATCTTTGTGATCAGAAAAGTTCAGAAGGAAAAATGTAAACCAGTCATTTGTGGGGCTTATAGAGCATATTAAAAATAAATCTGTTTTCAGTTATTATTGTGTAATCTGCTGTCAATACAGCCCTAGTCAGCCAGATCCAAATGAATTTTCCACCTGAAATTATTGATTTACCCTGATTAAGGACACTAATCTTATTTAGTGACTTCTTAACTCTCAGTGTCCTGCTTGTCTCTTGCATGGTACAAAGTTCAGGCAAGCCAGCACTGAGTGGTAGGTGTTGAACATTTTTTCCACTAGTACAAGAGAAGCGAGTACACTACTTACACATTGCAAACAGCCACAGGGTTTTATCACCAGTTTAACAATCCTGAACTTGGCATTTTGAAAAGGAATTTTGCATTGAAAGAGGAATTTGAGTTTCACTACTACTGAAATCTGGTCTTTGCAAATAATTCTTGTGATCCAGGGGCAAAAGATCCAGAGAGCAAAACTTTCACAGACTCAGCCTTGTATTATACCCACTGCTCACACTCTTGTCTTGACCAAAAGAAGAAATATCTAGTGCTGATCAGCTTCTTCCTTCATGGATAATTTTTTTTATATATATAAAGTTTACAAACTGTGTTTATCTTATGTGAATTATATTCTTTACCCATTTTCTCTTTCAGATTCTGTTAGCTCATCATGTAATAAACATAGTATCCTTTTTAATATTTGATGGAGGCTTTTTAAATTTTTATTTTAGTTTTAATATTGTTATGATCAGAATTTTTTAAATGGCTCTGTAGATTATCTTTTTTCCTGTGATATATTTTTATCAGTCCTAAGCTCACAATAGACTAAGATTTGAAAAATATTTAGTTTTATTTTCATTTGATTTTTCTCAATACAATACACCTAATCTATCTGTTGTTTATTTCAAAGATGTGACAGTGATTATCAAATTGAGAGAAGAGATAGGGATCAGTACATTCAGGTGTCAGTACATACTTAAATGTAATCTGAGATGTTCCTTTATAATATATTAGGTTCTTATATATAAAAAGATAAAGCCAAAAGTATCTCTTCTTTTCCATTGATCTGGTTGGTTTATGCACCAATACTCTACTTTCAGTAAGTGTTGTTATAATATCAGTTTTAATATTTTCCTATGTATTCTGTATTAATTTCTATCGCTATATATGAATCACCACAAACTCAGCAGCTTAAAAAAAACATACATTTATTATGTCACCATTTTTATGGGTCAGGAATAGGGGCTTGGCTTCACCAGATTCCCTGCTCAAGGTCTCGCAAGGCTGCAGTCAAGGTGTCCGCTGGGCTGCATTTCCATCTGGAGGCTTGACTAAGGAAGAACACACTTCCAGACTCATTCAAGTTTGGCAGAATTTATTTTCTTGCATTTGTGGAATTGGAGGCCCCAATTCTTACTGGCCACTAGGTGGAGGCTGCCCTTCGGTCTTACTGGCCACCTGCAGTTCCCTGACATATGGTCCTCTCCATAAGCAGTCACAACATAGCAGGTCACTTCTTCAAAGTGGAGAGTCTTCCCCTCCAATCTGCTAAATTGCCTTATAAAATCTGTCATACAGAGTGAAGTAGCCAGAAAGAGAAAAACAAATACCATATATTAGCGCGTACATGTGGAATCTAGAAAAATGGTACAGATGAAACTATTGTAGGGCAGGAATAGAGACATGGTCATAGAGAACGGACATGTGTACATGGGGGGAAGGGGAGGGTGGAATGAATTTGGAGATTAGGTTTGACATAAATATACTACCATGTGTAAAATAACTAGTGGGAACTTACTGTATAGCAGAGGGAGTGCAGCATGGTGCTCTGTGACAACCGAGAGGGAGGGAGTGAGAGGGAGATCAAAGAGGGAGGGGATATAGGTATACATATAGCTGATTCACTTCATTGTGCAGCAGAAACTAACACAACATTGTAAAGCAATTTTACTCCAATAAAATAAAATGTAATGGAATTGTGAAAGTGACATCCCATTACTTTTGCCATATTCTATTGATGAGAAGTAAGTCACAGCTTCCATTCACACACAAACGGAGATAGATACACCCATAACACCAGGGACAGAGATCATGAAGGCCATCACAGACGTCTACCTACCACAAATTTGCTTTAAAATAAATTTTAATATTTTTTCAAATATGTGTTTGACATTTTTATGAATTTAGTCTTCTAGTTGTGATGCATATCTGTTTGAATGTATCATATATTTTAATTTGGAAGAAAATGTTACCTCTAAAGTATATAATGCTCCCCATTAGAAACATTAAATACTCATAGGTATACTCAAATGCTCACGTTATCTCTTTTTTTTTTCTTTTAATTTTTATTTATTTATTTATGGCTGTGTTGCGTCTTCGTTTCTGTGCGAGGGATTTCTCTAGTTGCGGCGAGCAGGGGCCACTCTTCATCGCGATGCACGAGCCTCTCACTCTCGCGGCCTCTCTTGTTGCAGAGCACAGGCTCCAGACGCGCAGGCTCAGTAGTTGTGGCTCACGGGCCTAGTTGCTCTGCGGCATGTGGGATCCTCCCAGACCGGGGCATGAACCCATGTCCCCTGCATCGGCAGGCGGACTCTCAACCACTGCGCCACAAGGGAAGCCCTATCTCTTTAAAATATTATAACTATCTTCACATAGTTTATATATATTCTGGTTGAAGGATTTTTTTGATCAAGAATATTTTTGGATGTTAATGGCCAGTGAGAGTAAGATTTTTTTTACTGTTATTTTTTATTGAAGTACAGTTGACGTAAAATACTTTTTATAAGTTACAGGCATGCAATATAGTGATTCAAAATTTTTAAAGGCTATACTCCATTTATAGTTATTAGAAAACATTTGTTATATTTTCCATGTTGTACAATATACCCTTGTAGATTATTTTATACATAATATTTTGTACCTCTTAATCCCCCACCCCTATGAGGCCTCTCCCCCTCTCCTCTCTCCACTGGCAACAACTAGTTTGCCCTCTGTATCTGTGAGTCTGCTTCTTTTTTGTTATATTCACTAGTTTGTTGTATTTTTTAGATTCCACATATAAGTGATATCATATATGTATATACACCACATTTTCTTTATCCATCCTTCTATTGATGGACACTTACTTTGCCATATTTTGTCAATTGTAAATAATGCTGCTATGAACATTGGGGTGCTTGTATCTTTTTGAATTCGTGGAGAAAAGGGAACCCCCATACACTGTTGGTGGCAACGTAAATTGGTGCAACCACTGTGAAAAACAGTATGAAGTTTTCTCTAAAAACTAAAACCAGAATTACTCTATTACCCAGCAATTACACACTAAGAGTAAGATTTTTATTTATTAAATTTTATGATTATTTATTGCTCAGGTATTGAAATACATTGATTTATAACTATTTTTATTGGATATAAACACATTTCTGAAATATTTTGTTCTTTCTAATATAATTTTTAATAAATTCCTTGTGGATTTTTAGGCTAATATTTTTAATATGAGTGTTAATGTTCATTTTCCTTTACAGTTCCTTGTACTTAAAGCTAAGGCCACTGTGTATGGCTATATATTTCTTTGTCCAAAGGAATCAAGGCAACGATTCAGGAGGAGCCTGACGTCCATTCCTGCCCTACTGGTTTAGAGGCATGCCTGATACAGAGAGGCATAGCTGTGGAAAAGGAGGCCTCTTTTTAAAATAAAGTGTTCCCTCCCTTCAGGGAGGTGTTTTGTAATCTCTGTGCTCAGAGGTAGAGGTGCTTTTTTATAAACTGTCCAAGGTCTCTGTATAGGCTAATAACATTTCTGTTATCTCTCCTATTCTACATAATACTGGGCAAGTTGTTTAACCTCTCTGTGCCTAGATTTCTTCATCTGTTAAGTGGTGGTAATAATAGTACCCACTACATAAATTATAAATTTGTGTAAACTAACAGTTCCTGTTAGTTCCTCTTAGTAAATGTTTAATAAATTTTCATTATAGTTGCTCTCATTTGTTATTGTTTTATTCTCCTTGAGTTTTCCATTTTTTCTCAGGAACATTTAGGATTGTTAGAACAGAAGTTAATAAAGAAGAGGAAAAGGAGAAGAAGAAGGAACAAAGCAGTGAGAAAAGAGGAAGGGAAGGAGGGAGTGTGGGAGGGAAAGAAAGAAGAGAGAAAAAGGATTTGACTTAAAATATCCAAAGGCAGGGCAGGGGCAAGGAGGGGGAAATTAGATGAAGGCAGACAAAAGGTACAAACTTCTAGTTATAAGATAAATAAGTACTAGGAATGTAATATACAATATGATAAATAATACCACTGCTGTACCTTGTATATGAAAGTTGTTAAGAGATCTCATAAATCCTAAGATATCTCATCAAAAGGAATTATTTTCTTTTTTTTTTAAATTTTGTATCTATATGAGAAAATGGATGTTCACTAAACTTACTATGGTCATTTCATGATATATGTCAGTTAAATCATTATGCTGTACACCTTATACAGTGCTGTATGTCAATTACACATCAATAAAACTGGAATAAAAAAATATCCAAGGGCATAACCAGATTTTATGGGAGTGTAAAACATACCATATTGGGTCCCCTTTTAATAAAAATAATACAAAAATAATTTAATTTGCAAAATTACAAAAATATATAACCATGTGAACACATTGCTAATATTCCTCCCAGGGCCTTGGAAGGACTATATAAGTGAGTAACCTTGAAACTCAATTTTCATTAGATTCAAGGGAAGTATGTTTCCATAGACAACCAAAATTGGATTTTGAAGAAAAATAGCAATCTCGAAAGTAAAACTAGAATCCTTTTAAAATTGTTTACCTGCCTTAACATAAAGAACAAGAATGACACAGATCATGAGATCTTCTATACTGTGTGACTCTTTCTAGAAGACATCAAAAAATTGAGTTCGCTGTTCAAGAAGAAGGAGAAATCCTTTCTGACAGAGGAATGGCAGGGGGCATATCAATGAAGTCAAATACTACGTTTCTCACTGTTATCCCCCAAGAAGAGAGAAGGGGTTTTTAGAAACATCAGGAAAGATAGAAATGAAACTGAGCACATTAGAGACAGTGACTCGCTTCGCAGTAGCCAGGGAAGTAGGGGAGGCTGCAGAGTTTTACAGAGGTGGTAGTGAGTTTTCTGAGGCAACACTTCTGGTTACCTATAGCCCATACATGATGAACATGTGATCCAGAGGTTCTTTCCCACCCTGCCAAGTAAACAAAAGTGCTTGGAGGTCCAGGACACTGACCTGGGTCCTAATATCAGAGCCCAAAGGCCACTGTGTATGAGACGTGAGCTGACTTAGACAACAAAACTAAAATGTCAAGAATTAGGAAACATTAGAATAACATTTATAAAGGTTATAGGTAAAATATGTTGAATCAAGAGTTCTATATAGAAAAACATAAGAAGAAATTGGCAAAACCAAATTTATAATGAATCATTTTAATAAATCTCAGATTATATATAATTTCTGAGGTTATGAAGATATAAAAATATGAGTATATTTATAATTCTGTCCTATTACATTTTGTACAGTATATATTATTAAATTTATACGTTCATTGTATAATAATTTATAACACTTAATTGTTAGTGATAGTATCCATCTGCCTATGTATTTCCAAATTTTTCTCTGAAAACAGATTAACATAACTTCTGTTGGCCATAAAATATTTATAAGCATTATTTCACATAAAACTCCTCAAAAGGAGTTTTCCTGGCTCAATGTTGCCCAATCTCTCTTTAATACACTTCAATCAAGATTTCTTCTCCATCATTTAATTGTTTTGAAATTGTCAACTAAGTCATATTCCCCACAGTATCACTGGATATAGTTTATTACTTAGCTCCTTACTTTTCTTTGCTTATACTCTAAAAGAATCACTCCAGTTGATTCTATTCAGGTACCTGATTTTTTTTTTTTTTTTTTTTTTTTTTTTTTTTTTTGCGGTACGTGGGCCTCTCACTGCTGTGGCCTCTCCCGTCGCGGAGCACAGGCTCCGGACGGGCAGGCCCAGCAGCCATGGCTCACGGGCCCAGCCACTTCACAGCATGTGGGATCCTCCCGGACAGTGGCACGAACCCATGTCCCCTGCATCGGCAGGCGGACTCTCAACCCCTGCGCCACCAGGGAAGCCCCCTCAGGTATATGATTTTAAATGCTATCTATGAGTTAATGGCTCATTTTTATCTCTTTCTCTAGGTCCTCACCTGAGCTCCAGGTGCTTAGATTCCATTGTCAAATCAATTTCTCAACTGAGATATATTTAGTAGGTTTATCAAAATTAACATACTGAAGACTGATTCTTTGATTCATCTGTCAAAACTCTGCTCTTCCCCAAGCTTCTCCTCAGTAAAAGAAACCACCACAGCTCAGGCCAAAGGCTAAGAAATAACTTTAATTCATTGCTTTCCCTCAGGCCCATAAGTCAGACAGATAAAGACAAATACTATATGATAACATTTATATGTGGAATCTAAAAAATAAAACAAAAACATTACCACTGGGGAAAGGAAAGTGGGAGAAGGGCAGGAAAGGAGTAGGAGATTAAGAGATACAAACCACTATGTATAAAAAATAGATAAGCAACAAGGATATATTGTACAGCACAGGCAATTACAGACATTATTTTGTAGTACCTTTTAATGTAGTATAATCTATAAAAATACTGAATCACTATGCTGCGCAACTAATACTAATATCATGTTGTAAATCTACTATACTAAATAAATAAATAAATAAAATGCTTGGCTAGAAAAAAATCAACTTACAATTATATGGTAAATCTGACCACTTCTCACCATCTCTTGCAATAATTCAACCTTGATAAAGTCACTGTTATCATTGCACTCCTAGGTTCCAGGAATACCCTCATACCTGTCATCACTTCTTTCTTTACTCCTCCAGTGTGGTCTTTGGAGAAACGGTCATAACACTTGTAATACTTATGTCAGAACTTTCCCTTGCTTGTTCAACACCCTTCAACATCTTTCAAATTCAATTTTCCATGAACTATCATATAATCTGGAGCTTTCTCATCCTTTGTGACAGCTAATCTTATGTGTCAACTTGACTGGCCACAGAGTGACTATACTAAACATTATTTATAGGGGTGTCTGTGAGGGTGTTTCCAGATGAGATTAGCATTTGAATCCATGGACTCAGTAAAGTAGATGGCTTTCTCAATGTGGGTGGCCATCACACCATCTGTTGAGTGGCCATCATACCATCTGTTGAGGACCTGAATAAATCAAAGGCTGAGGACGAAGTGATTTGCCCCTTTTTTTCCTCCTGTCTCACTGCTTAAAGTGGGACATCTCATCTTAGTCTCTTCTTCCCTCAGACTGGGATGAATAACATTGTCTCCCCTGACGGAGCCTTCCAACTCTGACTGAATTACATCATGGGTGTTCCTGGATCTCCAGCTTGCATGTGGCAGATCACAGGATTTCTCAGTCTCCTAATTTTGTGAGCCAATTCCTTGCAATAAATCTCCTTGATAAATTAGATAGATAGATATAGAGAGAGCTTATCTCGAGAACTCTGACTAATATGCTCTTTCTCTCTCATTTAATGGCAATTTCCTCCTCCCTCATGCCATTGCACTTGCACTGCTATTCTTGCTCTTCTGCAAATAACCTAATTCCTGACTCAGACTTTTACATTTGCTGTTTCCTCTCTCACATATGCTCCCACAACCCCCTACCCCACAAAAAATTTCACATTTCTCACTCCTATATACCATTTAGTTATCTTTTCAAATGTCACCTTCCTAAAGAGGCCTTTCCTTAACACCATGTCCAAACTAGCCTTTCCCACTCCTCCTGCTAGTCCCTTTTCCTTCTTTATGTTTCTTCAAAGCACTTATCACAACTTCAGACTACACTATTTTTTTATTTGTACCTTTTACTGACTGAAACCTCCCAAAACAATATAATCTCTTTCCTATGTTTGAGTATTCTGAACTATTGCATTACTTTTATAATCTGAAACAATAAGTTATTTTAATTAGAACCATAATAATGTATCACATAGAAATTAATAATAGGAAGAATACTTTCAAATAGAACATATAATATTTTATCATATCTCACTAGAAGATTTAAAAGCTTTCTTGTTTCATTATTAAATGAAAAATACTAAAAATAAATTATTAAAGGAGACCTTCAAGATGGCAGAGGAGTAAGACATGGAGATCACCTTCCTCCCCATAAATACATCATAAGTACATCTACACGTGGAACAACTCTTACAGAACACTTACCGAACCCTGGCAGAAGACCTCAGATTTCCCAAATGGCAAGAAACTCTCCACATACCTGGGTAGGAGAAAAGAAAAAGAAAAAACAGAGACCAAAAAATAGGGACGAGACCTGCATCTCTGGAAGGGAGCTGTGGAGGAGGAAAAGCTTCCACACATTAGGAAGCCTGTTCACTGGCGGAGGGTGTGGGAGAGGTGGGAGAAGCTTCAGAGCCACAGAGGAGAGCACAGCAACAGCGGTGCAGAGGGCAAAGTGGAGCAATTCCTGCACAGAGGATTGGTGCCGACCAGCCTGAGAGGCTTGTCTGCTTACCCACTGGGGCGGGTGGGAGCTGGGAGCTGAAGCTAAGGCTTCGGAGGTCAGATCCCAGGGAGAGGACTGAGTTTGGCTGTGTTAACACAGCCTGAAGGGGTCTAATATTCAACAGCTAGCTGGGAGGGAGTCCAGGAAAATGTCTGGAACTAAGAGGCAAGAGACCATTGTTTCAGGGTGCTCGAGGAGAGGGGATTCAGAGCACTGCCTAAACGAGCTCCAGAGACAGGCGTGAGCTGCGGCTATCAGCTCAGACACAAGAGATGGGCATGAAAAGCTAACAGTGCTGCTGCAGCCACCAAGAATCCTGTGTGCAAGCACAGGTCACTATCCACACACACACACCCCTGGAGCCTGTGCAGCTCGCCACTGCCAGGATCCCATGATCCAGGGTCAACCTCCCCAGGAGAACACATGGCACCTCTCAGGCTGTTGCAAAGTCATGCCAGCCTCTGCCACCACAGGCTTACCCCACATTCAAATTATAACTACAATACCCCTCCCTCACCCTGGCCAGAGTGAGCCAGAGCCTGGTAATCAGCTGCTCCTTTAACCCCTTCCTATTTGGGTGGAAACAGATGCATGAGGGCAATCTACATGTAGAACTGTGGCCAAAACCAAAGCTGAACCCCAGGAGCTGTGCAAACAAAGAAGAGAAAGGGAAATTTCTCCGTGCAGCATCAGGAGCAGTGGATTAAATCCCCACAAGTAACTTGAGGTACCCTGCATCTGTGAAACACCTGAATAAACAATGAATCAACCTAAAATTGAGGTGGTGGACTTTGGGCACAACTGTAGACTTAGGGTTTGCTGTATGCGACTGACTTGTTTCTGATTTTTATTGTTTACCTTAGTATAGCTTTTAGTGCTTGTTATCATTGGTGGATTTCTTTATTGGTTTCATTGCTCTCTTCTTTTTTTATTGCTTTGAAACATTTTTTATTTAATAATTTTTAAATTTTAATTATTTTATTTCATTTTATTATTTTTTAAACTAATTTTTCTTTCTCTTTGTCTCCCTTTTCTTCTGAGCTGTGTGGCTGACACGGTCTTGGTGCTCCAACTAGGTGTCAGGCCTGAACTTCTGAGGTGGGAGAGCTGACTTCAGGACATTGGACCACCAGAGACCTCCCAGCCCCACATAATATCAATCAGTGAGAGTTTTCCCAGAGATCTCCATCTCAACGCCAAGACCCAGCTCCACTCAATGACCACCAAGCTATGGTGATGGACACCCTATGGAAAACAACTAGTAAGACAGGAATGCAACTCCATCCATTAGAAGAGAGGGTGCCTAAAATCATACTAAGTTCATAGACATGCCAAATCACACCACCAGAAGCAGCCCTATCTACCAGAAAGACAAGATCCAGCCCCACCCACAAGAACACTGACACCAGTCCCCTACACCAGGAAGTCTACACAAGTCACTGAACAAACCTTACTCACTGGGGGTAGACACCAAAAACAAAGGGAACTATGAACATGCAGCTTGCGAAAGTAGACCACAAACACAGTAAGTTAAGCAAAGTGGGAAGTCAGAGAAATATGCAGCAGATGAAGGAGCAAGGGAAAAACTCAACAGACCAAACAAATGAAGAGGAAATAGACAGTCTACCTGAAAAAGAATTCAGAGTAATGATAGTAAAGATGATACAAAATCTTGGAAGTAGAATGAAGAAAATACAAGAAATGTTTAACAAGGACTAGAAGAACTATAGAGCAAACAAACAATGATGAGCACAAAATAAATGAAATTTAAAATTCTCTAGAAGGAATTAATAGCAGAATAACTGAGGCAGAAGAATGGATAAGTGACCTGGAAGATAAAATAGTGGAAATAACTACTGAAGAGCAAAATAAAGAAACAAGAATGAAAAGAATTGAGGACAATCTCAGAGACCTCTGGGACATTAAACACACCAACTTTCAAATTGTAAGGATCCCAGAAAAAGAAGAGAAAAAGAAAGGGTCTGAAAAAATATTAGAAGAGATTATAGTTGAAAACTTCCCTAACATAGGAAAGGAAATAGTCAGTCAAGTTGAGGAAGCACAGAGAGCCCCAAACAGGATAAATCCAAGGAGAAACACACAAAGACACACAATAATTAAACTATCAAAAATTAAATACAAGGAAAAAATATTAAAAGCAGGAAGGGAAAAGCAACAAATAACATAAAAATGAATCCCCATAAGGTTCACAGCTGATCTTTCAGCAGAAACTCTGCAAGCCAGAAGGGAGTGGCAGGACATACTGAAAGTGATGAAAGGGAAAAATCTACAATAAAGATTACTCTACCCAGCAAGGATCTCATTCAGCTTCGATGGAGAAATTAAACCCTTTACAGACAAGAAAATTTAAGAGAATTCAGCACACCAAACCAATTTTACAATAAATGCTAAAGGAACTTTGCTAGGCAGGACACAAGAGAAGGAAAAGACCTACAAAAACAAACCGAAAACAATTAAGAAAATGGTAACAGGAACATACATATCAATAATTACCTTAAATGAAAATGGATTAAATGCTCCAACCAAAAGATACAGACTGGCTGAATGGATACAAAAAGAAGACCCGGGCTTCCCTGGTGACACAGTGGCTGAGAGTCTGCCTGTCGATGCAGGGGACACAGGTTTGTGCCCCAGTCCGGGAAGATCCCACATGCCATGGAGTGGTTGGGTCCATGACCCATGGCTGCTGAGCATACGCATCCAGAGCCTGTGCTCCACAATGGGACAGGCCACAACAGTGAGAGGCCCGCGTATTGCAAAAGAAAAAAAAAGAAAAGAAAAGAAAATAGAAAACCCATATATATGTTGTCTACAAGAGACCCTCTTCAGACCTAGGGACACATGTAGACTGAAAGTGAGGAGATGGAAAAAGATATTCCATGCAAATGGAAATTAATAGCAAGCTGGAATAGCAATTCTGATATAAGAAAAAAATAGACTTTAAAATAAAGACTATTACAAGAGACAAAGAAGAACACTACATAATGATCAAGGGATCAATCCAAGAAGAAGATATAACAATTGTAAATATTTAAGCACCCAACATAGGAGCACCTCAATACATAAGGCAAATGCTAACAGCCATAAAATGGGAAATTGACAATAAAACAATAGCAGGAGATTTAACACCCCACTTTCACCAATGGAAAGATCATACAAAATGAAAATAAATAAGGAAACACAAGCTTTAAATGAAATATTAAACAAGATAGACTTAATAGATATTTATAGGACATTCCATGCAAAATAAAACAGAATACACTTTCTTCTCAAGTGCTCACAGAACATTCTCCAGGATAGATCATATCTTGTGTCATAAATGAAGCCTTGGAAAATAAGAAAATTGAAATCCTATCAAGTATCTTTTCCAACGACAACACTATGAGACTAGATATCAATTACAGGGAAAAATCTGCAAAAAATACAAACACATGGAGGCTAAACAATACACTACTAAATAAACAAGTGGTCACTGAATAAAGCAAAGGAGAAATCACAGAATACCTAGAAAAAAATGACAATGAAAACATGAAGATCCAAAACCTATGGGATGCAGCAAAAGCAGTACTAAAAGGGAAGTTTATAGCAATCCAATCCTACCTCAAGAAACAAGAAACATCTCAAATAAACAACCTAAACTTACATGTACAGCAGTTAGAGAAAGAATAAGAAAACAACCCTAAAGTTAGCAGAAGGAAAGAAATCATAAAGATAAGATCAGAAATAAATGAAAAAGAAAGGAAAGAAACAAGAGCAAACATCAATAAAACTAAAAGCTGGTTCTTTGAAGAGATAAACAAAATTGATAAATCACTAGCCAGACTCAAAAAGAAAAAAAGGGAGGAGACTCAAATCAATAGAATTAGAAATAAAAAGGAAAAGTAACAACTGACACTGCAGAAACACAAAGGATCATGAGAGATTACTACAAGTAACTATGTGCCAATAAAATGGACAACCTAGAAGAAATGGATAAATTGTTAGAAAAGCACAACCTTCCGAGACTGAACCAGGAAAAAATAGAAAATATAAACAGACCAATCACAACATTGAAATTGAAACTGTGATTAAAAATCTTCCAACAAACAAAAGCCCAGGACCAGGTAGTTTCACAGGTGAATTCTATGAAATATTTACAGAAGAGCTAACACTGATCCTTCTCAAACATTCCCAAAATATAGCAAGGGAAGAAACTCTCCCATACTCATTCTATGAGCCACCATCATGCTGATACCAAAACCAGACAAAGATGGCACAAAAAAAGAAAACTAGAGACCAATATCAATGATGAACATAGAGGCAAAAATCCACAAGAAAATACTAACAAACAGAATCCAACAGCACATTAAAAGGATCATACACCATAATCAAGTGGGGTTTATCCCAGGATTGCAAGGATTCTTCAATATACACAAATCAATCAATGTAATACACCATATTAACAAACTGAAGGATAAAAACCATATGACAATCTCAATATATGCAGAAAAAGCTTTTGACAAAATTCAAAACCCATTTATGATAAAAACCCTCCAGAAAGTAGGCATAGAGGGAACTTAAATAGAGCTTACCTCAACGTAATAAAGGCCATATATGACAAACCCACAGCCAACATCATTCTCAATGGTGAAAAACTGAAACCATTTCATCTAAAATCAGGAACAAGACTAGGATGCCCACTGTCACTACTATTATTCACCATAGTTTTGGAAGTTTTAACCACAGCAATCTGAGAAGAAAAAGAAATAAAAGGAATCCAAATCGGAAAAGAATAATTAAAGCTGTCACTGTATGAAGATGACATGATACTATACATAGAGAATACTAAAGATGCTACCAGAAAACTACTAGAGCTAATCAATGAATTTGGTAAAGTAGCAGGATACAAAATTAATGCCCAGAAATGACTTGCATTCCTATACACCAATGATGAAAAATCTGAAAGAGAAATTAATAAAACACTCCCATTTACCATTGCAATAAAAAGAATAAAATACTTAGGAATAAACCTACCTAAGGAGACAAAAGACCTGTATGCAGAAAACCATAAGACACTGATGAAAGAAATTAAAGATGATACAAACAGATGGAGATATATACCACGTCCTTGGATTGGAAGAATCCACATTGTGAAAATGACTCTACTACCCAAAGCAATTTACAGATTCAATGCAATCCTTATCAAACTACCACTGACATTTTTCACAGAACTAGAACAAAAAATTTCACAATTTTTATGGAAACACGAAAGATCCCAAAAAGCCAAAGCAATTCTGAGAAAGAAATACAGAGCTGGAGGATTAAGGCTCCCTGACTTCAGACAATACTACAAGCTACAGTAATCAAGACAGTATGGTACTGGCACAAAAAACAGAAATATAGATCAATGGAACAGGATAGAAAGCCCGGAGATAAACCCATGCACATATGGTCACCTTATCTTTGATAAAGGAGGCAAGAATATACAATGGAGAAAAGACAGCCTCTTCAATAAGTGGTGCTGGAAAAACTGGACAGCTACATGTAAAAGAATGAAATTAGAACACTTCTTAACACCATACACAAAAATAAACTCAAAATGTATTAAAGACCTAAATGTAAGGCCAGACACTGTAAAACTCTTAGAGAAAAGCATAGGCAGAAAACTATATGACATCAATCACAGAAAGATCCTCTTTGACCCACCTCCTAGGGAAGTGAAAAGAAAAACAAAAAGAAACAAATGGGACCTAATGAAACTTAAAAGGTTTTGCATATCAAAGGAAACCATAAACAAGATGAAAAGACAACCCTCAGAATGGGAGAAAATATTTGCAAATGAAGAAACTGACAAAGGATTAATCTCCAAAATATACAAGCAGCTCATGCAGCTCGGTATCAAAAAATGCAAGCAACCCCAATCCAAAAATTGGCAGAAGATCTAAATAGACATTTCTCCAAAGAAGATATACAGATTGTCAACAAACACATGAATGTATGCGCAACATCACTAATTATTAGAGAAATGAAAATCAAATCTACAGTGAGGTATTTCTTCACACTGGTCAGAATGGCTGTCATCAAAAAATCGGCAAACAATAAATGCTGGGGAGGGTGTGAAGAAAAGGGAACCGTCTTGCACTGTTGGTGGGAATGTATATTGATACAGCCACTATTGAGAACAATATGGTGGTGCCTTAAAAAACTAAAAATAGAACTACCATATGACCCAGCAATCCCACTACTGGGCATGTATCCTGAGAAAACCATAGTTCAAAAAGAGTCATGTACCACAATGTTCATTGTAGCACTATTTACAATAGCGAAGACATGGAAGCGATCTAAGTGTCCATCGACAGATGAATGGATAAAGAAGATGTGGTACATATATTCAGTGGAATATTACTCAGCTGTAAAAAGAAACGAAATTGAGTTATTTTATTGAGGTGGATGGACCTAGATTCTGTCATATAGAGTGAAAAAGGTCAGAAAGAGAAAAACCAATACCATATGCTAACACATATATATGGAACCTAAAAAAAAAAATAGAAAGGAAAAAATGGTTCTGATGAAGCTAGGGGCAGGACAGGAATAAAAACGTAGATGTAAGGAATGGACTTGAGAACACAGGGCGGGGTAAGGGTAAGCTGGGACGAAGTGAGAGAGTAGCACTGATATATATACACTACTAATTGTAAAACAGATAGCTAGTGGGAAGCAGCTGTATGGCACGGGGAGATCAGCTCGATGCTTTATGACCACCTAGAGGTGTCAGAAAGAGAATGTAGGAGGGAAACTCAACAGGGAGGAGGGATGTGGACATATGTATACATATAGTTGATTCACTTTGTTATACAGCAGAAACTAACACAACATTTTAAAGCAATTATACTCCAATAAAGATGTTAAAAAGAAAAAAAAGTTAAACATTCAACTCAATAATCAAAGATAAGAACCACAAAATAGTATTAAGAAAATTACTTGTTAAGAACTAAATAAGACAAAGTTAATCCATTATAATCCTGTTTTTAAGAAAGAAACAGTAGAAGTGAGAAATAAAACCAAGAGTAGTGTCTTAGAAAAGGAAAATAAAATGGATAAGTCTCTGATAAATCTGACCCCCCAAATGGGAGGACTCATGAATATTCAGAAATAATAATGAGAAAAGGGCTAAGGAAAAAATTGAAACCTGTAAGTACAAACATATTTAAGGAATTTGTGATCCACTAACTGAAATATTAAGGCAAATTTGGGAAGAGGTAGAAAACTTTCGTAGAAAAGTCTGTTTTGAATTTCAAGGACATACACCAGTAAAAATCATTAGAGATTATTAAAGTATGCATATGCAATAGATAATCAACTTCCAATTAAACATAACAGGTTGAAGATATCATCACTCCTCCTGAACTATTACTAAAATACAAGTGAAAGAATCTAAGAAGATATATAAATCCAAACTTACACAAATAATGGAAAAAAGTTAACAGCAGATGAGAGAGGAAAATAAAATTTTAGAAAATGAAAAGACAATAGTAATTGAGTTAAGTTTCAACTTTCTCTGCTCTGCTAAAGGCTTATACTTGGGGGGAAGCCCACAAAAGTAAGAGATTTACTACAGAAACTCCAGGAAAATCTCAGGAATCAGAGGCAACTTGTCTCACTAAGGGCATTCATGGGATTGGAGGTGGGACTGCTACAAAAAGGGATAGTGACTGAACATGAGCCTATGCTAGACATTAGATCACTAGATTCCCTCCCTCCTGCCATACAAGTGACACCAGAATGTGTACCATTTGTTCAGTCTCTGGGCAGCAGAAGACAGAGTGAGTCATGTTACTGAAAACAGGGAGATAGTATAAGTCCATATACTGAACTGTGAGACCCCCTCGGTTCACCTCCCCATCATCAGGAACACTGGCTGCAAGGCTCTGACCCACAGTACAAACAGACCAGAAATTAAAAGATTATACTTGGGAGAAACTAAGCAGTTTACTGAAGGAAGTCATCGAGAAGACATGACCATCAGTTGACCCTCAAGCTGGACCAGGGCAATCGGAAGCTCCTTACTGCCTCCCCTGTCCTTGGAATGTCCAACGGTGGGAGCCATTTTCAAAGAACACAGCTTTGAGAAAGCGATGTGTTGCTGAGACCATCTGGACAGTATACATGACTGACCCCAGTTAAGGCCCCTATAAAAACATTTAAGACTCTAGTGAGACTGTGCAGATATGTATTCATCTTGAGGCTGCCCAAGACAAGCTTTGTATGCAAATTCTGGCTTGTTAAACCTGCCAAATATTAATCTGCAGTGGTCTGACTCTTTCTTCAGTCTCCCTTTGTCTTCTTATACAGGGGCCAGTTTGCAAAGCAACACAGCCCTAGAAAATGACACAGAGAGACTGAAATCCCCAGCAACAAGCTATTTCATCCTATGTGAGGCCTACAAATACAATTTTGAATCAGCATTTTAATGCCTCACTCTTAAATATGGGCAACAGGTAATAACCAGACAACTGAGAAAAGTTTCCAACGTGAAATGCAATGACAAAAAACATAAACACAAAACCAAACTTTTAGAATAATCAAAAAGTATTCTACAAAGGATTTGGAAATACATTTTTCAAAAACTAGTAACCCAAGAAAGACAAGAGAATACTAAATCCTTAAAATAAAAAGATGCCATGAAAAAGAAATGTCTGAAAAACAAAGAATAAATTTGGGGAAAAAAAAAGCACATATATAAATTCAATAGAAGGGTTGGGAGATAAAGTTGAAATATTTTTATCTTCCATACAAATGATAAAGTGGAAAAAGTGAGGCAGTTATTATAGAAATAATATAAGAAATTTTTGTATTGTACATGGTTATGACTTAGAGACTGAAAATGTCAATCAAGTGGCCAGCAAAATGAATGGAAAAAATGCCCACAAGAGTTACATCATTGTGAATTTTCAGAACTCCAGAAATAAAGATCCTAAAAGGTTCCAGGAAGAAAATTTTTTTGAAAAAAATATATTTTCAAAGAATTGTTGATCACAATATCACCAAACTCCTCACAAAAGCAACCTGGAAGCTGAAAGACAAGGCAACAAAATTATGAGGTAAAATCATTTTGAACTGTACAATTCTACATCCAGTCAAGCTAGTAATTAAAGTGAGAGTAGGATAAAAAGCATATTTTTATATTCAAGGTCCCCAAAAATGTACATATTCTTAGAAGTTCACAGAGGAACTGCCGCCCTTCAAAGGAGAGAGTATATACAGAGGGAAGACACAGCATTTGACAGATTTATGTGAACAAGTAAAAGTTAAAGGGACTTGACAGGATGAAGGGGAAGAAAGTCCCAGGATGCCAGATGAGCATCAGGCTTGGGCAGCATTTATTATAAATGAAGTAGAAGGACAGAGGTCTCCAGGAAGCCTGCCTCAAACACAAAAAAATTTTAGATAGATAGATGATAGATACATAGATACATACATAGATACATAGACTTGATATATTTGACCTTAGTAAGAGAACTTTACACTTTTTTGAACAGTTTGGAAGTAAATTAATGATAGATATAAAAACAACTGAGTAAATAAAAAAATCAAAGACTTTATTATCTCCAGAAAAAGCAAAATGTTGTATGAGAAAGGAAATGTGATACTATATGGAACAGCTGTGACTAATATTTACTCTGTAAAAATAATGGAAAAGGCTCTGTGGGGTAGATGGTGGAAGAGAAAGACGTGGAGATCACCTTTCTCCCCACAGATACATCAGAAAAACATCTACACGTGGAACATTTCCTACAGAACACCTACTGAACGCTGGCAGAAGGCCTCAGAACTCCCAAAAGGCAAGAAACTCCCCCACGTACCTGGGTAGGGCAAAAGAAAAAGAATAAACAGAGACAAAAGGATAGGGACGGGACCTGCACCAGTGGGAGGGAGCCGTGAAGGAGGAAACGTTTCCACACACTAGGAAGCCCCTTCACGGGCAGAGACTGCGAGTGGCGGAGTGGGGCGAGCTTCGGGGCCATGGAGGAGAGCGGAGCAACAGGGGTGCAGAGGGCAAAGCGGAGAGATTTCCGCACAGAGGATCGGTGCTGACCAGCACTCACGAACTCACCAGCCCGAGAAGCTTGTCTGCTCACCCGCTGGGGTGGGCAGGGTTGGGAGATGAGGCTCGGGCTTCAGCCCGGAGCGCAGGGAGAGGACTGGGTTGGCAGCGTGAACACAGCCTGAAGGGGGTTAGTGCACCACAGCTAACCGGGAGGGAGTCCGGGGAAAAGTCTGGACCCGCTGAAGAGGCAAAAGACTTTTTCTTCCCTCTTTGTTTCCTGGTGCGCGAAGAGAGGGGATTAAGAGTACTGCTTAAAGAAGCTCCAGAGACGGGCGCGAGCCGCAGCTAAAAGTGCGGACCACAGAGACGGACATGAGATGCTAAGGCTGCTGTTGCCACCACCAAGAAGCCTGTGTGCGAGCACAGGTCACTATCCACACACCCCTATCGGGGAACCTGTGCAGCCCGCCACGGCCAGCATCCCGGGATCCATGGACAACTTCCCCGGGAGAAAGCACGGCTCGTCTCAAGCTGGTGCAACGTCACGTCGGCCTCTGCCGCCGCAGGCTCGCCCTGCACTCCATGCCCCTCCCTCCCCCGGGCCTGAGGCAGAGTCCCCAAAGCAGCTGCTCCTTTAACCCCGTCCTGTCTGAGCGAAGAACAGACGCCCTCCGGCGACCTACACGCAGAGGCAGGGCCAAATCCAAAGCTGAGCCCCTTGGAGCTGTGAGAACAAAGAGAGAAAGGGAAATCTCTCCCAGCAGCCTCAGAAGCAGTGGATTAAAGCTCCACAATCAACTTGATGTACCCTGCATCTGTGGAATACATGAATAGACAACGAATCATCCCAAATTGAGGAGATGGACTTTGAGAGCAAGATTTATTATTTTTTCCCCTTTTCCTCTTTTTCTGAGTGTGTATGTGTATGCCTCTGTGTGACATTATGTCTGTATAGCTTTGCTTCCACCATTTGTCCTAGGGTTCTATCCATCCGTTTTTGTTTTTTCTCTTAATAATTATTTTTTTTTATTTTAATAACTTTATTATATTTTATCTTACTTTATTTTATTTTACTTTATCTTCTTTCTTTTTTCCTTCCTTCCTCCTTCCCTCCCTCATTTCTTTCCTTCTTTCTTTCTTTCCTTCTTTCTTTCTTTCTTTCTTTCTTTCTTTCTTTCTTTCTATCTATCTTTCTTTCTTTCTTTCTTTCTTTCTTTCTTTCTATCTATCTATCTATCTATCTTTCTTTCTTTCTTTCTTTCTTTCTTTCTTTCTTTCTTTCTTTCTTTCTTCCTTTCTACTCTTTCTCCCTTTTATTTTGTGCCATATGGATGAAAGGCTCTTGGTGCTACAGCCAGGAGTCAGTGCTGTGCCTCTGAGGTGGGAGAGCCAACTTCAGGACACTGGTCCACAAGAGACCTCCCAGCTCCACATAATATCAAGTGGTGAAAATCTCCCAGAGATCTCCGTCTCAACACCAGCACCCAGCTTCACTCAACGACCAGCAAGCTACAGTGCTGGACACCCTATGCCAAACAACTAGAAAGACACGAACACAACCGCACCCATTAGCAGAGAGGCTGACTAAAATCATAATAAGTCCACAGACACCCCACCACCAGATGTGGACCTGCCCACCAGAAAGACAAGATCCAGCCTCATCCACCAGAACATAGGCACTAGTCCCCTCCACCAGGAAGCCTACACAGGCCACTGAACCAACCTTAGCCACTGGGGACAGACACCAAAAACAATGGGAACTACAAAACTACAGCCTGCAAAAAGGAGACCCCAAACACTGTAAGATAAGCAAAATGAGAAGACAGAAAAACACACAGCAGATGAAAGAGCAAGATAAAAACCCACCAGACCTAAAAAATGAAGAGGAAATAGGCAGTATACCTGAAAAAGAATTCAGAATAATGATAGTAAACATGATCCAAAATCTTGGAAATAGAATAGAAAAAATGCAAGAAACATTTAACAAGAACCTAGAAGAACTAAAAATGAAACAAACAATGATGATCAAAACAATAAATGAAATTGAAAATACTCTAGATGGGATCAATAGCAGAAAAACTGAGATAGAAGAACGGATAAGTGACCTGGAAGATAAAATAGTGGAAATAACTGCTGCAGAGCAGAATAAAGAAAAAAGAACAAAAAGAACTGAAGACAGTCTCAGAGACCTCTGGAATAACATTAAGCACATGAATATTTGAATTATAGGGGTTCCAGAAGAAGAAGAGAAAAAGACTGAGAAAATATTTGAAGAGATTATAGTTGAAAACTTCCCTAATATGGGAAAGGAAATACTTAATCAAGTCCAGGAAGCACAGAGAGTCCCATACAGGACAAATCCAAGGAGAAATATGCCAAGACACATATTTATCAAACTGTCAAAAATTAAATACAAAGAAAACATTTTAAAAGCAGCAAGGGAAAAACAACAAATAACACTCAAGGGAATCCCCATAAGGTTAACAGCTGATCTTTCAGCAGAAACTCTGCAAGCCAGAAGTGACAGGCACAACATATTTAAAGTGATGAAGGAGAAAAACGTGCAACCAAGATTACTCTACCCAGCAAGGATCTCATTCAGATTTGATGGAGAAATTAAAACCTTTACAGACAAGCAAAAGTGGAGAGAGTTCAGCACCACCAAACCAGCTTTACAAAAACTGCTAAAGAACTTCTCTAGGCAAGAAACACAAGAGAAGGAAAAGACCTACAATAACGAACCCAAAACAATTTAGAAAATGGGAATAGGAACATACATATCTATAATTACCTTAAATGTAAATGGACTAAATGCTCCCACCAAAAGACACAGATTGGCTGAATGGATACAAAAGCAAGACACATATATGCTTTCTACAAGAGACCCACTTCAGACCTAGAGACACATACAGACTGAAAGTAAGGGGATGGAAAAAGATATTCCATGCATATGGAAACCAGAAGAAAGCTGGAGTAGCAATTCTCATATCAGACAAAATAGACTTTAAAATAAGGACTATTAAAAGAGACAAAGAAGGACACTACATAATGATCAAGGAATCAATCCAAGAAGAAGATATAACAATTGTAAATATTTATGCACCCAAGATAGGAGCACCTCAGTACATAAGGCAAATACTAACAGCCATAAAAGGGGAAATCAACAGTAACACATTCATACTAGGAGACTTTAGCACCCCACTTTCACCAATGGACAGATCATCCAAAATGAAAATAAATAAGGAAACACAAGCTTTAAATGTTACACTAAACAAGATGGACTTAATTGATATTTATAGGACATTCCATCCAAAAACAACAGAATATACATTTTTCTCAAGTGCTCATGGAAGATTCTCCAGTATAGATCATATCTTAGGTCACAAATCAAGACTTGGTAAATTTAAGAAAATTGAAATTGTATCAAGTATCTTCTCTGACCACAATGCTATGAGACTAGATATCAATAACAGGAAAAGATCTGTAAAAATTACAAACACATGGAGGCTAATCTATACAGTACTTAACAACGAAGTGATCACTGAAGAAATCAAAGAAGAAATAAAAAATACCTAGAAAAAATGACAATGGAGACACGATGACCCAAAGCCTATGGGATGCAACAAAAGCAATTCTAAGAGGGAAGTTTATAGCAGTACAATCTTACCTTAAGAAAGAGGAAACATCTCGAATAAACAACCTAAAGCAATTAGAGAAAGAAGAAAAAAAAAAAAACACAGTTAGCAGAAGTAAAGAAATCATAAAAATCAGATAAGAAATAAATGAAGGAAACGATAGCAAAGGTCAATAAAACTAAAAGCTGGTTCTTTGAGAAGATCAACAAAATTGATAAACCATTAGCCAGACTCATCAAGAAAAGAAAGGAGAAGACTCAAATCAATAGAATTAGAAATGAAAAAGAAGTAACAACTGACGCTGCAGAAATACAAAGGACCATGAGAGATTACTATAAGCAACTTTATGCCAATAAAATGGACAACCTGGAAGAAATGGACAAATTCTTAGAAATGCACAACCTGCCAAGACTGAATCAGGAAGAAATAGAAAATATGAACAGACCAATCACAAGCACTGAAATTGAAACTGTGATTAAAAATCTTCCAACACACAAAAGCCCAGGACCAGATAGCTTCACAGGTAAATTCTATCAAACATTTAGAGAAGTGCTAACACCTATCCTTCTCAAACTCTTCCAAAATATAGCAGAAGGTGGAACACTTGCAAACTCATTCTACAAGGCCGCCATCACCCTGATACCAAAACCAGACAAGGATGTCACAAAGAAAGAAAACTACAGGCCAATATCACTGATGAACATAGATGCAAAAATCCTCAACAAAATACTAGCAAACAGAATCCAACAGCACATTAAAAGAATCATACACCATGATCAAGTGGGGTTTATTCCAGGAATGCAAGGATTCTTCAATATACGCAAATCAATAAATGTGATAAACCATATTAACAAATTGAAGGAGAAAAAGCATATGATCATCTCAATAGATGCAGAGAAAGCTTTAAACAAAATTCAACACCCATTTATGATAAAAATCCTGCAGAAAGTAGGCATAGAGGGAACTTTCTTCAACATAATAAAGGCCATATATGACAAACCCACAGCCAACACCATCCTCTATGGTGAAAAACTGAAAGCATTTCCACTAAGATCAGGAATAAGACAAGGTTGCCCACTCTCACCACTCTTATTCAACATAGTTTTGGAAGTTTTCACCACAGCAATCAGAGAAGGAAAGGAAATAAAAGGAATCCAAATCGGAAAAGAAGTGGTAAAGCTGTCACTGTTTGCAGATGACATGATGCTATAAATAGAGAATCCTAAAGATGCTACCAGAAAACTACTAGAGCTAATCTATGAATTTGGTAAAGTAGCAGGATACAAAATTAATGCACAGAAATCTCTGGCATTTCTATACACTGATGATGAAAAATGTGAAAATGAAATCAAGAAAACATTCTCATTTACCATGGCAACAAAATGAATAAAATATCTAGACATAAACCTACCTAAGGAGACAAAAGACCTGTATGCAGAATATTATAAGACACTGATGAAAGAAATTAAAGATGATACAAATAGATGGAGAGATATACCATGTTCTTGGATGGAAGAATCAACATTGTGAAAGTGACTCTACTACCCAAAGCAATTTACAGATTGAATGCAATCCCTATTAAACTATCACTGGCATTTTTCACAGAACTACAGCAATAAATTTCACAATTTCTATGGAAACACAAAAGACCCCAAATAGTCAAACAATAGTTATAATGAAAAACGGAGCTGGAGGAATGAAGCTCCCTGACTTCAGACTATATTACAAAACTACAGTAATCAAGACAGTATGGTACTGGCACAAAAACAGAAAGATAGATCAATGGAACCGGTTAGAAAGCCCAGAGATAAACCCACGCACATATGGTCAACTTATGTTTGATAAAGGAAGCAGGAATGTACAGTGGAGAAAGGACAGCCTCTTCAATCAGTGGTGCTGGGAAAACTGGACAGGTACCTATAAAATATGAGATTAGATCACTCCCTAACACCATACACAAAAATAAGCTCAAAATAGATTAAAGACCTAAATGTAAGGCCAGAAACTATCAAACTCTTAGAGAAAAACATAGGGAGAACACTCTATGACATAAATCACAGCAAGATCCTTTTTGACCGAACCGCCTAGAGAAATGGAAAAAAAAAACAAACAAAAAAAAAACAAATGGGTCCTAATGAAACTTAAAAGATTTTGCAGAGCAAAGTAAACCATAAACAAAACAAAAAGACAACTCTCAGAATGGGAGAAAATATTTGCAAATGAAGCAACTGACAAACAATTAATCTCCAAAATTTATAAGCAGCTCATGCAGCTCAATAACAAAAAAACAAATAACCCAATCCAAAAATGGGCAGAAGACCTAAATAGACACTTCTCCAAAGAAGATATACAGACTGCCAACAAACACATGAAAGAATGCTCAACCTCATTAATCATTAGAGAAATGCAAATCAAAACTACAATGAGATATCATCACACACAAATCAGAATGGCCATCATCAAAAAATCTAGAAACAATAAATGCTGGAGAGGGTGCAGAGAAAAAGGAACACTTTTGCACTGCTGGTGGGAATGTGAATTGGTACAGCCACTATGGAGAAGAACAGTATAGAAGTTCCTTTCAAAACTACAATTAGAACTACCATATGACCCAGCAATGCCACTACTGGGCATATACCCTGAGAAAACCATAATTCAAAAAGAGTCATGTACCACAATGCTCATTGTAGCACTATTTACAATAGCCAAGACATGGAAGTGACCTAAGTGTCCATCGAGAGATGAATGTATAAAGAAGATGTGGCACATATATACAATGGAATATTATTCAGCCATAAAAAGAAATGAAATTGATCTATTTGTAATGAGGTGGATAGACCTAGAGTCTGTCATACAGAGTGAAGTAAGTCAGAAAGAGAAAGACAAATACCAAATGCTAACACATATATATGGAATTTAAGAAAAAAAATGTCATGAAGAACCTAGGGGTAAGACAGGAATAAAGGTACAGACCTACTAGAGAATGGACTCGAGGATATGGGGAGGGGGAAGGGTAAGCTGTGACAAAGCAAGAGAGAGGCACGGCAGATATACACTAGCAAACCTAAGGTAGATAGCTAGTGGGAAGCAGCCGCATAGCACAGGGAGATGAACTCGGTGCTTTGTGACCGCCTGGAGGGGTGGGATAGGGAGGGTGGGAGGGCGGGAGACTCAAGAGGGAAGAGATATGGGAACATATGTATATGTATAACTGATTCACTTTGTTATAAAGCAGAAACTAACACACGATTGTAAAGCAATTATACTCCAATAAAGATGTAAAAAATAAATAAAGAAATAAATAAAAATAAAGAAATGAAAAACAAGACAAAAAAATAATAATAATGTAAAACATCAAACAGATATTTAATCAAAAATTATGAGGAAAAAAGCATGAATGGTAGGGACAGGGAGTAGGACGTGGTGTTTGAGGGATAGCCTAAATTTCCATAGTAAGAAGTCAATAGAGAATGTCTAGAATTGAAAAATCAAAAAATAAAAGTGTTCCAGAGACTACCAGTCCCTACCAACACACACACATTTCTCCATAGCAATAATAGAAGGCTATGCCAGCACATAGCTGCCCAAAATAAAGACTGTATTTCCCCACTTCTCTTCATCGCAGGTACAGTCACAGAACTGAGTTCTGGCCAGTAGATATGTCAAGTGTTAGCTTTCCAGTGTCTTCCTTAAAAATACAGACTAGCTCTGTCCCTCTTGGTTATAAAATAAATTTCTTTACACTTCATGTTGAAGCAACCATGGATTTTAGAACTTCATTCTTTGTTACCTGGTACTGGATTACTTAACCCACAAATGTCTAATTAGACAGAGATCTTTGGACATATTTTCATGACACAGTATATTCCAAGGTAATAATTTAGTAATTTTCTACTAAAACTTAAATGTGTGCTTATGACATTTTACTTCTCCATTTTCCCATGTCTAATTCCCTGGGATAGACACTGTTGATTGATTATAAAAATGCCATTTCCAACCTTCCATCCCTCACCATATCTCATTACAGATTGAAGATAGAAAGGCATGTTTTTGTTTTTTCAAACTTTTTTAAAAGCTAAGAGCATCCATAAGACCCAACTATGAAACATAACCAAAAATATGCTTGATGAAGAGCCTTCTGGGAAAGTTACATGCTCTTTCAGATAAACAGAGGAACACACGGTCATCATCTTCTTTCCCTCTTCTTGCCTTGAAAATGGATGTTATGGCTGGAGCTGTTTCCCTTCATCATATACTGAGTTCTAGCCAAATCACTGCACATCCCACTTCAAATAGCATGGCAAATGTGTGCATTTTTAGTAAGAATACTAATGGTATACTGCATCCCTGAGTAAATTCTAGAGCATAAAAGTACACTGACAATTTTATTTCAAATTTTTTCAAGTATTCAAAATTTGTTTAGTCAGGTAGATTAGGAAGAGAGGACACGGGAAGAACGAGCCAAAGGAATATAGTATATGGAGATGAGAGAAAAAGAGGAAAAGATGATTTCCATGTACCTGAATAGTATGTCTGGAATCATAATTTCCCTAGTCCTTCACTACCTCCCCAAAAGTAGACCAATTTATAAGGATAAACCAAAGTACTGGAGTACTTCATAAGAATTCTAGGAATATCTAAAACTGCTTCTGTTTTAATCTTTGTTTCTCCCATTTTCCAAGAAGTGCCATCAAATCAAAATTTTAGGAAATGTAAATATTCTCACAGCTGTCAAAGTGTTTATGTTTTAAAATGGATATTTTAAATCCCATTCAACCACAAAGCATTGTAAGACAGTTTCCATGGTTACTTCTATTAACTCCAGCAGGCATAAAACATTTATCAGGCTGCTTAAAAAAAATTAGTGTCATCAGCATTTAAAAAAACTTTTAGAAGTGTTTATCTTGACTACTAATCATCTCTGTTGTATTATGATAATAATTCTGAAAACTCAGCAGATGTGTTAAATTCAGTGAACAATGTACAGAATTCATTAAGAAAATGTGTATCTAAATTTATTTCACTTTTATTCCAATTGATAATATTTGTGACTGCAATTTGTATGTGGAATGCTGAACACACATACATGTCCCTGCCACAGTATATTAAAAATCAGATTGACATAAATTATTCAAGGTCTTCACTTTAATGGCAGATTATAATTATTTTATTTTTAAATAGGTTCAGATTTGGTATTTCAGGAAATTAATCCCTCAAAGTGAAAATACATCTTAAAAACAACACCTCATAACCTTACAGTTTATATATAATAGTTAGGACTTCCCTGGGAGTGCAGTGGTTAAGAATCCTCCTGCCAGTGCAGGGGACACAGGTTCAAGCCCTGGTCTGGGAAGATCCAACATGCCGTGGAGCAACTAAGCCCATGTGCCACAACTACTGAAACCTGTGAGCCTAGAGCCTGTGCTCCACAACAAGAGAAGCCACTGCAATGAGAAGCCTGCACACTGCAATGAAGAGCAGTCCCCGCTTGCCACAACTAGAGAAAGCTCGCATGCAGCAACAAAGACCCAATGCAGCCAAAAATAAATAAATAGATTTATAACAAATAAATATAATAGTTATACAAATAAACAAATTAACAAATAAATTAAGATGCAAAATAATAATATATAAATTATTTTCTATAAATCTTTTTCCTAATGACACAATTTTATTTTCCAAATTAGTATTTTTAAAAACTTATAACAAAATACTTGAGATACTTTCTCACCCCTCCCTTGGTCTCTCTCACATAACTCAACCACCTTTGACTATTTTTACCTTCCTTATTTACACTGATTTACCTCCCACACTTTCTAATACTTATATAACTATACAAAAATTGTAATAATTATGGTTGTGTCTGTATTTAGTGTTTAAATTAATATGCCTTTGAAGAGTACCATGGCAATGATTCCTTTGTTGTTTAGTTGTCTGTTTGTTTGCTCTCTCCTGCATGATATTGCACTGTTTCATTCTTCATGTAAGTAAATCTGAAATAATATTTTTAAAAGAAACATACTGAGGTTTCAAATGAAGAAATAAAAGATAGAAATTGGGAAGGAAAGATAAGAACACTTCTCTTCTTCATGAAAAATTTTGCAGGAAAAACAAATGCTTTTTATTCACCTTCTATTTAAAACCAAATATTTCACTTATGTTTTAAATTAGAATAAATAGATATTACAAAATAACTTTTTATATGTGTCTTCTCATGCATACATAGAATAGTCATTTCAATTAGACTTATTTTAATATTCTAGTATTACTCTTCTGCTTCATAATATTGTTTGTAAATCAGGAGTAACTTTTAGGCCCCCAGAACTTCCAAATCATAAAATAGTCCCAATGACCCCATATTTCATTTTGAAATATAAATCCATAATCTGAAGATTAGGCAGATTGTAGAACAGAGGTTTTATGCACATAGATTTTAAAGATTAGAAATACCACATTTTCCCCACACGTAGAAGTACTCTATACTCTTAGCAAGCAAGAAAGAAAGAAAGAAAGAGAGGAGGGAAGGAAGGGAGAGAGAGAGGGAGAAGGAAAGAAAGAAAGAAAGAAAGAAAGAAAGAAAGAAAGAAAGAAAGAAAGAAAGAAAGAAAGAAAGGAAGGAAGGAAGGAAGGAAGGAAGGAAGGAAGGAAGGAAGGAAGGAAGGAAGGAAGGGAGGGAGGGAGGGAGGGAGGGAGGAAGAAAAAAAGAAAGAAAGAAAGAAAGAGAAAGAAAGAAAGAAAGAAAGAAAGAAAGAAAGAAAGGAAAGAAAGAAAGAGAAAGAAAGTGAAAGAGAGAGAAAGAAAGGAAGGAAGGAAGGAAGGAAGGGAAAAGGAGAGAAAAGGAAAGAGGAAGAGAAGAGAAAAAACAAAAGAGAAAAGAAAACTCTCTCAATCATGGCTCTCTAGTTCTATTAAAAGCAAGAAAGTCACATTTGTAAAGACAGAATTTGGTCCTCCCAGTGGAGGACCAAATAGGTCTCACTGATCTGTGGGGACTGAAAAGATGTTTCAAAAGAAATGGTTTTGTAACATCAATTTATTCTACTTTAAAACAAAAGCAAAACATTTGGTATTAAATAAAATATTTTATGGCAAAAACTTAATACCTCATAAACCTATTTAAAAACATAATAGTGTTCCTCTTGGAAAACAGAAAATGCCTCCTGTAAAAGAAAAGATATCAATCATATGATTTGGGATCATAGGTTTTAACTATCTCTTTTCCCTCCTTTTTCATCAATCCATTCTCCCTACCCTGCACTTAATTCATCCCACCCAATAACTTACCCCAATTAACACAAAAGGATGTCAGCTCTTTTTTGTTGTTTATTTCTTAGTCACTTTCTATGCATTCAAGTAAACTTGTCATATTTCAAATGATTTAACTTGATTTTATAAATGTTTCTTTCATCCTCATAAAACAATTTCTCAAGGTTATTCTTATTTATACAGTTTTATACGGTCAGCTGCCATTTGAGATCATAGAAATTGTTGCAGAATCATCTAAGTTACAAAATTATCTCACTGTTATCTAGCTGAGGAAGTCTTTAAAACAAAACAGACAGGGCTTCCCTGGTGGCGCAGTGGTTGAGAGTCCGCCTGCCGATGCAGGGGATGAGGGTTTGTGCCCCGGTCTGGGAAGATCCCACATGCTGCAGAGCGGCTGGGCCTGTGAGCCATGGCCGCTGAGCCTGCGCGTCCGGAGCCTGTGCTCCGCAACAGGAGAGGCCACAACAGTGAGAGGCCCGTGTGCCACAAAAAAAAAAAAAAAAAAAAAAAAAACAGACAAAACGAGGTTGTAGCTATTAAAATGCTATGCTTTATCAATACTCAGAAACATAATGAAATATTTGATTCTAAAAAGATGTTTCTATATTTTATGTATTGTAATAATTCATGGACACTTCTCTTTCTTTGTGAAATATTTTTCAGGGATAACTTATCTTTTAACATAAAGAAAATGTATAATTTGAAGCTAAAATACCTGATTATATCTGTTTTAATTAATGATAAAATTAAGTAACTTCAAAAAAAGTTTTAAATGTCATAATAAATATTTAAAATGATAAAGTCTAGGTTTTCTGGGTTGAAGACATTCAACCACACTAACAGAGCATGTTCACCCATTAAGCAAGTGGTTAGGAATTCTAATTCAGCATGATTATAGCTGTTAGGTATTCAGGACTACAAGGAAGAGATGGTTAAGATGGCAATTAAATACTTGAATTAAAATTTTACTAAGGAGATATATGATCTGATTACTGTTTTGCATAAATAAGTAGTATTAAGGGTTTCTAAGGATGAGGAAATAGTACAAAAGGTCAAAGTGTAAAAATTGTATTTGGACCTGTGACACTCATTTTCAGATTCAAAGATCACACTAAGAGAATAAAAGTACAATATAAAATAAAGTAGGCTGCAAATTCTATAATTATATTTGAGATGATCATTTTACATGTTTCAGACATGTTTAAAGGTATATTTTACTGCAATATTCTATATTTTTAACATGTTGCTGTGTTCAATCTACAAGATCCATAAAGTCTGCATTGTGAGCCCCTTATCAGTATTGTTTGTATATTGTTCATTTGTTATTTTCAGCAAAATCTCCCATACAAAAGAGATTCAATGAAGTCATGAACATAAATACAGTATTCTGTCAAATAGAGGAAGCATGATTTGAGGAAAGACCACTGTCTTAGTTTACTTGGGCTGCTATAACAAAATACCATAAACTGGGTAGCTTATAAACAACAGAAATTTATTTCTCACAGTTCTGGAGGCTGAAGAGTCCAAGATCAAGGCACTGGCAGGTACAGGGTCTGGAGAGAGCCCACTTCCTGGTTTACAGACAGCTATCCTCACTTGCTGGAAGAGACAAGAGAGCTCTCTGGGGTCTCTTTTATAAGAGCACTAATCTCATTCATGAGGGCTCCACCCTCATGACCCAGTCATCTCCCAAAGATCCCATCTCCAAATAGCACCACTTTGGGGATTTATCTTTAACTATGAAGGAGGGGGACCCCAAACTTTCATTCCATAACAACCACTTACCTTTGCTTCAAAGGTTCTGAATTCAGGTTTCATCTCTCTAATTAGGAGCTGAGTGACACTAATAACAGTACTTTCAGTTTCCTTTCACATAAAAGTGATAATAACATCCACTTAGAAGCGTTACTATAAGATTTAAGTACTATAATATTTGAAGGTGGCTGGGCTCACAGTGCCGTTTCTTAAACTGCCTCTTTCCTCCCTCTCTACTTTCAAATTTGGAATTCAAATTTTGTGACTTCAAGCAAGGAAATTCAAGGTGTCTTTAAATTTCAAATCATCTCTATCAAATAAACTATTAAAATGTTTCCAGCAATTATTAGATATTTATAGAGAATCAGTTTGCTATTTTATTCACTTTTCTGGGGGTTGGGCAGTAGATTTGACAATGTTCAGAATAAAAACAGGCAAGATAATTTCAAAATTATTATCTCAGTAATAGTGGTTACAAAAAGCTGCAGTATAAATGTGTATTCAAATTGTGGATTTAATAAATTTAAGGGCCAGAGTAAACAAAGTGTAACCAAAATCATATGAATCTTGAAGCAGAATCTTTAAAGCACAGAGTATCCAATATTTGTTTTTCCTTTTGGCAGGATGCCTCACTTGGAATCATCTGAGATAATCTTCTATTTTTCACTTTATTTGCCTCAGTGGACTCATTTGATGCAATCTTTTATTTCTCTTCTCACCAGGAGAAAGATATACCTCTCCACAATAATATTTTTATTGAAGCATAGTTGATTTACAATATTGTGTTAGTTTCAGGTGTACAGCAAAGTGGTTCAGTTTTATATATAAATAAATATATATATATACATATATGTATATATATATTAGATTATTTTCCTTTATAGGTTATTACAAGATATTGAATATAGTTCCCTGTGCTATACAACAAATCCTTGCTGCTTTTCTATTTTATGTTAGTGGTTTATATCTGTTAATCCCACACTCCTAATTTATCCTTCCCACCTTCCCTTTCCCCTTTGGTAACTGTAAGTTTGCTTTCTATGTCTGTGAGTCTGTTTCTGTGTTGTACACAGATTCATTTGTATTATTTTTTAGATTCCACACATAAGTGGTATAATATTTGTCTTTCTTTGTCTTACTTATTTCAATTAGTATGATATTATCTAGTCCATTCATGTTGCTACAAATGGCGTATTTCATTCTTGTTTATGGCTGAGTAATATTCCATTGCATATATGTACCACATTTTCTTAAACCAATTGTCTATCAATGGGCACTTGAGTTGTTTCCATGTCTTGGCTCTTGTAAACAGTGCTACTCTAATTATAAGTCAAAACATGGACATGCCTTGACATGCACATATTCTTGCTGTTATTGCTGTTTCTAATACAAAAATATACATTTTTTCATGAAAAATATTGATTTTCATTTATTAAAATGTACACTTATTTGTGTATTGTTTTCTCTTACTTATGATCTTCATCTATTCACCTTTGAAAATGTACATATCTGATTAATATTAGACACTCATAATGTTTACTGATTTGAATGTGTGTTTATCTGTATTTTCTCTAAAATTTTACTTATATTAATTTTATCTTTAGATCAAAGTATCTCAACCTTGACACAACTAACATTTTGGACTGGAAATACTTTTTGTAAGTGTATTAAGGCACTTTCCTGGCCTCTACCCTCTGGATGCCAATGGGAACTTCACCCCATGTTGTGACAACCAAAAATATCTCCAGATTTTCCAAATGTCACCTAGGAGGTAAAATCATCCCCAGTTGAGACCCACTGGTTTAAATCCATGAATCTAAAATTTAACTTTTGATAAGAAAATGTAGTCATCAGAATGCTAAAAAGTAGAAAGTCTGTAATTCAAAGTAACTCAAGTATGTAAGAAATACAGCTCCAAAATCACATCTAATTATCTATACACATTTCTGGTGTCTATGCAATATGAATAATGCACTACAAAAGCATTTCCCAACTGTAGGAAAACTTCTCAAACTAACATTTGTAAAAGTACTTTGAAGGAATAAAAGATGTCCAATAAGCTATACATATTGTGTACAACACTGCCCTCACAAAAATCAGCAACAAGAACAATGAACAAAATCACTAACACTTCTGAAACCAAAGATTTCTGCTTTAAAGCTGGACACAAATTTCCTGCTCATTCATCTGCTGTTAGAGATGGCATGTTTTTCAGTGCTCACTTAGTGACTCTGTAATTCTTTACAGCTTGTAAATTTAAAAATCACAATGAACATGTCTCACAAGAGATCTAGATGTCCTCTAGAGAATTTCTCCTACATGGTTTTATTTATACTAAAATTTCTTTTGCTTCACAGAAAAAAGGTACAAAAACAAAGTTTTCAGATGTTCCTTAGCTTTTATACTCCAATTAATCTGTCCTCCTCCTTCAAACACAAATTTTTCCATGTATAATTTTTCTTAGTGTCAATTGTCTGAGCTATTCTTCTAATATGTTTATCTTCTCCAGAGTTTCAACTAGTCTTCCCTGAAAACAGTGTGATCCTCATGTTTTTTTTTTAAATTATTTTCCTGGAACAAATAGACAATAACTGGTATTAACTCTAAAAACAGAAAATAATAAAACATGATCTTTTAACAAAATATTTTTCTTAAATCAAATGATTACTTTGTTATTATTCAAATGAAAAAAAATAAAGATTTAACTCTTTCAATAAGTATTTTTAAAATGTAACTGGAAGATATTAGGTGAAGATTTAAACAAATACTCTGCTCTGGCTATAATACAGTAGCTCTTCTCAGTTAACTACCCCCCAAAAAGAAAAAAAGAAAAATCATAAGAGTTGGGTAAATTTAACAAAAGCAAACAAACAAAAACATATTTTTTAATGTAACAAAGAAAGGAGCCAAAGTGCTGCAAGAGGGACACTCACAGAAATGAGCCCAACAGTTTTTGCTGTATTTTCCTCAAGGCATTTGATGATTCATAAGCTACATAAGGCAAGAGTCTATGAAGCCAAATGGAATATAAAATTTAACAGAAAATCTAAGCAGAGTTTTCCACAGTCTCATGGTGCTGGGGAGATTAAATATTGGAATTCAGAGACTGCCAAGAAGGAAAAAAACCCTAGTAAACATCCCATGTTTTCAATTAAAAACCCTAAAGAGCTATACTTTAGGAAAAAAATGAAAAACAAATAAAACCAGTCCTAGGAAAGACTAAATCCAGTCCTAAATTTTCCAACTATGACTGCAACATGGTGATCTGTTCCTATTCTCTCTGCCAGAAAAGAATTTAATCTTCTCCCCACAAAGATGCCATTATCCAGTCTCTACAGTGTTTCACACTCAATGACTGGCTTACAAACAAATATTACTAGACATGCCAGGAGAATAAACCAAATGACTAAAAATCAAGACAGAGAAAAAGGGGGTGGGGGTTAAAGACAGAAATATACCTACAAGAAATTCAGATATAGTTTTTAGACGTGGATTTCAAATAAATGTTTTCAATATATTCAAGAAGATAGATGACAATATGATGAATCTTACCACAGAGCTGGAATTTATAAAAAAGGAAAAAAATGTAATTCTAGAAATGAAAATACTATAATGGAAAAAATAACCTAGTAGGTAGATTTAACAACAGATTAAACACAAAGTAGAGCATTAGTAAATTGGAAATTAGATCAGTAGAAAATATACAGACTAAAGCTTTTAGAAATGAAAAGATAAAAACCAAAATAGTTTCAGAAACATGTAAGCCATTGATTATAGGTGTAACACATGCATTTAAAGTGCCAAAGAATGAAAAAATGGAGGTGGGTGGGGATAGAAGCAATATTTGAGGAAACTCTGTGTTCAGTGTTTTCCAAAATTAATAAAAGACCACAGACGCATTACATTTTATTAACATGAAAGATCTGTACCAACAAACAACAAATTAATATATTACAGGAAAAAATTCCAAAAATCAAAGATAAGGAAGAAAACAAAAGTAGCAAGAGTCATGAGAGGATATCCCCTTGAAACAGAGAAATAAGACTCTCAGTTGACTTTATTTCAAAGAAAAAGAACAAAGAGAAGAGGGAGCATGGAGAGGAAGATGAGGAGGAGGGAGATGAGGAAGAGTAGGGGGAGGGGACAAAGAAGCAGCAGCAGAGGTCTGAAACACTGTTGTGGCACCTTTAATGAATTTAAAATAACTGCAACTTATCATTTTCTAACTAGTAAACATGTCCTCTAAAAATAAAGATAAAATAAAATGTTTCAAATAAATAAAAGCCAAGAGTATTTGTCACCAGCTGACCTAAGCTAGAAAGAAATACTGAAAGAAATTCTTCCTGAAGAAGAAATGTGATCTGATTAAGGCATGGGAATGAGGAAGAAATGAAGAGTACAAGGAAGGATAAATAGATGGGTGAATTGAAATGAATATTGACTTAAATAATCAATAATAGTAATAACATTTGACCAATGGAAAAATATGTGTAGAATTAAATAAAGTGATGAAAAAAGAACAAAAGGCAAAGAGAGTTAAATGGTGTTAAACAGTTCTAAGATCCTTTCAATTTTCTGAAAGTGGAAAAACATTAATTTGTCATAGACTCTAGTAAATCAAGGTTTTAAATAATAATTACTAAGGAAGTAAATGAAAGAATACATGGCTAACCAGATAATGTACAGGAAAGAAACTATGAAATAAGAAAAAAAAAATTTGATAGTTAAAATAGAAAACCAATGGCAGATTTCAATTCAAATATATGATAATTACTTTAAATAATAAATAGAATAAATGTCATAACTAAGACAAAGACTCTCAGACAGTAAAAAATTATCTATATAAATTTATTGAATATGTGAACAAAAAATTTTCTTTGCATTGAAGGAAAATGTGTTTGCAATTATGAATGGGACATTTTGTTTATAAAAGGATGAATAAATGTTGTTTGCTAAAACAAAGAAACACAGGTTCCCCAAATAAGCTTACAGGAATATTTTGGCACAAGCCCATTCTTCCTTAATTGCTACTATTGGCTAACATCAATTCAATTTTGTTTCCTGTGGGTTTTTCGTACATCAAGTTAACTCCCTGATGATTTCTGCTTTTCTTTCCAGACTTCTAGCTGTGGCAAAACATTTCACTCAGCAGGGCCTTACATGCAGTGATACATTTGACTTGTCAACACTGAGCATTCAGATGTACATTAAAAATAAACCCCAGCATACCTAAACTAACTCTTACTGGATAAATTCTTCAGGAAACACTTTTAAGACTAAAAAAATACAAAGGTTATGGCAAGGAAAGCAATATCATGTAAAACATCTGAGAAACACCAATACAGTGATACTCACCACCAGATTTCTATAGTCAGTGTTTCTAAAATTAAGCATATAATAAAAAACACATTAAACTAAGAGAACATCAAGCAATATGCTTAGAAACAAATGTAAATAGATTCAAATAAAGATTGACATTTAAAACAAAATAACTAGGATAAGCTGAGAGCTCATATAGGCCTTTTTGCCAACCCATTACATTAACCCTGAATTGACATTTTAAAACACAAAGAAATTACTGATGTGCATTTCAAACTAGTAGGCAATAAGAGAAGTCTCCATCTCATAGAAGTAGTCTATGTAGATAAAATTCCAAAAGCTTAATGTAATATGTCAAACTTGGATGCTTTTTAAATCTATATGAAAGTAAATATGTAGATCAAAATATTAGTTTACTAAGATAAGATCTACTCTTATCCTTCACCTCAAATATCATTTAAGAATATTCATGTACAAATTGTGCTTTTATTTAGAGTATTTTAGTGATTGAGTACTGTTTTATTAAGAAAAACTTTAGTAAATTGATTTTCTTAATATCTTATATAGACATTTGAAAATTTAATAAATAAATTTTAAAATTAGTAAAATTTTTTTGGATCCAAAAAAGAAAACAAACAAAAAACTAATTCAAAAGATACATGCACCCCAGTGTTTATAGCAACATTGACAAGATATGGAAGCAACCTAAGTGTCCATGAACAGATGAATGGATAAAGAAGAAGATGTGAGATATATATATACACACACACACACACACACACACACACACACACACACACATATATACATGCAATGAAATATTACCCAGCCATAAAAAAGAACAAAATTTTGCCATTTGCAATAACATGGATGGACTTGGAGGGCATTATTCTAAGTGAAATAGGTCAGAGAAAGACAAATACTGTATATCACTTATATGTGGAGTCTAAAAAATACAGCAAACTAGTGAATATAACCAAAAAAGAAGCAGACTCACAGATGTAGAGAACAAACTAGTGGTTACCAGTGGGGAGGTGGGGAGGGAAAATATAGCAGTGGGGGGATGAGATGCACAAATTATTGGGTGTAAGATAGGCTCACGGATATATTGTACATGATGGGAAATATAGCCAATATTTTGTAATAATTGTAAATGGAATGTAAACTTTAAAAATTGTATAAAAATTTTAATTAAAAAAATAAATAAACGCAACTCAAGCCCTGAATCAAACTCTTTGAGTCAACCTCAAAGAAAAATAAAATAAAATAAGATAAAATAAGTAGAAAAATGCTAATTTACCATAAACATATAAGTAGGAATATTTAAACATTCTTTTGCAAATTTGTAAGGAAAATATTAAGAATGTCATCCATCTAAAACATATTTTTTAGTAATAAGTTTTTTCATTCTACTGAAGTACAACAAGGGGAACTAAATTTCACAGGCTAGGAGAAAACTAATATAAAGATGGAAACCACTTCTTCATGTAATGAAATATCATAAGTAACATGGGGAAAGAGACAAAGGTAACTTAGCTCAATGAACAAAAATGGAAAGTTACAATTTCAGATAGAGCAAAGTTACTATGTCAGTTGTTGAAACATCACTGGAAGCTCAAAAATACTTTCGTGTCCAAAAGATATGAAATATAAACCAAGGGAAAATTGTTACATAATACAAAAGCATATGTTAGTTGAAAATATAAAAATAAGAGTTTAAAGACTTTTTAAGAAAATATTTTCCAGTTTGCTGAGAATGAAGTCTCCAAGAAGTTTAATATTTCTGCATTCTCTATAGCATAAAAAGATGAAAATAAATAGGGAATATATTTAGGAAAATCAGTAATAATATGAATTTTTACTTCACAATGTTCATTTCAATGCCAACATAAGAAAATCATAATAGTTATATATCTTTACCTTACATTAGCTTGTATTAGGAAGTAAAACATTTAAAGCAAGAAAATAAGGAGATTAATCGTTTTCTTCTTGGCTTGTTCATTTCACACTTGCTATAACTATAAAGAAAATGAGACTGGTGGTGCCTTCTGTCTGGGAAATATTATTTCCTTCCAGAAACCTCACTTAGAACTAAGGTAAGGGCTGAGGAGATGGACAACAGGGAGACTCACTGAAGAAGGTCACTCTTGTTCCCCAATTCAGAGTATTGGAATGAAAATGGTCAATCAGAACCAGAGAGAATTTAGGGAAAAGAGTTGCCTGAGCAGGTTTCACAGTCTTGCCTTTAACTGAGATCTCAGCTCCAAAATGTGCTTGTAGGATCCCTTGACCAAGAGGGCCTTAATTTTCCCCTCGGTTTGACTAAACTTTAGACAGGATTTTTCCTGACTATAAGCCCCTAATCCCCCTTTTCTTAGAGAATTTACTTTAGAATACTTACAACTATAAATTCTTTTTCTACCCCTTTGAGATGTAAATATGTAAATATTCTACAATCCAGAAAGGTCTTTCCCAAGTATCTGGGAGCCATCCCTTTGAAATGTAACCATCCAGAAATATAGGGCCCCTACCTCTCAGCCTCTGTGGGAGGGTAAGACTTAGATAAGCACCAATTAGCAAACACAGATGACCTAATGACATTGACCAACCTCTTCCCTGTTAGTTGTCTGGTACTTTTCCACTAGCTCACCCCAGTGCTCAAAAACTCTCCCACCTTTTTTTCAGCAGACTTGCATCCTATTTTCTCTCCTCTATTGCAATAGTCTTGAATAAAGTCTTATTTACCTGTTTAACATGTCTGGTGCAATTTTTCTTTGACACTGTGGTCCTACTCAATTACAGGTATATGAGAACTGAATATCTATTGCTCAATAAATAAACAAGTTGAAGTGCCAAAAATGTGGATAGAAATTATGGAACTAACATTTCATTTCTGACATGAGTAACAAGAGTCAATACACTATCACCCAGGGGTCCTACTATGTTTTAACTAGAAGGAGCATTATGTTAAATTGATAATTTCAAATCTTCCTTGTTATTATCACAAGTTACAGCCTTGATGACCCAAAGATTTCCTTTCCCTATTTAAGTCATAATTTTATTTTTATTGAGATATGATTAACATATGAAAAGTTGTACATATTTAATTTATACATTTTGTAACTGAGCAGGACCCTATGGGGCCTTCCTGGGATAGACCCTCCATACCCATTGTCCTCCATCTGCCTCTTGATGAGCTTGAAAATAGGTGTATACCCACAAAACCATCACCATATACAATGCAATAAATTTACTATCAGCTCTAAAAGTTCCCCCCCCCCCTTTTTTTTTTGGTAAGAACACTTTTCTCATAAGGACTACCTTCAACAAATACAGTATTGTTAACTATATGCAATATGCTTTACAGTAGATGTCTAGAACTTATTCATCTTGCATAAGTGATACTTATACCCTTGACCAACATCTCCCTGATTCTGGCTGCCCCCTCTGCCCCAGGTAACTACCAACCTACTCTGTTTCTATGAGTTTTACTATTTAAGATTCTTAATATAACCGGAATCATGTGGTATTTTTTCTTCTGTGTCTGGCTTATTTCATGTATCATAATGCCTTCCAAGCTTATCTGTTACAAATTGTAACAAATGACAGGATTTCCTTCTTTATAAGATGAATAATATCCTGTTGTATGTATATACTACTTTTTTATTCATTTGGTGGATGGACGTTTAGGTGTTTAGGAGGACATTTAGGTATTTCCATGTCTTGGCTCTCATCAATAATACTGCAATGAACATGGAAGTTCAGCTATCTCTTTGAAATGCTGATTTTGTTTCCTGCAGATATATACCCAGAAGTGTTGAATTTTTGGATCATATGATAACTCTATCTTTAATTTGTTGGGGAAATTCCATACTATTTTCCATGGCAATTTCACCAACTTACACAACCATAAACAATGTACAAAGTTTCCCTTTTCTCCGTATCCTCACCAACATTAAGCTTTTGTTTATTTTTATAATAGCCAGCCAAACAAGTGTGAGATAATATCTCACTGTGGTTTTCATTTGCATTCCCTTGATGATTATTGATGTTGAGCATTTTTTCATGTACAGGTTGACCATTTTTATGTCTTCTTTTGAAAAATGTTCAGTTCTTTTGCCCATATTTTAATTAGATTATTTGGTTTTCTGCTGGTGAATTGTATGACTTTTTTTTTTTTTTTTTTTTTTTTTTTTGCTGTACGCGGGCCTCTCACTGTTGTGGCCTCTTCCGTTACAGAGCACAGGCTCCGGATGCGCAGGCTCAGCGGCCATGGCTCACGGGCACAGCCGCTCCGCGGCACGTGGGATCTTCCCATACCGGGGCACGAACCTGCGTCCCCTGCATCGGCAGGCAGACTCTCAACCACTGCGCCACCAGGGAAACCCCTGTATGACTTTTTTTATATTTAGGATATTAACCTCTTATCAGATATACGACTTACAAGTATTTTTGTTCCCATTCTAAAGGTTGTCTTTTTATTTTGTTGATGGTTTCCTTTGCTGTACAGAAGCTTTTTACTTTGGTGTAGTCTCACTTGTTTATGTTGCTTTTGTTACCTGTGCTTTTGATTTTATATCTAAGAAATTTTTGCCAAACTCAAAACTTACAGTTTTAGGTCTTATGTTCATCCATCTTTTAAAATATTGCAACAAAAATCTTAACATTAAATACATTCAATCAATAATAAAACTTTTCCTATCAGGAAGCTTGCACAAGCCTCTTAGATAGTCTTATCCACCAGAGGACACACAGTAGAAGCAAGAAGAACTACAATCCTGCAGCCTGTGGAATGAAAACCACATTCACAGAAAGATAGACAAAATGAAAAGGCAGAGAACTATGTACCAGATGAAGGAACAAGATAAAGCCCCAGAAAAAAAAACTAAATGAAGTGGAGATAGAAAACCTTCCAGAAAAAGAATTCAGAATAATGATAGCAAAGATAATCTAAGACCTTGGAAAAAGAATGGAGGCAAAGATCAAGAAGATGCAAGAAATGTTTAACAAAGAAATAGAAGAATTAAAGAACAAACAAACAGAGATAAAAGAGGAAATTTACAGTAACACAATACAATACAATAACTGAAATGAAAAATACACTAGAAGGAATCAATAGCAGAATAACTGAGGCAGAACAGATAAGTGACCTGGAAGACAGAACAGTGGAATTCACAGCCATGGAACAGAATAAAGAGAAAAGAATGAAAAGAAATGAAGACAGCCTAAGAGACCTCTGGAACAACATTAAATGCAACAATATTCGCATTATAGGGGTCCAAGAAGGAGAAGAGAGAGAGAAAGGCCCTGAGAAAATATTTGAAGAGATTACAGTCAAAAATTTCCCTAACATGGGAAAGGAAAGAGCCACCCAAGTCCAGGAAGCACAGAAGACAAAGAAAAATCATTAAAAGCAACAAGGGAAAAATGACCAATAATATACAGGGGAACTCCCATAAGGTTAACAGCTGTTTTCTTAGCAGAAACTTTACAAGCAAGAAGGGAGTGGTGGGCTTCCCTGGTGGCGCAGTGGTTGAGAGTCCACCTGTCGATGCAAGGGACACAGGTTCGTGCCCCGGTCCAGGAGGATCCCACATGCCGCAGAGCAGCTGGGCCTGTGGGCCATGGCCACTGAGCCTGCACGTCTGGAGCCTGTGCTCCACAGTGGGAGAGGCCACAACAGCGAGAGGCCCGTGTACAGCAAAAAAACAAACAAATAAAAAAAAGTAATGGAGTGGCACAATATATTTAAAGTAATGAAAGGGAAGAAACTACAACCAAGATTACTCTATCCAGGAAGAATCTCATTCAGATTCAATGGAGAAATCAAAAACTTTACAGAGAAACAAAAGCTAAGAGAATTCAGCACCACCAAACCAGCTCTACAGCAAATGCTAAAGGAACTTCTCTAAGTGGGAAACACAAGCGAAGTAAAGGACCTACAAAAACAAACACAAAACAATTAAGAAAATGGTAATAGTAACATATTTATCAATAATTACCTTAAATGTGAATGGATTAAAAGCTCCAACCAAAAGACATATGCTTGCTGAATAGATATAAAAACAAGACCCCTACATATGCTGTCTACAAGATACCCACTTCAGACCTAGGAACACATACAGATTGAAAGTGAGGGAATGGAAAAAGACATTCCATGCAAATGGAAATCAAAAGAAAGCTGGAGTAGCATTACTCATATCAGATAAAATAGACTTTAAAATAAAGAATGTCACAAGAGACAAGGCAGGACATGACATAATGATTAAGGGTTCAGTCCAAGAAGAAGGTATAACAATTATAAATATATGTGCACCCAACATAGGAGCACCTCAATACATAAGGCAAATACTAACAGCTATAAAAGAGGAAATCAACAGTAACACAATAATAGAGGGGGACTTTAACACTTCATGTACACCAATGGAAAGATCATCCAAGCAGAAAATTAAAAAGGAAACACAAGCTTTAAATGGCACAATAACAAATAGATTTAACTGATATTTATAGGACATTCCATCCAAGAACAACAAATTACACTTTCTTCTCAAGTGCACCCGGAATATTCTCCAGGATAGATCATATCTTGGGGCAAAACTCAAGCCTCAGAAAATTTAAGAAAATTGAAATCATATCAAGCATCTTTTCTGACCATGATGTTATGAGATTAGAAATAAATTACAGAGAAAAAATGTAAAAAACACAAACACATGGAGGCTAAACAATATGTTACTAAATAACCAAGAGATAACTGAAGAAATCAAAGGAGAAATCAAAAAATAACTAGAGGCAAATGAAAACACAATGATCCAAAATCTATGGGATGCAGCAAAAGCAGTTCTAAGATGGAACTTTATAGCAATACAATCCTACCTCAAGAAACAAGAAAAATATCAAATAAATAATCTAACTTTACACCTAATGGAACTAGAGAAAGAAGAACAAACAAAATGCAAAGTTAGTAGAAGGAGAGAAATCATAAAGATTGGAGCAGAAATAAATGAAATAGAAACAAAGAAAACAATAGCAAAGATCAATAAATCTAAAAACTGGGTTTTTGAGAAGATAAACAAAATTGATAAACCTTTAACCAGACTCATCAAGAAGATGATGGAAAGGACTCAAATCAATAAAATTAGAAATGAAAAAGGAGAAGTTACAATGGACACTGCAAAAATACAAAACATCATTAGAGACTAATACAAGCAACTCTATGCCAATATAATAGACAACCTGGAAGAAATGCAGAATTCTTAGAAAAGTATAACCTTCCAAGACTGAATCAGGAAGAAATAGAAAATATGAACAGACCAATCACAACTAATGAAATTGAAACTGATTAAAAATCTTCCAACAAACCAAAATTCAGGACCAGATGGCTTCACAAGTGAATTCTGTCAAATATTTAGAGAAGATCTAACACCCATCCTTCACAAACTCTTCCAAAATATTGCAGAGGAAGGAAAATTCCCAAACTCCAAAACCAGACAAAGATACCACAAAAAAGGAAATTACAGATCAATATCACTGATGAATATAGAGGCAAAAATCCTCAACAAAATACTAGCAAAAAAAATCCAACAACACATTAAAAGGATCATACACCATGATCAAGTGGGATTTATCCCAGGGATGGAAGGATTCTTCAATATACACAAATCAATAAATGTGATACACCATATCAACAAATTGAAGAATAAATACCATATTATTACCTCAATAGATGCAGAAAAAGCTTTTGACAAAATTCAACACCCATTTATGATAAAAACTCTCCAGAAAGTGGGCATAGAGTGAACCTCCCTCAACATAATACAGGTCATATATGACAAACCCACAGCAAACAGCATTCTCAATGGTGAAAAACTGAAAGCATGTCCTCTAAGATCAGGAACAAGACAAGGATAACCACTCTTGCCACTATTATTCAACATAGTTTTGGAATTCCTAGCCACAGCAATCAGAGAAGAAAAAGAAATAAAAGGAATACAAATTGGAAAATAAGTAAAACTGTCACTGTTTGCAGATGATATGATACTATACATAGAGAATCTTAAAGATGATACCAGAAAACGACTAGAGCTAATCAATGAATTTGGTAAACTTGCAGCTAGAAAGTTAATGCACAGAAATTTCTTGCATTCCTATACACTAACAATGAAAGATCAGAAAGAGAAATTAAGGAAACAATCCCATTCACCATTGCAAAAAAAGAATAAAATAACTAGGAATAAGCTTACCTAAGGAGGTACTCAGAAAACTATAAGACACTGATGAAAGAAATCAAAGATGTCACAAACAGAGGGAGAGACATAACATGTAGTAGAATTGGAAGAATCAATATTGTGAAAATGACTATACTACACAAAGCAATCTACAGATTCAATGCAATCCCTATCAAATTACCAATGGCATTTTTTACAGAGCTAGAACAAAAAATCTTAAAATTTGTATGGAGACACAAAAGACACCAAATAGCTTAAGGAGTCTTGAGGGAAAAAAACGGAGCTGGAGGAATCAGACATCCTGACTTCAGAATACACTACAAAGTTACAGTCAACAAGACAATATGGTACTGGCACAAAAACAGAAATATAGACCAATGCAACAGGATAGAAAGCCCAGAGATAAACCAATGCACACATGGTCAACTAATCTATGACAAAGGAGGTAAGGATATACAATGGAGAAGACAGTCTCTTCAAGAAGTGTTGCTGGGAAAACTGGACAGCTACATGTAAAAGAATGTAATTAGAATACTCCCTAACACCATACACAAAAATAAACTCACCATGGGTTAGAGACGTGAATGTAAGACTGGACACTATAAAACTTTTAGAGGATAACATAGGAAGAACATCCTTTGACATAAATAACAGCAAGATCGTTTTGACCCACTTCCTAGAGAAATGGAAATAAAAACAAAAATAAACAAATGGGACCTAATGAAACTTGAAAGCTTTTGTACAGCAACGGAAACCATAAACAAGACCAAAAGACAACCCTCAGAATGGGAGAAAATATTTGCAAATGAAGCAACTGACAAAGGATTAATCTCCAAAATTTACAAGCAGCTCATGCAGCTCAATATTAAAAAAACAAACAACACAATCCAAAAATGAGCAGAAGACTTACATAGATATTTCTCCAAAGAAGATATACAGATTGTCAACAAACACAAGAAAGAATGCTCAACATCATTAATCATTAGAGAAATGCAAATCAAAACTTCAATGAGGTATCACCTCACATCAGTCAGAATGGCCATCATCAAAAGATCTACAAACAATAAATGCTGGAGAGGGTGTGGAGAAAAGGCAACCCTCTTGCACTGTTGGTGGGAATGTAAATTGATACAGCCACTATGTATAACGGTATAGAGGTTCCTTCAAAAACTGGAAATAGAACTACCATATGACCCAGCAATCCCACTACTGGGCATATACCCTGAGAAAACTATAATTCAAAAAGAGTCATGTACCAAAATGTTCATTGCAGCTCTATTTACAATAACCAGGACATGGAAGCAACCTAAGTGTTCATCAACAGATGAATGGATAAACAAGATATGGCATATATATACAATGGAATATTACTCAACCATAAAAAGAAACGAAATTGAGTTATATGTAGTGAGGTGGATGGACCTAGAGTCTGTCATACAGAGTGAAGTAACTCAGAAAGAGAAAGACAAATACCGTATGCTAACACATATATATGGAATCTAAGAAAAAAAAAAGGGTCATGAAGAACCTAGGGGCAAGATGGGAATAAAGACACTGACCTACTAGAGAATGGACTTGAGTATAAGGGGAAGGGGAAGGGTAAGCTGGGACAAAGTGAGAGTGACATGGACTTATATACACTACCAAATGTAAAATAGATAGCTAGTGGGAAGCAACAGCATAGCACAGGGAGATCAGCTCAGTGCTTTGTGAACACCTAGAGGGGTGGGATATGGAGGATGCGAAGGAGGGAGACACAAGATGGAAGAGATATGGAAACATATCTATATGTATAACTGATTCACTTTGTTATAGGGCAGAAACTAACACACCATTGTAAAGCAATTATACTCCAATAAAGATGTTAAAAAATAATAATAATACAGCCTTGTTCCTCATTTATTTATGTACTATGGCTGTTTCTGTTCCATGATATAGAGTTGAGTAGTTGCAACAGAGATTGTACAGTCCAAATAAACTAAAATATTTACCATGTGAACATTTAAAGTAAAAGAGTGCCAACCCTGGTTTATGGTTTATGCCTCTATTGTAGAACTTACCATGCTGTTTCATAAATATTTGTTTATGTATGCTTGTCATACATAAAATAAGTCAGGAACTGTTTCTACAGTGTTCCATAAATTGCTGCTTAAGTTGAATCCTGCCTTGTTCTTCAAGCTTATTGATTTACTTGCATCCCCTTCAATCTCTACTGACATCTCTATTTGGTTACTTTAATACTCTACAATCATTGTTACCTGGAGACCCTCACACAAGTTGTTCCCTCTGTCCAGAACAATTTTAATTTTGCCATTCACAAGGCAGGCTCTTTGTCACACTTCACATTTCAGCTTAATTGTTACAGCCTCTGAAAGGCCTCCTTCTTGACTATCATATGTAGTCCTTAACCCCCATCCTCCACTCCTATTATTATTCTCTATCAAAATATCTGACTTACATAATTCATAGCAATTAACAAAAGTAGTACTCTTTACATTTTTACTTGCTTATTGTCAGACTACTTTGTGACACTGCAATTTCCATGAAAATGAGCATTACATCTGCTTTTTCATCCCTATATTCTCAAAATACCTAATAATTCTACATCAAACACTAGCATAGTTTCTGGTTCTGAAATTGATAGATCTCTAGTAGACTGAAGAAGAAAAAAAACGACACAAAATAACAATTGAGAAATGAAAAGAGGATACCACTTCAAATCCCATAGACATTAAAAGAATAAGTGACTGTTACAGTGTTATACCTATAAATTCGATAACATAAATTTCAAAGACAAGTTCTTTGAAAATCACAAATTAGCAAACCTGAAAGAAGAAATAGAAATTTTGAAGAAGCTTTTATTAATTAAACTGAAATTATAATCTGAAATCATCCCTAAAGAAAGTTCCATGCACAGATGGCTTCACCAGTGAATTCTATCAAACATTTAAGAAATAAATAAAACGAATCCTATACAAACTCTTTCCGAAAATAAAGAAGGGTGTGATCACAAAATAAAACTGGAGATTCATACCTCTCATAAATAAACAGGAAAAATTCTTAAGAAAATATGAGCAAATTAAATGTTACAATGTGTTAAAAAAATATAATACATTATGACCCATTGGAATTTACCTAGGATTGCAAGTTTAATATCTGAAAAGCAACCAATTTAATAACCATATAATAAAGTAGAAAAAACTTAAGATGATTTCAGTAGATGCAGAAAAAACATTAGACAAAACTTAACTACAATTTATGATTTTTAAGAATATTAGTAAGCTAGAAATAAAAATGTTAAAAAGCAAAAATTGATATTTTAATAATCTAACAATAAAGAAATTTAAAAATTCAAAACCAAAATTAAAAATTTTATTTATACAAGCATCAAGGAAATAAAATTCTTAGAAATTAACAAAAATTGTGAACAACTTATACACTGAAAATCACAAAACATTGCAAAATGAAAGTAATTAAGATCTAAATAAATGGAGAAAGATAATGTGTTCCTGTTAGGACACTCAATTTTGCTAAAATAGAACCTTCTCCAAATTGATCCATCAACTCAATGTAATCCCATTCAAAAATCACAGCAAGCATTTTGTGTAAAGTTATCAAGCTGATTCTAAAATTTATATGGAAAAGCAAGGAACCTTAAAAAGGCAAAACAATTTTGACAAAAACAGATGAAGTGAAAGAACTCACACTACTTGATTTTAAGAATTAATATAAGCTACTATAAGCAAGACAATGTTATATTAGTATAGGAATCAACATATAGATATATGCAACATGAAAGAGAATTTAGAAACAAACTGATAGCTGTTGATCAATTGACTTTTACAAACTTACCAGGGTAAGTCAATGGGGAAAAAGAGTCCTTGCAACAATGGCACTGGTTATTTGTATGGAAATAAAAGAACTTCAACCCTTACTTCACACAGTACGAAATAATTAAACAATAACTTAAATCACAGATCTACATGTAAAAGCTGAAAGTCTAAAACTATTAGAATAAAACATAGGAGAAAATTATTGTGACATATTAAAACTTTTGCTCTTTGAAAGACACAATGAAGAAAATAAAAAGGAGAGTTACAAATTGAGAGAACATATTTGCAGAAAATACATCTGACAAAGAACTTGTTTCCAGATTTAGAAACTCAGAAAACTCAATAAGACAACCAAAAACATTTAAATGGGCACAAAAGAAGATGTACAAGTGGCAAATAAGCACATGAAAAGATGCTCACATTATTACTACAGAAATGAAAACTAACTTCACAATGATATACCACTACCCACTTAACAAAATAGCTAAAATTAAAAAGATTGACAATCCTGAGTTAGTGAAGATGGGGAGCAACTGGAAAACTCATACATTGTTAATAAGAATGAAAGTTGGTACAGCTTCTTTGGAAACAGTTTCTTATGATGTAAGACATAACACAGTATGACCTAGCAATCCCACTTCTATGTGTCTACCCAAGAGAAATGTAAACAAATATAAACATAAAATTGTACATGAGTGTTCATAAAAGCATCATTCACAGTAGTCAAAAACTGAAAACAATTCAAATGACCATGACCGAGTAAATGGATAAAAATTGTGGTATAACCATACTATGGTATACTACTTAACAATAAAATGGAATAAAATACTCATGCATGAAACAACATGAGTGAATTTCAAAAAATATTAAGATAATTGAAAAGAAATTATGTGCAAAAGAAACTTGCATGCTATCTCATTCTTTTCATATGAAATTCTAGTAAATGCCAAAATCTAATGACAGAAAATATTGGATGGGCCAAAAAGTGCCTTCAGCTTTTTAAGTAAAAATAAAAGACACTTTTTAAATTTTTACCAAGAACTTTATTGAACCCTTTTGTTCCACTACCTTTTGCCATTTTTCAGGCAACTTCAAGATGTCCCTCCTAGTGAGGGACATCTTGGTTGCTTCCAAGTTTTGGCAATTATGAATAAAGTTGCTATAAATATCCATGTGTAGGTTTTTCTGGGGACATAAGTTTTTAACTTCTTTGGGTAAATGCTAAGGAGAACAATTGCTGGATGATATACAAAGAGTATGTTAAGTTCTGTAAGAAACCACCAAACTATCTTCCAAAGTGACTTTACCATTTTGCATTCCCATTAACAATGAGAGTTCCTGTTTTCCACATCCTCACCAACATTTGATGTTGTCAGTGTCCTGGACTTCAGCCATTCTGATAGGTGTGTAGTGGTATCACCTTGTTCTTTGAATTTGCATTTCCCTGATGATATGTAATGCAGAGTATCTTTCCAGATGCTTATTTGACATCAGTCTATCTTCTTTGGTGAAGTGCCTGTTAAGGTCTTTGGTCTATTTCTTTTAATCAGTTTGTTTATTTTCTTATTGTTGAGTTTTAAGAGTTCTCTATATTTTGGATAACAGTTCTTTATCAGATATGGCTTTTGTAAATATTTTCTCCCAGTCTCCTGACATATCTTAACTCATCCTCATTCTCTTGACATTGTCTTTCTTAGAACAGAAGTTTTTAATTTTAATAAACTCTATTAATTATTTCTTTCATGAATCATGTCTTTGGTGTTTTATCTAAATTGGTAAAACTTTTCATACTTTATGAAAATGTGTTTAAAATATGAAAATAAATTCATATTGATATACAAATTGGGCAGTGAGCTAGACATTTGCTAAAGAGGTGAAGAAATGTGTAAAGTGAATATGGCATTAAACAATCTCCAGCCCCATATCAGTTATTGAATGCCAGAAAGAGGGCATAAACTTGGAGTGGATAGCTCACTCACTGAGAGCTGGCAGCTGTGAGCCAGCAGCTGGTAACACTGCTCACAGCCAGGGGAATAATCACCTTGAGGGCCAGGGGACTACTCACAATACCATAACTGAAGTAACTCTTCCTGGAACATTGTTTGATTTGCCTCATTCTTTAAAGTAATAAATTTCCAAATGTTATAAAAATTCTAGTCTCAAGAATGAAGACAACCAAAAAACAGTAGTCAGAAGAGAAAATAAAGGCAAATACTTGAAAGCTGGTGATAAATCTAACTTTTAGAACTTATAAGCTTCAAAATCACTGGAAATAGCAAAAATTGAGTAATATGTGTTTGTGGAAGCAAAATTATTTAATATAAGTAAAGTAATTCCATCAGAAAAAGATTTTTCTGAGCTTCCCTTGTGGCGCAGTTGTTGAGAGTCCGCCTGCCGTTGCAGGGGACATGGGTTCGTGCGCCGGTCCGGGAAGATCCCACATGCCGCGGAGTGGCTAGGCCCATGAGCCATGGCCGCTGAGCCTGCGCATCCGGAGCCTGTGCTCCGCAACGGGAGAGGCCACAACAGTGAGAGGCCTGCATACTGAAAAATAAAAAAAAAAAGATTTTTCTGTCAAGCACCTTAAATTGTTACATTTTTCAACAACATTGGAAGAATCTAGCATGTCCCACTTTGCTTTTATATCACCTTGTTACTCTGTAAAAATTGCAGTTAACCTGAGAGGTGATAGTAGGTGGTCCAAGCTGAGGTTTTGAGACCATTTACAGCCTTTGGCACAGACAATAATCTTAGAAACACAACTCTATGGGACCTCCTATAGTAGATGTTTACTCCTAGATAAAAATCTATTTCTAAGTGAGACCTTCAAGGAGGTTGAGGAGTGAGACGTTGAGATCACCTTCCTTCCTGCAAATACATCAGAAATGCATCTAGATGTGGAACAACTCTGACAGAACACCTACTGAATTCTGACTGAAAACCTAAGACTTCTCAAAAGGCAAGAAACTCCCCACGTACCTGGGTAAGGCAAAAAAAAAAAAGAAAAAACAGTGACAAAAGAATTGGGAGAGGACTTGCACCAGTGAGAGTGAGCTGTGAAGGAGGAAAGGTTTCCACACACTAGGAAGCCCCTTCACTGGCAGAGACAGGGGGTGGTTGGAGGGAATCTTCGGAGCCACAGAGGAGAGTACAATAATAGGGGTGCAGAGGGCAAAGCAGAGAGATTCCTTCACAGAGGATGGGTGCCGACCAGCACTCAGCAGCCGGAGAGGATTGTCTGCTCACCCACTGGGGCAGGCGGGGGCTGGGAGCTGAGACTCTGGCTTCAGAGGTCAGATCCTAGGGAGAGGACTGGGGTTGGCTGCGTGAACACAGCCTGAAGGGGATAGTGTGCCACAGCTAGCAAGGAGGGAGTCCAGGAAAATGTCTGGAGCTGCTGAAGAGGCAAGAGACCATTGTTTCAGGGTGCACAAGGAGAGGAGATTCAGAGCATGGCCTAAACAAGCTCCAGAGACAGGCACGAGCCACGGCTATCAGCACAGACACCAGAGACGGGCATGAAATGCTAAGGGTGCTGCTGCAGCCACCAAGAATCCTGTGTGCAAGCACAGGTCACTATCCACACTGCCTGTTACAGGAGACTGTGCAATCTGCCACTACCAGGGTCCATGATCCAGAGACTACTTCCCCAGGAGAACACAGGGTGCACCACAGGTGGTTGCAAAGTCACACCAGCCTCTGCCATCACAGGCTCACCTCACATTCCATACCTCTCCCTCCCCATGGCCTGAGAGAGCCAGAGCCCCCTAATCAGCTGCTACTCTAACCCTGTCCTGTCTGAGCAAAGAACAGACGCCCTCAGGTGACCTACACACAGAGGCATGGCCAAATCCAAAGTTGAAACCCAGGAGCTTGTGAACAAAGAAGAGAAAAGGAAATATCTCCCAGCAGCATCAGGAGCAGTGGATTAAATCTCCACAATCAACTTGATGTATCCTGCATCTCTGGAATACCTGAATAGAAAATGAATCATCCCAAAATTGAGGTGGTGGACTTTGGGAGCAATTATATATAATTTTTGTTTCCTTTTTCCCTTTTTGTGAGTGTGTATGTGTATGCTTCTTTGTGTGATTTTGTCTGTATAGCTTTGCTATTACCATTTGTCCTGGGGTTCTGGCTGTCTGGTTTTTTGTTGTTGTTTTTAGGGGTTTTTAGTATAGTTTTAGTGCTTGTTATCATTGGTGGATTGGTTTTTTGGTTTATTTGCTCTCTTCTTTCTTTCTTTCTTTTTTTCTCTTTTATTGCTTTATATTTTTTAATAATTAGTTTTTATTTTAATAATTTTATTGTATTTTTATTTCTCTCTTTTTTCTTTTTTTATTAATTTTAATTTTTTAATAATTATTTTTTCTTTAATAACTTTATTTTATTTTGTTTTATTTTTTTGCTTTCTTTCTTTTTTTTCTCCCTTTTCTTCTGAGCCATGTGGCTGATAGGGTCTTTGTGCTCCAGTCAGGTGTCAGGTCTGTGTCTCTGAGGTGAGAGAGCCGAGTTCAGGACATTGGTCCACCAGAGACATCCCAGCTCCACATAATATTAAATGACAAAAGCTCTCCCAGAGACCTCCATCTCAATGCTAAGACCCAGCTCCACTCAATGACCAGCAAGCTACAGTGAAGGATACACTATGCCACACAACAAGCAAGACAGTAACACAACCCACCTATTAGCTGAGAGGCTACCTAAAATCATAATAAGGTCACAGACACCACAAAACACACCACTGGACGTGGTCCTGCCCACCAGAAAGAAAGATCCAGCCTCATCCACCAGAACACAGGCACTGGTCTCCTACCACCAGGAAGCCTACACAACCCACTGAACTAAACTTAGCTACTGGGGGCAGACATCAAAAACAATAGTTAATATGAACCTGCAGCCTGTAAAAAGGAGACAGAAAACACAGTAAGTTAAGCAAAATGAGAAGACAGAGAAACACACAGCAGATGAAGGAGCAAGGTAAAAATCCACCAGACCAAACAAATGAAAAGGAAATAGGCAGTCTACTTAAAAAAGAATTCAGAGTAATGATAGTAAAGATGATCCAAAATCTTGGAAATAGAATGGAGAAAATGCAAGAAACGTTTAACAAAGACCTAGAAGAACTAAAGAGCAAACAAACAATGATAAGCAACATAATAAATGAAATTAAAAATTCTCTAGAAGGAATCAATAGAAGAATAACTGAGGCAGAAGAACGGATAAGTGACCTGGAAAATAAAATAATGGAAATAACTACCACAGAGCAGAATAAAGACAAAAGAATGAAAAAAATTGAGAACAGTCTCAGAGATCTCTGGGACAACATTAAATGCACTAACATTTGAATTATAGGGGTCCAAGAAGAAGAAGAGAAAAAGAAAGGGGCTGAGAAAATATTTGAAGAGATTACAGTTGAAAACTTCCCTAATATGGGAAAGGAAATAGTTAATCAAGTCCAGGAAGCACAGAGAGTCCCATACAGGATAAGTCCAAGGAGAAACACACCAAGACACACATCAATCAAAGTATCAAAAATTAAATACAAAGAAAAAATATTGAAAGCAGCAGGGAAAAAACAACAAATAACATACAAGGGAATCCCCCATAACGTTAACAGCTGATCTTTCAGCAGAAACTCTGCAAGCCAGAAGGGAGTGGCAGGATATATTAAAGTGATGAAAGGGAAAAACCTACAACCAAGATTACTCTACCCAGCAAGGATCTCATTCAGATTTGATAGAGAAATTAAAACCTTTACAGACAAGCAAAAGCTAAGAGAATTCAGCACAACCAAACCAGCCTTACAACAAATGCTAAAGGAACTTCTCTAGGCAGAAAACACAAGAGAAGGAAAAGACCTACAATAATAAACCCAAAACAATTAAGAAAATGATAATAGGAACATACATATCAATAATTACCTTAAATTTAAATGGGTTAAATGCTCCAACCAAAAGGTATAGATTGGCTGAATGGATACAAAAACAAGACCTGTACATACTGAAAAAGAGGTTAAGGAAAAAGATATTCCATGCAAAAGGAAATCAAAAGAAAGATGGAGTAGTAATTCTCATATCAGACAAAATAGACTTTAAAATAAAGACTGTTACAAGAGACAAAGAAGGACACTACAAAATGATCAAGGGATCAATCCAAGAAGAAGATGTAAAAATTGTAAATATTTATGCACCCAACATAGAAGCACCTCAATACATAAGGCAAGTAGTAAAAGCCATAAAAGGGGAAATGGACAGTAGCAAAATCATAGCAGGGGATTTTAACACCCCAATTTCACCAATGGACAGATCATCAATGAAAATAAATAAGGAAACACAAACTTTAAATGACACATTAAACAAGATGGACTTAATTGATATTTATAGAACATTCCATCCAAAACCTAGAGAATACACTTTATTCTCAAGTGCTCATGGAAAATTTTCCAGGATAGATCATATCTTGGGTCACATATCAAGCCTTGGTAAATTGTATCAAGTATCTTTTCTGACCACAATGCTATGAGACTAGATATCAGTTACAGGAAAAAATCTTTAAAAAATACAAATACATGGAGGTTAAACAATACACTACTTAATAACAAAGAGATCACTAAGAAATCAAAGAGGAAATTTAAAAATACCTAGAAAGAAATGACAATGAAAACACGACTAACCAAAACCTATGGGGCACAGCAAAAGCATTACTAAGAGGGAAGTTTACAGCAATACAATGCTACCTCAAGAAACAAGAAATATCTCAAATAAACAACCTAACATTACACCTAAAGCAATTAGAGAAAGAAGAACAAAAAACCGCAAAGTTAGCAGAAGGAAAGAAATCATATAGATCAGATCAGAAATAAATGGAAAAGAAATGAAGGAAACAATACCAAAAATCAATAAAACTAAAACCTGGTTGAGGAGAGAAACAAAATTGATAAACCATTAGTCAGACTCATCAAGAAAAAAAGGAAGAAGACTCTAGTCAATAGAATTAGAAATCAAAAAAGGAAAGGTAACAATGGACACTACAGAAATACAAAGGATCATGAGAGATTACTACAAGCAACTATATGCCAATAAAATGGACAACCTGGAAGAAATGGACAAATTCTTAGAAAAGCACAAACTTCTGAGACTGAACCAGGAAGAAATAGAAAATATAAACAGACCAATCACAAACACTGAAATTGAGGCTGTGATTAAAAATCTTTCAACAGGGGCTTCCCTGGTGGCGCAGTGGTTAAGAATCAGCCTGCCGATGCAGGGGACACAGGTTCGTGCCCCAGTCTGGGAAGGTCCCACATGCCGTGGAGTGGCTGGCTCTGTGAGCCATGGTCGCTGAGCCTGTGCTCCACAACGGGAGAGGCCACAACAGTGAGAGGCCCACGTACAGAAAAAAAAAAAGTTTCAACAAACAAAAGTCCAGGACCAGATGGCTTCACAGGTGAATTCTATCAAACATTTAGAGAAGAGCTAACACATATCCTTCTCAAACTCTTCCAAAAAATAGCAGAGGGAGGAACACTCCCAAACTCATTCTAAGAGGCCAACATCGACCTGATACCAAAATGAGACAAAGATGTCACAAAGAAAGAAAACTACAAGCCAATATCACTGATGAACATAGATGCAAAAATCCTCAACAAAATACTAGCAAACAGAACCCTACAACACTTTAAAAGAATCATAAACCATGATCAAGTGGGTTTAATCTAAGAATGCAAGGATTCTTCAATATATGCAAATCAATCTACGTGATACACCATATTAACAAATTGAAGGAGAAAAACTGTATGATCATCTCAATAGATGCAGAAAAATCTTTCAACAAAATTCAATGCCCATTGATGATAAAAGCCATCCAGAAAGTAGGCATAAAGAGAAGTTACCTCAACAAAATAAAGGCCATATATGACAAACCCACAGCCACCATCATTCTCTAAGTTGAAAAACTGAATCCATTTTCACTAAGATCATGAACAAACAAGGTTGCCCACTCTCACCACTATTATTCAACATAGTTTTGGAAGTTTTAGTCACAGCAATCAGAGAAGAAAAAAAAAATAAAAGGAAACCAAATTGGAAAAGAAAAATTAAAGCTGTCACTGTTTGCAGATGACATGATACTATACATAGAGAATACTAAAGATGCTACCAGAAAACTGCTAGAGCTAATCAATGAACTTGGTAAAGTAGCAGGATACAAAATTAATGCACAGAAATCTCTTGCATTCCTATACACTAATGATGAAAAATCTGAAAGAGAAATTAAGAAAACACTCCCACTCACCATTGCAACAAAAAGAATAAAATACCTAGGAATAAACCTACCTAAGGAGACAAAAGACCTGTATTCAGAAAACTGTAAGACACTGATGAAAGAAATTAAAGATGTTACAAACAGATGGTGAGATATACCATGTTCTTGGATTGGAAGAATCAACATTGTGAAAATGACTCTACTACCCAAAGCAGTCTACAGATTCAATGCAATCCCTATCAAACTACCAATGGCATTTTTCACAGAACTAGAACAAAACATTTCAAAATTTGTATGGAAACAAAGAAGACTGTGAATAGCCAAAGCAATCTTGAGAAAGAAAAATGGAGCTGGGGGAATCATGCTCCCTGACTTAAGAATATACTACAAACTACAGTAATCAAGACAGTATCGTACTGGCACAAAAACTGAAATATGGATCAATGGAACAGGTTAGAAAACCCAGAGATAAAGCCATGCACATATGGTCATCTTATCTTTGATAAAGGAGGCAAGAGTATACATTGGAGAAAGACAGTCTCCTCAATAAGTGGTACTGGGAAAACTGGACAGCTACATGTAAAAGAATGAAAATGGAACACTCCCTAACACCATACACAAAAATAAACTGAAAATGGATTAAAGACCTAAATGTAAGGCCAGACACTATCAAATTCTTTGAGGAAAACATAGGCAGAACACTTTATGACATAAAGTACAGCAAGATCCTTCTTGACCCACCTCCTAGAGAAATGGAAATAAAAACAAAAATAAACACATGAGACCTAATGAAACTTGAAACTTTTGCACAGCAAAGGAAACCATAAATAAGACAAAAAGACAACCCACAGAATGGGAGAAAATATTTGTAAATGAAACAACTGACAAAGGAGTAATCTCAAAAATTTCAAGCATCTCATGCAACTCAATAGCAAAAATACAAAAAACCCAAACCAAAAATGGGCAGAAGACCTAAATAGACATTTCTCTAAAGAATATATACAGATTGCCAACAAATACAGGAAAGAATACTCAACATCACTAACCATTAGAGAAGTGCAAATCAAAATTATGAGGTATCACCTCACACCAGTCATAATGGCCATCATCCAAAAATCTACAAACAATGAATGCTGGAGAGGGTGTGGAGAAATGGGAACCCTCCTGCACTGTTGGTGGGAATGTAAATTGATACAGCTACTGTGGATAACAGTATGGAGGTTCCTTAGAAAATTAAAAATAGAATTACCATATGACCCAGCAATTCCCATTACTGGGCATGTACCCTAAGAAAACCAAAATTCAAAAAGAGTCATGTACCACAATCTTCATTGCAGTTCTATTTACAGTAGCCAGGACATTCAAGGAACCTAAGTGTCCTTCAACAGTTGAATGGATAAAGATGATGTGGCACATATATACAATGAAATATTACTCAGCCATTAAAAGAAACAAAATTGAATTATTTGTAGTGAGGTGGATGGACCTAGAGTCTGTCATACGGAATGAAGTAAGTCAGCAAGAAAAAAACAAATACCATACGCTAACACATATATATGGAATCTAAGAAAAAAAAATGGTTCTTGTTAACCTAGGGACAGGACAGGAATAAAGACTCAGATATAGAGAATGGACTTGAGGACAGGGTAGGGGGAATGTTAAGCTGGGATGAAGTGAGAGAGTGGCATGGACTACTGTATACTACCAAATGTAAAATAGATAGCTAGTGGGAAGCAGCCACATAGCACAGGGTGATCAGCTCATTGCTTTGTGATGACCTAGGGGTGGGATAGGGAGTGTGGGAAGAAGACACAAGAGGGAAGTGATATGGGGATATATGTATATGTATAGCTGAGACACTTTCTTATAAAGCAGAAACTAACACACAATTGCGAAGTGATTATACTCCAATAAAGATGTTTAAAAAAAAAAGTCTTTCTATACTGAAGAGCTAAGTTATCTGAAATACCTCTGTATTAAGAAATATTTCTAGGAGAATAATCATTTGGAATTAGATATTCAGTGTTATTTATTATAGTTTTTATTCTAACATTTTATTTAAACTAAGGGAAAATATATTGTCCATATTACAAATGCACAAGAAAACAAACACTATTGTTATTTAGTGATTAATGATAAGGACAATGTTGACTACAAAGAGAAAATGTGAACTGATTTTTAACTTTATTTTATGAATTAATAACTCACTGATGGATTCAAAACTTGAGCTGATTTAAAGACATAATCTTAACATTTCCATAAGTGGAAAAAAAAACACAATGAAAAGTTACATAGTTTGTGTCATTTGTTATTTGGAATGTTCAGTGTATATACTCATATTCAAAATATTCTTAGGCTATGGTATAAATTGTACTTTTTCCTACAAAAATATATTCATTTGCTACAAAGAGGGTTATACTCAGAATATATGTTACTAAAATGAAAAGTATGTCATTTACAAACACAAAAATTAGCATGGGTTACTGTGCAAGGCAAAAAGACATACTTATTAAGAACACAAAATTCATAATGCTTTATAAATCTAATTTCAAATAATAGCCCAAGTAAATTTAACTTTGAATTAGTGACATGATTTTTTTTCGAATACTATGTCTAGATTATTTCCTGTCTCATTTATGCTTGTAGAAGATAGAATTAAAATGTGATTCATATCACTAATAATATTATTGCTGTTTCCTGAAAAGGAAGCTCATCCACCTGCACTGACACTTAAAGAAATGAAGGTCAACATAGATTGTCTTTCTGTAAACTAGATTACTGTCTTGAGGTAAATTTTAGTGAAAAATGGCTTTTATCTTCTCTAAATTATCTACTGAACATTTAAAGGGACTGTAAATGACAAGCATAAGTTCAAATGACAAGAAAATAGGAAGAATGAAATAGTACAGTCTTAACATGTGAGACCAGACATTAAAAGGTAATTCATAAGCAGTATAGATTACTTTAATATAGAGTTCATGTACACCAATGTAATATATCCAAACACAGAGAATATTTTCATTTTATTTGTTCATAGAGGAGTTTTCCCAATAGTTTTTCTCTCCAATTTTTAGGCTTCCATTGAATGGATTTTTAGTTTTTGCATTTTAAGATAGGAATAGACTTATTTTAAGATAATCTACTTAACTTTTTAAACTCTCCTATCTAATATGTCAGCTATGTACAAAACAATGCATATGTATATTTTAAACAATAACACAATAAAAATGAACTGAACGCCCATATATTCATCATCCAGCTCAAGAATGGAACATCTGGGAGTAACCAAGATAGTGGAGCAGGAAGACCCTGAGCTCACCCTCCTCTCATGAGTACAACAAAATTACATTTATTTACAGAACAACTATCACTGAGAACAGATCTGAAGACTTGCAGAAAAGGTATCCTACAACTAAAGATACAAAGAACGAACCACAATGAGAAAAGTAGGAGGGACAGAGGCATGGTATAGTCAATACTCATACTACCAGGGTGGAGGCTCACAAATGAGAGGATAATTACAACTGCAGAAGTTCTCCCCATGTAGTGAGAGGTCCAAGTCCCATATTTGCCACTCCAGCCAGGGGTTTTGCACCAGGAGTAGAGCTCCCAGAGCATTTGGCTTGGAAGACCAGCAGGGCTTACTTTAGGGAGAAGAAGAGGGCTGTAGGAAATAGACAGTCTACTCTTAAAGGGCACACACAAATCTCACATGCTCTGAGACCCAAGGCAGAAGTAATAATTTGAAGGAATCCTGGGTCAGACTCACTCACTGATCTTGGGGAGCCTCCCAAAGAGGCAGAAGACAACTCTGAAATTAACCCTGGTACATATACACTGGCAGAATTCACTTTAGGGAACTCATCCTACCATGAGGATACTGGTGCTGGTAAGCACTATTATGGAAACCTCAGTCTAGCTTTTTAATGTGAGGACCTAGCTTTGTCCACCAGCCAGTAGGCACCAGTCCAGGGATATCCCAGACCAATCAGCTAGCTAGACATGGACACAGTCACACCCACCAGCAGACCAGCTACCATAGGACATCCTGAGCCCCCAACCATCCCAGAATCTAACCTCAGAGGCCTCAGAACCTGGCACCACCCATGAGTGGGCCAGAACTAGACCCAGAAGTCCCTGGGTCCCAGCCCAACCAACCAACAGGCCAACATCAGCTCTGGGACCCCTGTGCTCCATGGCCAATGGATGCAGGACATAACTTTGCTAACCAATGGGCTGGCACTAGCCCCAGGACCTGGCCTCACCCACTAGAGGGTAAGGACCAGCCCCAGGACCCCCAGGGCCTTGATCTTGACCTCTGGACCCCACAGCCAGTGATTTTAAAATCTGGCCTATCCACCAAGAGGCTGGCATCACCCCAAGACACCATGGACCATGATCCTGTCCATCAGCAGGCCAACACTGGCTCTGGAACCCCTGACTCCACAGCCAACCAACACTAAACCTGGGTCTCCCCACCAGTGGGCCAACACTAGCCCCAGGAGCCATGAGGGTTCTGCAGCCAGCCACCTCATTACCTGGCCCTAGCCATAAGCAGACCAACACCAGGACCAGGACTCCCCTATCCTTATGGCAAGTTGTGCCAGGACCTGGCCCCAACCACTAGCAGCCAACAGCCTCCACACAAGGTAGGGCCTGGCAACTAAACAAACTGTGGACCAGCCATGCCTATCTGCATTCCACACTTGTCAACCTACCACAACAGGAGGACCCACCCATCCTACATAGAGGATACCCATAAAGCATATAACTCTAATCACCAGAGAGGAGTGTGTTGTTAGGCTACACAGGACTTCTCCTATATAAGGATACTTCTCCAAGATCAGGAAACATAACCAACCTACCAAATACACAGAAATAAAAGCAATTAATTTGGCAAAATGAGGTGACAGAAGAATATGTTCTATAAAAAGAAACAAGATAAAACCGCTGAAGGGAGAAAAAGAAGAAAGGAACAGAAAAGAACTACATAAACAACCCACAAACAATTAACAAAATGGCAATAAGTATATGCTTATCAATAGTTAATTTTAATGTAAATAAACTAAATGCACCAGTCAAAAGACACATAGAGTGGCTGAATGGATAAAAAAAAAAAAAAAAAAAAAAAAGACCCATATACAAGAAACTCACTTCAGATCTAAAGACACAAGCAGACTGAAATTGAAGGGATGGAAAAAAGGGTATTCCATTCAAATGGAAATGAAAAGAAAGTTGGGGTAGCAATACTTATATCAGATAAAATAGATTTTAAAACAAAGACTAACGAACAAGAGACAAAGCAGGACATTACATAATGATCAAGGGATCAATCAAAGAAGATATAACAATTGTAAATATATATGTACCCAACATAGAAGCACCTAAAAACATAAAGCAAATATTAACAGACATAAAGGGAGAAATTAACAATAACACAATAATAGTAGGGGACTTTAACACCCTACTAACATCAATGGACAGATCATCCAGACAGAAAATCAATAAGTCATTATACCAGATGCACTTAATAGATATATATAGAACATTCCATCCAAAAACAGCATTCTTTTCATGTGCACATGGAACATTCTCTAGGGTAGATCACATGCTAGGCTACAAAATAAATTACCATAAATTAAAAATTTTGAAATTCTATCAAGCATATTCTCGATGAAAATGCTATGAGAATAGAAACCAACTACAAGGGAAAAAAGCTGCAACAAAAGATATGTGGAGGCTAAACAATATGCTACTAAACAACCAATGGGGTCACTGAAGAAATAAAAGAAGAAATGAAAAAATACCTGGAAATAAATGAAAATGAAAACATGACTCAAATGCTATGTGATGCAGCAAAAGCAGTTCCAAGAGGGAAGTTTATAGTGATACAAGCCTACCTCAGGAAACAAGGAAAACCTCAAATAAACAAATTAAGCTTACACCTAAAGGAACTTGAAAATGAAGAATAAACAAATCCCAAAGTTGGTAGAAGGAAAGAAATCATAAAGATCAGAGCATAAATAAATGAAATAGACACTAAAATAATAATAGAAAAGAATAATGAAACTAAGAGATGATGCTTTGAAAAGATAAACAAAACTGATAAAGCTTTAGCAAGACTCATCAGGGGAAAAAAGGGAGAAGGTGAAAATAAATAAAATTAGAAACAAAAATGGAGAAGATACAGCCAACACTGCAGAAATACAAAGGATTACAAGAATACTGCTATTATACACTAAAAAAAATGGACAACCAAGAAGAAATGGACAAATTCCTAGAAACGTATGATCTCACATAACAGAACCAGGAATGAATAGAAAAATATGAGCAGACCAATGACCAGTAATGAAATTGAATTAGTAATTAAAAAAAAAAAACTTCCAGAAAACAAAACTCCAAGACCAGGTGTCTTCATAGGTGAATTCTACCAAACATTTAGAGAAGAGTTAACAGCTATGCCTCTCAAACTATTCCAAAAAAAAAATTACACAGGAAAGAATGCTTCCAAACTCATTCTATGAAGACAGAACCACCCTGATACCAAAGCCAGAAAAACACATCACAAAAATAGAAAATTACAGGTCTATGTTGCTGATGAACATAAATGCAAAAAATCCTCAACAAAATATTAGCAAACTGAATTCATCAATGTATTAGAAAGATCATACCCCATAATCAAATGGGATTTATCCCAGGGATGCAAGAATGGTTCAATATCTACACTAAGGAAAGGAGGGGTCCTTTTTATATTGAGTGGGCTATAGTTGTAGAAGGGGGACTACTATGGCATTCAGTAGAAGGACACAGCCAACCTTGCCTACTCAGCAAGAAAAGACCCAAAGGAATAGTTACTCTGACTTCAAACTCCTTCTATCCCTTTTTATCTCCTAGTGTCTCCCATTGTGTAATACTAAATTCAACCAGAAAAAAATGTCCAGGAAGAGTAACTGACACAGTTTATACAAGTCATACTTTTGGGGCATAAAGCAGGGTGGAAACAAGTATATGTGTGTGTGCATGCACCTGTGTGAGTATATTACCTACTATGTGCATAACCTTTTTTTTTATTTTTATTTTATATTGGAGTAAGCACTTCATATGCTCTCTCCTTAAGTTTCATAAAAATCCTGGGGATAGATATATTTATCACTTGTTTAAAAATAAGGAAACTCAGGTTAGATAAAATATTTATGATCATGTAAGCAAGTTGCAAGCTGGGTTTTCAATTCAAGACTTTTTTAAAAGAATGCTACTACTCTAAAATGTATTTTTCCCTTCAACAAAGAGACAATATCACACAGTATGATAAATTACTAGAAGCATACTATTAAAATAAAATACATGAAAAAGCTTCTCACTATCCCTACAATTGTTTATTTAATGCTATTGTAATGTTATATTTAATGCATTAAGATAAGTAAAAACACAGTATATCTATTTGAAAGGAGATAAAATGATCATTATTCCCAGACAGTATTATGGCAATTAAAACAATTAAAATAAAGTCAATTGAAATATATTAGAATAAATATTAGTTCAGTAAGGCAGTCAGTTACAACTATATATAGACCTAGTTAAATAGCTTTCCCATATACTTGCAATACTTAGAAAATACAATGATTTGAAAAGTTTTAAGAGAATAGATCCTAAAAGTTCCCATCAGAAGGAAAAAAAAATTGTATCTATATGGGATTGTGGATGTTAATTAAATTTGTGGCAATCATTTCATAATACATGTAAGTCAAGTCATTATGCTGTACATCTTAAATTTATACAGTGCTGTATATCAATTATAGCTCAATAAAACTGAAAGAAAAAAGTACTTCTTAAATTGTGCCCCCTAATTTCCTTTGAGCCTGGTGCTGAAAAAAAATACAATAAGAAAATTATGCATTTATAACATTCACAAAAAGATATAAAAGCTATATGAAATTATATGAAACTCTATTGAGTCACAAAAGAAGACTAAAAAAATGCAAAATATTCGCCATGTTCCTGAATGAGAAAGTTACTATTTTATATATATATATGTATTATTTTATATATATAATTAATTAAAAAAATAGTAAGACTAGTAAGAACTAAAAAAATAGTAAGAAATTATCTTACCAGATATCAACACACACCATAAAGCTAAGGTTATTTTTAATTCAGATGAATTTGGCATAAGAGTAGACATCAATAAAACAATAGTTAGCCCAAGTATATAAGGTTAACATGTGACCAAATTGCATAACAAAGCAATAATTATGACTGAAATGTCCAAGAATTTAAATGATAATATGAAGATTTTGGCAAAGAACCATAAACTATAGAAAAGAGTCCACTGAAGTTTCTAGAAATGACAAGTGCAGTAACTGAAATTAAGAACTCCATGAATGAACTAAAAAGAACTGGTGAACAGGAAAATAAGAGCAAAAAAATACACAAGATGAGACAAAATGATGGCAAATACAAGATATTTTCCAATGATGGAAACAAGATAGAAAACATATAAGACATTATAAGAAATTCTAACATATGAATAAGTGGAGTTCCAGAAGGGTAGCATAAAGAGAGCTCATCAGGAGCAACATTTGGTAAATTAATGGTTAAAATTTTTCCAAAACTAAGGAAATCAAACCTGAACTTTGAGAAGAACTACAGAGACTTCCCTGGTGGCACAGTTGTGAAGAATCTACCTGCCAATGGAGGGGACACAGGTTCAAGCCCTGGTCTGGGAAGACCCCACATGCTGCAGAGCAACTAAGCCCATGCGCCACAACTACTAAGCTTGCATTCTAGAGCCCACGAGCCACAACTACTGAGCCCGTGTGCCAAAACTACTGAAGCCTGCATGCCAAGAGCCCATGCTCTGTGCAAGAGAAGCCACCACAATGAGAAGCCTGCACTCTGCAACAAAGAGTAGCCCCCGCTCACTGCAACAAGAGAAAGCCCACAAGCAGCAATGAAGACCCAAAGCAGCCCAAAACAAATAAATACATAAATTTATTAAGAAAAAAGAAGAAGAAGAACTACAAACTGAAGATGAAAAAAAATCAAATTTTGGGTTAATCACAGTAAAAATTTTAAAACCAAAGAGAAAAATCTTAAAAACATCTAAGAAGGGGCTTCCCTGGTGGTGCAGTTGTTGAGAATCTGCGTGCTAACACAGGGGACACAGGTTCGAGCCCTGGTCTGGGAGAATCCCACATGCTGTGGAGCAACTAGACCCATGAGCCACAACTACTGAGCCTGCGCATCTGGAGCCTGTGTTCTGGAACAAGAGAGGCTGCAACAGTGAGAGGCCAGCGCACCACGATGAAGAGTGCACCGGCTTGCCACAACTAGGGAAAGCCCTCGCACAGAAATGAAGATGCAACATGGCAAAAATAAATAAATAAGTAAATAAACTCCTACCCCCAACATCTTTTAAAAAAAAAATCTAAGAAAAAGTAAAGTCTTATTACTTTCAAAAGAGGAACAAAGGCATAACAATGAACGAGACAGATAGCTGACTTTGTAGTTGAAACAAAGCCATAAAGAGATAAAAGAAAATGACTGCCAATCTCAAATTCCATTCTAAGCAAAAAAAAAAAAATTTTTTTCCAAAAATAAAGAACAAATATAGGCATTTTTCTAACAAATAAAACTTGAAAGAATTTTCTATCAAGAGACCACACTAAAGAAAATATTAAAGGGTATACTTCAGGCAGAAAAAAAATGAAGAGATGAAAATGTTAAAACTGTGGGTAACTGAGAAAAAAAAAAGACTCTTTGAAGTCTTAGTAATACTGATTTGTAGGATTTATACACAGAGTAGAAAGATTTCCAGATCCCACCATCTCTCAACCAAAATAGTCATGGTTTTATTTGTTTAACACATTATTTATCTGTATAAAGTTTATTCTGAAATGAGCTCTACAGCTAGACTTGTTAAAAACCCAGTAAGCTTCAATAAGTTCTATTACCTAAAACAAACATAACATTAAAAAAGCAATTGAAGGAAAATTGCAATAAATATATAAAAATGCCAGGCAGGCTTTTCTTTTTTAGCAACTTACAAATTGATTTTTAAAATTCATATGAATATACAAAGGACTAAAGATAACCTAAAACAATTTTGGAAAAAGAACAACAAAATGGAAGATTCACACACCTGATTTCAAGACATATTTAAAAACTATAGTAATCAAGACACTGTAATACTAGACTAACATAGACATATGTCAACAAAATATAAATTCCAGAAGTAGACCCACACATATATGCACAAATAATTTCCACCAAAACTACAAAGGCAGTGCAATCCAGAAAGAGTACTCTTTTCAAAAAATGTACTGGAATAATTGAATATCAATGAACAAAACAAACAAACAAATAAATAAATAAATAGAAAACTTCTAATCATACTTTATACCATTTGCAAAAATTAACTCAAAATGGATAATAGACTTAAATGCAAAACCTAAAACTATAAAACTTGTAGAAGAAAACATATAATCAACCCTTTGAGATTTTTAGTAGGGCAAACATTTCCTAGATATAATATCAAAAGCATGATTCATAAAAGAAAAATTATTAAATTGGATTTAATCAAAATTAAGTACTTCTACTTTTTGAATCACTGTGAAGATAACGAAAAAGAGAAGCCAAAGACTGGGAAAATATTTACAAAACATATATCTGATATATGTTCAAATATATGTTCAGAATATATAAAAATCCTCAATATTTGTGCAAATATTTTCCCTTTTTAAAATTGAGTTTTCACTTTTAAAATGTACAAAGTATTTGTGCAAGTATTTCACCAAACAATATAGATGAATGACAAATAAATACATTAAATATCATTAGTCATTAGGGAAGTACAAATTAAAATCATGATATATCACTACACACCTATTAGAATTATTAAAATTTAAAGAATGGCCAAATTAAGATTTGACAAGAATGCAAAGGAACTAGAACTCTCATAAACTAATAGTGAAAATGTCTTGTGGTACAAGAGTTTTGAAAAACGGTTTGGCAATTTCTTAAAAAGTTCAACATACACTCACCATAGACTAAGTTGCTCCATTTCTAGGTTTTAACTTAATAGAAATGAAGACAAATGCCCATGCCAATACTTGTACATGAATTTTCATAGCAGCTTTATGTAATAGCCAAAAACTAAAAACAAACCAAATGTCTATCAACAGATGAATAAACTGTTGTATATTCATAGGGTGGATTACTATTCAAAAAAAAAATAAAGAAATGAACTACTGATACACAAAACAACATGAATGAATCTCCAGATTAATTGTGTTGAGTGAAAGAGCCAGATTAAAATACAGTATATACTATATGATTCAATGTATATAAAATCCTAGAAAATATAAACTAATCTATAGTGGCAGAAAGCTGATTAGTGATTGCTTGGGCACAGGGTATAAGGTTGGGCAAAAGGAAAGGACTACAAAGTTGCACAAGGAAACTCTTGAGAATGATGAATATGTTCATTATTTTGATTGTGATAATCGTTTCATAGATGTATACATGCATCAAGACATTAAACTGAATGCTTTAAAATATGCATTTTATTGTATGTAAATTTTACCTCAATAAAGCTGTTTATATTAATAAGATATGATATATATTATATAGTAATATTGTGTATATTATTACACAATAATATATTAATATTGTGTATATTATTACACAATAATAGTATACATAAAGTCATTATTTCTTCTTTATTTGATGCTTGTCAAAATCTATCATGATCTGCAAATATATTCTGGACAAATATCAAATACTTGGGGTAAATATACATATTAGGCAAAATCCTTTTTGTGAAGATTTTGTTCTCCTTTGCATAAATGGTACTCAATTCATATTACAATTATTTATCTCTACAATATATAACACATATAAAGCTCTTTATATTAGCAATACACAATTAAAGCACAATAGAAAAGACAGGAAAAGGCTAAGATCAGATAGCTCACACCAACACAAACAAATACAAATATCCAATAAATGAATGAAGAAAACCTCAGCTTAAGAAGGAAGCAAAAACAAAGGCAATTGTGATGTTTTTGTTGTGTCCTATGAAATTGGAAAAAATTTTAAAGCTAATTTCACTGCTAAGGGCAATATCAATTAGTTCATTCTTTCCAAAAATAAATGTGGTTTAAAGTATTAATAATTATAATATCTTAGTCTTTTATCTACCAGTAATTCCATTTCAAGGAAATCATTCTAAATAACCAGAAATTTGATAATTTCTCTTAGCTAAAGAATCAGGTTTTGTTGATTTCAAATAAGAATTTTAGATGTTAAATTATTAAGTTTGTGACACCAAATAGCAAAGAGAAGAGAAGTAATGTTTAGAAATGTTTAGCTAGAATATGAGAATAATTATCAGTTAACCAAACAGAGAATGAATGCTTCAGAGAATTTTTGCCAGCATAGTTTTCAGCTAGTTGACAAGGATCTAATACATTGAACATTGAAGAAAGATCTAATACACTAAAGAAAGAATATTGATCCATATCCTGATGGTATAATTTGCTGTGCAACAAACTCAATGTAGTGGCTCATTTTGAAACTAAATTCCATGCAGACCATGAGATAGGAGGTATAGTCACAAATCCATTGAGAGCATGTCATCCTTGAATATTAAGGGAACCAACTAAACCATTATTTTGTAAGAATAAATGTTTAATGGATGAGAGGAAAGACACATAAGGAAATATGTTGCAGGCTTTTAAAGACTACCAAATTGTTTTATTACCTCTCTGCAGTTAGACCCAGGACTTGACAAGCAAGAGTTACTATGCAGAACCATACTCTGTTAGAAACAAACAATCTTTCCAAGATTTTCTAATAAGATATTACTTAAGCCTAGACTTATTTTTTAAATCTCTCCAAAATAGTTCTTCATGCCATGAGATAACAGCTCCTTGGGTATAAAGGCAATCTGTCCAAATGTATAATCCACAATTTCATACATATGTAACTAAGACATCTTACTTGATAAAGTTAGAACTAACTTTCAAGATGACTTTAATAGACTGTTAAATAATTACATTAGGAAGGCAAGAAATGTTTTTTATATGTCCAGACATTAAATTTTTAACAAAAATTTGCACCTTGTGATAATGTCAGCAATTGTCATAAGAAATATTTTAAAAGCATCATACTCTATTCTGTCATTAAATCTGTAATACATAACATGATAAAAACTCCCATTGGAGTTATCCATTCTGATCTCTCAATGCATGACGTGTGCTTTCTATTACACTTACAAATCTAATATAGTAAGAAAGCACTTATACCAAATACCTAGAAAATATTTCTATGACAAAAAGGATTCTAACTTGAAATGAACAAATGAATAGTCACCCAAGGCAATAAGTCTCAGCTTTAACATTCACATCTATGTTGAAATAACATATATCTTATGGACTGAATGTTTATGTCCTCCCAAAATTTATGTTAAAATCTCAAGCTCCAATGTGATGTGGTATTAGGAGGTGGAACATTTGGGAAATGATTAGGTCATGAAGGTAGAGCCCTTATGAATGGGATTAGTGGCTTCAATATTGTGATTTATAAGCAATATAGATTTGGTCATTCAGATGACCAAAAGCTATTTCTCATATATGTTTGGTCTTTGTTTGTAGTTTCTGGCTTACAACCCCCAAAACCCTTGGAGTTTTCTAAGTGTTGACAGTGACAAAAATGTCTCTTGATAGGTTAATAAAGTGACTTTTGGACTTCACCTGAGAAAGGGGGCTGGCTGCCAGGAGAACCAACCATATGATTAGAGGATTGTAATTTTCAGTCCTACCCTCCATCCCCAACCCCCAGCACCTCACCTCTCCACCCCACTCCAACCTCCAGGGAGGAAGAGGGCCATTGGCTATTGAATCACCAATAGCCAATGATTTAATCACTCTTGACTATGTAATGAAGCCTCTATGAAAAGCCAAGAGGACAGAGTTTGGAGAGCTTCCAGGTTGATAAACATGTGAAGATTTGGGGAGAATTGTGTGCTCCAAGAGGGCATGGAAGCTCCACATCCCTTCCTACATACCTTGTTCTATGGATGTCTTCCATCTGGCTGTTCCTGAGTTATATCCTTTTATAATCAACTAGTGAACTAGTAAGCAAATTGTTTCTCTGAGTTCTATGAGCTGCTCTAGCAAATTAATTGAACCCAAGGAAGGGACCATGGGAACCTGTGATTTATAGTCAGCTTGTCAGAAGTACAGGTAACAATTTGGACTTGTGACTGGTATCTGAAGTCCAAGAAGGGAGTTGTGGGAACCTCTAATCTGTAGTAGGTCAGTCAGAAGCACAGGCTTTCAACTGGTGTCTGAAAGGGGAGGATGGGATGGAGAAAAGACAGTAGTTGTAGAACTGAACCCAAAAGCTGTGAAATCTGATGCTATCTCTGAGTAGGTAGCATCAAAATTGAGTTGAATTGCTTGTTGGTTCAGGGAACCCCCGTTTCACACATTGGACAATGAGTGTGAGAAGAGACCCTGAGAGCTCTCACCACTTCTTCCATGTGAGGACAAAGCAAGAAGAGGGCCACCTATGACCCAGGAAGTGGGCCTTCACCACACAAGGAATCTGCAGGTGCCTTGATCTTAGACTTCCCAGCCTCCAGAACTGACTGTGAGAAATAAATTTCTGTTATTTACGCCACTCAGTCTATTGTATTGTTTTTTATGGCAACCCAAATGGACTAAGATGCAGCTATACAGTGAAAAAAATTTTTTTACAAGAACTATGTAATTGAGGGCATTTGCTTATTTCCAAACAATAGAAGAAAGATACAAAGATATAATTTTCTTAAACACTAGTTAATTTGTGACCAATTAGTAACTTCTGAAACTCCAGTACAAAAATTTTACTGGCAGCTTTTATAAAAAAATTCTATCATGATATGGAAGATTCTTTGGGAAAGGGAAGATTGACTTGTACAAAGGGCCTATGATGGACCAAGTAATATTTGTGAGGCTCTACATTTTTAACTTCATTTAGGCTTCACAACAATGATCCTCTGAGGTTAATAATTGTGCCCATTTTATAGATTAGTGAATTATGTATCAAGAGGTAGAAATTTGCCCAAGGTCATACAACTAATAACTAGAGGAGCCCAGTTCAGAACACATTTCTTCCTAACTCCAAAGTCCAGGCATTTTGCAATACGTGCATCCCGAATGTAACTTTAACTCTGTCATTGGTGGGCCAAGACTCAGTGCCTTGCTCTTCTATACTGTAAATCTGTCAATGAGTTTTTAATCTCTGTCCTTGGCTAACTCATCTCCTTAACACAGATAGCTCTCTTTTTTTAGTTTCCATTCTTATAAATGATCACTGTTTCTGTCAGAAATCTAAATTACTTTTAGCATTTACACAATTCGTTATTGTCTTACTTTCTCTTTTAGCTTCAAATAAAGACTTTCTTTTCTAGAGGAGAGGGCCTTTCCAATTTCACTTAGTTTATAACCTGATTCTGTATTTTTAACAGAATTAATAACCCACAAAGTGTTTTTCTCTCAATAGCATGTAGACCTAAAACATAGTTTGAGATGACAATTCCTCATCTTATACGCCATTTCACTAGAAAACAGCACTGTAAGAACCATATTGCATTTGCATTTTAAAAAGCTTGAATCTAAAAAGCAAAAATTCTCATGTCCTTTTAGGGAGAAATTCCTCTGAGTCATTCCTGAGAAGTGGCTTTGCATCACTGCTCCACTGAAACATAAAGATCTTCAGATGCCTCATTCCCTCAAAGGAAACATCTTTAATTGGAGAAAGTAGGAGAAAAAACATTTGGGCCAAGTTTTCTCAGAAGATCTTAAACTGCTTTTCACCGCTCATTTATAAATTTGTCTCTTCTCCTACACTTTCTACAGCCCCCACAAATACATATGCACAACACTTTTCTTCCCAGAAATTAGCCATTTATAAAGAAACCAATTATTTTTACCAAAGAAATCCATAATTGTATTTTTAAAGCTGGTGGTGTTATAGGCAATGTAATCAAATATGAACATGTGAGAGCATTAGATGAATTGCCCAGCATTCTCTTTGTTGGTGGTCAAGTTGAGCAAGTAATCTAATATGCTTCCAAGAACATCAATTGAAAACTGTTCAGTTCGTCTTTTTTTTTTTTTTTAAATCTTTATTGGAGTATAATGCTTTACAATGTTGTGTTAGTTTCTGCTGTAAAACAAAGTGAATCAGCTATACATATATCCCCATATCCCCTCCCTCTTGCATCTCCCTCCCACCCACCCTATCGCACCCCTCTAGGTGGTCACAAAGCACTGAGCTGATCTCCCTGTGCTATGCAGCTGCTTCCCACTAGCTATCTATTTTACATTTGGTAGTGTGTATATGTCAATGCTACACTCTCACTTCGTCCCAGCTTACCCTTCCTGCTTCCCATGTCCTCAAGTCCATTCTCTATGTCTGTGTCTTTATTCCTATACTGCCCCTAGGTTCACCAGAACCATTTTTTTTTTTTTAGATTCCATATATGTATGTTAGCATACAGTATTTGTTTTTCTCTTTCTTTCTTAACTTTGTATGACAGATTCTAGTTCCCTCTACCTCACTACAAATAACTCAATTTCATTTCTTTTTATGGCTGAGTAATATTTCATTGTATATATGTGCCACATCTTTATCCATTCATCTGTCACTGGACACTTAGGTTGCTTCCATGTTCTGGCTATTGTAAATAGAGCTGCAATGAACATTGTAGTACATGACTCTTTTTGAATTATGGTTTTCTCAGGGTACATGCCCAGTAGTGGGATTGCTGGGTCATATGGTAGTTCTATTTTTAGTTTTTTAAGGAACCTCCATACCGTTCTCCATAGTGGCTGTATAAATTTACATTCCCACCAACAGTGCAAGAGGGTTCCCTTTTTTCCACACCCTCTCCAGCATTTTTTGTTTGTCAATTTTTTGATGATGGCCATTCTGACCCATGTGAGGTGATACCTCATTGTAGTTTTGATTTGCATTTCTTTAATGATTAGTGATGCTAAGCATCTTATCGAGTGTTTGTTGGCAATCTGTATATCTTCTTTGGAGAAATGTCTACTTAGATCTTCTGCCGATTTTTTGATTGTGTTGTTTGTTTTTTTTTTGATATTGAGCTGCATGAGCTGCTTGTATATTTTGGAGATTAATCCTTTGTCAGTTGCTTCATTTGCAAATATTTTCTCTCATTCTGAGAGTTGTCTTATGACACCGGGTATGGGCCTTACGCTCCAGCACCATCCATTATCAACTAGCTCATGTCTTTTTAAAAAAATAAATCAAATTCTACATGTCATATTGTACTCCCTAAAACAGAATTCAGGCCACAGTCATCTCTTGCCTAGACCAATTCCATATAGTCTTCTGACAGGTCATCCAAATCTCCTCCTGGGACCCACAATGGACTCTCCACACATGACCCATCACCATGTAAATCAAAACACATAATTCCCATTTTGCCTATCACACCAAGATTAAAAATGTACCACAGCCTACAAGACCCTAAGTAGTGATCTGGTTCAGCTACCTCTGAAGCCTCATTTCCACCAACTCTTCCCTTCATTTAGGCACTTTCATAACACTGGCCTCCCTTGCTAATTTTTTTCAATTTGCAAAGCACATTGCCATCCTGAGCTCTTGCACTTGTGTCTCCTCTGCCAGGAATTCACTTCTCCAAGATATTTGACTCACTATCTCTCTCATTTCATTAAATTATCTGACTTCTCTAATCATTTCCATCATGCCCTATACACCTATTCAGCACTAGTTTTTGTTTCTAATACTTATCACTAACATAATATATATGTGTTTATTATCTCTCTTACATTAGAACATAAGCTCCCCATAAAGGCAAAAATATTGCCTGTTCACCACTGCAGTCCCAATACCAAGGGTATGTTCAGAAACTGTGGGAATACAAAAGTATATATTGAATTCATTAATAAATGAAGAATAAAATCAAAATTATTTATAAATTAAAATTCCAAGCCATATATTAATTCATTGCTTTTAATATTGTTTATTCATGATCCATTTCCCCTCTTTCTGAAATACTTTCTCTTTTGAAATGCTATCTCTTACCAATTGAATATAACTTCAGTAAAATTGTAAATTATAATGTACAGCCCCCATCAGCATTTATTCAAGAGGTGAGTATTGAAAACAAACTACAACAATCTGACTCCCTATCCTTGAAACTAAAGTGTGAGCCTAATAACCCCCAATCAAAAATAGTTGTACCTGATTGAGTCCAATGTTGTACCAATGCTGGAGAGGGTGTGGAGAGAAGGGAACCCTCCTACATTGTTGGTGGGAATGTAAATTGGTACAGCCACTATGGAGAACGATATGGACGTTTCTTAAAAAACTAAAACTAGAGCTACCATATGATGCTGTAATCCCACTCCTGGGCATATATTTGGAGAAAAACATGGTTCGAAAGGATACATGCACCCCAGTGATCATTGCAGCACTGTTTATGATAGCCAAGACATGGAAGCAACCTAAATATCCAACAACAGAGGAATGGATAAAGAAAATGTGGTACATATACGCAATGGAATATTACTCAGCCATTGAAAAGAATGAAATAATGCTATTTGCAGCAATATAGATGGACCTAGAGATTGTCATACTGAGTGAAGTAAGTCAGACAAAGAGAAATATTGTATGATATGCCTTATATGTGGAATCTAAAAAGAAGTGATACAAATGAACTTATTTACAAAACAGAAACAGACTCACAGACTTAGAGAACAAAATTATGATTACCAGGGGGGAAGGATGGGGGTAAGGGATAGTCAGGGAATTTGGGATCGACATGTACACACTGCTATTTTTAAAATGGATAACCAACAAGGACCTACTATAGAGCACAGGGAACTCTGCTCAACGTTATGTGGCAGCCTGGATGGGAGGGGAGTTTGGGGGAGAAAGCATACATGTTTATGTATGGCTGAATCCCTATGCTGAATCTATCAAAACATTGTTAATTGGCTATACTCCAATATAAAATAAAAAGTTTAAAAATAAAAAAAAGATATCCAGAGGTGCATATCATATCCAGCATCTAATACTTCTTCTCCATTTTGGGAGCTATCCAATATTCTTCCACATGTTCCCCCTCTACCCCCTTCCTTTTTTTGGTTATTTGTTTTAATTAGCCAGAATCGGTTTCTGTTGTTTACAATCCAAAATTTAACTAACACATATGGTAAGCTTATATTCAATCTGACATACCTCAAAATACAAAATTTAACGGAAAGTTTCTCAATTCTCTTTTTTCTCTCTCTCATCTCTCCCTCCCATTGTCTGTTCTCCACACACACTTCCCTATTACAGTGTACTGTAGTTACTCAAACCCTTCCTCTATGGTGACATCCCCCATACGTGCCCTTTGCAACAATTTTAATGTTTCAACATCATTTATCCTTCCTCCCATCTAGCACTGTTTACTCAGAGTTGCTGAACTGAAGTATAAGTTAAGAAGTAATCGATATGATTAAGCCAAAATAATCAAGTTATCAATAATCGATATTCTTAATCTTGTCAAGCATATTTGTATTTCTTTAAAAAGAGGCTACTGTTACTCAAAATTAATTTGTTAAAATTTCAAGTAGGGGGACTTCCCTGGTGGTTCAGTGGCTAATACTCCACGTTCCCAATGCAGGGGGCCCAGGTTCGATACCTGGTCAGAAAACTAGATCCCACATGCTGCTACTAAGAGTTTGCATGCTGCAGCTAAAGATCCCTTGTGCCACAGCTAAGACCCAGTGCAGCCAAACAAATTTATTAATTAAATAAATACTTTAAAATATTTTTCAAGTAGGATGACAAAGTGAAGAATTTTAGAGAGTATAAGGTAGTTACTTTTTTAAATGTATTCAATGACATCACTCAAGTAGTCTGTGGATCTAATCATGGTTCATTTAAAGATAAACAGAGGGCTTACAGACAAGACAACTTATCCATCAATTAAACAGATTTTAGTTGAACTACTTTTGTGTTCAATACATAAAGCATACAGACCCATTACAAATGTGATTAACAGAGTCACAATGAGATTTATAATGTTACCAAATATGGCTAGCACACCCCAAGGGGACCCTCAGTCACTTCTCCCTGCATTTTGGGGGGGGTGGAGGCAAAAGCAATGATTTGTTTCTAACCAATAGACTATGGCAAAGGTGATGGAATATGAATGCCTTTAGTTAGGTTATATAAGACATCATCTTAGCAGAATGAGAGAGAGACAGAGACACAGACATAGAGAGAGAGACTCTCCATTGCTGGTTTTGAAGATTTAAGCTTCTATGTTGTGAGAAGGTCTGAGAGAGAATGATATGGCAAGGACCTGCGTGACTTCTAGGAGCTAAGAGGAGCCCTCAACTAGAGCCAGGAAGAAAGTAAAGCCCTCAGTCCTAGAACCAAAAGGAATTGAATTCTGCCAAGAACACGTGAGTTTGGAAGAGGACCTCATGCTCTGGAAGAGAATATAGTCTGGCAGATACCTTGATTGAAGTATTCTGAGACATGAACAGCTAAATTTTGTTCAGAGAGATAACAAATGTATGTTGTTTCAAGCCACTATATTTATGTAATTTGTTACACAGTAATAGTAAACAAATTCACTCATATACCAAGGAGACAAGAAGATAAAATTCATGTCTGTAGAACAGTCATAGATTGTGGATTTAGCACATTCATTGCTCTTTTACTTACTAGTTTATCATATCCACTTCAAAGCACTGATGTGAGGATTCAATCAGAAATCTTATGTGTAGATTTTAAGGCTTTGTGTGAATATTAAACATCTCATAAAAGTGAGTTTCCTCCTCATTTACTCTGCTATTTAACTCAGTGGATGTCACAGCCCCACTCATTGACAGCAGTCAAAACCCTCATTCTGAAGAGTCACATTTGGATAATTCTGAGCCACTGAAAGTGGAAGCTTGCAGTACTTCAGGATCTCCTCTGCCTACCCACCCACCCATTGTGTCACATGTGAGTGAGAAGTGGGTTCTGGAGATTACCACTGTCCCAGCATCTATTGTTACAGTATTTGGAGACTGGTTGTTATATGGACTCCACTGAGGTCCACATCAGGATGTAGCAGTAGCTTCTTTGTTCATTCTCCCTTGTGTTTAGATAACCTTCTACCATGACCCCTTTTCACTTCAGTCCATTGCTCACATGGTGCTTGGCTCTCATCCATTTCTTGTTTCCATCCTGACTTGAATGTAGATTTACTTCCTAGTATTTTGACACCTTGCTGGAGAACCATAGCCACTTGTGTTCCTCCTGCATCTAAGATAAGAACTTTTTGTTATCCAGAAACTGCTACCTTTTAATTTTCAGAAAGATGAGGATTGAAAATCCATTGAAAATTCTGCAGCCCAGCACAATCTGAAATCAGCAGTGAGTGATTCATGGGTTTCTAGACACTTAAAATTTTTAATCCAGTACATTTTTTATTCAACATTATGGTTGACATTTCATTAAGAATGAAAATTGCTGTAGCATCCTATAGCTCCAATAACTTTTAGTGCTGTAGTGATTTTTCTAACAAGTATATTTTTTAACACATTCACTGAACACATTCTAGTTAAATTTGCTATTTTTTACAGCTTACCAGTTTAACTGTACTCCTGTATGGCAGGTGGTTATGATGTCCCTCTCTACAATTCCCTCACACATGCTTTCCTATAAAGTAACTAGTCTTTGCTGTGTTTATTTATTGTCATTCTTATAAGTAAAAGCATCAGAAATCTGACCATTCTCAAAGTTCCTGGAAGCTCTGACCATATTTTCTCAAACTTGCCATTAAAATTGAAGAAAAGTACTTATGGCATAGAATTCATAGTGTATTTCTCTAAACATAAATACCAGATTTTTCATTTCTCATCCACCCTACTGGTCTTTTAGCCTCATTTCTAGTATGATACTTTTACTTTTGGCTTTGTTTCTATTGTCAATCTCAATTCCAGTATCCAACACTGTACCATGGTTTCCTTTCAACTTTAGTTGTATTCACAAATCCAACACCATCTCTAATAACCAGCCTCCACCCAGATTTAATCCCCCTTTTCTCCATCTTCATCTCCTTCAGACAGTTGTACCCCAGTCACAGCACAAAGCACTCCAGAAAATTAAAGAGAATATGAGGTAAATTTATTTAAAGGCTCTTTGTTGGGGAAGACAGTTTAAATTTGTAAAGGACTGCCTAACCATAAGTTAGTGAAATCTTAAACATAATTTTGGTTTAGCATAATCAGTAAATAACAACTATTTTGCTTGCAACTTAAAATTAAAATGATGTGCCACAATTGGATATAGTACCAACATATCTATTCTATGCCATGAAGACTGAATTGATGAAAATTGCACTCATCTAGAATCAGTCTCCAGTATTTCCAGCTCTCCTGAATCAATCATTAGTGCTAGTTTGTAAATAAAGTACACTTAGCTGCAAACAACTAACTTTTAAAAAAATCTATTCAAAAGAATTACTCAACTACAAGAATTAATATATTTAAAATACTTACAATTTCTTTAAGATAGCCATGAATTCTACTAACTTCTCTTCAGATGTTTTTGGTCCATATAAAGTATGGCCACCACGTGCTTTTTTTAACATGGATAGATATGTTGTGAGAATCATCAGGTTGTTGGGGTTTACTTTCTGCTGTGCCTTCAGCAGGTTTTCTAAACAAGGAAGCATAATATTTTATGGTGTTGTGTTTTGTATGAAAATTGCTGACATGACTTTTTACTGTCAAGAGTAGAAATGCACTGTTCTGAAGTAATTTGGCATTTTAATAATATATTCTTTCTCAGTGCTTGTTTTTTTCCCAGTCATTAATAATGCAATTAAACACATATATAAAATATTTTCTGGGGCTTCCCTGGTGGTGCAGTGGTTGAGAGTCCGCCTGCCAATGCAGGGGACATGGGTTCGTGCCCCAGTCCAGGAAGATCCCACATGCCGCGGAGCGGCTAGGGCCGTGAGCCACGGCCGCTGAGCCTGCACGTCCGGAGCCTGTGCTCCGCGACGGGAGAGGCCACAACAGTGAGAGGCCCGCGTCATCTTCCATAATAAATTAGGTGCATATATTTAGGGAAATATTTCAAGTCAATGGTCACCCTTCTTTTACACTCTTACAGTTGTTTCTCAGTGTTTTGTGGGTTTTTTGTTTTTTGTTTTTTTTTTCGGTATGCGTGCCATCTCACTGTTGTGGCCTCTCCCGTCGCGGAGCTCAGGCTCCGGACGCGCAGGCTCAGCGGCCATGGCTCACGGGCCCAACCGCTCCGCGGCATGTGGGATCTTCCCGGACCGGGCTACGAACCCGTGTCCCCTGCATCGGCAGGCGGACTCTCAACCACTGTGCCACCAAGAGAAGCCCCGATTTTTGGGGGGTTTTTTTGACACCAATGATAAAAGTAATTTTTTTTAACTTTTGTTTCCAACTGGTAAATTATGAATGTCTTGGAAGCAGTCACCATACTTCATTCTTGTGCTATAGTATATTACACAACTAAGTCCCTAAGAGATGTGTGAATGAATAGCCATTTCCCATTTATCCTTCCAGCTCAGAGCTTTCCTATTAAGAGGTCACTAAAAACCTAAGGAAAAGCAATCTAACAAATGTTGTCCATCCTTAAGAAAAAAAATAGTGGAGGAGATGCTAAAAATCCAAATGATCATAGATTAGTCACCTTTAATTAATACATGAAAAGATTTTTTTAAGTTAAATATAAGATAAACATGATGTGGAATAACAATAACAATCATCACATTAACATCTACCTGAGTCCTTTTAAAAGTGCTGACTACTATATTAAACATTATATACATATATCTCATTAACATTAACTAAGTGAAATAAACAATATGATCCTCAATTTAATAAGATGAGGAAATTGCAGCTTAAAGAGTTTATATAATTTGTCTAACCACTCTTATCCACTTTCCAGTAGAGCTGGAAAGAGTTTTTTGCAATCTAAAGTTCACAGAATATTAAAACTTAATAGCAAAACTTACTTATCTGATATATACAGAAGCAAAGATACTTTAGCATAACTTACAAAGATAAAATTAAGAGCCAAAATCCATTTCCCCTTACACCACTTTCACAGAAGCTCAGCCATTCTATCCATAGAGACGTAGGACACTATTTAAAACTCTATTCCCAGTTATGTCTATAAATAGTAAGTACAGTAAAGCTCAGCAGTGGTTAAGATTCAGATATAAAGCAATTGGCTGCTTTCCTCCACCCCGCTCTGATTCTCAAATGAAATGGAATAGAGTTCTTTTCTTCTAGAGGAGAGAGGTCTGTGGACTGGAGGGCAAGGTAGAGGTAGATATGGTAAACTTTGTGAGGGAAATTTAGAAAATGAGTCCCCATGGACCCAGTATTCTTCTGGCTCAAGTTCATCATATTTGTCCAAGGCAAGAGATTCCTGGCATTCCTGCTTTTACATTGAAAATCACAAGGCAGCCAAAGGATTCAGAATAGTCCCCATTGATATTTAAGATATTTGAAGCCAAGCAGGTGATACCAAACCACCAAAAGCAACAGCAGGAAATAGATGGTCATATATATTAATTAATTAACTGATTGATTAAGCTGTGTCCTATGCTCTTTGGTAAATGGTAGAAAATAATCCTCATCATTATATTTATATACTAAAACTAGCAACAATTCAATATATATAATCTAAAATTTTCAGTCATATAAAATTCAAAATCATTTTATGAGGGATTAATAAATGTGTAAGTTGCCAAGGCAAGTGGGAGTATAGGAGGTTGTGGACATGATTCACATCTTTTCTGGAGCTATGTTTGTAATCTCAGACTTCTCTATGTTTCTGTGTTTCACAATTACCTGTACCTTTAAATTTTTAGTGAAATTTTATACTGGGTAAAATCTCTGATTCTCATAAGTCTAATTTGATAACTGGATCCTTTGTGTTATTCTCAGACCTCTAAAGATTTTTTTCTTTCATACAAGTCCTACTTGTTACATGATAAGATTGTTACAAGATATGTAATATTTGCACTATTACGTTACTTGTATATATGTAATAATATTTCTGTAACCGATATGTTTAGGATTTTTAAAATAAAATTCAGTTTTATTGATCATTGTGGTAGCATAAACTATTTTTCTCTTTTCCTCAGTAATCAGCTACTTTAATAAGCTCTTTTTTTTTTCAGTTGACCATCTTAAGGATTTTTTGGGTGGTAGATAAAAAGGTGTAGATGAAAATAAATGGAAAGAAATTTATTGCTTTAAATGCATATAGTTTTTAAGAAAAAATAGTTGACAATCTATGAGCTAAGGATCTATCTCAAAAAGTGAAAAAAGAAGAGCAACTTAACTCAAAATAAGTAGAAGTATATAATAAAATTGGAACAAACATATCTAATAATCTTGGCAAACCATTAGTCAAGTACAAAAAGAGAGAAGGCAGGAATAAATAATATCAGGAATGAAAAAGAAGACCTCATCACAGATCCCACAGAATAAAAGATTATACTATGAAAAATTTAGATGAAAGGAAAAAGTAACTATGAAAGTACAAATTAACAAACTGACACAAGAAGAAATAGAATATTTGAATTTTTCTAGATATTTTAAAGAATATAACTATTAAATAAGAATCTCCTCACAAAGAAACTCACAGCCAAAGTGGCCTTACTGATAAATTCTACAAACTCTTAATAAATAAATAAAACCAAACACTTCAAGAAAATAGAAAAGTCATATATACTTTCTGTCTAGTTTTATGACATCAACATAGTCTTGATATCAACATCTGGCAAGGATTTTACAAGAAACAAAAATTATAAGCCAATAACATGATGCAAAAATCTGGAGCAAAATATTAACAAACTGAATCCAGAGATAATTTTAAAAGATAATATAGCATAGCTTAGTTGAGGTTACACCAGGAATACTATTCCAGAAATGTTATTCAACACATTAACAGTACACAGGAGAAAAAATCATTAATAACTAAATAATATTTAATATGATACAATATTCATTTGTAATCAAAATCTTAGCAAACTGAACACAAGTGAATTTTCTTAATATGACAAAAGTATTTGCAAAAACTACAGTATTTAGAGTGAAATATTAAAACTTTGCCTCTGGAATCAAAAACAAAATGTGCATACTGTTCTAACCTATTTAATACTATAGTGGAAGTCCTGGGCATTAAAATTAATATAACTAAAAGTATAAGAATTGGAAAGGTCAAGTAAAGGTATTATTTTTTCAGATGACAAATTATATACATGGAAAATCCAAATGAATCTACAGATACTAGAATCAATAAGAGAATTCAGTAAAGATGCTGAGTAAAAGTTTAATATACAAAACATCTATTGTATTTCTGTCTTTATGTTCCTTAATATCTAATGCAGGAAGGCATTAATAGAATAATCAGTCTTGTAAATGTGCTATTGAAAGACGTTAAAAGTGATATGAAGAATTTATACACATTGTGAAAACAACCATAGGGTGCTTATCAGAGTGTAAAAGCTGAGACATATAAGATGACAAAACGTTAGACAAAAAATATTCCAGTAAGAAGCTAAAAGGAATTTTTCTGGAGAAGAAACTTCTAAAAATGCTAAATTTTACTCAAAAATATTTTTACCCTGCCATATAGGCATAGCCGCTGTTCAACAGATAAATATTCTCTATTAATCTATTCATACTTTTTTGGCATCACCATGTCCAATTATTTGTGAATTAATTTTTACTCCAAGTAAATGATATGGGTGCATGAAATTATTTATAGTATTGGATAGATACCATAGAACGCTAGTAATTTTGTAACTCTATTCCTTTCTCTGCTATCGACTTTTAACTATTTTTGGCATTGTTTTGCATGTAAGCATGAACCAAGACAATGGCATCAAACTAATAGCATCTAATTCCTCATTGCCACACATTTGCAGTTTTAAAAAAACAGAAAAATAGTAATTTTGCTTAATCCTAACCCTTTGACCCTTGAGTACACTTCTTTGTGATACTTTGCGTGACAAAATGAGAATTGCAGATAAAGTATTTTTGTGGCATTCTAAAGAAATTTTTGTCTCAAATAAAAGTGCTTCTACTACTGAGTTGCAAGCTGAATTATCCACTTTCTTCATTGTGCTGTATAGTTACTTGAAAGAACAACCAACCAGCTACAATAATTGACTTGGATATTTAGGATTTATTTTTTCAAAAATGAGTGAAGTGGGATTGTCAATTCAAGGAAGATGCAGCATTTGTTGCCAATGATAAAATGCAAGCTTTCAAGTGAAAATCAGAATTTTGGAAAACTTGTATTTACCTCTCTCTGTAAGTTTGACAGCTTCCCAGTACATAAAGGCTTTTCTGATGAGATCAGTTGTGATATTAACAATATCACAATTGTGTTTTTTTCTAATATTACATAAAGAAACATGTCTACATTTGCAAGATCTGCATAGTTCAATGGACCAATGTTTTCCAAATGACCAATGTATGTATTACAAAATCATACATTGGTGAAAGAGCCATTCATAGTGCAAAATATAGTTTTTATAGATAGCAATTTTTTTGTTTGTTTGTTTTGTTTTGTTTTTTTGCGGTACACGGGCTTCTCACTGTTGTGGCCTCTCCCATTGCGGAGCACAGGCTCCGGACGCGCAGGCTCAGCGGTCACGGCTCACGGGCCTAGCCGCTCTGTGGCATGTGAGATCTTCGCGGACCGGGGCACGAACCCGTGTCCCCTGCATCGGCAGGCAGACTCTCAACCACCGCGCCACCAGGGAAGCCCAAGAGCAATGTTTTTTAATTGGCTGTATTCTAGATTTTTTTTTTAAATGCCTCAGTAAATTCATAGCGATTAGCACCAGCACTAAGGAAAATAAAGTAAAATTTTGCATGCATTATCTCATCCATTCCTCCAACATCACTCTAAAGTATGTATTATTGTCCCCATTTTTAGATGAAGAGACTAAGATTCAAAGTTTAAGGTAATTTTCTTAAAGTACCATAATTGCCAAATTGCAAAACTGAAGTTCAAACCCAGATCTGATTAGTCCAGAGGCCATCACAAAACTTTATCCTCCATATATCCTTGCATCAGAGCTCTTACAAGCTTTTTTATCATTCTTCAAAATCCTTCTTTAGCCCCCTCCACCACTTTTTGTAAATGCATATAAATTTTACTAAGTAGTAGTTAGAGCCAGATTAATATATGTACTCTTTCTTAAGATATTTTCTGTAGGATTCTTCAATCACTTTTTCAAGAAAATGAAGTCATCCTGACTTAAAAATAAAAATTAAATTCAGTCACTTCAAGTACACTAAGTTAACTCTATCTGTTGATTTTAGCCTAATTATCATTAATGCCAAGCCAGGGAAATAACAATAGGTAAATCTCCACCCCCAGGATGAAAGCTGGTGAATTGCAGACTTTGTTCCCGTGCTGAGCAAGAGTGCTGACTTTGTCCCACACATTGCCAACATACCCAAAGTTAAAATTGAGGAGAGTTGAAGGTAAGTTCCATTTTAAACTCTTGACAGTCAACATTGGAATCCTGTCATTTCTTATAATATAAGAAAGAATATTTTAAGGTTAGAGAGAGGTAAGCAATATGTCCCTGGTTTCTACTAAATTAATGTCCTTGACAAACTCAAAGTCTTCTTTTTCATTTCCAAAGAGCAATAGAAAATCCACAGTTAAAAACGAACAGTTGGACTTACATGTACTCTACAGAATAAAGGAGCAATACATTTTCCTGAATATATGACAAGCTATACAAATATGCAAGAAAGTTAAGTTGTTTGGAGAAGATTATTTCACAGATTTACCGCCTAAGGATTGATTGAAATCGAGTCCCAAATCAAAAACTTGGGATATCTAAAGACAACTTTTAATATAGCAGTATATTAACATACATTTACAAAATAATGATCAAATACCATGTTCTGCCTTTTCTTATAACCTAAATTCCCTCCAGTCACAATTCAACTCAGCGAACGCTTCTTGAACACCCAGCCCAAGCAGAGTTCACTGTGTTCATTATCTCAGCTCCCAGGTATGAATCATTTCCATTTTTCCATTTAATCACCCTACTTTTTCCACCCACAGAACATTGCTGAATTGGTCACACACTTGGATGATTACAAATCTACGTTATCTAATTTTAACTGATCTTTGATTTTGCTCAGCATTCTTAAATTAGCTCTTTGTCAAGCTCTCATGCAGTCACCTCAATGGCTTTCATCTAGTTCCTTTTCCAGCCCCATTTCCACATTCTATAGACAGCCTTTCTTTCAGTACTAATGCTCTCTACCTAACCTCTATATAGGAATTAATGATTATTATTGACTGTTGAGAAATAATGATAAATCCCATTCCAGTTATTCATCTGTAGTGTCACTCAAGCTGAACCTAATTTTGATTGATTGATGATTGATTGATTTGTCTTTGCCAATATTTTGTTTAACACAGGTTTACTGCAGGAATTATAATAATTTCACAAGCCAATAGCATACAGGATAATGTCACTTTTTCTTTTTTTTTTTAAGTTGAGGCTTTAAAAAAAAATTATTTATTTTGGCTGCACCAGGTCTTAATTGCGGCATGCAGGATCTTTTTTTTCAGTTGTGGCATGTGAGATCTAGTTCCCTGACCAAGGATCAAACGCAGACCCCCTGCACTGGGAGCACGGAGTCTTAGCCACTGGACCACCATGGAAGTCCCAGAATAATGTCTCTTAAGAAGCCAATAAATAAATAATCTCCAAACTGATGACAAATTCTTTAAAAAGTCCAAATTTAGGAGAGGTGTACCTTTTTAACAGTTTGTTCCCAGGAGAGTTGGCTTAGTAAACCACAAGCTGAAGGCACAAAAGCAAAAGTCAAATGTTGCTGTTGGAGCGCACTGCTAGGGAATGAAGACTCAAGTGTTGACCGGCTAAATGATCTTGGTGGGGCTGCTGCACTGTTTTCACCGTTGCTGGTAAAAGGTCTTACCCTGACAGGAAGCTAATGCCACAAGGTCTTCAGAGACCTATTCTGATGAGCAGAGTTGCCTTGCTGAGGCCAAACATTCTCAGATAGTCCTCACGATTCTGGGTATTTATAGTCTAAATGTCCCCTCACCATAGTTGCTTATTCATTTGTTCTAATTGATCAGCCCCTGGTGGTGCCCCTCAGCAGCTGAGCTACAGAGTGCTTCAGCAGCAGCCTCAGATGTCCATGATGCTCTCCTCATGCAACACCTTCACTCTTATAGAAAAACAGCTTTCCTTATAAAAACAATTTCATTCTTAGATCAACTTTGATTTATTGAAGAGAAGAATTAAATGCAGAGAAAATGTGGCCTGTGAATTTTCAGAATTTCTCTTTTGATTTTATATTAATCTCCTCAAGTAAGTCTTAACCCCATAGGGCTAATCTAAGTAATGAATGGAACCCCTAATTTGGGGAAATGGAAGGACCAATTTAGAGACAGGGAGGCAAATTTCCTGCCAACAATGTTATACAACCTGGAAGAAACTCCAAACTTTCAACCATATCCTTCTGAACCATAAAACTGACTCTCTTTGAATAAAAGATGGCTTTTCTCCTTTAGTTGCATATGGTCTTTGATGAATAGGATTTATAAGACATCACCATCTACATTACTTCTTCAGCTGAACTCATAATTTCACCATGTCCACTACCTAACTCTTAACTGATGGTATCACATTTTTCCATTATTGGGATATTAGTTGGTAATTCCATGCAATACAGATGGTATCAGCAGGGATCTACTGGCCCCTTAAAATCTAAATAAGTTCCCATGAAAATTCATGCAAGTAGAAAGCTCTTCCTAAAATTTCAGCTATTTCCTAGGAGATTACATTCTGATGTTACCTCTGCCACTGTGCTTCTTCCTTAAATACTCTCTTTATTCCATGTCTTGTTTATGTAGAAGTAAAACCAACCTTTCTTATATCTCCTCAACAAAACTAAATTAAATTAAACCAAGTACTCAGAGCATTTGTAAGCATAGTAGAGTTCATTAAATGCTGGGGTTATCTTAGGTGTTTGTATCACATATGATGCAGGTACTTGAAATCCATTAATAGATCTTTCTTTTCTTAAATGTCCTTACCCCCATGTCCAGGACCAGTGGGTTCTCCTCACTCAGTGCACACCTTCCTTCAATTATTTCCTGGCTATTCTTGCTTCTTTTCTACCCCATTTTTGTCTGCCTTTCCTCACTCCTGGCTTGCTCCACAACTCCAAATTAGAATGCCTCTACCGGGCAGAGCACTCCAGCCCTCCTCAGTACCTACTCCCAGACACTTCAGGAAAGAAGCATGATAAAAGGTCCTTCCTTCTGGCAAAATCTATCATTCCTCAGTGGTAATCATAAACATAAATGGCATTTTTTTTAGACTCAGGCTTAAAACTTTCTTGTATCATTCCACTTTGATACAGGGAAATCCTATACATGTAGGCAATTTCTACAAATCACCATCACTTTGCTACAATAATGCCCAAGCCATCCAGAGTTTTATTTTTATGTCATAGTAAAGTCTTTAATTTGGGCCACAAACGATGACACCAGAGCATGGCTGAGGCAACCAGTTAGATTTCTATAAAGTTCCCTCCTTTTCCCTTCATAGAATTCTCCTAAAGGTCAAAATATTGCTCCTGAACTGGCATGACAGTCTTTCATTTCTCCCTTGTATTTCTCTCTCCCCTTTCTGCCTTTCTTCTTTCTTTCCTTCTTTCCTTCTTCTCTCTCTCTTTCTCCTCTCCCTTTCTTGCCTTCCTTTCTTTCTCTTTCTCTACCCTTCTTTCTCTTTCTCTTTTCTTCTTTCTTTTCTTTCTTTCTTCCTTTTTTCTCGTTCTTTCTTTCCTTCTTTCTTTCTTTCTTTCTTTTCTTTTTCTTTCTTTCTTTCTTTCTTTCTTTCTTTCTCTCTCTCTCTTTCTTTCTTTCTTTCTTTCTTTTCTTCCTTCCTTCCTTCCTTCCTTCCTTCCTTCCTTCCTTCCTTTCCTCCTTTCGCCTCCTGCATCCCTCCCAGCCACCATTTTCATCTTGGTATCCATAGGGTACCTTTCTTTCTCTTCCTTTCTTTCTCTTTCTCTTTCTCTACCCTTTCTTTCTCTTTCTCTACCCTTCTCTTTCTTTCTCTTTCTCTACCCTTCCTTCCTTTCCTCCTTTCTCCTCCTGCATCCCTCCCAGCCACCATTTTCATCTTGGTAAAGGGGAGATCATGGACAGGTTTTAAAAATACTGTTTTCAGGTTTCTGTTCACAACTACTAAACTGGGTAAATAGAGTATCAGCTAAGATAACTTCAGCAGCACTTAGATAATCAACAGTGTGAAGACTATTACATGCAGTTCTCTCTGCCTCAGAGACTCTTTCCCTTCTTCTTCTAGGCAACTCTTAACTTATCCTTGAATTTAAACATCCCTTCCTCAAGGATGCTTGCCCTGACCTTCCAGGACACCATCTATGGTTAGTATAAGCACTTTCAGTGCAACTAGCCCCCAAACCTGTAATCACCTCTGACACCCGTTATGCTTCATTCATCTCCTCTTACTCAGGGCCTGTCAGTGCCACCAACCTGCACCTTCTGAGTACAGAGACCCTGACTGACCTATACTCAGCACATGATCACTGCTCAGAGTATATTAAGTAAATGAATAAATGAATAAGACTGTCTCATAAAATTTCTTTCCAGAGTGTGTAAAATTTTACTTTTCTTTTTAGAATAAAATAGTGAAACAGAATTGTTCTAATTCTGACTTTTAAAAATACAGGGAACATCTCATTCAATGGATCTCAGAACTTCAGTGAAAATATGGGTTTTACAATCATAGCAAGAATAGTTTTATTTGTTCTAAAGTTAAATACATATTTTCCAAATAACCTATGGTTGATTATCCTGAGGCCAGATCCAAGCTGTTGCACATGGGTAATTTTGACAATGTTAGAGAAAGAAATAGAGTCCAAAATCTCAGAAGAAAATCACAAGCAAAAAATCAATTTTTCAGAAAGATGTTTTTAAGTCAGTCTTTCAGAATCCATTTGTCTAGGTTTTCAGTTTCTTTATCTCCAAATATTCAACTCTAATTTCCAACATTTTCTTCACTTACACTTTTAGAGAGAATTTATAATCCACCTAGGTAGTATATGTACTATACCAAGTGATTGTTTTAAAATGTCTGGAAAAATATACATATTACAAAGTTCCACATCATTTTAACCCAGAACAAAGCCACTTGTTACTACTGCATTTAGATCTAGGAGTGAAATTCTAAGCTTCAATTCAAGCAGCTGGGATATCCTAGTATCTTTAGAATCTAAAGTCCAAACCACTAATCTTTTTACTGTCTCCACAGTTTTGCACTTTCCAGAATGTCATACAGTTGGAATTATACAGTATGTCTTTTCAGGTTGGCTTCTTTCATTTAGTAATATGCATTTAAGTTTCCGCTATGTCCTTTCATGCTTGATGGCTCTTTTTTTTTTTAACACTAAATAATATTTCATTGTCTGAGGTAGCACAGTTGGTTTAGCCATTCACCTACTGAAGGACATCTTGATTGCTTCCAGGTTTTGGCAACTATGAATAAAGTTGCTATAAATATTTGTGTGCCAGTTTTTGTGTGTACATGAGTTTCAGCTTCTTTGGGTAAATGCCAAGGAATGTGATTGCTGAATTATGTGGTAAGAGTATGTTGAGTTTTGTAAGAAACCACCAAACTGGCTGTACTACTTTGCATTTTTACCAGCAATAAATGAGAGCTCTTGTTGCTCCACATTCTTGCCAGTATTTGGCATTGTCAGTGATCTGGATTTTGGCCCTTCTAATAATTGTGTATCTCGTTGTTTCTATTTGCATCCCGATTGATACATGATGTAGACATCTATTTACATGAGGTTATTTTTGCTAGCATTACTCCATGAAATTTCATTTTTACAATGTCCTAATTAGATTTCCAAGTGCTTTTCTATTAAAGTTATGACAGATTCCATGTTAGTTGTGCCATAACCCTGCCATCCTGAGATGTAATCATTTAGAATAACATAGTTAATAGAGACAGTAACCCCCGCAGCTTCTCGTTGTTAAAGAACATTTTCCTCTGGCTCCTCTTTTTATGGATACAGTTCTGGTATTTTAATACTTAAGTAGATTAGTGGGATTTAATTTTATTTAAACCCTACCATGTACAAAGAAGACAACTTGCTTATTTTTTATAAAGAACCCAAGACTTTCCCATAAGCTCGCAGATTCTCTTCCCCCAGTGCCATCATATGGTGTCTGTCCCATTGATTTGAAACAGTTTGATTAAAATAACTTTGTTTTCTGTCAAGTGAATAAAGGCTCAGTCATGCCCATTTTCTTCCCAGTCCATTTCCTTTCTGAACTGGGTATCGGTGTATGTTGGGAGAGGTTGAGGTTGCTAATATGACCACTGTTGGAGAGAGAAGCTCCTCTTCCCTGTGAGCTGTCAGCTGATCATCATCATGTTCCTGTTGCAGAGTGGCTGCAGATCTATGCAGGAACCTAGATTGGTATCTGTTGAGGAAAGACTGTATTTTTTGGCAACATCATTTGCTCTTGCTGACTACCTTTTCCTTGGGCATCCAGATTTCTACCTCAGCAGCCAGCTCTTCCCCTCTCCAGGATCCTACAACCCTTCAGTCCTATTAGCATTTCACTGTCTCCTCACCAGCGTTCACAGGAATTTCTGGACCTCATACATGCTAGACACAGGACGAGTGGAACCAATGGCATTAGCTCCAGGTTATCTCTCAGCATCTTCTCCACCAATGCTGTGCTATTATTCTCATTTCATGTTGAATGAAGCCCAATTTAGGTCTTACTGTAACAATAATTTTCAAGCATCATCTAGGATTATTTGTTTAAATAAATACTTAGGCTTTGGCTCCAAGTCAGCGATTCCAATTTAAAAAGTCTGGGTTGGAATGAGACCATGCACCAGTATTTTGTAAAAACTCTCTGGGTGACTCTAATGTGCAGTACAAGCTGTTTATCACTGCCCCAGAGGATGCAGTTTCTTCAGTAGCTATCTGGATGTTTCTTCAACCCTCATATCCCCATGGAGAGTTTCATATCAAGGATGGGAGTAGATGAAGATCAACAGTTCTCGAGCTTATCTAACTTCCTCTGTTTCTATATCACTACTTTCCCCCAAGTGCCTACATTTTATATCTTCCTGCTTCTCAAAGTATTATTTACCCTTCCCTTCTCTCTGAAACCATGATGGTGCATAGAGTTCAGGAAGGGAAATGGTCATATTATTAGGACAATATATCAAAAGAGAATACAAAATATTATCTTCCTTACCTATGTCTCCCTAAAGTATCTGTAACATTAAATAGGAATTTTTATAAAATTCAAGTAAGGTATTAATAAGAATGCAGGCTTCCTTGAAAATATTTGAATTTCTATCCCCCTAAAAACCCACACCTTTAATAAATGTATCTTTTACATAGGTTTCCACAATTCTGTGGATTCATATTATTTGTTTCTTCAGTTACTGTCATTTCCTTAAACTTCTTTTCCTCTGGAAATAAACTGATGTAAAAATGTATTGATTAAAAGTCTACTTATTTTCTTGTTGTTTAAAAACACTTTTGAAGCAAGCAATGCAATGATTTTTTATTAATTTTTAATGGTGGTGATTGTTGCTTAGCCTGTTTAAATAAAAAGGCAGAACTTCTTGAGAGATGGCATAAATCTATATAAAATAACATTGTCATCTATAGTCCATGATACCAGTGAAACAGTACAATTAAAAAGCTCTTTAAGTTCATAACTCTCAAGTAGGATAATGTTATCCTCTTTTTCTGAGTAAAAACTGAATGCATTCAATGTTCAGAGACAATTCCAAAGTCATGTTGCTGATATTGGATGAAATAAAAACTCAAATCCAAGTCTTCTGGTTCAAAATTCAGTGTTCTTTTTAAAACAATGTATCTATTTGATTTCCTGTATCTATGAATATACCAAAAGTTCACTTTCTGTCTAGATGATCCACCAAAAAAAAAAATTTTAGGTAATGATCACAGTTCCAAGCAGTCCTTGGTCTCATTCTTGTCATTTACTCACAATTTTTGCTCATGTAGAAATGTTTCCCTATGTCTCAGCCAGGTCTTCCATTTATTTTCATTAGTGTAGCATTGCTCCTAGTGTTTTTTTTTTTTAACAACTTTATTGGAGTATAATTGCTTTACAATGGTGTGTTAGTTTCTGCTTTATAACAAAGTGAATCAGTTATACATATACATATGTTCCCATATCTCTTCCCTCTTGAGTCTCCCTCCCTCCCACCCTCCCTATCACACCCCTCTAGGTGGTCACAAACCACGGAGCTGATCTCCCTGTGCTATGCAGCTGCTTCCCACTAGCTATCTATTTTACGTTTGGTAGTGTATATATGTCCATGCCTCTCTCTCATTTTGTCACAGCTTACCCTTCCCCCTCCCCATATCCTCAAGTCTATTCTCTAGTAGGTCTATGTCTTTATTCCTGTCTTACCCCTAGGTTCTTCATGACCTTTTTTTTTTTCTTAGATTCCATCCACCTCACTACGAATAATTCAATTTCATTTCCTTTTATGGCTGAGTAATATTTCATTTTATATATGTGTCACATCTTCTTTATCCATTCATCTGTTGATGGATGGACACTTAGGTTGCTTCCATGTCCTGGCTATTGTAAATAGAGCTGCAATGAACATTTTGGTACATGACTCTTTTTGAATTATGGTTTTCTCAAGGTATTAATGGTGTATGAAGCATTTCTTCTATTCTCCTTGCACACGACTGTCTTACTTCAATATTTAGCAAATGCGCTGGTATCAGGCATTCTCGCCAGCTGCCCACAGCCAAGCAGGTGCCGTACTTCAGTCTCACTATTGTATCTGTCATATGACATTTGAGTTAAATGAATTATAGAGTGTTGAATATGACAATGATAAGAGGTAAAAGTTGTTGAAGAATAATTTTAATAGAGCAGACATTTAGTGTCTACCAAGATTCATGTTTCCTCATCGATTTTATTCTGCCAAACGCTTCTCTGAATTACTGCAGCTCTAGTTCCACCACCTGGGCATGTATGGGTTTATCACATTACATGAGGGACCAGTGTAAGCCAAAATTAGAGGAGATCTACAATTTCTTGATATATTTTATGTAATTTTATTTTCATTCAGTTTAAGATATTTTTATTGCTATTTTAGAGCAGAGGTTTTTTTCTGGCTGAAAAAATATAAATGTTTTGTATTTCTTAATAGTCACATGACTGCACACATTACGTTTTTACCTGCATGATTTTGCTTTTACTATGAGACATGGATACTGAATTACATGAAAAGCCTTTTCATCATCTGTAGATATCATCATATAGTTCCTCCTTGAGCTACTAATATTATAAAATTTTAATAATAGCTTTTCTAATGAACCAAGTTTGTACTCATGAGATGAAGCCAACTTAACCATAATGTACAAATCTGCTAATAGACTACTGCATTATTTCATTTGCTAATATTTTATTTTGTATGTATGCCTATATACTCATAACTAAAATTGTTATTTCTTGTTTATGTTATTCTTGTTAAATTTTTACATCAGAGTTTTACAGGCATGGCAAATATACAACCTATTTTTCATTTTCTATACTCCAAGGACATTAAGTTGCAGAGAAAATACCTTTTCTTGATATAAAACTTATAGTGATATCACTTGGACTATGGGTTTTTAATTTTTGCTTTTGTTCTTTTAGCTTCAAAAATATTTTTGAAGAGTACTTTTTACAACTTCTATTTATACATAGTTATTCTTTATTTCTATCTTCTTGAATAAATACAGTAGTACATATTTTTTAGAAAATGAACTAACAATATCTAGATTATTTCTAAGTTATATAAAATATTCTATCATAATTTATAATTTTCTTGGATCATTTATTATGTTATCTTTTTATCTTTTATCTTTTTATTATGTTATCTTTTTCACTCCTAATAGTATTTTATCTTATTATGTTTATTATATAGGGCTAGTTGTTTATTAACGTTAGTGAAAAAACTCAGGGAGCTACATATATTTATTAGTACCAGTTACCATACCACATAATTAAAATGCCTCCAAAATGATTGTACGAATTGAACCTTCCCTACCAATCTCTATTTCCTTGGCTTCTCCTTTTTTTTTTTTAACATCTTTATTGGAGGAAAATTGCTTTACAATGGTGTGTTCGTTTCTGCTTTATAACAAAGTGAATCAGTTATACATATACATATGTCCCCATATCTCTTCCCTCTTGTGTCTCCCTCCCTCCCACCCTCCCTATCCCACCCCTCTAGGTGTTCACAAAGCACCGAGCTGATCTCCTTGTGCTATGCAGCTGCTTCCCACTAGCTATCTACTTTATTTGGTAGTGTATATATGTCCATGCCACTCTCACTTTGTCCCAGCTTACCCTTCCCCCTCCCCATATCCTCAAGTCCATTCTCTAGTAGGTCTGCATCTTTATTCCTGTCTTGCCCCTAGGTTCTTCATGACCATTTTTTTTTTTTAGATTCCATATATATGTGTTAGCATACGGTATTTGTTTTTCTCTTTCTGACTTACTTCACTCTGTATAACAGACTCTAGGTCCCTCCACCTCACTACAAATAACTCAATTTTGTTTCTTTTTATGGCTGAGTAATATTCCATTGTATATATATGTCACATATTCTTTATCCATTCATCTGCTGATGGACACTTAGGTTGCTTCTATGTCCTGGTTATTGTAAATAGAGCTTCAATGAACAATTTGGTACATGACTCTTTTTGAATTATGGTTTTCTCAGGGTATATACCCAGTAGTGGGATTGCTGAGTCATACAGTAGTTCTATTTTTAGTTTTTTAAGGAACCTCCATATTGTTCCCCATAGTGGCTGTATCAATTTACATTCCCACCAACAGTGCAAGAGGACTCCCTTTTCTCCACACCCTCTCCAGCATTTATTGTTTGTGGATTTTTTGATGATGGCCATTCTGACTGGTGTGAGATGATATCTAATTGTAGTTTTGATTGCATTTCTCTAACGATTAATGATGTTGAGCATTCTTTCATGTGTTTGTTGGCAGTCTGTATAATTTCTTTGGAGAAATGTCTGTTTAGGTCTTCTGCCCATTTTGGATTGTTTGTTTTTTTGATATTGAGCTGCATGAGCTGCTTGTAAATCTTTGAGATTAATCCTTTGTCAGTTGCTTCATTTGCAATATTTTATCCCATTCTGAGGGTTGTCTTTTTGTCTTGTTTATGGCTTCCTTTGCTGTGCAAAACCTTTTAAGTTTCATTAGGTCCCATTTGTTTATTTTTGTTTTTATTTCCATTTCTCTAGGAGATGTGTCAAAAAGGATCTTGCTATGATTTATGTCATAGAGTGTTCTGCCTATGTTTTCCTCTAAGAGTTTTATAGCGTTTGGCCTTACATTTAGGTTTTTAATCCATTTTGAGTTTATTTTTGTGTATGGTGTTAGGGAGTGTTCTAACTTCATTCTTTCACATGTAGCTGTCCAGTTTTCCCAGCATCACTTATTGAAGAGGCTGTCTTTTCTCCACTGTATATTCTTGCCACCATTATCAAAGATAAGGTGACCATATGTGTGTGGGTTTATCTCTTGGCTTTCTATCCCATTCCATTGATCTATATTTCTGTTTTTGTGCCAGTACCATACTGTCTTGATTACTGTAGCTTTGTAGTTCCTTGGCTGATCCTTAACATGCAATACTGGGAACTGACCAAACACTTTCAGTGTTTGAGTTCCACTTGCTCTTCATGCATGCATGTGTGTGAGCGCACACACACATGCACACACATACAACCTTGCTTTTAAAAGAAAACATCATTACCTTTTTCCTTCCTCTTTGAAAAGTTTAGGCAGTCTGGTTTTATTCTGCAAGAATATTTTAGGATATTGCTTCATAAATATATTGTGTGCTGATAGGATATTGGTCTGGCTTGAAAGACAGAGACAAGAGAGAGAGACAGAGAGAGAGAAATTGCATTATAAGCATCATAAGAAAATAGCTTCTGAGGCAAAGATTTTTAACTCAATATATACAACTTAATTCTATACTATTTAGTCTAAAAAGAAAATGACAAAAATATGAAACATAAACATTTTATGCTTTAAAAATATCCACTATAAAAATTGTCTATAGTGTGTTTCAGTGAGAAATATTTTAAGAATATCAAATTCAGGACAATGTCAAAAATTTAATTTTTAAGTTGAGTCTTCTTAAAGTTTTTTTCTGTCATTTATTAAAGCTCTTGTATAAAATATACCACATAATTAAAATTCCCCCAAAATGATTCACATAGAGTTTACATATACATTATTGAAAAGTATATTTATCTGACTCTTTGCAATGACTTATGAGTCTCTTGCACTATTTTAGGACCAGAACAAAAATGTCTTAGACCAAAAGTTCAGCATTTCCCAAATCCAGATCAATGGAATTATCTGGGATGTTTTTTTAAGTACAGATTTCTGATCCTTTTCCTGATGAAGCAAGAGCTCCAAATGTTGAGTCTGGGTGGGCTTCTCTATTTTAACTATCAGCCTCCAAGTGATCTTTATTTGCAGTTAGGCTTCAATACACTTAAAATATTTTAAAATGTAAATAACAAGATCCACTGGAATATAGCAAATTGACATTCAGTGTTAAGTAATGACATTTGTTTCTGGAAAATCTACCCTGTTCAATTTTCAATTGACAACCACCATGAAAAGCTGGTCAGCTTCTTAAAATGTTGAACATTCATCTTGACAGCTTATATGAATAATTATCAAAAATAATCATGCTTAAATCTTAGTCAGTATTTGCCTCATGGCAATGAATATAAAAATCCTCGAGAAGGCTTTTTTAATTTCATTGTCAATGTAAATAATAACACCTTAAAATATTTATAACAGCTTTTTTCTCTTGGCCAGAGTTCATAAAACACCATGTTAATTCTTTACACAAAACAAATACTATATACTTTAAGAAACCTATTTAATTTAATTTAACTTAATTGATTCAAATAATGCAATGTGAATGTGATTTAATATGACATTAGAAATGTTCATTCCTCCTATCTCACACTATAGAGTAGACCAAGGATCTACTATTTTTTTTTTAAATTCCAACCACTGAAATAAGTGGAAGATTTCTCAAGATCTTTCTTCTTTCATTTTTTTCTATTTGGAACTCAGATTTTACAATCATCTGTTTTACAAGTCTACCTGTTATAAACCTAGTACTTCTTATATGACAAACGTTGTGCTAAGGTCTTTACATTATTTTTGTCTCATTGTATAGTTATATAACCTGAAGAGGCTGTTATTCTTTAATTCCCATTTTACACATAAATAAACTACAAACAATAATTTGCTTAATTCATGTTACTAGGAAATGGAGAACAAAGAGTACATATGAAAACTGAATTGACTTCTAAACCCATCCTCTTAACTTTTTGGATATACCACCCCTGTAAATAATAAAACATGTTAGCTCTTACTATGTGCCAGGCATTATTCTAGGCAGTTTACATGTATCAGATCATTTAATCCTTACACAACTATATTAGCTGATACTACTATTCTCTCCATTTTGTAGGTAACAAAACTGAGGCTTAAAGAAGTACAAAAGTGTGATTTAAAAAAAATTTTCTACATGGAGCCCATTCTACAAGACTTGGAACCTTAATCCAATCTGTAATCTAGATAAATCATCTTTAGAGTGGCTAAGAAGCCTACACCAAAATGCTAAAACCTTCACTCTTGTCCTTTTCTATGTGTATGACTGAGATGTCTGCTTTATCTAACCCTTGAGAATTTTCAAGATGTGGTGGCTAGTATACATGTACCTGGTGTTTATAATTTATGTCTCCAAATTAATGTGCCCAAGAAGTGAAAGAGGTGGAAGGTTGAAATGGAAAAGTCAAATGCTAGATCTAATTTTCAGAATGAGGCCCTAACTGCCCTATAATGCTCTGATGGATGTTCTATATCACAAAATGTAATTTGGCAGTCTACTCCTATTTCTGAGTCTCTTGTCAGAACAGAAACATATAATCCTATGTGTTTAGTAGGAATACATTTGGTTTAAAACCATGTGAAATTTGTAAATGAATGCCCCTAAATGTGGATAAGAGAAGTAGATTCAAAGAAACATGAAATAAATGTAATTAGAAAGCTAAGGACAAAGAAAGATTCAGAATTATAGGAGGGTTGGAGAGTAGACCATGGATCCAAATAACTATTTGACAATTTGAATATGGTCCAGAAGATACTTTCATAGTTTCCCATGCTATGAGTAAACACTGTCTATGAACAAAATTTGCCACTTCACTGAAGTATATATGCAAGGAAATTTACCTACAAGGAAAAATCTCCAACTTCTTCAAGCAGATGAAGAAGTGCATGCAAAACCTATAGCTTGAGGAAATCAATCAAGATTGTGGAGTAAGAAGATGTGGAGCTTACCTCCCCATTCAAACACATCAAAAATACAACTATATGAAGAACAATCCTCACTGAAAACTAGAAACTGGCAGAAGGAATCCTGTACAACCAAGGCTATAAGATACACACATAATCAGGTAGGAAGGGAAAAAAAGTGATCAGGTCAGGACTGTGCCCCTGGGAGAGGACTCAGAGAAAAAGGGAGATAACACGGAAGACACCACCCTGGGGAGTGAGAGTCACAGACTGGGCACCTCAGTCCAGAGGTCCTACATGGGAGATATGAGCCCTCTTGCTGGTTGGAGGACTGCTGGGACTAAAGGGAGGGCTGTGGGAAGCCTGGACTCCACTCATGAGGAAGAGCACGTTGGCATGCACACCAGCCCTAGTCGAGCAAACACTCGGCCCTGCTCACTCCATGTCACAGTGTGGCACTGGATCTGGAGAGGGCACAAGTAGGGAAAGATCTGACCATAGGAGACAGAGGTAACCTGCTACTGGAGAAGAGCCTAGGTGGGGTGGCAGTGACCATTGTTGGTGCTTACTAAAGCAGTGCATTAGATGCAGCCCAGATCTCTGACAGTGGCTCACAGCTCACCTCCCAGTATATACTAAGAGCCTACATGGGCCCTGCTTGGCCTTTGGTATGGGTCCACAACAGGATGGGGGTGGAGGCTGGGGGAAGTGATTGGCTGTGAGGGACAAAGGGGACTTGCACCCGAGGCTGCATCTAAGTGTAGCAAGGGAAACAATTGCGGGTGCCTGCACAGGCAGCACATCAGAGACAGCTCGAACTTCTGTCTGAGGCCAACACAAGCATCTCCTGCTTCAACACTACCTCCTCTGGGGCAAGGGGCCCAATGCTGAGAGAGGAGAAAACACACACTTAAATGGAACAGAGACAGCTGGAGCGTGACCCCCAAGGCTTCTGCTCCAGCAACTTGGGATCAGATGCCACCCCAACTGGGTGATGATGGCAATTGAGCAGACAGGATGTCCCACCTCACAACCCACTGCAGCTCTAGTGCCTCCATCTCCAGCCCCACCCCCTACCAAAGTGATAACTGCTAGCACACGCTAAGGAAAACTGTGAATATCATCCATGTAAATACAGCTCGCCTACCAAAGGCACTGGGTACATGCAGTCTGTATAGGGGCGCTTCCACATAACAACAAACCTTCAAGACAACAATAGGTAACCATTTCACCTAAATATATAGAGACAGAGAAAGTTAAGCAAAATGAAAAGGCAGAGGAACTGGTCTCAACTGAAAGAGCAAGAGAAAACTCTTGAAAAAATAAATAATGAAAAAGAAGTAAACAATTCACCAGCAAAGAATTCAAAGTATTGGTAATAAAAATGGTGGCTGAATTAGGGGGAAAAAAATACATGTACCCAGTGAAAATGTTAACAAGAAACTAGAAAATATAAGAAAGACCCAATCTGAAATAAAGAATTCAATAGCTGAAATTTAAAAATACACTGGAAGGGCTGAATAGCAGACCAAGTTATACAGAAGAACACATAAATGATCTGGAGATAGAATAATGGAAATCACACAATAAGAAAAGCAAAAAGAATTTTTTAATGAAAACAATTTAAGAGATCTCTGTGATAACATTAAGCATATCAATATTTGCTTTCTAGGGGTCCCAGAAGATGAGAAAGCGAGATGGAGATCAAAAATTTAAAAATACTTAGAAAAAAATGACAATGAAAACACAATGACCCAAAACGTATGGGAAATGGCAAAAGCACTTCTAAGAGGGAAGTTTATAGCAAAGTTATCTTACCTCAAGAAACAAGAAAAATCTCAAATAAACAAACTAAACTTACACCAAAAACAACTAGAGAAAGAAGAACAAACAAAACCAAAGTTAGCAGAAGGAAAGAAATCATAAAGATCAGATCAGAAATAAATGAAATAGAAACTAAGAAAACAATACCAAAGATCAATGAAACTAAAAGCTGGTTCTTTGAGAAGATAAACAAAATTGATAAAGCTTTAGCCAGACTCAAGAACAAAAAGGGAGAGGACTCACAGCAATGAAATTAGAAAAGAAAAAGAAGTTACAACTGACAGCACAGAAAGACAAAGGATCTTAAGAGACTACTACAAGCAACTCTATGCCAATAAAATGGACAACCTGGAAGAAATGGACAAATTCTTAGAAAGGTATAAGCTTCCAAGAAGGAATCAGGAAGAAATAAAAAATATGAATAGACCAATCACAAGTAATGAAATTGAAACTGTGATTAGAAATCTTCCAACAAACAAAAGCCCAGGACCAGATGGCTTCACAGGCAAATTCTATCAAACATTTAGAGAAGTGCTAACACCTATCTTTCTCAAACTCTTCCAAAATATAGCAGAGGGAGAAACACTCCCAAACTCATTCTACGAGGCCACCATCACTCTGATATCAAAACCAGACAAACATATCACAAAAAAAGAAAATTACAGTCCAATATCACTGATGAACATAGGTGCAAAAATCCTCAACAAAATACAAGCAAACAGAATCCAACAACACATTAAAAGGGTCATACACCATGATCAAGTGGAATTGAGCCCAGGGATGCAAGGATTCTTCAATATATGCAAATCAATGTGATATACCATATTAACAAATTGAAGAATAAAAACATATAATCATCTCAATAGAAGCAGAAAAAGCTTTTGACAAATTTCAACACCCATTTATGATAAAAACTCTCCAGAAAATGAGCATAGAGGGAAACTACTGCAACATAATAGATGCCATATATGACAAACCCACAGCCAACATTGTTCTCCGTGGTGAAAAGTGAAACCATTTCCTCTAAGATCAGGAAAAAGACAAGGATGTCAACTCTCATCACTATTATTCAACATCATTTTGGAAGTGCTACCATGGCAATCAGAGAAGAAAAAGTAATAAAAGGAATCCAAATTTTAAAAGAAGAAGTAAAACTGTCACTGTTTGCAGATGACATGATACTATACATAGAGAATCCTAAAAATGCTACCAGAAAACTACTAGAGCTAATCAATGAATTTAGTAAAGTAGCAGGATACAAAATTAACACACAGAAATCTCTTGCATTCCTCTACCCTAATGATGAAAAATCTGAAAGAGAAATTAAGGAAACAGTCCCATTTACCATTGCAACAAAAGAATAAAATACTTAGGAATAAACCTAACACCATACACAAAAATAAACTCAAAATGCCTTAAAAACCTAAATGTAAGGCCAAACACTATAAAACTCTTTGAGGAAAACTTAGGAAGAACACTCTTTGACATAAATCACAGCAAGATCTTTTTTGACCCATTTCCTAGAGTAATGAAAATAAAAACAAAAATAAACAAATGGGACCTAATGAAACTTAAAACCTTTTGCACAGCAAAGGAAAACATAAACAAGATGAAAATACCACCATCAGAATGGCAGAAAATATTTGCAAATGAAGCAACTGACAAAGGATTAATCTGCAAAATATGCAAACAGCTCATGCAGCTCAATATCAAAAACCAAACAACCCAATCAAAAAATGGGTGGAAGACCTAAATAGACATTTCTCCAAAAAGACATCCAGATGGCCAAACAAACACATGAAAAGATGCTCAACATAACTAATTATTAGAGAAATGCAAATCAAAACTACAATGAGGTATCACCACACACCGGTCAGAATGACCATCATCAAAAAATCTACAAACAGTAAATGCTGGAGAGGGTGTGGAGAAAAAGGAACCCTCCTACACTGTTGGTGGGAATGTAAATTAATACAGCCATTATGGAGAACAGTATGGAGGTTCCTTAAAAAACTAAAAATAGAACTACCATATGACCCAGCAATGCCACTACTGGGCATATACCCTGAGAAAACCATCATTCAAAAAGATACATGCATCCCAGAGTTCATTGCAGCACTACTTACAATAGCCAGGACATGGAGGCAACCTAAATGACCATCAACAGAGGAATGGATAAAGAAGATGTGGTATATATGTACAATGGAATATTACTTAGCCATAAGAAGGAACAAAACTGTGTCATTTGCAGAGATATGAATGGAGCTGGAGACTGTCACACAGAGTGAAGTAAGTCAGAAAGAGAAAAACAAATATTGTATATCGCTCTTATGTGGAATCTAGAAAAATGGTACAGATGAACCTATTTGCAAAGCAGAAATAGAGACACAGACCTAGAGAACAAATGTATGGATACCAAGGCGGGGAAGGGGGTGAAATGAACTGGGAGATTGGGCTTGATATATAATCACTATTACGCATAAAATAGATAACTAACAAGAACCTATTGCATAGCACAGGAAACTCTACTCAATGTTCTGTGGTGATCTAAATGGGAAGGAAAATCAAAAAAAGAGGAGATATATGTATACATATAGCTGATTCACTTGCTGTACAGCAGAAACTAACATATTTTAAAGCAACTATACTTCCATAAAAATTAATAATAAAAAAACTCAGTGAATGAGAGATTAGAGACAGGTGTATAAAAAAGTAATAAACTTGAAAATATGTCTTTAGATATTCCCAAATGCTTCATAGAGAAATAAGAAGGTGCAAAACAGAAAAAAGAATTATAAAATATTTATTATTTTATTAATTAAAAACATTTATGGAGCCCCTAGGGTATTCTAGTCTCTAGTAATAGAAAGACTAATAAGATGGGATTTCTGTTTGGGTTGACAGACTACTAGTTGACCCCACACAAATTCACTCTCCACTTCTTCCCAAACACATGGTTGCCCAGCTAAAGACTGCATTTCCCAGCCTCCTTTAAACTGAAATTAGCCTAAGAGAAAGTTCTTGCCAGTAGAATGTAAGAAGTAATTCTAGAAATTCTGCCTCCTTTGTCAAATAGGAAATTGCTTTCCTTGACTTCATATTTTTCCTTTCCATGAAGTGGAAACTAGATGTGGCAGTGGCCTCTTCACCTGTATTGAAAAGAAAAGGACAAGCTGATATCAAAACACCAAGATGAGGCCAACACACGTCCCTGAATGATTTCATGCAGTAGAACTTCTACATACAACCAGAGCGCCACTTTCAAACTAAGGATGAAAAACTTTTTACTTAAACCACAGCATTTTTTAGTTTTATTGTTACATCATACTGGCAGTTACCCTAATCTAATGAAAACAGTCTTCAAGGAGCTGCCTATGTTAAAATAGAGGGGAAGAGTCTTTAAACAAATGCATAAGAAATTATCAGGAGTGCTCTGATAGAAAACAATACAGAGTCAAGTGGAAATGGAGAAGACAACTCTTCTTGGAGAAGGAGATTTCAGGTTGAACATGAAGATTAGTTTACCTATTTATTGGTAGGTGGGGATGAATAGGAGGATGGTATTTCAGACAGAAAAATCAGTATGAGCCAAAGTACAAAGCCCTCAATAACATGGTGCAGGTATAGTCAAGAAACCACCAGTCATGTCATGGCTGGGAGGAAAGGAAGAGTCACTGGGAGACAAGGCTGGAGATGTAAAAATTATCCCATTATAAAAGTTCTTGTAAGTAATGTGATTATAACTGACTTATCCAGTGTGTGTCTAATATGGAGGGAAGATTCTACAATTTAACAGTTTCTGGCTTGCACAGCTGGGTAGATAATTTTGCCATCCACTAAGATAAAAGTGTGGATGAAAATATAGCTTCAGCTTTATACAGTAATAAGCCTAAAAGTTTTTTTATGTCAAATCAAATTTATATCTTTCCTTTTGCAAATGAGAAAACTGAGCCCTGAGAGTTTAACTGATATTCCAATAACCTCAATCACATTTAGTGGCAGAGCAAGAGCTAGAAGGTGAATTCTTTCAGACTCTCAGCTTAAAGTCTTTTGGAACAGATGTATAGGGAATAAAAAGCTATGAAGTTTGCTGCGAGAAAATCTGAACCTTGAAAAATAAATAAAATTAAACTTGGTATAGGGGAGATTAATAAGTTTATAAGAATAAAGGAATTGGTAAAGAAGGGTGGGGGTTTAGGGGATATTTACTCAGGAGTAAAATTCACGTCAGCAAATAGTAATAAGAATATATTGATTGTCTCAGATTCTAGAGGGCTTCAAATGACAGATAAAGGAGATTTATTCAAAAAATATTTAATGTGCACCAATAATGTGTCAGATACCATTATAATCACTGGGAATACATCAGCAAATAAAAAATGTTTTGTCCTCATGAAGTTTTCAATGTAGAGAGAGGAACAATAAAAATAAATTTGTAGCTATATGTCAGACATACTATTAAGAAATGAAAGCAAAAATCAGGGGATAATAAGTACTAAGAGTATCTGTTTCATATAGGCTGGTCACAGAATGCAGAGACCTGACGGATGTAAGGGATAAAGGAAAGTAGACATCTGAAGAAAGAGCATTCCAGATAGAAACTACAAGTGTGAAGGCCTTGAGGCTGGACCATACTTGGTGTGATAGGAGCAGAGCATGGAGACAACTATGGCTAGAGCGAAATAAGCAAGACAGTCTTGTCTAGAAGAAGTGGTCAGAGATGCAGTAGGATGTGATCATGTATGACCTTACAGGCCACAGTGAAGTTCTTAACTCTTACCTTGAGTGATAGGGAAACCATTAGAGTATTATGAGCAAATAATGTTTTGGTGTATATTTTAGCAAGATTCATCTGGCTACTGTGCCAACTACAGACTGTAAAAGGACAAGGGATGGAGCAAGAAAACCAATCAATAGGCTACTGCAGTAATCCAGGCAAGAGCACTGGTGCTCTGGATCAGGATGGTATTAGCGGAGGTGGTAAGAAATGGTTAGATTCTGGATATATTTTGAAGGTAGAGCTATCAGGATATCTTTCAGGTTAGATACAAGGTATAAAAGAGAAAGATAGCAGGCTCTGATGACTCCAAGATTTGGGGCTTGACCTTGAATTTGCACAGTTACCATTTATTAAAATGTGGATACAGAAGGTTAATAGGTGAAAAGAAAAAAATCAAAATTTATGTTGTAGATTTGTAAAGTTTGAGGTGTCTGTTTGCTATCTAAGTGGATTTGACTTTATCTTTTATGTGGTGAATAGTCATTGGATAGTCTTGAGAAATGAAATGATAGTAAAATATATTAACCTAAATGTATCAAAGAAATACCATTAGAAAACTATCAAAGCAAATATAGGTTCCCACAATCCTCTACTCAGGTTTGATTAATTTGTTACAGTGGCTTAGAGAATTCAGGAAAACTGTTTATTTAGTTATGTTTACCAGTTTATTACAAAAGGATATGATAAAGGATACAGATGGACATCCTGAAAAAAGAGATTCACAGGGTAAATTATGTGGGAATGGGTGCAGAGCTTCCATACCTTCTCCAGGCATCACTATCCCAGCACCTTCATGTGTTTACCAACTCAGAAGTTCCTTGAACCCAGTCCTTCTGGGTTTTGATAGAGGCTTCATTACATAAACATGATTGATTAAATTATTCACCCAGAGGTCAGAAGGTGGGACTGAAAGTTCCAACCCTCTAATCACATTGTTGGTTTTCCTGGCAATTTGGATCCTTCGATGGGGTCCAAAATTCACCTCATTAACATAACAAAAGATATCTTTATCACTCTCATCAGTTAGGAAATTCCAAAAGTTTTAGGAGCACTATGCCAGGAATGGGGACAAAGACCAAACATATACTTCTTATTGTAAATCACAATGCCACAGAGGGCTATTTGCATTTTGGATGGAGCAATATGCAGGATTTTACTGCACATTGCTGTTTACAATGCCCAACCCCTACCCACTTGATGTCAGTGCTACCTCCTAGTCATTGTGGAATCTATAAGTGGGTACACATTTCCAAATGTCCTCTAGGGGCAGTACTGCCTCAGTTAGAGGATCTTGCTCTAGACAACTGAATACAAGACTATGAACTTTAGGCAAAATAACATTAACAGGCACACCTTGAATCACAAGCCTCCAACTTGTTCACAATCTATTAAATAAAAGTAAGATTCCATCAGTGTCTGCCCACATTTTCTGCCACCACAAAAGATAACAAGTCTGTTCTGATTGACAGTGCCAACTGGTAGCTACCAATGAAAACTATTCAAAATAAAAATTGACTTCATTCCAGACAGAGCAATGTTTGTGGGACAGCTCAGTTAATTTTTTTTTATGTGTACATAAAACATCTTTTTAAAGCTCTTCTTATCTCCCCTTTCTCTTCCAAACCTTATTTTCCTTAAAAATAAAAATCACCTTTTTCTTCATATATTCATGTTTATGTCAAACAATGTCCATGTCTGACAAGCCAAGTCCAGGAGCCTCCTTAAAATCACCATAACTGCTCTACTAATTTGATGTACTTTACCTTAATTGGAAGCAATGAGAGAAAAATAATTACTCAATGTTTTCATGTTTTAATTAATTACTATAATTTAAGCAATATCATTTTTCTCTTTCTGTCATAAAAGTATATAATTTAAAGATACATTTTGGGGAAAATGGGCACATTTAATCATCTATAAATTAAGGAGTTTCCATCAGATGATTTCTAAGTTGATTTCTTCTTGTACAATCCTCTAACTCTACAATATTGTGTCTATGGGAAAATGCTGAATGCTACACAATCAACTTATTAGTGAACTTTGGGCTAAAACCTATTTATGAGTTATGGACTCTGTAAGTATAAAAATATACAATCAACATAACTACATCTGTATTTGAGTATAAATGGCTACATATTGGTAATATTAATCACTAATAAAGATAGAACTTTTGCTATCTCCTAGTCAAAAAACAAATTGTTTGACAAGGACCATTTTTATACAAATGTACAAATGCAAATGCATCATAATTGTGTTTGTCTTTTATACTTCCAAGTTTATAAATGTTTAAAGATTTCTGTGTGAAGTTACAAAAGTACTGACCACAAAGGAAAAAGCAGTTATAAAGCTGTAGCCTCATTTTTTTCTATTTGAAACTTAGGAGAACATAAAATTCCTTTTAAACCATATTGCTCTATTTTTTACTAAGTAAATTGAACTTTAGAACATAAGAGCTGACTGATCAAGTCATAGAGTACTTTGACAAACCAAAGAAATCTTCAAAGGATATTTAAGTTTATTTCCAAAGCATATAGTCCAGGAAGAAATTTGGAATGTCAAACCAACAGAAGCTACTGTGTTGTTTTAAAATATATGTTTTAAAAAGATTAGCTATCTAGACAATACTAAAAAAAAACTATTAATGTGTATTTTTCCTCATAATCAACACAAGTAGAAAATTCGTAATGTTTTTTAAAGCATTAAGAAAATATTTATTTCTACTGAACATCAGAACATAATTCAATGCAAAACATTGAACTCTATGCCTAAAGTCTAAGAGTAGAAAGCAATAAGATAAAACAAATCTCCTGGGACTTCCCTGGTGGTCCAGTGGTAAAGAATCCACCTTCCAATGCAGAGGACAATGGTTTGACCCCTGGTGGGGGAACTGAGATCCCACATGCTGCTGGGCAACTAAGCCCACACACCACAACTACTGAGCTGTGAACCTCAATGAGAGAGCCCACGTGCCGCAAACTACAGAGCCAATGCACACTGGAGCCCGCACCACAACTAGAGAGAGAAAATCCGCACTCCACAACTAGAGAGAAGCCCACACGCCACAACGAAGGGCCTGCATGCCACAACTAAGACCCGACGCAGCCAAAAATAAAAAAGAAAATAAAATTTTAAAAAAAGAATACATTAGGAAATCATTTTTAAAAATAAATAAGTAGATAAAATTAAAAAATAAAACAAATCTGCTCTCATGAAACATAGTCTACTAGAGATAAAAAGTCCTATATCCAAGAATTTAGGAATCCAAAGTGACATCATTTTCCCTTTGTTATTCAGTTTTTCTTTTATGTGGTTTAAAAAGAAAACCCAGAATATGCCAATCTACTGCCTTTATTCTGAGGAGAAGAAATATCAGATAGACACCAATTGACTGAGACCACACATATATGGGCAGCAGCCACGACAACATTGGGTCTTGCCTTTTGTACAAAGTGTATACATATATACATGTAAATATATATATATATGTAATCCAGTGAGAAGTGCTCACATGCACCCAGATAGGGGACAGAAGCAGTTGTAACAATAGAGTGGAGCCCATGGTAGAGGTACATGGGAAGTGGTAGAGAGTAGCAGCCTCCCCTCCATCTTCCCACCCTGGGCCAAAGGAAGGACCTGGGAGGAAGGACAGTTATCCAAAGAAGATGAATATACATATGTACGTGTGTGTGTGTGTGTGTGTGTGTGTGTGTGTGTGTGTGTGTGTATGGTATAGTATCAAAACTAAGACTCTTCATATGTTTAATGTATAAAAAATTTCAATCCTTGAGTCATTTAATTCTCAGCCTTTCTGTTTTTATTATGGGGGAAAGTATATTTCATTGGTCAGTTTAAACATATAATACATATAGAATAAATATGGAGGAACATATTTTTCTTAAATCCCTTCTCAATTTATTGAAATCAATTGAAAGCTTTGTAATCTGAAAGACAATTTCTATGTACACATTTCTGATAAATTGCCTAAAGAAATTTCAGGGAGGAAGAAGGACCTGAACTGCTAAGCCTTCATTAATTTGTTGTAGTTTATTTTCTCATTCTAAGTAAATACTCATTTTCACATCCAATTTTGTATTTGTAATCTTATATTCTTTTTCTAAAAGAATGACCCAAAACCTATGCACAGTTCCCGTAAAATGTGTCCCCTTCCAGGCCCCTGGTGTGTGCCACTGCCTCAAAAGAAAACATCCAAGAAATTCAGGGGAGTGTCTGAGAAAAGGTACAGTAAATGTGAGACTTAATAGAGGGAAGTCAGGCAGGACAACCAGACTGCCTGGACCAGATGATGGTCTGATGAGAAAACACTGCCTGGGGGGGATTCTCAAACCAGGAAGATGAAGGCTGATAAAATTTATGTAGAATGGATTCTTTGGCAGACCCAGATCTAGATGATTTAATCTCTCTTATTATGATTCCCCAAAGGTGGTAGGGAGGTGGGAATCTAGAAATACAATATATTTTTTAAATGCCTGGGCTAGAAAGCAAAAGGAAAATAAGAGGAAAAAAGGTATTCTACTCCAAAAGCCTTAACTAGCTTGTTACGTGTGAAAAAAGGGACCAGCATATAAGTTCAACAGTTAAAAACTTGGGTGAGCTTTTTTGAATAACAACAATAAAAATAGTTATGTAGCTCTTACCATGTGTCAGACACTGTTTACTTTACATATATTAGCTCATTTAATCATCCTAATAACACTTTGAAATGGATATGACTATTATCTCCATTTTACTAATGAGAAAACTGAGGTAAAGAAAAATTAAGTAACCAGTCCAAGACCACACAGTTGGGAAGTGGCTGATCCAGGATTCAAACCAGGCAACCTGACTCCAGAGGGCATGTATTTAATTCTTTACCCTACGCTGAAAGATGTCAAGAGTGAGGAAGGGGCAGAAGCACATAATAAAAAAGTATTATTTAGATAAATAAAAAAAAGCATACCCTCTCTTTTTCTCTGAAAAAGGAGTGGAAAAGTCAATGAAGATGTAGAAATAATTTGAAGTGGTTAAGAGGATGTGACTTAAGATGAGGCAAGTTCCTCTCCTAGTGAAGAAAAGTGGGAGGGTAGATGGACACTGATGGATGGGAAAGAAACTAACTAGTTTTATAATTTCAAAAAATTCAATTTGGGAAAAGGAGTTGGCAAGAAAATAGATTTTAAAAAATTATATTTTCAAGTGTCACACATCTTAGGAACCCTGAGCTACGAACCGTGATATTTCTTAGTTCTTTGGCTCCATTATATTTCAACTAGGCATCTCCTAGGCACTGCTAAAGTACTTGTTTCACTCAGGATTTGTGTTTTCAACCATTTAAAGCTTTTTTCCCTTATGACTGTTTTTGAGTACTACAAAGAGCCCAGTTAGGGATGAGTTATGTTTGTTTCACACTAAACTGTTTCCTTAAAATATGACATATATATTCTGCCCCTTCAACCTGAAGAAATAACCTCCAGGTTTTCAAATGTTTTTATCTGTGTGGTAAATCAGGTACCTCTGAGAGTCAACAATGGTTTATTACTATACTTTATCCATGAAACAAACCTATTCATATTCATTTGAATGACAGGAAAAGAAAGGTGTGATAACTTACCTGTATTGTATTCCTCTCATGTGGCATAATGTATTCAGCTGAGGATAATCAATGTTCTTAGGCATTTGCAAGCCTGCAAAATTAAAAAAAATCAATTAAAAATGTGAGCAATTTTCGGCAATCTTATTAACCAAGTTTGTAAATACAATTTAATTGCAAACATTCATCATAGTAAAAGAACTCAGTGACTATGGAAGTGATGTATTAACAGTCTTTTTTACACAAGCAGAATTGAATAGGGTGATTAAAATGAGGAAAGAATTTAATGTTTTTCATTGATGTCAAATCTAGTCTGGAATATTATGTTTGTTTATTTGTTTAATTCCAGTAAATTCTGGTGCTAACATGTGTCATATAATGTCACTCCTCTGGAAGTAAGCCTTTCAGAATCCTTATCCTATACCTTTAGAATGTGAACTGGTTCCAGAACTCCAGACATGACAATTCAAAGAAGAGTTTTCTTGAGGTCTCCCTCTCCCTCTTCATCTCCTTCTCCTTCTCTGTAATACTAGTAATTTTTGTTCATTCCTATGCAGGTCCCCATCTTTGGCTAGCTCCTCTTCAGAAATCTACAGAGCACCTTCTAGTGTCTGGATTCAGTTTGCAATTCCTTCTGAAGTTCAAGTGTAAGCAAATCACATATGTTCCCTTACAAGCAGAAAGATAGTAGTCATAGCTAAAAGCAACTAACTGTGATTCCCCTTCAGTACCAGAAAGAACTGACATCCTTCAAAGGAGATGAAAAGGAAAATAGAATATTGACAACAAGCATAATTACAAAGATGGGCCTTCACATCACAGGTACTCTCCATACCCCAGGAGAATGCATGCTGTTGGAAATTTAAAATGGAAAGCAGTAATAAATACGAAGATGCACATTATTCCTTCCCTTAGTGAACAGGTACTGAGAGAATCACCGGCCTAATGCATTTCTAACCTTTTTAAGACATATTCATTGACCACATCCCAATAAGGAAGAATTAGAATTTGACATGTCCAAACTTATCCATTTTAATTCTAGGTAACTGAATCATAAAATTTCAAACACTTTTTGTTTAAGCTTTTTGTGCTCTAAAACTGAATCATCAATAACAAATAACCACTTTCTAAATACAAAACTGAAAATAGTAAAATATAAACAGAAAACTGGTTGTTACCACATGAATCATTACCATTTAATAAACCTGAAAATACTAATTACATGCTTTAGGTATTTTCTTACCTACCTTACTCAGTTAAGCCTTCAGAAAGAAAAAAATTACCTCATTGCACTTTAGCATTATATGGAATCATTATTTTAGATGATCCAAGTTACAGCTAGATTATATAAAAAATACTTCTAGTATAGTAATATTTCTTATATGGGATATTATAAAAAATCTTAATTATAGTAGTATTTTTTCATTTTTAAAAATTTTATTGAAGTATAGTTGATTTACAATGTTGTATTAATTTCTGCTGTACAGCAAAGTGATTGTTATACACATATATATATACATATTCTTTTCCATTATGGTTTATCACAGGATACTGAATATAGTTTGCTGTGTTATACAGTAGGACATTGTTGTTTATCCATCCTATATATCACAGTTTTCATCTGCTAATCCCAAACTCACAATCCATCTGTCCTCCAATCCCTTCTCCCCCTTGGCAACCACAGGTCTGTTCTCTATATCTGTGAGTCTGTTTCTATTTCATAGATAAGTTCATTACTGTTATATTTTATATTCCACATATAAGTGATATCATATGGTATTTGTCTTTTTCTTTCTGGCTTACTTCACTTAGTATGGTAATCTCTGGGTCCATCCATGTTGCTGCAAATGACATTATTTCTTTCTTTTATAACTGAGTAATATTTCATTGTGTATATATATACCACATCTTCTTTACCCATTCATCTGTCATACAGTAGTTTTTATATACACAGGTTAAGAAAAGACTTCTACTAAGTATTGGTTTAGTCCATTTTCCTAACCCAGTTTAAGAAGAGGGTCAGAAATAGCCCTGGGGACTGGTGTGGACATAAAAGGGGGATGGTGGCATAGAGATTTGGGAAAAGGACAAGGTTTGAGAAATTCTGACTTTAAAAAGGACTTTGAAAAAGTAAATATCTTCAACTTTCAGTTAAAGCAAAAATATAAAAATCACAGAACAGATATTATAAGACTAAGAATTGCCAGCAAAGAATAGAAAAATTGAAAACTCACCTTGCCTGAGGAAAGCTGTGGCACCTGAGGGTACAACTTTACACTGGGCTTGGCACAGCCAAGTAAACTCAAAACCAGAATCAGATGAATGGATAAAGAAGATGTGGCACATATATACAATGGAATATTACTCAGCCATAAAAAGAAATGAAATTGAGTTATTTGTAGTGAGGTGGATGGACTTAGAGTCTGTCATACAGAGTGAAGTAAGTCAGAAAGAGAAAAACAAATACCATATATGAACACACGTATATGGAATCTAAAAAAAAAAAAAAATGGTCACGAAGAACCTAGGGACAAGACAGGAATAAAGACGCAGACCTACTAGAGAATGGATTTGAGGATACGGGGAGGGGGAAGGGTAAGCTGGGACAAAGTGAGAGTGGCATGGACATATATAAACTACCAAATGTAAAATAGATAGCTAGTGGGAAGCAGCCGCATAGCACAGAGAGATCAGCTCGGTGGTTTGTGACCACTTAGAAAGGTGAGATAGGTAGGGTGGGAGGGAGGGAGACGCAAGAGGGAAGAGATATGGGAACATATGTATATGTATAACTGATTCACTTTGTTATAAAGTAGAAACTAACAAACCATTATAAAATAATTATCCTCCAATAAAGATGTTAAAAAAATAAAACAGAATAGTCTAGGTAGTACTCACAGCCTAGAAGGACACTATACAATTCACAAAAAAATTTCTTCACCGATCCTCATTTGCAAGAGGTGTTTGTCACAAGGATCTTTACATAAAGGCCCTTGAGCAATATACTGGATATTGTCTTTGAAGAGTTTCATTAAAAAGAAAAAAAACAAAAGATTTCACCATGAAATTGTAAAGTTGAGCTTCTCTGGTGATCAAATTTAATACAGGGATAAAGCTTAAAGAGTTTAAAGAATACTAAGCTTACATTTGTTTTCCAGTCTTTTTCTCTGCTCATGAATATGTCTTACTTGGGCTTTTGGCAGAGTAGAGGAGGCTTAACCCTATAATGGGGATAAAAATCAAGGATTTTAACCAGAGTAAGTTTGAAAGGGGATTAGCAGCTGATATAAATGGGTGGTTATAAAGAATTTTAAACTTGAAATTCATGGTGAAATTAAAAAAACAATTATCTTTATTGATATAAGGCCTACTATATATTATTGAAATAGAGAAACTAAAATCCAATGTTTTATGTGAGTGACACGATGATCTTTTGTTTACATGTGTTAATGTTTTCTCAGGGGTAGATATATATTTTCATATTTATGCAGTATGGTGAATTAAGTATGTTTGTGATAGGAGTTATAAAGATATGTTAAAACATATAAAGATATGTTTTGTGAGTGTTAAAATAAAACTAAACTATTTTTCTCCAACAAGCTTTCCCTCTTAAGAGTAGATAAATATCCCTTGCAAAATCTAAGAGGAAGCAGTAGACTAAGTGAAGACTTAACAATATTGTAAATGAATAACCACTATTTACTATGAGACTAAATTCATCTGAGTGGCTTATAAGGCAAGGTAAAAGAAATGGACAACAGAGCCAAAGAGAAAATGTGACAACAACAAAGAGAAAATGTGGAAATTTCAGAGTATGGTAGGCTAGAAAACAGACCTCTTCAAAGTAGTTATAGCACACACTCTAATGACTAATCCAGTGATAAGTAGAACTTTGCTTAATACAGTATTCAGAGTGCAAAGAAACAGTTCAACAGCAATAGCAACAGAAACATTATCAACGAACTTTTAGTAAGAATAGCAGTTCTTATATGCAGGAGGTGAATTCTAGCATAAGACTAAAGTACAGAACAAGGAGTTGGATAGGAGTAAAAAGAAAATATCCATCAGAGACTATAAGTGTAATTAATTCCCCCTATATACTTAGATAATTGATCTAGTTCTATGTTTTTAAATAAGTCTAAACTTGTGTAATAATAGAGAATTAAACATACCTATGTTAGTGGTTAATAGTGTGTTTATTCTTTTCCCTTCAAATAATAAGTTGTTTTTTTCTAAAATCTCAAAGTTAATTCTCCTTCAAGTAACATTCAATAAACATAAGGCACCTGAAAAATCTCAATTAAATAGACCATCAAGAGGCAAAGGAATAGTACCCAATCATGGACTTCTATGAATAAAAGCTGACACACCAACAGGGACAATTATGCAAGTGGGCTTATGTTGTCCCTGCCCCTTGTCTGAGTGGTTAAGATGTTAAAATAGACATATATTAACTGAAAAGTGAAAATAGAGGGGAATGTTATACAACAAATTTTTGAAATAGCTTCCCTTTATATCTTGATGAATGCAGTCATCTACATTCATGTTTATTTCCTCAACTCAGATTCGCTTCTCCACTTACTAAAATTTATCTTTCACATTCATTAGAATTTGTTTTATTAAAAACTATAGGAAATCTTGTAGTTTTTAGTCCAATAACCTCTTTTCAGTCACCATTCTACTAACCTCTGTGTGGCATTTGACACTGGTGAAGTTTCTACCTATGAGGCTTCTGTGACAGCATTCTCTCCTCGCTTGCTTTTTCCTTATTAGACTGCTCTACCAACTCCTATCGTCTTTTCTTGAGCATCAGTGTTGCCCACCAATCCATTCTCAGTATCCCTGTCTTCTTTTCTCAGTTTAGACCCACTTCTTGCATGACCTTATCAGCACCCACATCTCCAGCTATCACACATACACTTCAGATCCTCAAATCAAACTCTCCAGCCAGAACTCTAACTTTCACTCCACTAATATTCACATGAATGTCATCCAGGAAAATCAGACTCACGATAACAAAATCTTCACTTAAAATTCCTCTCATACTTCTTTCCTTCAAAATCCTGATCCTCCTCCTGAATTCTCCACCTGGGTTAAGAAAATCCTATCACTTTCACAATTCTATCACCAACCTTGGGATCCTATTCTATTCTTTCCCCTTCAGGACCAAGGTGTTATGAAAGCCATCAATTCTGCCTCTTTTGAAATGTATCCTAAGTATCTTTCAAACATGTCCTCTCCAATCCTAATGGCAGGGCCACTGAAGAGGGCCATACTGTGTGCACACTGTGAAGAAGTGCTATTCACATGCATGCAACACGTCAGAACCTTGTTTTAGACCCTCGTTGGGTCTCATCTGTACTACTGCCATTACCTCCTGTCTAGTCTCCCTGACTCGAACCTCTTCCTTTCCAACTCATCCTTCACACTACTATCACAGTACTTTCCAAAATTCCAATAGAGATTACATAACTTTATATGGAATACAATGCCTTTTATAATCATACCCAAGTGGAACCTCATTAAATACCACCACCATGTTCATCTCCCTTTCCCCTCCCCCATCTCTCAACAACACATTTTCTGTCTGCTCCATGAACATACCTTGTCCTTTTTTTTTAAGATTTTTTTTGATGTGGACCATTTTTAAAGTCTTTATTGATTTTATTACAATATTGCTTCTGTATTATGTTTTGGTTTATTGGCCGCAAGGCAAGTGGGATCTTAACTCCCTGACTAGGGATCGAACCCACATCCCCTGCCTTGGAAGGTGAAGTCTTAACCACTGGACTGCCAGGGAAGTCCCATACCTTGTCCTTCAATATGATATTATCTTTGGTTCTTTCTCAACTTATCCATTCATTTAGATCCACCTCAAAAGTTAACCCATCTGTGACATTTAAACTTCTCTTCCCTAGAAAAAAGTAGCTGTGCTAAACCTGAAAATAGTTTCCCTTAAGCAAGCATTATCTTTCTTTATGACTTTTTCATTTATACCTATTTTTTTTTCTATTTATCACTATCCCCTAAGGGTAGGATTCATTCCCTACTTATATATGAAACACTAGAACTTATAACTGTGCTTCAATTTAAATAAATATTATTTGTTAAATTATAATAAATAAATAATAAGAACATGGCTCTAATATGTCAGGCAAGGATGAGTTGTATGCAAGGAAAATAAATCAAGGAAAAGTAATGAAGGCAGGACTATATGAGGAATATAAAGTTGTGTTTAAAGAATATTCACCAAAAACTCATAAAAAATAAATGAACAACAAACAAACAAAATACCCTCTGCCCCTTGCAGGCAATACTTTAATCATTTTATCACCTTTCTATATGAGATTGAAGATCATATGAATGTCATTTTTGACATTATACACCATGGCAAAGCTCACTAAGTAACAAAGTGTAAAAAGAAGAAAAAACTTTGATCTTCATTAAAACTGAGGATTAAAAATATTTCCTTACTACAAACTCTAAAGAATATCAGCCAAATGATGTGATTTCAATAAATTTTAAAAGAGGCATTCATATGCATACTTCTCTTGTTTGAGGAAATAAGCAGAGTTCTCCAGGGAAAGGTAGGTTCCCTTAGCCCTGAGGGGTAAACCAATGAACTCTTACCTGGAATGGGAAGTTCTTGAGACTGGACACACTAAGAGGAACCCCAAGCCCATGATATATATGGAATGTAGGGCTGCAAAAGGATCCTACCTATACTCATAGTTTTTTAAGAGTCAGGTTGTTGCAGTGATAAAACAGAGGACAAATGTTAGGTGGCAATCAACGCAGAAGCAGCTGATCTCAGTCATTAAAGAGAAATAGAGAAATCACTACCAAGAAACCTTTGGAATATGAACTACTAATTAGAGACATATGATTTAGGGAAGAGTACAGAAAAAAGTTGATGAGAAAGTATTCAAAGTTAACATATAAGAAAATTCTATCTGTCTGTTATCCCAGCTCATTCCCCACCACTATTTATTTTTCTAGCAAGTAAACTGCTTTCAAAAAATAACCACTGTTCAATAATCCTGGCACCTAGGCATAACATACTCTTAGGGAAAGCATGAAAAACAATTAACTTATCAAACAAAAATCAAATAATACACATCAGAAGATGTAGTATGGCAGGAAATGAGAAGAAAGGCCACACACACATACACATGATGAAAGAAAAACAAAGATCTATAAGGCATTAAATAGAAATAAATTACAAATGAACAGGTTATATTCAGGAAAGAAGAGAAAAATAATTATGACAAAACCCACATTAGACATAACAAAAATGACAATAGAGATGTAAGAAAATATAGTCACAGAACATTGAGGTAAACATAAATAAATAGAGAAAAGAACAGGGAAAGTGATAAATGAAGATAGAAAGGTGACACTACATGTGAAAATTGTTCCTGAATAAGAAAATAGTAATAATGGCACAGGACAAAATATGCTCAAACATATTACACAAGAACACTTTTCTAATATAAAGACCTGAGTCTGAAGAACTAAATATAATATCATGACCCAGAAAGGGAAAGAGAAATCATAGTACATGATTTACAAGGAGACTAGATCTTTTAGATGTACTAGATTCGTAGCTAAATGTCACTTTTTCAAAGATAAACTATTATTTTAGCACCCAGGCAAAAGAGGAAGTCTCCTATAAGAGTGAAAACTCAATTTGGCCTTAGTCTTCTCCACAGAACAGTCCTGGCAAACAGTAAGATAATCTCAGGGGGAAAAAAAATGTGACTCATGAGTTTTATTCTCCAATAAATATAAAGGTAACAAATAAATATAAGACCTCAGAGAATATAAAGTACCATGAGCTCTCTGAAAAATACAATTTGATAACAATACAACTAAGGCTTAAGTAATATGGACTATACTAATAAACAGTAGGTAAATTCTGTAAACCTTAACACAAACAATAAATTCTTCATAGAGTCTAGTGACAATAGTGTAAATAATAATGAGTAACAAATTGGAAGTTTCAACAGAGAATTGGAAGTATAAAATATATTTGTATAGATTCCCTCACACAGCAAATAATTAATAGCTACAGTTTAAAGAATATTTTAAAATAATGTATGTTGAATAATAATATGTGAAGGTATGAATGAAATTAGCCAGACTTAGATTTTACTATTCAGATTAGACATTAATAATCAAATTAAGATGTGCAGAGACAAAGTTTTCTCATTTCATACTAGATTGTGAATGTCCATTGTCTAAAGTTGTTAAATCAAGAAAGGTTTAGGTATGGAGCCTTACTATTAAATATTTTTGCATTCCAAATTATATGGCCTTAAAATTTATAAATGAAAAATCTCAGCAGTTGTAAATTAACTGTACTTCAATTTTAAAAATTGTTAAAAAAAAAAAAAGAGCAAATTGGAAAAAAAAACCTCAGGAGACAAAATAACTTCCACAGTATCTTCCCTTCCTTTTTACCCAAAAATTAAGTAGAAAATGAATGACTGAGTATATAAATATTCTACATAATTAGTGAGATATATCAATCATATATCAAATCTATTCTTAAATCAAACAGTATATCAAAACTGAAATTATAAAATATCAAGAAAGTAAAAACAGTGACTGCTTTCATGAACCAATGGAATATAATTAGTCTTTCTCTGGGGAAATTACATTCCCCAAAATATTTATATTACAAGAAAGGAGAAAGAATGAAGCATTCAATGCAAGAAGTTAGGAAAAGAAAATTAAAATAAATAAGAGAAATAAAAGAGAGAAAATAGAAAAGTAGAAATTAATGAACTTATAAAACAAGAAAAACTGTAGAAGAGTAAACAAATTCAAGAGCTGGTTCTTTGAAGGGAAAAAAACTACTGGCTTATCTAAACAAGGAAAAAATATCATAAGTACTCAATGTTAGAAATACAACTGGGAAGTAATTAATGATAAATATCATTATATAGGTAATCAAAGTATTTTTCACAACTATGTGCCAAACTAATTAAAATTCTGATTAAAAATGAATGACTTTTCAAGAAAATGCATATTACCTAAATTGACCCTAGAAGGGAGGAAAAACCTAAATAAATAAATTGTCTTGAAAAAAGTGGAAAATAATCTCCCAGTAGTTTCTCTCTCTTTCTCTCACACACACACACACCCCACACACAAACACACACACACACCCCACACACAAAAACACACACACACACAAATATACGTAACCAAGGTGTTATTACGGGTGAATTCCATCAAATCCTTATAGGAGAAATAATTCTAATGCTAGTTAAATGTTTCAGAACACAGAGAAGAAAAGCTTCCAAATTTTTTTGATGAAGCAAGTAAAACAATGATACCCAAATGTGACGACAGTGGGTAAAAGAAAACCAGAGACTGATCTCGTGCATAAATAAAAATAAATATTATAATTTTATAGTGCCCAGAAACATATTAACACAGTAATACCACACAAAAAGTAAGATTTATCCTAGTAATTCCAAGAAATTTCAACTACAAAGTATAACCATATAACTTACCACAAGTCAACATTTTAAAAATCATAATCTCCAGATACAGAAGTATTCAGTAAAATTCAATATTGTTTTTAAATAATTTAAGTAGAAAAAAAGTTTCTTAATTTGATGAATATATCAAAACAAAAGACAGCATCATGTTTAATGTTGAAACACTAGAAGCAATAGCATAAATTCAGGAAGAGCTTACAAATACCACTAGTGGTACACACGTCTGGAAGTACCAAGCAACACAATTTTTTTTTTTTTTTTTTTTTGGTGGTACGCAGGCTTCTCACTGTTATGGCCTCTCCCGTTGAGGGGCACAGGCTCCGGACGCGCAGGCCCAGCAGCCATGGCTCACGGGCCTAGCTGCTCCGCGGCATGTGGGATCTTCCCAGACCGGGGTACGAACCCGTGTCCCCTGCATCGGCAGGCGGACTCTCAACCACTGCGCCACCAGGGAAGCCCCAAGTAACACAATTTGATAAAAGAAATACACACGTTATAAAAATTAGAAAAAAAGAGACAAAAAAATATCACTGATCACAGATCACCATAACAAATACAATAGTAATAATTAAAAGGTTTGAAATACTGTGAGAATTACTAAAATGTGACACAGAGATGGAAACTGATCAAATGCTGTTGGGAAAATGGTGCCAATAGACTTACTTGACACAAGCCTGCCACAAACTTTTATTTTGTAAAAAATGCAATACCTACAATGTGTAATAAAACAAGGTATGCCTGCCTGTTAAAAAAAAACAGAAAGAAAAAGAGAGAAACAAAAATAATTGATAATATTGTAATTATATAAGTAGAAAACAGAATTGCATAGACTGAAAATCCATTAAGGTATTGACTGAAGTGGTTGATAATGGAAGTAACCAAATATTCAATAGCTTGCCCGTTTCCCTGAAGAAATGAGTTGCAAAAGCACTGAGGGTAGTAGAGGAAGGTAGGCATCAATGCCAGCTGTAGGTTTGGGGAGAATGGTAGGGTTTCCCAGTGGACAAGACCAGGACGTGGTGGGCATCCACATGTGGGGTGGGCCTGTGCAGAATATCAGAGGCCAAGAGGGGTAAGGAGAGCAAAGGTGGGAGGGGGACAGGATATGCCAGTGTTGAGTGTAGGACCCTTAGTGGGGATGGGGTGGCAGTAGTATGAAAGATTGGCTACACACAGTGGAACTGATCAAATGTATTTAGGTTAATAGGAGCAAGGTTTCTTACTTGAGAGAAGAGAGTTACAAACACAGAAAGCCAAAATGACTGTAGTGTTGCATTGGACTTGAATGAATTGGTGTAAACTCATGGCTTTCATAGATATAAATTGATATGCAAACAACATAAATGTACATTTTTATTCCTTAGATCTGTCCACTGAGAGGGCCTGGGGGCAGTGACACTCTAACATCAATGAGCACACATAGTACCCAGAGCTTAATTTTTAAATCTAATTCTGCATTAAAATAAACTAGGGCTCTTTGGGAAAAGAGCTGGTCGGCAGGATCAAGTAGGGAAAAGTACAAGATGAGCCTGAAAAATCTTACTGCTCCAGAAAGCAAGGAAATGCTTAAACAACCTTGAGGGTACTCCCAGTGGCCAGACTTAACAATTAAACAATTTGGGCATCAAAATATATAATGATAGTAATTAATTAAAACCCTTTTAATAAACTAGGAAATCATAATTTTATATTTATTGATTAAATATTTCATGAGAAAAGGGGTATTTATATATTTTCAAAATACCTTTTCACAAAATACTTATTAATTACAAAAGGGGGAAAAGCAAATTTACAGCAGAGAAGCTCTCTGGGTACCACCTTAGTCAACTGATTAAAGTGAAATTATGTGTCACCTAGTAAGATGGAAGGAGAACACAGAATCACTTCTATGACATTCCTGCCAAAGATTTCTAACTTGAAACTAATCATAAGGAAATATCAGACAAACCAAACTGAAGCATATTCTTCTAAATAATAGTTTGTAACTCCCAGCATCAAGGTCATGAAAGTCAAGGAAAACTTAAAAACTGTTCCAGACTAAAGGAGATTGAAGAGATAAGACGGTGAAATGCAACATGAGATTTTGAATTGGATCCTTTTACTTAAGAACATTATCAGAACAATTGGCTACATTTAAACGGGGTCTAAGGATTAGATTACAGTAATTTATATGTGTTAAATTCCTGATTTTGATGAATGTATTGTGATTATGTAATAAGAGAATGTCCTTGTTTTTAAGAAATGCATACCAAAATATTTAAGGATGATGGAGTGTCAAATGGCTCTGGAAAAATATATTTCTTTTTATTGAATTTACAACATTTCTGTAAAATTGTGGTTTCAAATTCTTTATTTTTTAAAATTCAATAGCTCTCTCATATGATGACTTTTATAGTTAGAAAATATAATGAGAAAAATATCTTCCTAATAGTAAGGAAAAAATGTAAAATGCCCAGGAATAAATTTTCTTGAGTGTCATAAAAAGGACACTTGCATAACTTGGAAGTAGAAAGGTTGAATAAAGATACCAGTTCCTGAGTAGGAAGACTCAATATCACAAGGATGTCAATTCTTCATAAGTTAATTTTTGTTTGTTTGGGTTTTTTTTCTGCGGTACGCGGGCCTCTCACTGTTGTGGCCTCTCCCATTGCGGAGCACAGGCTGCGGACGCGCAGGCTCAGCGGCCATGGCTCACGGGCCCAGCCGCTCTGTGGCATGTGGGATCTTCCCGGACCGGGGCACGAACCCATGTCTCCTGCATTGGCAGTCAGACTCTCAACCACTGCGCCACCAGGGAAGCCCTTCATAAGTTAATTTTAAATTTTACACATTTTCCAATTAAAATACCAAAATGTTTACTTGCTGAAGAAGCCCAAATAGTTATAAAGTTCACACAGAAAAATTAAAATGGGAGAATAGCCAGAAAAAGTCTTTTAAAAAAGAGTAATCAGTAAAGGTTAATCTAACCAGATATTGAAATATAATGCTTCAAAATTATAACAGTTTAACATGAATGCATATATAGACAAGAGATTAGTGGAAAAAGTAAATAATATATTCCAGAAATAGATCCAGAATGCATACAAAAATTTAGTATTTAATAAAAACTGGTATTTCAAATTAGCAGGAAAAAAAGAATTACTCAACAAATGGTGTTAGAACAGTTGGTTGGTCACTTGCAAAAATATTATGTTGTAGCCTTACATCACTATTCTAAAGTAAATGTATTCAAAATAAATTCCAGATGCACCAAATATTTAATAGGCTTAATACTGAAAAGTAAAATTACATAAATACTAAGAGAAAGCATGGAGGAATTATGTTTAAATCTTGGCATGGAAAAATGGCATTCTAAGCAAGAATCAATAACAGAGGACAAAAACTACACAAACATTCTAAAACCTTTGTAGGACACAAAAATCATAAAGACAAAACAAAAATGCAAACTGAGAAGAATATTTGTAAAGTATATGCCATGCCAAAAGGCTAATTTCTTTTATAAACAAAGAGTTGTGTTTTTTTTTTAAATAAAAGAAAAAATAGGGCTTCCCTGGTGGCGCAGTGGTTGAGAGTCCACCTGCCTATGCAGGGGAGACGGGTTTGTGCCCCGGTCCGGGAAGATCCCACATGCTGCAGAGTGGCTGGGCCCGTGAGCCATGGCCGCTGAGCCTGCGCGTCCGGAGCCTATGCTCCGCAACGCGAGAGGCCACAACAGTGAGAGGCTCGCTTACCGCAAAAAAAGAAAAAAAAGAAAAAAGAAATAGTGAATAGTCAAGGGACATAAACAGGCTGTTCACATAGATACAAATGGGCACAAATATATGAAAAGATTCTAAACCTCACTCTTTAAGAAAAGTGAACTTAAAGAGCAATTAAAACTGTTTGCAATTCATTTATTGGCAAAACGTGTGTCTTATAGTACATGATATTAGCATAAATGTTGTAAAATAGAAGTTCGTATACACTGATGGTAGAACTAGAAATTAGTACAGACTCTGTGGAAGACAATTTGTCAGTAGTTATCAAATTAAAATGCACACATTCTTTGTCCTTGGAGTTCTGTTGAAACACTTGCTTACCAACTTAAAAAGATACATACAGAACGTTTATTTGATTTAAACAGCAAAACTTGCTAGAAACCAATTCCCACCATATTAGTTAGGATCCAGTAGCCAGGAAACAGAAACCATATCAGTATTTTTAATGGGAAAAAATTGATACAAAGAACTGTTAGGTGTTAGAAAACTGAAAAGAAAAAAAAGGGAACACCAAATATCATGCAGAAAGCATCTACCACCCCTATTTCAGCCGATGAAGCAAAGGAAAGAGGTTTAATTACCAAAACTTAGAAGCTTGGAGAAATGTCCCTACAAAGCTGAGACACATCCCTCTGAGGACAGGACGTAGTAGCTGGCACTGAATTTTTGAGGGAGTGCAATGGGGTTATTTCTGAGAATATTGGTAAAACTGCAAATGGAATAAACTGCTGCTGCTGGAACAAACAGCCATGGTTTGGGTGAAAAAGACACATTACTGGAGAGACACTCACAAGAAGCAAACCAGAAACGGCAATCAAAAGAATGAACACTTCCCTTAACTTTCCTCCTGCCTTTCAATCCCCCTCTAATACCTGCTATTGACAGAGCTTAATAGGAAGCCCCCCGGCTTCCTGGGAAAAACTGGTTTGCAGAGTCCCAGCCCCAACCTCATGAAGCAGAATATAAAAGGGTGGACTTGAAGATGAGACACAATAATTTAAACATCCATTAGTAGCATTTTGGTGTACTCAAGCAATGAAATATAATGTAACCACTAAAATAAATATATATACATATATAAACATGAATATGCATGGAAAATTTCAAGAAAAATATTTTTATGATAGTTACTTCTGAGGATAAGATCAGGAGTATGAGTTGGGAGGAAGACTCACTCAAATTTTAATATTTTCTTGTGCCTGAGGCATATGTTATTTATGTAATAATTTGTAAAAGAGAACTATTCACCAAAACTCCCATAAATTGTGAGACTTGTTCATTTTTCTGTCAATTTACTAAACACTTGTATGCTAGGCATTGGAGAAACAGATGTGAGGGATAACCACTTATTTCTAGATATTCATCTAATTAGAATCATAGCCCTAAGGCACAAGTATATGAGGTTTCTAAGTGAAGTTAAAGGTGTTAAGGATAGAAAGGGTGTAGAGAAATTGCTAAGGGAGTTCAGAGATATGGAAGAGATTACTTCCTACTGGAGGGCAGTGGTCTCCAACCTTTTTTGGCACCAGGGACCGGTTTCGTGGTAGACAAGTTTTCCACTGACCAGGGTGGCAGGGTTGCGGGGGTCAGATGGTTCAGGTGTTAATGCGAGCAATGGGGAGTGGCAGATGAATCTCCCCTCACTTGCTCACCACTGCTCACATCCTGATGTGTGTCCCAGTTCCTAACAGGCCCAGGACCGGTACCAGTCCACAGCCCTGGGGTTGGAGATCCCTGCTGGAGAGGACAGGAGAGTCTTTGTGGAGATTAAAGTCATTGAGCAGAACTTTGAAGAATTGGAATGACAGGAACAAATAGAGCAAGATAGAAGGGAACCCCAGAGGAAACATGAGCTAAGGCAGGAGAGTATGGTGAAGAGTATAATGGTGTAACTCAAGGAGTAACTTTCCCCTCAGCATGAGAACTCTCCAGCTCTATTTACGAGAGGCCAGATAGAGGGTGTTAACCAGATTGCTAGGGAACGTTGCTTATGATAACAATGATGCCTGATTGATGAGTTGTACCTGGACTAGAACAAACTAGTGATGATCTGCAAGTACCTGAGCCACAGAAATGGGCTTCCCTGAGTACAGTGATTCTTGTAACTGAGAAGTTCTATGCCTATGGAATTTTTATAGGCCATGGTTATAAAAATTGGCTCCTGCAGGTATGAATTTTAAGCCAAGGCTATTTATCACCTGCCCTTTGTGACTCTCATTACCTTGAACCTGAACCACCACCTGGGGGGTGCAAAGAGGACTGTGGGCTACTGCCTAGGCAGCTGTGAGAACTGCTTCCACAAAAGGGAAACACCTGATTCTGCCCTCTGGAAGACTGATTCTATCCTATATCCTTCTGAGCACAGGGGCCAAATATGGTCATGTGAATGTTTACTTGGACCGAGAAAGCCCTCTTGTCTCCTTGAGCAGTGATGCAGATGGGTTTAAAGAACGTCAATCAAAACATTTTAGCTACAGTGGAGAGTTCAATCAATAGCCGTGTAAAGTCTAGGACATGAAAGACAGATTTTAGCCAAATTATGAAAAGTTTAAATGCCAGACTGAGGGAAATGGATTGTAATCTAAGTTTTGGAGGCAAGTAAGACCCTGATATCTTTTGAGCGGAGAATTAATATGATCAAATTCATATTTTAATCGTCATATCAGAAAGGAAATCTGGTCCACAATATATGTTGAAGGAAGGTGATAAAGGATCCAGATGGCTGAGGGATTGATAACAGAGGACTGTTGCAGGAGGTACTTCTGAGAGACTGCTGAGAACAGAACAGCAGCCTGACACTGAGGGGTGACCTGGTGTGACCTCTAGTGGAGAGAACTGATTTGCAATGCAATGCAATTACTTCAAGGTTTCCTGCCTGAACACCCCAGTCATGATTAAGCTCAAGTTTAAGTTAACATAACAATTTCTAAAGGCCATTCAAGATCTTCTAACAGAAAGTACGAGCACACGGAGATGGTTATAATGGTGGTAAGAAAAAAAGTAGAAACAGTACTGTTTCAATAAAATATTCATCTTTTCTCCTTTGGGATTTAAAAAAAGATAAAAGTGACTTTTACACTGAAAAATAGAAAAAATAATTTTCAAATATTTCCTTTCCTAAATTATCTGATGGTATTTTCCATAGGGACTATTACTGATTACACAAACACAGAGACATACACAAACATTCAACCACTTTTTTATCTTTTATTCCTTCTTGGAATACCCATTCTCATCTCTTTCAACTGTTTTTCAGCCTTGCTTTCTTTATACATTACAAAGTCTGCTTCTTCACTGACAAGCCCCCCCTTTTTCTTATTTTTACTCCTGAATGGTGTAAAACTTTAAAATGGAGCAATATTCACCTTTCCAGATAAATATATATCTTGAAACTCCTTTAATCTTTAGCTGCTAAACAACTGAAAACTCTCAAATTACAGGAAATGCCTGTGAAGTTTTAGGAATGATGACACCATTATTTCAGGTTTTCTGTAAATGTATGCCCATAACATGAAAGAAAAGAGCAAAGGAAAACATTCACTTAGGAGTAGTATCTTGTTTCTAAATTCCTTCAAGTGTCTCTGGTCTTCTCTTGAATGCTTTTTTTTTCTTCTTCTTCTTCTACAGCCTCACATGTTGGAAGAAGCAAAATGTACTTACAAATATCTTGTGAACTTGAAAGCCTTTTTTTACTGGGAAAACAAACAAACAAAAAACCCTTTGGTTAAAGCACAGAAATTCTTTCTACCAGATAAACCAGTAGGCAAAATGTAAAGCACATTTTTGAAATTGTCCTTTCTTAGAAAGATAAGCCTAATAAGCATGAATAAAATAAAGGTATAGCTTATTAACCCAAAAAAGGTATCTAACTGGACCACACTCCTAATCGTAGTATGAAATGGTTTCCTCCAGCCAAATGCTAAAATGCGGCTCCCTGTCTCCTTAAAAAGAATTTTTGAGACATCTTTCTTCCTTTTGTCTCTTCAAGAAATCAACTTCTAATAATAATGGGTCAAGCATGTCCCTAGGCAGATGCTATTTCATGTAGGTGGTAAAACTACTGCAGGTTTTGCTAACTGTAAGGTTTTTAAAACAATTCTCATCCAGAGTAAAAAGTGTCATGAGTCTTTTGCTTTTGAGGACAACCACCTCTTTCCTAGCATAAGCATGCTATGAAGAATCCAGAGACACAAGTCAAAGAGACTATAGAAGGAGAAGACTTGGAAGTTTCAAAAAAAATATTTGTAAGTGATTCAAGAAGCTTAACTGCTTGGAGTGTTTTTGAGTCTGAACTTCAGAGTTAAGCAGACAGCACGGGGAGGGGGGGTGGGTGTTGAAGATGAGGATATATTCTCTTCCTTAAATCTAAAGTGTCAAAGTAGTGAAAATGGCAAAATTCAACAAATGCACAACCATCATTTAACTAGTAAACTGTGCAGGGATTTCAGGGTGGTGGACAAGGAGGAAACCAGCATGCTGCTGACACTCTGGTTTGTTGTTTTCATAAGTAAAGAAAATTCATTACATGGATGATACTATGAAGAGTCTCTATCACTTGACAACTATGTGAACTTTAGCATGAAACTTAAGCCTCACTATGCCTAACTGTAAAATAGACCATGTGTTAGTTTTCTATTGCCACTGTAAAAATTACCACCAACCTACTGGCTTAAAGACAACACAACATTATTATCTTACAGTTCTGGAAGTCAGAAGTCTGAAATAGGTCTCACTGACCTAAAATCAAGCTGTCAGCAGGACTGTATTCCTTCTGGAAGTTCTTGGGGAGAATCCATTTCTTTGCCTTTTCCAGCTTCTAGGGGCCGCCTGAATTCCTTGGCTCATGGCCCCCTTCCATCTTCAAAGCGAGTAATGGCCAGTCAAGCCTTTCTCATCCTGCATCTGACTCATAAATGTTTCCTCCTTCCACCCAGAAGGACTCTTGTTATTACAGTGGGACCAGCAGATAATCCAGAAGACTCTCCCATCTCAAGGTCAGCTGTTTAGCAGCCCCAATTCCATCTTCCATTCCTCTTCATTCCACTTGCCAAGAAGCATAGCATCTTCACAGGTTCAGGGGATTAGGACATGCACATCATTGAGGGCCATTGTTCTGCCTACAACAGAGCTCATAGGTTCATTGCGGGAAATAAATGAAATAACAAAACATGCAAAATGCTCACACACTGCTTATAGAAAGCCCTCAATAAACATTATTCACATATAAAATTTATAGAGAAGATAGGCATGACTCAGTAAATGTAACCTGGCTAAGTGCATTCAAAGTAAACCAGAATGTATATAATGCCTAGATTTTCCTTAAGGTCCTTAACTGAGCCTTCCTATTTAAGTCCATTACATTTTGAATCACTCCCTTTTATATCTCCTTTATAATTCAGGTTCAGTCGTATTATGGATTGAAAGCATTCTCACATATGCTTTCCTGAGGTCATTGTTTCAGCAGTGATGATAGATTTCGCTAAGGGAAATTGCCGACTTGCTAGAGTTAGCAAAAAGACACAGTTACTGAGCAAGCAGGACACGTCTCCAAAGAGAAGTCACACATAGAACATCAAGCAGGAACCTCTAAAGGGAAAATTGGGAGCTCCACTGCTTTCCATTATGCTCTATTCAGTTCTGAGACTTAAATGCTGCTGATTTTTCATCTTTTAATCACTTCACACAAGTTAAGTGTCCTTGGGAGACACTACAGAGGGTAGCACATATCTCATCCCATTGATTCTAAATTAATTTGATCTTTTAACTCCCAGATACTGCACTTCCTAGGCTGCTAAAAAAGAAATCGTCTTACGGTGACTTTTTTTCTGCACAGTAGAAACTGTGGTTTTTGGCAAAATTACATTTAATATTTATTTCAACTTGTATTGAAATATAACTTTGGCTATATACAAGAAATTTTTCATAACAATAATAAAAACATATAAAATAACATGTGTAGGAATAAATTTGATTTAACATAAGGACTTTATCTAATGCTGTTCAAGACATAAGTATAGCATTACCCATTTCAAAGGGTATCAACTCCTGCCTGTGGCAACTTTTTCCCTGGAGACTATGATCATTAATTTAAAAGTATGTATACATAAAAGAGTCAACTCTCACAGGAAGATAAAAGAATAGATGGGTTAGCTTTTTCAGATCAATACCAGAAATCTACCCAATGAATATTAAAATAGTAAGGTAAATGCTTTATTGAAGTTGAAAGAGTCACAATTATTACCACTGGTATCTGAAAGATTTTTAAAATCTCAACTATCACTAGGACTATTACATATTATTAGTGACCAAATAATAGATCTATGAATTTGATGTGTATGAAGAAAAGTCTTGAGAAAAATATTCTGGGTTAAGCTGACTATATAAAATAAGAAAATACTTTAAATTGTATAAACTTAAAAATATTTATAATTCTTATGATATCATAAATCAAAAACTACAAAATTAAAAGAGAATAAATTTCAAAACAAGGATAATGGGAATTATCTCTTATTTTTCTTAAAAAATTTAAATAAGAATTCTCCTAGTAAAAAGTATGTTTAAATAGCTTATGAAAGGCAGTAAAACTAACTCTGGGTAGGCACAAGAAGACCTGTCAGAAACAAGGAGCCTGATCATCGGTAAGCCAAGTGACTTCTCTGAGACTTTGTTTTCTCTCCTCTTTAAAAGTATTTGTTATTTGAACTTCTGAGAGTTCATAAAAACCCTCATTTTACTGGGTAAAAATACTGGAGACCTACAGAATAGAAATGGCTTCAGGAGAACAAAGCAGGAATTGCACATCTATATTCTTTCCATTCCACTATGCTGTCAATAAGACTCCCAGTGTGTCTAACAACCCTCAAATGCCCCACTTCTCTTCTCTAGGGTAAGTACACTGAAAACAATGGCAGACCCTCCAGATTTTCCCCACTCACTTGGAATACTGAGAAGTGGAGGAGGAGACACATTGCTTACAGCTATCATTTGAGATAAAATGGCTGCTGGGAGAGAAGACATAGGCATCTTGATGGCTCAAAGGCAGCTAACCAGAGGCTATTTGAGAGGCAAATGACCACTCTTTTCCTTGAAGCATCACAAAGCAGAACCCTCAAGGTACTCTCTGATAGGTTGTGTATTACGGAATCTTCATATTCACAGTTCTTCTACGTGTGTACAGCATTCTGAGAGGGAAACCTAGACCAGGAAGAAAGATATTCTAGTCTAGTGGAACTTATGAAGGAGGCCTTGTGACTATAGTGAATAGTACGACTGAAGAGAGAAATAATATTGTACAGGCAGATACAGCAGAATCAATAGCACACATGAGCCTAGGTTAGGTAAAGGAAGAATTCATGTCATTGACCTTCCATTGTCCAGAGACTCTTTTCAGCTTACTAAATGTCTACATTGCATATTGGAGACCCTTTTTGTAGCAGCAGCAACAGGATATTTATACTGCTTTCCATGGCTACATACATAGAGTAAAACATACCTTTTAACAATCAGACACCAATAAACTCACCATATTCTGCTAGGTGTGATATATGTTTCTCTTATTTTCTGCTGCTTCACAATAATTAAGGCTCATTACAATGTCTAGGATTTAGAATCTTAATATATCTTTTACTTCTGTGTATCATCTCAGAAGGGTTTTAAAAATATTTTCTGGGGTCATAACTATAATAGGTTATGCACAAAAGGACTGTGACTGACTCCTGAGCATGATATATAGTGATAACTATTTATCCATCAACTTCATCTAGAAAACACTAATAACAAGAATTGAAAACTTTAGTTGTATTACAAAAGGAACACGTTTATCTTGCAACAGTTCCTATTGAATTGTCTCTGCACAATAAAATTACTTCACCATAACTTTTCAGTTGAATATATTTTCTTGTCCCCAGTTCTATAAACTCTGGACTCAGTGTAGACTCAATTCTTTTGGGTTCATCATTGCTTTTAATCTTGTATTTTTTTCTACACTAGCCAGCTACCTTCACCTGTATGGCTCGCACCTCAGAATGGCACCTAGCCGTCCCAACTGTACCCCCTTCTGAATTCCTATGCCTTCATTTGACAGACTATCCCAGATCCGTTCTCTTCCCAATATTACATTTAAAACTCAAAGAACCAAGGACATTTTTTTTTTGCAGTACGCGGGCCTCTCACTGCTGTGGCCTCTCCCGTTGCGCAGCACAGGTTCCGGACACACAGCCCCAGCAGCCATGGCTCACGGACCCAGCTGCTCTGCGGCATGTGGGATCCTCCCGGACCGGGGCACGAACCCGTGACCCCTGCATCGGCAGGCGGACTCTCAACCACTGCGCCACCAGGGAAGCCCAAGGACATCTTTTAAAAAGTTAATTATAAAATACTCCTGCATTTTTCATGGATTTTTAAACAGATGGGGCTATATTAGATGATTTTTTTTTTCCCTTTGGCAAGTTGTTTTGATCAAATTATGTAAGAAAAGTTTTCTAAGGCCCTAAGTTCATACTGATCAATTTCCTTTCTGATTCCAATTTCATAAGTTCTTATTTTTATTTATTTTCTAGTTCTTTTCCCTTATTTTTAAAATTTTCACCTTTTTTCTGTTCTGTATTTCATATACAAAAAACTATATGTACTGAAAGATAATTAGCATCATAATAATTTCACATCAATGGGACCTTGCTTGAAAACAACTGAAAAATATACAAGTGTGTATATATATACATATATATGTATATATGTATATATATAGTGACAATGCAAGTAAACAAGAACATAGAACATTAAGAAAGAAATAGCAAAATAAGTAATTAAAAAAATCTTACTTCATTTTATCTAAGTCTATGTAATCTTCATGACTTTGTGTGAACATCTGTTAGTATCTGCTGGTATATGTCCAAAGAGAATCCAACAAATCACAAACTCAGCTTCTCCCAAATGTTTTTGATTAGTCCCTGCAATATATTCTGAATAGTCTTAAAATTCATTCCAAGAACAATAACATAATCACTGATTTGTCTTTGACAGACAGATGTATGAAATTTTTTGTCAGTTCCTGGATATTCCTCAGAAGTCTACTCACTTCTCAAATACTTACTTGTAAAATTATCCTGTGCAAGTCACTTAATCTTAGTTTCAATATCCTAATCTACACAAAAAAGGTAATGATAATACCTCATACAAATTTTATGAACACTAAATTTTGAATATAAAAACTTTAATGAATATAAAGATCCTAGCACAGTTTCTAGATACAGTAATCACTCATTTATCATTGTTACTAGTAATAATAATATTATTATTACTGAGGTAAACCTTGAGAAATTTACATGGATTAAAAAAGATTTAAATACATAAATACTTTTTCTCAAACATACATTTTATATGGGTTCAACCCTTCCTGCTACATAGTCAACAGTAACATATTACAGGTATGTTTTTCTAGATACACCTTAGGTATCAATCCCATATCACAAAACTAATAATAATAATAACCAAATTTACCGTGATAATTTTCTATAGATTATTACTATTTCAAATGAATTAATTCCAGAGAGAATAATGCTTCAATTAAAATTAAAGCAATTCAGCACATATATTTGTATTTTAAAGTATAATTATCAAAATATTTATATAAATTAAAACTAGTTAGTTACAAAACTCATTTATATAAAATAAAATGTTACATATCATATAATTGACCAATCTGTCCTCTGAAAGACAGTCTATAAATTACATATGCACATGCCTATAATAACTGCAAAACAAAATAAATCATTAATATATAAATATATTTATATATGTACATATTTTTTCATGTGAATGATTAAAAATAATATTCAAATTAACTAGAATGTATATAATCTGTATATAGTCTTACCCTATTAATGAAGTACAGTATTTATTTGTTTATTTATACATATATGGAAATGAAACATATGGAAATTTGTACACCTACTTCAATCGGTGTCAAATTTGCTAATAAAAAAATGAGTACACAGTACAAAAATATTGTCATTAACTTATGACTTAAATTCTTTTGTTTCATTTACTGTAAATTGCTCTGAGGTATAATTTTTATGTCCTCACAAATGGTAATTTTTACTGTGAGATTAATTTATAAGCAATTTAAACTCCAACTGATAAGTTGAATAATGTATTGATAAATACATTACTAAAGAAACAAATCTATTTTCCAGAACCAATTGTGAATGATAAATTGGTGTACACACATATGAATATCTATTTGTCTATAATGTATAAATAATATACTATCCATAATCAAAAAATCTTTTTTTTGATTCCTGTCAGTCTCTTGCCATATATAGACCTAAGCAATAGTACATTCATGTACAAATATTCACAGCACTTGCCACAGATATACATATTCTTTAAGTGCATATTAAATTTTAATCACAAAACTGTGGTCTTCTATTTGAAGGGATTATTTATTTATCTGAAGAAGGGGATCAAATTTCTCAATTGATGTAGCTACACACATTTGTATAATTTGTCACTCAGCTGTTAAGGCAGTTTCTCCAGAGCTGCATTAATCACTGCACCTGTGAACTGAGACCTATTCTGAGTGTTTCATTATGGTATATTTGTAAACTTTATTAGGAAAGATAAATCAACTTAAGATAAATGTGCATGATTTAATAGAGGGTCTCAAAGATTTACCAAAACAATTTCCCTGTCAGTCTAGAGTTTCACAAGTATATGTTATATCCAAGTAGGTTTAGTAGATGAATAAAATTAACTAGTCACATTTCCAAAGCTTGTGTAACCTTAGATCAGGCATGTAACTCTTAAATAGCAAAGCCTAGAAAGGCAATAAGCAAAAGGCTGAACAATCATAGAAAATAGCCCCCAGGTACTAGCAAAGTGGATCAACACTTGACTCAGAAACTAGGAAACAAGAACAAAGAATGATAAGCAAGAGTAAAGACTGATAAGCCACTCCTAGCTAAGGGCTTCACCAATACCAATGGAAAGAAATGAATCAGTTATAGTAAACCATAGTACTCTTTTTTTTTTTTTTTTTTCGCGATACACGGGCCTCTCACTGTTGTGGCCTCTCGCGTTGCGGAGCACAGGCTCCGGACGCGCAGGCTCAGCAGCCATGGCTCACGGGCCTAGCCGCTCCGCGGCATGTGGGATCTTCCCGGACCGCGGCACGAACCCGTGACCCCTAGCATTGGCAGGCGGACTCTCAACCACTGCGCCACCAGGGAAGCCCCATAGTACTCTTATAAATATATTATTATCATACAAAAGTTCAAGTAGACAGAGGTTCAGGTGCCATCTCAGCCATTAACCAGCTCTGCCCTATATGACAAATTATTTACAGGCCTCAATTTCCTTGTAGGTAAAATGGAAAGATTATTTTGAAGGATGGAAAAAAGTAGAGGTCACTTAATGCTTATATATTATTTTGAAGGATGGAAAAAAGTAGGATTATTTTGAAGGATGGAAAAAAGTAGAGGTCACTTAATGCTTATATATCTATGTTCTTGTTTAGTGACCATAATAGCTCAATCTTACAGGACTGTTATATGAATTAAATGAGGTGAGCTCATCCTTTCTCACAAAAACACGGAAATCACAATTACTGAACAACCAGTGACAAAAAAATCGCTGTAAAGTACCAAAAACATACCCTACATCCAAAGACAAAGAAACCACTATGTGACACTAGGAGGGGCACAATCGCAATAAAATCAAATCCCATACCCACCAAGTGGGTGACCCACAAACTGGAAAATAATTATATCACAGAAGTTCTCCCACAAGAGCGAAAATTCTGTGCCCCACGTCAGGCTCCCTAGCCTGGGGTCTGGCATCAGGAGGAGCCCCCAGAGCATCTGGCTTTGAAGGCCATCAAGGCTTGATTACAGGAATTCCACAGGACTGAGGGAAACAGAAACTCCACTCTTAGAGGGTGCATTCAAGGTTTTGTGCACACCAGGACCCAGGGGAAAAAGCAGTGACATCACAAGATCCTGGGCCAGACCTACCTGCTGGTATTGGAGGGTCTCCTGTGGAGGCAAAGGGCGGCTGTGGCTCACTGAGGGGACAAAGACACTAGTAGCAGTAGTTCTGGGGAGTACTTATTGGTATGAGCTCCCTTGGAGCCCGCCATTTTCTCACCAAGACCTGGCCCCACCCAATAACCTGTAGGCTCCAAGGTTGGGATGCCTCAGGCCAGCCAACCAACAGGAAGGGAACACTGACCCACCCATCAGCAGACAGGATGCCTAAAGTCATCCTGAGCCCACAGCTGCCCAATAAATGCACCCCTTGACATGGCTCTACTCACCAGAGGGACAAGACCCAGCTCTACCCACCAGTGGGCAGGCACCAGTCCCTCCCACCAGGAAGCCAGCACAAGCCCCTTAGAACATTCTCATCCACCAGGGGACAGACAGCAGAAGCAGGAAGAACTACAATCTTGCAGCATGCAGAATGGAAACTGCAATCACAGAAAGTTAAATCAAATGTGACAGCAGAGGAATATGTCCCAAAGGAACAAGATAAAAACCCCAAAAGAACAACTGAGTGAAGTGGAGACAGGCAACCTACCTGAAAAAAAAGATTCAGAAAATGACAGTAAAGATGATCCAAGATCTCAGAAATAGAATGGAGGCAAGGTTCAAGAAGATACAAGAAATGTGTAACAAAGAGCTAGAAAATCAAAGAACAAACTATGAGATGAGCAATACAATAGCTGAAATGAAAAGTACTATAGAAGGAATCAATAGCAGAATAAATGAGGCAGAAGAATGGATAAGTGACCTGAAAGACAGAATGGTGGAATTACTGCTGCAGAACAGAATAAAGAAAAAGGAATGAAAAGAAATGAGGACAGTCTAAGAGACCTCTGAGGCAACATTAAATACATCAACATTCACATTATAGGGGTCCCAGAGGAGAAGAGCAAGAGAAAGGACTGGAGAAAATATTTGAAGAGATAATAGCTGAAAAATTCCCTAACATGGGAATGGAAACAGTCATCCAAGTCCAGGAAGCACAGAGAGTCTCAGGCAGGATAAACCCAAAGAGCAACACACAGAGACACATAGTAATCACACTGACAAAAATTAAATACCAAGAGAAAATATTAAAAGCAACAAGGGAAAAGCAACAAATAATATACAAGGGCTTTCCCATAAGGTTATCAGCTGATTTTTCAGCAGAAACTCTAGAGGTCAGAAGGGAGTGGCATGATATATTTAAAGTGATGAAAAGGAAGAAACTACAGCTAAGAATACTCTACCCAGCAATGCTCTGTTTCAGATTAAACAAAGAAATCAAAAGCTTTACAGACGAGCAAAAGATAAGAGAATTCAGCAAAACCAGACCAGCTTTGCAACAAATGCTAAAGGAACTTCTCTAGGCAGAAAAGAAAAGACCACATCTAGAAACAAGAAAATTACAAATGGAAAAGATCACTGGTAAAAGAAAACAAACAGTAAATGTAGGAAATCATCCACACACAAATATGATATCAAAACCTGCAGTCATGAGAAGAGGAGAGTAAAAATTCAGGATATTGGAAATACATTTGAAATTAAAAGACTGGCAACTTAAAACAATCTTGTTTATATACAGGCTACTATATCAAAAACCTTATGGTAACTGCAAACCAAAAACCTACAATAGATACAAAGACAAAAAAGAATAAGGAATCAAAATACACACTAAAGTTAGTCATCAAATCACAAGAGAAGAGAACAAAAGAGGAAGGAAAGAAAAAAACCTAGAAAAACAAATTCAAGCAATTAACAAAATGGCAATAAAAACATACCTATCAATATTTACCTTAAGAAAGGTATTCCACGCAAATGGAAATTTTAAAAAAAGCTGGAGTACCAATACTAATATTAGACAAAATAGACTTTAAAATAAAGATTGTTACAAGAGAAAAAAAAGGACACTACATAATGATCAAGGGATCAATCCAAGAAATTAAAACAATTGTAAATATATATGCACCACCTCAACAGATAAGGCAAATACTAACAGCCATAAAAGGAGAAATCGACAGTAACACAATAATAGTGGGGGACTTTAACACCACACTTTCATCAATCATGAAATGATCATCCAGACACAAAATCAATAAGAAAACACAAATCATCATTAAGGCCTTAAATGACACATTAGACCAGATTGACTTAATTGATATTTATAGAGCATTCCATCTGAAAGCATTAGAATACCCATTCAAGTGCACATAGAACATTCTCCAGGAAGGATCACATGCTGGGCCACAAAGTGAGCCTTGGTAAATTTAAGAAAATTGAAATCATATCAAGCATCTTTTCCAAGCACAACACTGTGAGATTAGAAACCAATCTCAAGGAAAAAACTGTAAAAAACAAAAACATGTGGAGGCTAAACAATATTCTACTAAACAACAAATAGATCACTGAAGAAATAAAAAAGGAAATCAAAAAATACCTAGGGACAAACAAAATTGAAAGCACAATGACCCAAAACTGACAGGACGCAGCAAAAGTAGTTCTAAGAGGGAAGCTTATAACAATACAATCTTACCTCAGGAAACAAGAAAAATCTCAAATAAACAACCTAAACTTACATGTAAAGCAACTAGAGAAAGAAGAACAAATAAAATCCAAAGTTAGTAGAAGGAAAGAAATCATAAAAGCAGAGCAGAAATAAATGGAGACAAAGAAAACAATAGAAAAGATCAATGAAACTAAGAGCTGGTTCTTTGAAAAGATAAACAAAATTGATAAACCTTTAACCAGACTCACCAAGAAAAAAAGGGAGGACTCAAATCAATAGAATTAGAAATGAAAAAGAAGTTACAACTGACACCACAGAAATACAACCAACTATATGCCAATAAAAAGGACAACCTAGAAGAAATGGACAAATTCTTAGAAAGTTACAGTCTCCCAAAACTGAACCAGGAAGAAGTAGAAAATATGAACAGACCAATAACAAATACCAAAATTGAAACAGAGATTTAAAAATTTCCAACAAAAAAAGTCCAGGACCAGATGGCTTCACAGGCAAATTCTATCAAACATTTAGAGAAGAGTTAACACCTATCCTTCTGAAACTCTTCCAAAAAATTGCAGAGGAAGGAACACTCCCAAACACATTCTATGAGGCCACCATCACCCCAACACCAAAACCAGGTTAAGATACCACAAAAAAGAGAAAATTATGGCCAACATCACCAATGAACATAGATGCAAACATCCTCAACAAAATACTAGCAATCCAAATCCAACAATACATTAAAAGGATCAAGTGGGATTTATCTCAGGGATGCAAGGATTTTTCAATATCCACAAATCAATCAGTGTGATACAACACAACAATAAATTGAAGAATAAAAACCATATTGTCAACTCAATAGATGCAGAAAAGGCTTTTAACAAAATTCAACACCCATTTATGATGAAAACTCTCCAGGATAGGACACAGAGGGAATATACTTCAACATAATAAGGATCATATACGGCAAACCTCAGCCAACATCATACTCAATGATGAAAAGCTGAAAGCATTTCCTCTAAGATCAGGAAAAAGACAAGGATGTCCACTCTAGCCACTTTTATTCAACATAGTTTTGGAAGTCCTAGCCACAACAATCAGAGAAGAAAAAGAAGTAAAACTGCCACTGTTTGCAGATGACATTGTACTATGCATAGAAAACTCTAAAGATGCTACCAGAAAACTACTAGATCTCATCAATGAATTCAGTAAAGTTGCAGGATACAAAATAAATACACAGAAATCTGTTGCATTTCTATACACTAACAATGAAAGATCAAAAAGAGAAAGTAACAAAACAATCCCATTTACCATTCATATATACAATGGAATAATACTCAGCTCAGCCATTAAAAAGAATGAAATAATGCCATTTGCAGCAACATGTATGGACCTAGAGGTTAAGTAAGTCAGACAGAGAAGGACAAATATCATATGATATTGCTTATATGCAGAATCTAAAATGAAATGAACTTATTTACAAAACAGAAACAGACTCACAGACTTAGAAAACAAACTTATGGTTACCAAAGGGGAAAGGTGAGGAGGAGGGATAAATTGGGAGTTTTAAAATAGACAACCAAGGACTTCCCTGGAGGTCCAGTGGTTAAGAATCTGCCTTCCAATGCAGGGGACATGGGTTCAATCCCTAGTTGGGGAACTAAGATCCCACAGGCCGCAGGGCCACTAAGCCCACGTGCCACAACTACTGAGCCCACACAGTCTGGAGCCTGCATGCCACAACTAGAGATAAGCCTGTGTGCCACAACTAGAGAAGCCCACATGCTGCAAAGATCCCATGTGCTGCAACTAAAACCCAACGCAGCCAAATAATAAAATAAAAAACTTTTTAAAAAATAGATAACCAACAAGGACCTACTCTGCTCAATATTCTGTAATAACCTAAATGGGAAAAGAATTTGAAAAAGAATAGATATATGTATATGTATAAATGAATCACTTTGCTTTACACCTGAAACTGACACAACACTGTAAATCAACTATGGTCCAATATAAAATAAAAATTAATTAAAAAATAAATTAAAATGAAAAAGAATAAAATGAGACAATGTTTTTAAATGCTTACCACATGGCCTTGCACATGTAAGTACTCAAAATAAGTAGTTGTGATTAGGCATTTCCAATAGCAGCAGTGAGAACAGCAGTGGTAGTAGTGTTCCATATGTTGAGTTTAAGATTTTTCAGCTAATAAATGTGCTGTCATTTTAGGTCAAATCCACTCCTTAATTTGAGTCCCAGTTTGAGTGTGCTATTTTTATACTAAGAGTAAAAATAGAACAGACACTTTGAGCTCCTGTCTTTGTGTCCTCAGTTCTGGCAAATAGTAGCAAACAAAAATAATCATGTAATAAGTGATTTACGCTTTCCTGACATTCCCCTTTTTATATGTGGCCCAATCTTACTCCAGACTACATATATGTAATTTTATTTAATGAATGATGTAAATTATTTTGAAAATCTAAAGATAAACCCAATTGTGTCTAATATTTATTTATAACCATTCTAAACCAGGCTTCTGTTAGTTTTCATCTTAATAATAACCAGTGTTGCATGGTACTTTATGAAATCAAAGGGTCCTGAATGCATTTCAGCATTGCAACATTTCCACATAAGAAATGCAAATAGTTGTTTTCAAACGAAGAAACCAAGGAATATGGAGGATAAGGAGTTTGTCCAAACCACACAGTGGCATGGGGGCTCAGAATTTTAATGAGGTCTGTTTCAGAACTGGAACTGTAGGGCTAGGGGAGCATAAATTGCAGAATACAAGGTGAAGGAAGGGGGACCAGATAAGGGGCTGTTGGAGCTGTTCTGGGTAGTGATGAGGGAGGTTTGAACTACGGCAGTGTAGCAGGAAAGGAAAGGAGGAAATGGTTAATAACAAATGGAGGCTGGGGAGAAGAATGAGGATTCCTAGGATTTTTCATTAGTGTTAGGGTGGATGCAGCTACACTAACTGAAATAGAGACCAAAATATATGATGATGATGATGATGGTGATGACGATGACATAGTCAATATTTCATAAGCACTTTTTTGCAAGGCATCAATTCAGACACTCTACACTTCTTTATCCCTCACAACCCCATGGGGTAGGTACAATTTACTAGCCCTATTTTATAGATAAGAAAACTGAGGTATGTAGAGGTAATTAACATGAGAAGATGATAGAGGGCAGAACAGTTCTTACTTTTAACCTATAGCAAAAGGACCAGAGAGGCTCGACCTAAAAAACGGGATTTTTAGGAGTTCATTAAAGAATGAGTGGATTAGGAAAAGAAGGGACATGGGATATCTGCTCCTCTCTCCTTCCTCACAATAAATAAACTGTATTTTATCTATGAATCACAGTTGTTTTCTCTGTTTATATTCTTGGGGAAATATCTATAAAAATTTGGGATCTCATTTATAAGAATGTCATTTCAACATATAAATCACTATGAAGATGAATCCAGATACAATTTGATTTTTAAAAATTGAGAATATTTCTCAAAAGACATCATAATACTAGATAAATGCTTTCTTAAAGCATACAAATAAACTATCATTCTTAAATAACTCTTAATATTATTAACCAAAAAGATCAAGGTAATATTTTGAGCCCATCTTATGAGAAATATAAATATTCAGCAAGAAGTACAGAGCATATGAACACTGAAGGATAACTATTTAAAATGATCAAGATGTTATCAACTGTTGATCGTAAACAAAATACATTTTAAATGAAATCAACTATTTAAGGAAATAATTAAACATTATAACAACTATGTAGCCTGGAAAAGTACTGAGATCAGAAATCCTTGTCAGACTTGATGGCATTAGCAATTCCCCTGATGGCTTTCAGGTAAAATTATTTGAAGCACATTCAATATATCACGAAACTATAAAAATATCTTCTCTTGCTGACTTTAAATTTCTTTCCCTTTATGGGCACTCACAAACAGATGGAGTCTCCTTACTAAAAATAAATTTTTCCTAAATAAAATAGGGAAAGAGTGCAAAATGTTTACATTACAAAGAATTTTAACCAAGGTGGCATGTTAAGCCATTTATTTTACTGGATTATGAATTGCCCTAGTATCTTAACGTCTGTTCAAAATTCACTCTGAAAGTCACAAACCTATTTGTGCTCCACTTACTACCAAGCTCTTTGAGTTTATTTGGTCAATGTTTACTTCAATAACATTGTGAGAGAAGGTTAATTCATGGCATTTCTGTTTGAATTTCTATTCTCATGAGAGTAATTGAATGACAGATAACATCTGTGGACTATATTCCAACTGCCAAGCTAAGTGATTTCCATGCGTTATCTCCTATTTAGTCGAACCTTTGCAAAAGTCTATGAGGCAGAAACTGGTACTATGCCCAGTTTACAATTTGAAAACAAAGTCTTCATGATGATAAATAATTTCTCAGTTCTTCTGGCCATTGAAATGCACCTTCAGGATTCAGATTCCTCCAAACTCTTCAGCCTGTTGGTTCAGCATTAATTCAAGCAAAGGAACACACATTCAGCAGACACTTTCCCAAACCTGTTTTAAATGTCAGTGCCTCTTGTTAGAAGGAAGCCCCCATTTAAACAAATAAGTGTTCTTAACAAAGACACATATTGCTGACTGTTCCTGCATGCTGTGAATACCAACTGGCATGAGTTCCTTAGATGCACAATCTATTTTTTCTCTTGACTTTTCTCCAGATATATTACTCTGAATTCACAATATTTTGTTCTGCAGGTGCTCAAAAGTCATTCAAATTTAAGGGTGCAACATCCCCTTTAAACCCAGAAGGATGTGAAACATGTCCCCCTAACTTAAAAGGGAAAATATGTCCCTTTCTCTTTCTTTCACTCTTGCATTTTCTTTCATATGACTAAGATATCCTAAAGATTCACTTGGGTATATTCACAACTGCCTAGAGAAGGATCTAGAAGTGTCACAGAGGTGTGCATGGAACATGATTCCTTGCCCAATCCTGCCCATTCATTACACATTCTTACTTCCTAATTTACAGGATTATGCGGCCAGAGGATGAAACACAGACATGGCAGCATTCACAAAGGCTATGAAGGGCATGAGGCATTTCTTCTTTCTTGGGGTGAGGCTATTGAGAGCCTCCTACTTCCTGAACATATGATTCTCCTTTTCACTTGTGCAGCAGACAGAATTAGACTCACTACTTTATCCAATCTACCTTCAACTTTCTGAGGGTCACACAATGAATCAAGAAATGGGTCATGATTGAAGCCTAGATTAAAAATTCTTTGCCCAGCCAAATTCTGACTCATGGTTGGCTCCCCTTCCCTCAGTTATTTAAGAAGTAAATACTATTTCCCTCACCTAATAACTTGCAGTGCTTCCCAGTGTACCACACCATAAGTGATTTTTATGAAGATACTATTCACAGCATCAACTGAGCTGCTTGTCATCTTGATTATTTTTCTAATGTAATCTCATTGTCATTTAGGTTTAACATTTCAGAGACTTGAACTTCAATGCACTGTACTATTCAAAGTTGCCTGGGGGTGTGTGCTGAGCTGTGCTTTTCCCCAGTGATTCAAGGAAGAACATTATTCTTCCTTCTTTATTGCTCCAGTCTTCCACTCTACACTTCCACAAATCACTGTAATTTGCACCACACAGTACACTATCTGCACAAGGTGTCCTGTAGCAACTTCTGAAATGGTCTATAATATTATAAATCACTGTGCTATTTTGGCATAAAATGTTACTTAGGTAAGTAGCCTTTGTTGTGCATTTTTTCTTTAGAGAACTATTAGTCACATTTTATCGTTCACAAAGAAAGCCTGGTATGAATCACATTTTTCTGGGGTTTTTTTTTTTTCGGTTGTTGTTTGGTGGCTACTATAGTTTAAAACTACACTTTAGTCCTTAATAGATACGGTGCCTATGAATAAAAAACATGCATATGTGTTCATGCATTAATAAACTGGAAGTCAGTAAGAGAGAGTTGATGCCTGTTTTGAATATTTTTATTAATCATTACTTTGTTACATGGTATCTGCAACAAACATAGAACAGATTTATAGGCAATGACAAATGGCTTAGTTGAAGCAAACCCCTGACTTTATTAGGTCAAATACAGGAGAGAAACAACTACCAAACAAAAGCTGGCCAAAACACAGCTTTGGATCACATCAATTCTGATGCTTTATCTACTTTCTGTGGTATATCAAATTGTCCTTCAAAATTGTACTTGATTCACTTTTTGGATGGGTTGGATCTAAAAAAAATTCTAACTGATTTTCAGAGCTTGAGCTGCTGCTTCCTCTAACAACTGCATCAGTCAGGGTTTGATCAGAGAAGCAGAACCACTAGGAGATATATGAAATAAGGGATTTATTATAGAGATTTGAGCTTACATAGTGACACAATCCAAATCCACCTCACCAAATCATTGCTCAACTTTTATCTGATTTCCTTTTTCCTCTAAACATTTTCCTAAAAATATTAAGAGAAACTGCTAAATCACCATGCAGTATACATTCAAGAGAGCAGAACAACAGCATTGTTCAAACTGGTATCTGGATACCAACTCCAGGATAACGCTTCCAAGCTTTCAGTAAAAGTCATAAAAATTCCATAAAAGACAAAATGTATAAAATCAAAAATTAAAAGGGATAGACAACATGATGACAAAATCTGAATGAAATCTATGAAATTTTAAAGCATGTGGAGTAAGATTAATGAGAATCTACCTGTTATGGGTTGAAATGTGTTCCCTCAAAATGCTATGCTTAAATCTGTTAAAATATTCAAAGAGTACAAATTAACTGATCTAAGCAAATTTTATTTTTTTGCTTCATGAAGTAGACAGTCTGCCCTCTCAAGAGTCCAGAGAACTACAAGGCAAGGAACAGGACTGTGAGCTTTTATAATAAAAGAAGGCAATCAGGGAATAAGGGAAGAGTATTTGGCTTAAATTGGTTGGCTGGGATTGCATATCTGACCTTATTTAGAACAAAGAAATCATTACAGATTCTTGGCAGTTGGGCATTGCCTGGCTGGACATACTGTGTTTCTGGTAAAGGGAAGTATTTACAGGAACACAAAAGTTATCTAAGTTCTGGTTTGCTGACATGGCATCCCACACAGGAGTGGCTCTATCTTGGGCCTAGAAATTTATTTCAACAAGTCCTAATCCCCAGTACCTCAGCATATGGCCTTATTTGTAAATGGAGTCTTTACAGAGATAATCAAGTTAAAAAGAGGTCATTAGGGTGGCCCCTACTCCAATATGACTGTTGTCCTTATGAAGAGGGGTAATTTGAACATTCACAGAGGGGAAACAATGTGAAAACAAAGTGAGAAGATGCCAGGTAACTGGTGTGATGCATCTACAAGCCAAGGAATTCCAAGGGTTGCCAGTAAACACCAGAAGCTAGAAAAGGCAAGGAAGGATTCTCTTCTAGAGCTGTCAGAGAGAGGATAGCCTTGCTGACATCTTGATTTCTGACTTTAGCCTCAAGAGCTGTGAGACAACAAATTTCTGTTGTCTTATGCCACCTAGTTTTGGGTACTTTGTTACAGCAGCCCCAGGAAACTAATACACTAACAATGCTTCCTCACATGGCATAATTCATAATATGGCCCTATGCCAGAACTTTTTAACATATTCTTCATTCTAGGTCACCCTCTTCAGGTTGTTGTGGTAAACTGTACCAAAAGCCCCCATGGGTACCCACCCTCTGCCTTGCAAATTCCTTCAGATTTGCCTTGTATGTGTACGTTCTAACAATATTTGTTCATCTATTCTACCCACTCTTGCTCTTTTTTTCATTTCCAAACTGGTTCCCACCCTCACTTTGGCCCCTTTAACAAGTAGCTCAGTTCTGGACTCTGTCCTTTATTTCCCCTCTCGAGAACAGGCCACACAGTGTGGTTCACTGATTCACAACATCACAGCACCTGCAACACCGCCCATTCTTGCTGCTCCTCACCTTGCCCACAGCCAGATTTGAAACCTGTAGCATAAGGTGATAGAAAGACCAATAAAAATGTTTCTAGATAACTGAACTTAAACTTTAAAGCACCAAAATATTTTACAAGAAAATAACAGAAGCTGATGAATAGATTTTTGGCTTGTTGATTCAGGATTATCAGTAAGAACATCAATTATTATTCTAGAGTACTATAATAGTGCCTTTGGAAGCTGTTGTTGTTAAATCTGCCAGACTATTAAATGGACTCATTTTTTTAATTTCAGAGAATTCTTCCCAATTTTAACATGTTTAAAGTTATTTCTGTTAGTGTGGCAACTTCTCCACTTCTAATTTTTTCCTTCTAATCAGCACTGTCCAAGGATATCAGTTAAACTGGCTTATAGAATTGTATTTATGAACATGGAGATGAGCTGCCAGAATCTTCCTTCAATGGATGACTTGTTGCCCCAGCAACAGGTTTAGTCTCAGCTACAGAGAAAGCTGCTACTCACAAGGGTACCCCCTTCCCAGGGAAGCTTGTATAACCGATAGATATATAGATATATGTATGTATGTATGTACATATATGTGTGTGTGTGAGAGAGAGATGATACACAATATATCATCATTTCAGATGGTTGATTGGTTATTTGAGAAAAATTTACCTAAATATCCTAAGATATCACCACAACTCTTGCTGTATTTAATTATATTTGATGAAACCTATCTTATCAAAGCATTACTATTTTGTGTTCTGAACATACCACATAGATTTTCTAAAATTTCTTAGCACTAACAAATTTTGTTTTTAAAGTTTTTAATTATTAATGATTTTCATTGTAATTTATATAAATGTGTTGGTTCTAGATTAAATAATAATTTTACTGTTGACTTAACTGGCAATTTAATTAAAAGGACTTTCATCACAATTGGAGTTTTATATCAGGTGCTTCTGAGCAAATATAACTGATTTAGATAATTTTTCTATTATGTCTTTATAACTGGTAATTGGGGTTATGAAATTCATCTTTGAACTTGAGTGTACTTCTTTCTTGAGCAATTAAAATGAATTGTGTACTGAAAACTTGCAGCCTCTACTTAGCCATGCTGTGGCTTCACAGTGGAATAGAGAAAGAAACTTGGCACCCATCACTATCATCATATTGCAATGAAGGTATTTTGAAATAATATGTGCCAATAATATTTTTATTAGATTGTCCACTGCTCAAACAAAAAAGATCACTTGCTTTAAAAAAGTCTACATACAATGCGTGTAATTTGGTCTTAAAGTTTTTTGATCATAATAATGATGATAATGATGGTCAAAGTATTTTGAGAGAGCTACACGGCAAAGAGAAAATAAGTAGGGCTACATTTGCATCAGTCATTGTTAAGAATGTACTGGCAGTACATGAACTATTTAAAAACCTTAAAAAGCTTCTCAATATTTTACTCACTTATTTCATGTTAAATTATACTTATTGGACTGGCATCAAGTTTCAGATATGGTTTTGTGCCCCAGATTTAGAATGCTGTATCTATTTTTAAGTTTTAAAAGCAGATGCTCTAGGGAAAATATCATAAAAATTCTTCAAAGAAAAAAATATACTCCAGTGCAGTCTTGACTAAACATTGAAAAAGACTGTCAAGCTGAACAGTTGACTGATGATGACCCTAGTTGAGATGCCTGTTAGCTGTATTTTCAAAAGCATCAAAGTCATTCTGCAGTCTCCTGGTAAATTGTCAAATCTGTCTGGAATTGCTGTTAGGTTCCAGCCATATCTGTCTATTCAAGAAAAGCTAAAAAACCAAAAAATTACCAATGAACTTTGGCCTTTGAATTTGAGTTCTTGTCAAAGAGAAGTTGTGTATTTTTTCTTTCCTAAGAGCATTTATCCTTTTAGTGAATTGACTGAATTACACGCTCTACAATAAAAGCAAATTTCAGAATAAGTTCAAACATTAGAACAGGTACCTGAAACAACTAAGAAGTAAACCAATATACGATTTTAAGTTTAAAAAATCATAAGACTTACAGTTTTAGAATTACTACTTATGGATCAATTGACTTAAGAGGTACTGAAGAGCTTTTCAGCACTAGAATATCTTGAGAATAAAAATATACCGAAGAAGTAACTAACTTTGAATAGAAACTATGCAGAAGAGGTAAAATACCAACTCTGATAAATAATTTTATTTTCCTCAGTTCAATTCAGGGAGCATTATAGCATAAGAGTCCCAAAGTAAGGAGAATAGTCATCAGAAGTCACTATTAAGTGACATAGAGAAACCCTGGAACTTACAGGATAGGCAGGCCACAAGGGAATGGGGGCCCAGACAAGAGTCTGCATAATAAGAATTCAAGCAAGTCAAAGAAAATTTTTAACCAGAACAATGCACCAGTAACAAAAATTGAACTCAAACTCCTGAAGGAACTTATTACAACCAAGTCTTCACTGGTTTCTGTGTACTTAATGCCAGCCCAACTAGGGCAGGCTTACACACTGACATGATTCCTGACCCTCTGTGTAAATGCAATACCAAAGAATATTTGGTTTGGTGATACCATCTGTGGCTACTGCTGCAATAAATGAAAAGCTCCAAGAGATTGATAGTTCTAATTACCTCTAAGTATCTGTTACACCCATCAATTTATGTGGACACGGTTTCTTCTTCTGTGTCTTTTTTTTTTTTTTTTTTTGCGGTACGCTGGTCTCCCACTGTTGTGGCCTCTCCCGTTGCAGAGCACAGGCTCCCGACACGCAGGCTCAGTGGCCATGGCTCACGGGCCCAGCCGCCCCGCGGCATGTGGGATCTTCCCGGACCGGGGCATGAACCCCTGTCCCCTGCATCGGCAAGCGGACTCTCAACCACTGCGCCACCAGGGAAGCCCATATTCTTCTGTGTCTTTGACAGTGTTTGCAACATACAATTCTGATCTTGGAAGAGAGACAAGCCTTCCTCCAATTCCATACAACATTCTTCACATAGGAGGAAAGATTGGGAATAAATTTGTTAAGATAAAGTCGCTATTTTTCATTGGTGGTTAGGCATGTCCCCAAATAATCTGATAAAGGAAGTATTTCTTAAGCCAATTACTTTATGATTTTTCTCATAGGTAAATATAAACATAGAGAAACATAAATAAAATCTGAGTTTTCAGAATAATGTAATTTAATAGAAGATATACCATCAGTCTTTCCTACAAATAATCCTGGCTCCTGTTACTATTTGTGCCTTTAAAAGTTATAATGCTACAACTTTTGTACAGAGAAAATGGAAAACATCAAACTGTGAGTATTCAAGAAATCATTAACTACCTCCTCCTAAATGCATGAGTGTATGTTAACCCTGCAATTACAATAGTTCTTTAGGTGCTCTGGTGCTTTATGTCAAAAATTGAACTGCTGAAATAAGTACCCTTAAGGAAGAAGCAATAGTGAACTTACAACCTCTTCATTACTCCAAAACTGGGAACAGGTTAGGTCCTTGGGATTATTGGGGTAGGGCAAGGCTGTGAAATTGAGTTGTAGCATAAGTTAGAACAAATGACTTACCTAGTTGTTAATTGAAGTCAGGCAACTAGTAGATAAACACACACAAGTGACATCAGAAAAAAGTCAAAAGCAGATAAGACATGGGGAAAAAGCTAGTATTGAAGTCAAGAGAACAAAGTTCACTGCAATCCAAAAAACCCAAGTCAGGTGAAAAAAAGGTCACAGGAAAAATGTAGAATGTTGGCTTGTTTTCCAGGAGAATAGCCAGTCTGAAGTGTTGAGGCCAAACTATGACCTTTATGCTCAGAGGACTAAACCTAATTGAACAAATCCACTCTTTTGCTGAAGAATCCCCATGGGAAAAGAGAATTATTTCTAATCCTTTAAAAGCAGTTATGGCTACATCATCTTGCCTAACTCTTGGAGAGCATATTTTATTTCTTGTTATATACCCCATCCATAAAAATGTGTCTGGTACATAGTAGACAATAAATATATTTACTTAATACACCAAGAACTCATTAAAGGTATCTATGTTTTCATGGGTTCAAAATTGTCAATAGACATTTATTAACTAATACAGCAGTACTGTTTCACCTGTATATAACACTTTACATTTCATGAAGTACTTCCACCAGTATTATCCCATTTGAACTTCAAAGCCATTCTGAAGTAAATATTAACTGTAATCATTTTATTGATGTGAAAAACTGAGACTCAGAGAGATTCAGTAACTTTTCCAACAGACTTACAGTAAATAGAGGAAATAATATTAGAAATTAGATTTCTTGGATCTAAGTCCTTTTCTCTTATGGTAGAGCTCTAATGTTCAAAGTTAGAAAAAAAATATCCCATTGATTTTTCCCTTCTGCTGGTTGAGAAAGGAAAACATATATCTAACCTCCCTCAAATTCTTCTCAAATATAGGCCACATCTTCAGCCCAACATCAAATACAACGCAGAGCACAAATAAGATGTTTAGCAAAAAGAGGCAGAATGTTGAAAGCATTTCCTTTAAGATCAGGAATAAGATAAGGATGTCCACTCTTGCCACTTTCATTCAACATAGTATTGGAAGTACTAGCCATAGCAATCATACAAGAAAAAGAAATAAAAGGAATCCAAATTGGAAAGAAAGGAGTTAAAGTGTAACTGTTTGCACATGACATAATAGTATACTATATAAAGAAAATAATAAACACAATAAACAAATAGGTGAAAGACTTGTACTTTGGAAACTATAAGACATTGATGAAAGAAATTGAAGGTGACACAAACAGATAGAAAGATACACTATGTCTATGGATTGGTAGAATTAATATTGTTGAAATGATCATATCACCCAAGGTAATCTTCAGATTCAATGTAACCCCTATTAAAACACTAAAGAAATTTTTTCACAGAAGTAGTACAAACTGTTCTAAAGTCTATAGGGAAACACAAAAGACCCCAAATAACGAAAGCAATCTTGAGAAAGAAGAACAAAGCTGGAGATATCACACTCCCTGATTCCAAACTACATGATAAAGCTACAGTAATCAAAACAGAATTGCCCTGGTGCAAAACAAACACACATATCAATGGAATAGAATGGAGAGCCCAGAAATAAACCCACACTTATATAGTCAATTAACCTACAACATAGGAAGCAATGGAGAAAAGAGTCTCTTCAATAGGTGGTCCTGGGAAAACTGTACAGTCATACAAAAGAATAAAACTAGACTGCTATCTCGCACCATATACAAAGATAAACTCAAAATTGGTTAAAGACTTAAATGTAAGACCTGAAACCATAAAACTCATATAAGAAAACATAGGCAATATACTCTTTGACAATGGTCTTAGCAATATTTTAGGGGATCTTTCCCCAGGCAGGAGAAACAAAAGCAAAAATAAACAAAAGGGACTACATCAAATTAAAAAGGTTTTTCACAATGAAGGAAACTATCAGCAAAACAAAAAGACAGCTTAATAAATGGAAAAAGATATTTGCAAACAATATATCCAATAATGGGTTAATATCCAAAATATACAAAGAACTCATACAACTCAACACCAAAAAAACCCCCAAACAACCTGATTTAAAAATGGGCAGAGGAGATGAATAAACATTTTTCCAAAGAAGACATACAAATGGCCAACAGACACGTGAAAATATGCTCAACATCAGCAATCATCAGGGAACTCCAAAACAAAACCACAGTGAGATACCACCTCACACCTGTCAGAGTGGCTATCACCAAAAATACAACAAATAAAAAGTGTTGGTGAAGATGTGGAGAAAAGGGAACCCTCATACACTGTTGGTGTGAATATAAATTGCTGCAGCCACTGTGGAAAACAGTATGAAGTTTCCTCAAAAAATTAAAAATATAACTTCCATATAATTCAGCAATTTTACATCTGGGTATTTACCCAAAGGAAACAACAACACTAATTGGAAAAGATATATGTAACCCTATGTTCTTGAAGTATTATTTACAATATCAAGATATAAAAGCAACCTAAGTGTCCATCAACAGAGGAATGGATAAAGAAGATGTGGTATATATGTATGTATATATATATATATATATATATATATATATATTCAATGGATATTACTCAGCCATAAGCAATGACATCTTGTCATTTGTGAGAACATGGGTGGATCTAAATGGAAGTGAAATAAGTCAGAGAAAGACAAATACCATATGATCTCACTTATATGTGGAATCTAAAAAAACAAACAAACAAAAAAGCAGGCTATAGATATAGAGAACAAATGGGTAGTTCAGAGGGGAAGGGAGTGAAGGGTGGATGAAATAGATGAAGGGGATTAAGAGGTATGAACCTCCAGTTACATAATAAGTAAGTCACATGGATAGAATACATAGCATAAGAAATATGGTCAATAATATTGTAATAAATTTTTATGGGATAGATCGTTACTAGACTTATGGTGATCATTTCAAATGTATGCAAATGTCATCACTATGTAGGACACCTGAAACTAACATCATAATATTGTATGTCAACTACATTTCAATTTAAAAAAGGAGGCAGAATGTTAAATGAATATAGGCATTGGCTAAAATGAATCATAGAAGAAAATAAGACGAATTTAATCTCAGATAAAAAATAAGATATAAATATATAACATGTATCCTAGAAAAATGAGTGAGAGAGAAGCAAACAAGAAACCATTTATTTGCTAACCTAAGGTGAAGAAATCCTACTTATGAAAAACTATTCAATTTCCTGCTATTATACCCTTCATTACAACATGACAGAAGATCATTAAAAGTAGAAGAGCATTAAAAATAACTTTTTTAAAGAACTGAGTTGTTAGAAAAATGTTAAAGACTATTTTGACCAGAAATTTAAAAAAAAACTTTTTATAATTAGATTCTTTCTTCCTGATTTTGAGCTCAAAAAGAAGATTCTAGCAAATAGGATTCTAGCAAATACTGTACGAAGATGGCTATCTAAATTTCAGAACAAATTGAGACAGGTTGTCTAAATTTCAAAACAAGTTGAAACTTTTCATAGAAAAGTGAGCACTCTTTTTAGAGTTTTTCTCTGTAAGATGTTCAGCGAAAATGTGTTCTAAGGCTCCAGGGGTGAATAGAGAGGTATCTTTGTTTCAGAATGGGGAAGTCCTAGTATCTCTCCCATTCCCCCAGCATATAGTCAAACCCAGAGCACATAGTCCTTTTGATATTTCCTCTGTCTTTTTTAGTGCCTGGGGTAACAACATCTATCTAAACATAAATCTAGATTGTCTTCACTTAAGACTTTGTTCTCTGGGCAACTGAAACTCCAGCTGCCTTTTCACTAGGGCATGATCACCAAACACCTACCATGGGTAATACTACACACATGAAACTCCACCCTGGAGGCAAATATGTAAGCTGAGAGATACTCCCCCAGATGGTTTGTCCCCAAAAGACCACACTATGACTACTTCTTTTTCAGAGAAGTTCTGTTCTCATTGCTCCTGTCACCAATAAGAAGCTCCTCTTTTTGCTAGGGTTATTAGCACTCTTATATCATTTGGGTAGAAGGATAGCCTAATTTCAGAATGTTAAATTCAACCAAATAAAAGCTGGTGTGTCTGGCCAAACTACTGTCCTTTTTCTGGCAATCAGTAAACTGCAGGGTGGCTACTTGTTTAAGTATTTTCTTCTGTCTCAACCCCCAACTCTTGGTGTAAATCATCCCATTCTGTTCTCCATGGCTGGACATGGATAGCTCAATTACCACATCCTAGGCAGGATACTCAACACACTCTTAAGAGTAGGAATAACAACCAGTCATACCAGCAGTAAACATAGCATTCAAGTCAGTGGCTTTATTCCAATGTCACCCATAATTGAGAGAATAGGTGTCCTGTATTCCTAGAGTGCAAATACAAATAATCTGAGAAATTTTGGCATGAGTTGTCCCTTTGACACTACCCGATTTCATTCCTTCTGTCCTAAGGTAAGCAACCATATTCAATTATAGTTATAGTAACTAAAGCCTTCAACTCTTAGTGATGATAGTCCTACAATGTTTTCATACACAGTTGACCTTTGAACAAGCAGGGGTTAGGGGTCCCCACTTTTCACGAGGTCAAAATCCCCATATAACTTTACAGGTGGTCTTCAAGATTCCACATCTGTTTATTCAACCAACTGCAAATCATGTGATACTGTAGTATATATTTGCTGAAAAAAATCCATGTATAAGCTGATGTGCCCATTTCAAGCCAAGTGTTGTTCAAAGGTCAGCTATAATTTGCATACATTTTACACACCTGTTTAAATAGAACTGATAAAGTAGTAAATGGTTTTGGCTAAACAAAAACTCCCACATCATAGATAGAAGACAGAAAAGAACACGGATAGAGAAAGTGAGTGTGTGATGTACATAATAAAAAATATCATTACAAGTTCTTGTACACGTTTAACACAAATGAATTGAATAAGGGGAAAGATAGACATCTAAGGAGAAAGACATTTTCTGATTGCCTGTGAACATAAGATCATTAGCAGCATCATGATGACAGCATAGTAACATCTCTCAATCAATTCTTCCTAGTTCCCTTCCACACTCTCCAAAATCACATATACTCAAGGCTGAGTTCAGAGAATTTCATCTTAAACTTCACCTCTATAGCTCAAGTATGTTGGAGATGGATGTGGAAGCTATATAAAATTGATGTTAGCTGGCCTAATGGCTAAAAGTATGAGAAGGAGTATGCCTTGTTGGATAAAAATGACTAAGCACGAAACATGGTTAGTGTTCAAACTCAGTTTTGTTCATAGAGGATAATTCAATTTTCAGATAAATTTCTGAGTCTCTACAGAAAATTTGCAGATTTATGCTGCAAATGTATGATGTACTTACATTACTCATGTGTAACATGTTCAGGGAAATACCTGAACTTAAATTTACAATTTACTTATGTGGATTAATAAGAGAGAGTAAGAATCTTTAAAAATCACAGTTAACTCAAAATGTTGGTGTAACCTGCACACTGTCTTTCATCAATCCACTCATCCATTTTAAAATGCCTATATTACTTCTCCATGATATACCCCTTATGACTAATGAATATCCCCTTAACCTTTGTTCCTTCCACCTGTAAAAATCTCTTCCCTCTTTCAATATTGAACCCAGGCATCATCTTCTCTGCTTTGACATACTTATTTTCCTTCTTCCCAGTTAGATGCTCTCTCATTAGGCCTCCATGACATTTGCACAGAAATCCAACACAGAGCTTATGCTATTTCATCTTATATACTTCTCCCTCCACTAATGGACTGATTCCTCTTTAGGACAGGTATTTTGTCATCATCTTGTGTTTATTCAACCTTGTACCTACAAGGCAAAGTATAATGCTTAAGACATATTAAGAACTCAATAAATGTCTGCTGAATGATCAATTGATTGAATGTTAGGAAGTAGGAGTATAGTTAGTCATTCAACTGCTTTAGATTATATTTCATCTTTCCCTTGCCTATATTCTTCTGACTGAAATAAATAGCAGAAAAGAAGCAGCTGTAAAAACTCTGAAGAAAAAATCATTCTTCAACACATCTGAGCAGGAGATTATTGCTCTAAAATTTTTTCTGTAAGGATTGCTAAAATTTTTCCTGTAAGGATTAATTTACAGGTAAATTAAATATTTTTGGAGTCTTATTAGATAAACAGTATTTTCTTCACTTTTCATAGAACTTGATTTATGTATTTACTTACTCATATTTATTCATTCATGACTTGTGAATATGAGTCAATGAGTAAAACTACAAATACCCTATCAGTAGTGTTCTTCGTTAGAGGCAATAGAAATAAATTCTAACTTAAAAGAAAAACAGTTGTTGGGAAGAGTATTAGGAGGATCCCAGAATTGGCTAGAGGCTGGAGGCTCACAATGGGAGGTGGGAAGGAGCCACAGGGCTGCAGAGAACAGGCAGCAGAAACCAAAGAGCAAACATTGAGGGTAAAACATTCTGGTGATTACTCCACTATTATTTCACACTCTTCCCATTCTGGTATTATTTGCTTGTGTATTAAAGTTATCCAGATGGTCAATTGACCTGGCTTAGGTTCATGAGCCCATCACCTAGCAGAGAGAGGGAGGTCCTCAATACTTCTACTTTCATAGGGGGAGATTGTCACCAGTGTCACTACCCACCAAGACTGTATATGACGGAAGAGAGGCAACTCTACAAAACAAAAGCAAGGTGCAATTAGGAAATGAAATTGATGTCATCCAGTCAGAAATGTTATAAATATTCCTTATAAATATGTTTTATATTATATACAAAGCTATTTTCAAAAAATGTACAGATGCAGAAGATAAAATGGATATGAATCCTGCCATTAAGAAACTACGGTCTCAGAGGAAATAGTTGCTTTGGAACCACATTGTATTACTATAGCTTGAAAAGATTGAAATAAATGGCAATTTCACACAGTTCAACCTAAAACGTAGGCTAAACAGATAATAAACCATCAAATTACCAAATCTTGAGAGTCAATAGGAAGCTTATATTAAGTTTTTATTCCTATAACCTTCCTTCCTAAATTTATAGTAGTTATGATACACTGAGAGTGTATAGTATGCATAGTGCATCAGCATTGGCCTCTATTTACTCAAACATTCACCTTTATTCACTCAAGCATTCACCTTTGTTCTTTTACCTTTCTCAGTGGCATCTGAAGACTCAGAACAAAATAACTTTAAGGCATGTTTTATATCTGATATTATTAAAATCAGTACATTTTAAAGGGTGCAAATAAACATGGAGAATAGAAAGTGAACTATTTGGCAAATGGGAATAAGCCCAAGGGAGAATTTTCTATGACTGCTATATAGTAAACTGAATGGCTTGCAAAAGCAATTATCATGAAAAATGATTGTGCTAGGTGATTAAGTTAGAGTAATATATCCAGAATAGTAAGCAGGAAATATTTATTTTCAAGAAAAGTACATAACTATAAATAGAAGAAAAAGTAAGAATCCAAATCAGAAAAGTATTACATTGTATCAAGTGTCAGCAACCTTCTAAATTATGTACCCAAATTTTAAGCCCTACCCTTCTGGTTCTTCAGGATCATGGAGAAGATGGTCATCATGCCAACTTGTTGAAACAATGTTTCCATGCCAACTCAAATGATGAGTAGTAAAATGGTGTTATTTTTCCAATTCTCTCCTTCAGATAGCTCTCTCATGCAATGAACCTTATCAAGTACGGTAAAGTTGTGCTTGACAATGCCTGTCTGCCCCCCTCCAACCTCAGTTGCTGAGACCTGATCAACTTGACTCTAACTAAGTTGGATGGATATATTTGATGCTGTAAAACTCTCTAATGTGATTCAATGCGAGTCACTGAACTACAGAGTATCCTTGTGACTTGTGAAAGAGTTAACACAACTTCTCACATACCCAATATGTTCTCAGAAACGTTAAAAAGGGGGAAAGGAGGACCTTTTTCTTAAAATTTTATATATTTATGCATTTGGTTGCAAGTATTATAAATTACTGAATTTCTTTTATTTTTTTCAATATTCTAAGGATGAAATTTGGGTCTGTGTCAGGGATCACCAAGAGAGCACCCAGGTTCAATGATTCACAGGAAAGATCACCAGACTCAGAAAATCTGTTAAACTTGCATTTATGGTTTATTATTACAAAAGTTACCAATTAAAATCAGTGAAGGGAAAGGGTTTTATGAGGCAAACTCCAGGAGAAACAAGACACAAGTTTTCAGGTGTCCTCTCAGTGGAGTGGCATGGATACATTTAAATCTCCGAGCAACAATGTGTGACAAAATGTGCTAAATATTGCCAACCAGAGAAGTTCACTGAAGTCCAGGGTTTTTAGTGGGGGCTCAATAACACATGCATGTGGTGCTTGCTTACAAGAGTGACCTTAGCTACTCAGACTGTAGTCCCTCACAGAGCAAAACCAAATGTTCACTGTAAATTATATAGTTTACATAATTTATCTGATCAAGCTGTTACCTCATGGCCTACAGCCTTAGGGATACACTCTCTTACCAGGTAAGTATTCCAAAGATGTAGAGCTTATCTCCCAAGAGCTGGACAAGGGTCAGTCCTGAAGACAACCTTTTCTTGGGAGTGTGAAGGATTTGAGCAATGTTGGCCTGCTGGGTTAACACTTCCCTGCATGGCAGATTGCCCTTTTTATTTCTTTTTTAACATCTTTATTGGAGTATGATTGCTTTACAATAGTGTGTTAGTTTCTGCTGTATTACAAAGTGAATCAGCTATACATATACATATATCCCCATTTCTCCTCCCTCTTGCATCTCCCTCCCACCCCCCTTATTCCACCCCTCTATGTGGACACAAAGAACTGAGCTGATCTCCCTGTGCCATGCAGCTGCTTCCCACTATCTATTTTACATTTACTAATGTATATATGTCCATGCCACTCTCTCACTTCTTCCCAACGTACCCTTCCCCATCCCTGTGTCCTCAAGCCCATTCTCTGCATCTGTGTCTTTATTCCTGTCCTACCCTTAGGTTCTTTAGAACCATTTTTTATTTTTGATTCCACATATACATGTTAGCATACAGTATTTGTTTTTTTCTTTCAGACTTTCTTCACTCTGTATAGCAGTCTCTATGTCCATCCACTTCATACAAATAACTCAATTTCATTTCTTTTAATGGCTGAGTAATATTCCATTATATACATGTGCCACATCTTTATCCATTCATCTGTCGATGGACACTTAGGTTGCTTCCATGTCCTAGATATCGTAAATAGTGCTGCAATGAACATTTTGGTACATGACTCTTTTTCAATTATGGTTTTCTCAGGGTATATGTCCAGTAATGAGATTGCTGGGTCACATGGTAGTTCTATTTTTAGTTTTTTAAGGAACCTCCATAACTGTTCTCCATAGTGGCTGTATCAATTTATATTCCCAACAACAGTGCAAGAGGGTTCCCTTTTCTCCACACCCTCTCCAGCAGTTATTGTTTGTAGATTTTTTGATGATGGCCATTCTGACCTGTGAGATGATATCTCATTGTAGTTTTGATTTGCATGTCTCTAATGATTAAAGATGTTGAACATTCTTTCATGTGTTTGTTGGCAATCTGTATATCTTCTTTGGAGAAATGTCTATTTAGGTCTTCTGCCCATTTTTGGATTGGCTTGTTTGTTTTTTTGATATTGAGCTGCATGAGCTGCTTATATATTTTGGAGATTACTCCTTTGTCAGTTGCTTCATTATTGGATTACTCCTTTGTCAATTCCTTCAATATTTTCTCCCATTCTGAGGGTTTTCTTTTCACTTTGTTAATGGTTTCCTTTGCTGTTCAAAAGCTTTTAAGCTTCCTTAGGTCTCATTTGTTTATTTTTGTTTTTATTTCCATTTCTCTAGGAGGTAGGTCAAAAGGGTCTTGCTCTGATTTATGTCATAGAGTGTTCTGCCTATGTTTTCCTCTAAGAGTTTTATAGAGTCTAGCCTTACATTTAGGTCTTTAATCCATTTTGAGTTTATTTTTGTGTATGGTGTTAGGGAGTGTTCTAATTTCATTCTTTTACATGTAGCTGTCCAGTTTCCCCAGCACGACTTATTGAAGAGGATATCTTCTCCATTGTATATTCTTGCCTCCTTTATCAAACATAAGGTGACCATATATGCATGGGTATATCTCCGGTCTTTCTATCCTGTTCCATTGATCTATATTTCTGTTTTTGTGCCAGTACCACACTGTCTTGACTACTATAGCTTTTTAGTATAGTTTAAAGTTGGGGACCCTGATTTCTCCAGCTCCATTTATCTTCCTGAAGATTGCTTTGGCTATTCAGGGTCTTTTGTGCTTCCATACAAATTGTGAAATGTTTTGTTCTAGTTCTGTGGTAGTTTAATAGGAATTGCAATTAATCTGTAGATTGCTTTGGGTAGTATAGTCATTTTCACAATGTTGATTCTTCCAATCCAAGAGCATGGTATATCTCTCCATCTGTTTGTATCATCTTTAATTGTTTTCATCATTTTCTTTTAGTTTTCTGCATACAGGTTTTTGTCTCCTTAGGTCAGTTTATCCCTAGATATAATATTCTTTTTGTTGCAATGGTAAATGGGAGCACTTCCTTAATTTCTCTTTCAGCTTTTTCATCATTAGTGTATAGGAATGCAAGAGATTTCTGTGCATTAATTTTGTGTCCTGCTACTTTACCAAATTCATTGATTAGCTCTAGTAACTTTCTGGTAGCATCTTTAGGATTCTCTATGTATAGTATCATGTCATCTGCAAACAGTGACAGGTTTACTTCTTCTTTTCTGATTTGGATTCTTACTCTTTCTTTTTCTTCTCTGATTGCTGTGGCTAAAACTTCCAAAACTATGTTGACTAATAGTAGTGAGAGTGGGCAACTTTGTCTTGTTCCTGATCTTAGTGGAAAAGGTTTCAGTTTTTCACCATTGAGAACAATGTTTGCTGTGGGTTGGTCATATATGGCCTTTATTATGTTGAGGTAAGTTCTCTCTATGTTTACTTTCTGAAGGGTTTTTATCATAAATTGTTGTGGAATTTTGTCAAAAGCTTTTTCTGCATCTATTTAGATGATCATATGGTTTTTCTCCTTCAGTTGGTTAATGTGGTTTATCTCATTGATTGATTTGCATATATTGAAGAATCCTTGCATTCCAGGGATAAACTCCACTTGATTGGGGGTATGATCTTATAAATGTGCTGTTGGATTCTGTTTGCTAGTGTTTTGTTGAGGATTTTTACTTCTATGTTCATCAGCGATATTTCCTGTAGTGCTCTTTTTTGTGTAATATCTTTGTCTAGTTATGGTATCAGGGTGGTGGTGGCCTCATAGAATGAGTTTGGGAGTGTTCCTCCCTCTGCAATATTTTGGAAGAGTTTGAGAAGGATAGGTGTTAGCTCTTCTCTAAATGTTTCATAGAATTTGCCTGTGAAAGCCTCTGTTCCTGGTCTTTTGTTGGTTGGAAGACTTTTAATCACAGTCTCAGTTTCAGTGCTTATGACTGGTCTGTTTATATTTTCTATTTCTTCCTTGTTGCGTCTTGGAAGGTTGTACTTTTCTAAGAATTTTCACATTTCTTCCAGGTTGTTCATTTAATTGGCATATAGTTGCTTGCAGTAATCTCTCATGATTCATGTGTTTCTGCATTGTCAGTTGTTACTTCTCCTTATTCATTTATAATTCCGTTGATTTGAGTTTTCTCCCTTTTTTTCTTGATGAGTCTGGATAATGGTTTGTTACTTTTGTTTATTTTCTCAAAGAACCAGCTTTTAGTTTTATTGATCTTTGCTATTGTTTCCTTCATTTCTTTTTCATTTATTTTTGATCTGATCTTTATGATTTATTTCATTCTGCTAACTTTGAGGGTGTTTTTGTTCTTCCTTCTCTAATTGCTTTAGATGTGAGCTTAGGTTGTTTATTTGAGATCTTTCTTGTTTCTTGAGGTAGGATTGTATTGCTATAAACTTCCCTCTTAGAACTGCTTTAGTTACATCCCATAGGTTTTGGTTCATTGTGTTTTCATTGTCATTTGTTTCTATGTGTGTTTTGATTTCTTCTTTGATTTCTTCAGTGATCTCTTGGTTATTAAGTAGTGTATTGTTTACTCCATGTGTTTGTATTTTTTACAGATTTTTTCCTGTAATTGATATCTAGTCTCATAGCATTATGGTCGGAAAAGACACTTGATATAATTTCAATTTTCCTAAATTTACCAAGGCTTGATTTCTGACCCAAGATATGATCTATCCTAGAGAATGTCCCATAAGCACTTGAGAAGAAAGTGTGTTCATTTGTTTTTGGATGGAATGTCCTATAAATATCAATTAAATCCATCTTGTTTAATGTATCATTTAAAGCTTGTGTTTCCTTATTTATTTTCATTTTGGATGATCTGTCCATTGGTGAAAGTGGGGTGTTAAAGTACCCTACTATTACTGTGTTACTGTTGATTTCCCCTTTCATGGCTGTTAGCATTTGCTTTATGTATTGAGGTGCTCCTATGTTAAGTGCATAAATATTTACAATGTTATATCTTCTTCTTAGATTGATCCCTTGATCATTATGTAGTGTCCTTCTTTATCTCTTGTAATAGTCTTTATTTTAAAGTCTATATTGTCTGACATGAGAATTGCTACTCCAGCTTTCTTTTGATTTCCATTTGCATGGAATATCTTTTTCCATCCCCTCACTTTCATTCTGTATGTGTCCCTGGGTCTGAAGTGGGTGTCTTTGAGACAGCATATATATGTATCTTGTTTTTGTATCCATTCATCCCGTCTATGTATTTTGTTTGGAACATTTAATCCATTTACATTTAAGGTAGTTATCGATATCCATGTTCCTATTACCATTTTCTTAATTGTTTTGCATTTGTTATTTTAGGTCTTTTCCTTCTCTTGCATTTCCTGCCTAGAGAAGTTCCTTTAGCATTTGTTCTAAAGCTGACCTTGTTGTGCTGAATTTTCTCAGTTTTTGCTTGTCTGTAAAGATTTTTTTTTAACATGTTTATTGGGGTATAATTGCTTTGCAATACCATAAAGATTTTAATTTCTCCATCAAATCTGAATCAGACCCTTGCTGGGTAGAGTAATCTTGGTTGTAGGTTTTTCCCTTTCATCACTATCAATACGTCCTGCCACTGCCTACTGGCTTGCAGAGTTTCTGCTGAAAGAACAGTTGTTAACTTTATGGAATTCCCTTGTACATTATTTGTTGCTTTTCCCTTGCTGCTTTTAATATTTTTTCTTTGTATTTAATTTTTGGTAGTTTGATTAATATAGGTCTTGACATGTTTCTCCTTGGATTTATCCTGTGTGGGGCTCACTGCACTTCCTGGACTTGATTGACTATTTCCTTTGCCATATTAGGGAAGTTTTCAACTGTAATCTCCTCAAATATTTTCTCAGTCCCTTTCTTTGTCTCTTCTTCTTCTGGGACACCTATAATTCAAACATTGGTGCATTTAATGTTGTCTCAGAGGTGTCTGAGACTGTCCTCAGTTCTTTTCATTCTTTTCTCCTTATTCTGCTCTGTGATAGTTATTTCCAGTCTTTTGTCTTCCAGGTCACTTATCCTTTCTTCTGCCTCAGTTATTCTGCTGTTGATTCCTTCTGAGAATTTTTAATTTCATTTATTGTGTTGTTAATCATTGTTTGTTTGCTCTTTATTTCTTCTAGGTTCTTGTTAAATGTTTCTTGTATTTCCTCCATTCTATTTCCAAGATTTTGTATCATCTGCACTATCATTATTCTGAATTCTTTTTATGGTAGACTGCCTATTTCCTCTTCATTTGTTTGGTCTGGTGAGTTTTTACCATGCTCCTTCATCTGCTGTGTATTTTTCTGTCTTCTCATTTTGCTTAACTTAGTGTGTTTGTGGTCTCCTTTTAGCAGGTGGCAGGTTCTTAGTTCCCATTGTTCTTAGCGTCTGCCCCCAGTGTGTAAGTTTGGTTCAGTGAGTTGTGTAGGCTTCCTGTTGGATGACACTGGTGCCTGTGTTCTGGTGGATGAGGCTGGATCTTGTCTTTCTGGTGGGCAGGACTGCATCCGGTGGTGTGTTTCGGGGTGTGTGTGGACTTATTATGATTTTAGGCAGCCCTTCTACTAATGTGTTTGGTTGTGTTCCTATCTTGCTAGTTGTTGGCATAGGGTGTACAGCACGGTAGCTTGCTGGTTGCTGAGTGGAGCTGCGTCTTAGCATGAGATGGAGATCTCTGGGAGAGCTTTTGCTGTTTGATATTACATGGGGCTGGGAGGTCTCTGGTGGACCAATGTCCTGAACTCGGCTCTCCCATCTCAGAGGCTCATGCCTGACTCCCGGTCAGAGTACCAAGACCCTGTCAGTCACTCGGCTCAGAAGAAAAGGGAGTAGAAAAAAGAAAGAAAGAAAGAAAAACAAATACAATAAAGTTATTAAAATAAAAAATATTATTAAAAATTTAAAAAATGAAAACTAATTTTAAAAAAAGGAAAGAAAGAAAAGGGCAACCAAATTGAAAAACAAATCCACCAATGATAACAAGTGCTAAAAACTATACAAAAAATAAAGGAAGGGAACAACCAAATCAGTAAACAATTCTACCAATGATATAAACTCTAAATACTAAACTAAAATAAACATAAAACCAGAAACAAATTAGATGCAGAAAGCAAACCTCAAGTCTACAGTTGCTCCCAGCATCCACCACCTCAATTTAAGGGTGATTCATTGTCTATTCAGGTATTCCACAGATGCTGGGTACCTCAAGTTGATTGTGAAGATTTAATCCACTACTCCTGAGGCTACTGGGAGAAATTTTCCTTTGTTCACACAGCTCTTGTGGTTCAGCTTTGGAGTTGGCCCCACTTCTGCATGTAGGTCACCTGAGTGCATCTGTTCCCTGCCCAGACTGGATGGGGTTAAAGGTACAGCTCATTAGGGGGCTCTGGCTCACACAGGTCACTGGGAAGGAGGAGAACAGAATCCGGGGCGAGCCTGTGGCAGCAGAAGCAGGCATGACATTGCAACAGCCTGGGGTGTATTGTGTGTTCTCCCAGGGAAGTTGCCCCTGGATCACGGGACCCTGTCTGTGGCAGGCTGCACAGGCTCCCTGGAGGGGAGGTGTGGATAGTGACCTGTGCTTGCACGCAGCCTTCTTGGTGGCTGCAGCAACAACCTTAGCATTTCATGCCTGTCTCTGGTGTCCATGCTGATAGCTGAGGCTTGTGCCCATCTCTGGAGCTCGTTTAGGTGGTGCTCTGAATCCCCTCTCCTCGCACACCCCGAAACAATTGTCCCTTGCCTCTTAGGCAGTTCCAGACTTCTTCCCAGACTCCCTCCAGACTAGCTGTGGTGCAGTAGCCCTCTTCAGGCTGTGTTCGCACAGCCAACCCCCATCCTCTCCCTGGGATCTGACCTCTGAAGCCTGAGCCTCAGCTCCCAGCCCCAACCCGCCCTGGCGGGTGAACAGACAAACATCTCAGGCTGGTGAGTGCTGGTCAGCAGCAATCCTCTGTGCGGGAATGTTTCCTCTACCTTCTGCACTCCTGTTGCTGTGCTCTTCTCCATGGCTTCAAAGCTCCCACCCACCCACCCACCACCTGTCTCTGCCAGTGAAGTGGCTTCCTAATGTGTGGAAACTTTTCCTCCTTCACAGCTGCTTCCCACATGTGCAGGCCCCATCCCTATTTTTTGTCTCTGTTGTTTCTTTTTTATTTTGCCCTGCTCAGGTACCTGGGAAGTTCCTTGCCTTTTGGGAAGTCTGAGGTCTTCTGCCAGTGTTCAGTAGGTGTTCTGTAGGAGTTGTTCCACATGTAGATGTATTTTTGATGTATTTGTGGGGAGGAAGGAAATCTCTACGTCTTACTCCTCCACCATCTTGAAGGTTCCTCCAGATTGCTCTTTTTTATATAAAATCTATTCCCTTTACTTATACTGTAATAATTTTTTTCTGTGCACATGGCAAGACAGTTAAAAACAATGTTTCCCATCTTTTCTTGCAGCTAATCATGACTATGTGACCAACTTCTCCCCAACAGATTATATGAAAATCACACCATTGCTTAAAAGGAAATTGCTTTCCATGGGCTTTGTTTGTTCATTCCTGTGAGAAAGATGATGGCTCTTCAACTCAGCCTCAACCTATGACCCAGAAATTCTGCATCTGGCAATATATACCAAGAAATTCTCACACATGTCTATAAGGGGACATTTAAAAATATGCTCATCAAGCATTGTTTGAGGCAGCAGCAATTTGGAAGCAATCGAGTTGTCTGTCACTGGAAGAACAGATAAGCAAAGTGTGGTGGATTCATACCAATCAGGTTGATGCTCAAAATATGTAACAAATGTTATGGCATCAGTCTCAGTCAGTCAAAATGAATACCAGCCTTAGCACTGGAGCAGGGTCCTGGAGACCTCCCATCTCCCCTCTCCACAAAATAGCTTGGTGTTAACCCTGTAAATGCTGCATTGTAGAGAAATCCATTCATCTATCAGAGGAGCCCTCAGAAGACCCTAAATAGAGACTATTCATCAATTCATGTTAAGGCATTTATATATTTTAACAACTTGTATAACCGTACACCTGCATACCGACTGAAAAACAGCCCTGTGTGGAGTACTAAGCTTTAGTTAGTATTAATGGACTACGTGTTCACACAGCAATATAGATCAAGAAAATAACAAATAAAATGAGATGTAAAGTATCATTTAAATTAAATATATTTGCACACAAGCACCAGAAAACATCTTATAAGAACATATAAACAAGGGTATGTTTTATTTGCACCTGTTGAATGAGCACAGAGAAATGGAAATATTGAATGGGGCTGAAGGGAAGCAAATAAAAAAGAGAGGGTCTTGTGTAGATCAATTTTGATAAGGTCCAAAATATTCCATTTACAACCAAGCTTTCTCTGAGTCTAGCCAAATGTAGATAGGCTGTTGCCACAAAATTTTTTATATGTTAATAAACTTATGCAGAAGAAAGTAACTGCATTAGAAGGAATATTTTGCCCAGATAACTTGTTTCTACAAAACACAGTTTTCAAAACTCAGTTCATAGGAGGGAGACAACTTATTAAGGAAGTTGAGAAAGAAATATAGAAAAAATGGGATTTTGGATGAGCCTCAAATGGTAGATAAGATTTCAACTGGCAAAGATTGGAGAATACAGAATTTCTGACAAAGAGAACATACATAAAATCAGGGAAGATAAATAAATACAAGGAATACAAATACTACGTTCAATTTCACTACTAGTGACCAGCCTGTTCTGATGTTCTATTTCTTCCCTATTCAGTCTTGAAAGAGTGTATGTTTATAGAAATTTATCCTTTTCTTCTAGGTTTTCCAGTTTGTTGGCATATAATCATTCATAAAATTATCTTATGATTTTTTGTATCTATGTGATATTGGCTGTCATTGCTTCTCTTTCATTTCTTATTTTACTTGGGTCCTCTTTCTTTTTTTCTTGATGAGCCTGGCTAAGTGTATATCTATGTTGTTTATGTTTTCGAAAACCCTCACAACTGCTCACTCTCCATGGCTATTTCAGCACTCACTCTAGTGTGGAGATGTGCCATGGGGAAGAGGGGCCAGAGTGGGCACTCCGTTTGGGCCAGGGCATGAGCTGGAGAAGTCCTGGCCCCAGTCAAAATACCAGACCACTCTCAATATGCTGCCCCATGAACCAGTAATGTTTGCCCTTTCCCTATTTGGATACTGTGCTGGGTCTGACCTGGCTCTGTCCCTTACAGTTGCACCCTCTCCTCAGCCACTGCAGGCTTTGCCCTGGTGTGGAGCTGCACCATGGGACAAGAGGGGACATGATAGGTGCTCTGCTCAGGCTGAAGTGTGCCTGGGTTGGTCATGGGAAACCAGCCAGAATCCCAGGAAGTTTCAATCTGCTTCCTCCACCTTGTTTCAAGAGTAAGCAAATGTGTGGCACCCTTCATGAGCAGAGTCTAAGTTTCTTACAATACTGCTGTAGTCCACTGGTTTTCAAACCAGCTAAGAGGACTTGTTCTCCTGGTGTTCCCCAGGGCTGGGGTGCTCAATATGTAGTTCTAAATTCTCACTCCCCAGGGAGGATCTCCAAGCCTGTGGTATCTCCCTCCTCTGCTCGGTCCCCTCCTAAGAGCACAGGTCCTAATTTGATTGCTTCTCTTCTCTTCCTACCCAACTCTGTGTGGTTCTTTCTTACAGCCTTGGTTATATAAGAATCTCTCTGCCAGTCTCAAGTCACTTTCAGTGAAAATAGCTCCACATGTCGATGTATTTTTGATGTACTTGTGAGGAGAGATGAGCTCCATATCCTCCTACTCCACCATCTTGGCCCCCTCCTAGGAGAATCTATAAAAATTATCTTTAAAGGGGCAGAATGGACTACATCTACATGTGCTATAATTTTTATAGATTCTCTTGCTGCTGCCTTTGCATGAAATTCAGCTAGGGTATTTCCCTGAGACAAGCAGTTTGTAACCTGATGACACATCTTCTCCAGGAATTCTGCCTGAGGCAAAACTGGTGGAACATGATTTATTAGGAGCTCCAGCTGTTCCTGTGCATGTTCACCCTCATGTGTCCTCAGGCCTGGGGGTCTGCCACTTCCTTTGGGGCCCATCATGGATGTGCTGCAGACTGCCTGAAAGACCTGGATGCAGTGGTGGAAACAACACAAAAGGAGAACCTGTTGATGAAAAGCCAGTGTGAGGGGCTCCACATGAAGAACCAGGAAATGGGGAAAATCATGAATGGGCTTTAGGGGATGGAGGAGGTTCAGAAACAGAAGGAACTTGCTAAAGTGTAAATCCAGAAGGCTCTTTTCTTTTCTTAAAACCATTCAAACCTTGATTTATTTGCTTTTTTTTTTATGAAAGTTCTATTTAATTCGTTTATCTTTGTTAAAGTGAGTGTGTTTCAATATAAGTGCCTGTAGAACTCTGACTCAAAGGACTCTGAGGCTGTTATACAAGTTCCCACCATGGTCTTTCAGGTGTCTCAGGTAAGGTTAAAACTGTCCCCTTGGGTCCAGGAAGTATCTTCAGTCTCCAAGTAATGGTGAGGCTAATCATGTCCCCTGAGTCAAACCTGTACCACCTCTCCACTGAGGGAAAATATTTGAGCATTCACAAGCCTGTCCAAAACAAGAGAAAACTTAATGTAAACTTATAGTTAAATAATATGTTACTTACTTTTTTTACAAATAAGTACTTCTAAAGTTAATTCTTTTTTTTTCCATTCTTAACTGAATTTATTATTTTTTTTTATTTCAGTATAATTGATTTATATTGTTATATTAGTTTCAGGTATGCAACGTAATTCAATATTTGTATACAATCGAACTTTGAACAACATGGATTTGAACTTCACAGGTCTACTTATACACAGATTTTTTTTCAATAATTACATACTGCAGTACTACACAATCTACAGTTGGGTGAATCCACAAAACAAGACCCACAACACAGGGGAACCAAGTGTAAGGTTATACTCAGATTTTCAACTGTGCAGGAATGGCACCCCTAACCCCTGCATTGTTCAAGGGTCAGGAGTATATTGAAAAATGATCACAATAAGTCCAGTTTTCCATCACCATACATGGTTACAAAATTTTTTTCTTGTGATGAAAACTTTCAAGATCCACCCTCACTCTCATAGCTACCTTTAAATATGCAATACAGTATTGTTAGCTATAATCACCTATGACATTCATTTTATAACTGGAAATTTGTACCTTTTTACCACCTTCACCCATTTCACCCTCCCAAACACTATAGGCAACCACCAATCGATTCTCTAAATCCATGAACTTGATTTTTTTTGGGGGGAGGTGTTTTTTGGCGTTTTGTTTTTAGATTCCACAAATAAGTGAGATCTTATGGTATTTATCTTTCTCTATCTAACTTATTTCACTTAGCCTAGTGCCTTCCAGGTCCATCCATGTTGTCACAAATGGTTGGAATTCCTTTTTTATGGCTGAATACTATACCATTGTAAATATATACCACAATTTCTTTATTCATCCATCCATTGATAGACACTTAGGTTGTTTTCATGTCTTGGCTGTTGTAAATAATGCTGCTATGAATATGGGTGTGCAGGTAATTTTTCAAGTTAGTGTTTTCACTTCCTTTGGATATATACCCACAAGTGGAGCTACTGGATCATAGTGTAGTTCTATTTTTAATTTTTTGAGGTACCTCCATGTTTTACCAATTTAGAATCCCACCAACAGTGCAAAAGTGTTTCTCTTTCTCCATATCCACACCAGCATTTGCTATCTCTTGTATTTTTGATCATGGCCATTCCAACAGGTATTTGCATTTCCCTAATGACTAGTAGTTTAGATCATATTTTCATGTACCTCTTGGCTATTCTTAGAACTTATTTGGAAAAATGTGTATTCAGGTCATTTGCCCATTTTTAATTGGATTATTTATTTCACTATTGAGGTATATGAGTTTTTATATTTTTTGGATATTAATCCTTTGTTAAATATATGGTTTGCAAATATTTTTCCCTTTCCATAGGTTACCTTTTTATTTTCTTGATAGTTTCTTTTGCTGTGCAGAAGCTTTTTAGTGTGATGTAGTCCCACTCATTTATTTTATTTTGTTGCTTGTACTTTAGATGTGATTTCCAAAATTCATTACTAAGGCCTATGTCAAGTATTTTTTCCTATGTTTACTTCTGAGAGTTTCATCATTTAAGGTTTTGCAACTAATTCAATTTCTTGTCTTTTTGATAATAACCATTCTAACAGGTGTGAGATTATATCTTATGGTTTTGATTTGCATTTTCCTGATAATTAGTGATGTTGAGCATCACTTCATGTACCTGTTGGCCATTTGTATATCTTCTTCAGAAAAATGTCTATTCAAGTCCTCTGCCCACTTTTTAATCAAATTGTTTATTTTTTGCTATTGAGTTGTTTGCTTTCTTTATATACTTTGGATATTAACCCCTTATCAGATATACAGTTTGAAAATATTTTCTCCAATTCATAGGTTACCTTTTCATTTTGTTGCCGGTTTCCTTTGTTGTCTAAAAAGTTTTTAGTTTGGTGTGGTCCCACCTATTTATTTTTTGCTGTTGTTGCCTTTGCTTTTGGTGTCAGATCTAAAAAATCATCACTGGGGCTTATCTGGTGGCGCAGTGGTTGAGAGTCTGCCTGCTAATGCAGGAGACATGGGTTCGAGCCCTGGTCTGGGAGGATCCCACATGCCGCGGAGCAACTAGGTCCGTGAGCCACAACTACTGAGCCTACGCGTCTGGAGCCTGTGCTCCGCAACAAGGGAGGCCGCCATAGTGAGAGGCCCGGGCACCGCGATGGGGAGTGGCCCCCACTTGCCACAACTAGAGAAAGCCCTCGCACAGAAACAAAGACCCAACACAGCAAAAATAAATAAATTAATTAATAAACTCCTACCCCCAACATCTTCTTTAAAAAAAGAAAAAAATCATCACCAAGACTGATGTCAAGAATCTTACCACCTATGTTTTTTTTCTAGGAGTGTCATGGTTTTAGGTCTTACATTAAATTATTTAATTCAATTAAAGTTAATTTTTGTTTATGGGGTAAGATAGTGATCAAGTTTCATTCTTTTGCGTGTGTCTATTCAGTTTTCCCAACTCCATTTATTGAAGAGACTGACCTTTCCCTATTGTATATTCTTTGTTCTTTTGTCATAAAGTAATTGTCCATACATGCACAAGTTTATCTCTGCACTCTCTATTCAGTTCCATTTATCTCCATGTCTGTTTTTATACCAATACCATATGGTTTTAATTAGTATAGCTTTGTAATACAGTTTAAAATCAAGACACATGATGTCTCTAGCTTTGTTCTTCATTTTCAAGATTTATTTGGCCATTTTGGGGATTTTCATGGTTACATACAAATTTTAAGATAGTTTGCTCTATTTTTTTTTTAATGCCGTTGGCATATTGATAAGGATCACATTTGATCTGTAGATTACTTTGGGTAGTGTGGACATTTTAACAATACTAATTCTTTAAATCCATTAACATGGAATATCTTTCCATTTCTTTGTATCCTCTTCATTTGCTTTTATCAATGTCTTACAGTTTTCAGTGCAGAAGACTTTTACCTCCTTGGTTAAATTTATTCCTAGGTACTTTATTTTTTTTGATGCAGTTCTAAATGGGATTGTTTTCTTAGTTTCTTTTTCTGATAGTTCATTATTAATATATACAAATGCATCATATTTTTGTATATTGATTTTTGTATCCTGCAACTTTGTTGAATTCATTTTTTTCTTTTTTTCTTTTTCTTTTTCTAAATTAGGTTAGTAGAAGCTCATCCAAGTCACCATATGTCTTTTGACATGAGACCATTAGACTTTGAGCATTTCTTTGGTTTTGGCTAAAAAGGGATCTGAGGCTTACCTTACACTTCCATGACCAAGACCTATAATAACCCATTTCTCCAAAAAGATCTGGTTCCTTTTCATGAAGAATGGTATTTAGAAATCAAGATCTGGTATTGTGCTCTTTGCTACTTGGAGGTGTTGCTCATACATTTCTGGACTATTTTTTTCATTAATCTATGTATTCATGTACTGGTACCATGCTCTTTGATAATTTAGGCTTATGTCATATTTTAATGTGTTACAGTTATCCCTTATAATTATTTTACTTTTGCATAATTTTAACATCATAATTTTAATATAGTCAAATATATAGTTAGTATTTGTTAAAAAAACTACATTATTTTCCCAAATACTTGATGCCCTTCAAGTGAAAGGATTATATATCACTATCCTGGTGAATTTACTCATTTTTGTGTGATTTATTTCAGTCAGCTGGGAGCAGAAGTGACATTTGTCACTCCATGCAGAATATTTAAGAGGCAGCATGAAATTAAACTTGTTTTCTTTTCCCTGCCCTTATAATTAAGATGAAGCTTTGGTTGAATTCATTTATTGGTTCTAACAGTATTTTGGTGGAACCTCTAAGGTTTTCTGTATATAATATCATGTCATCTGCAAACAGTGACAGTTTTACACCTTCCTTTCCAGTTTGGATGTCTTTTATTTCTTTTTCTAGCCTAATTGCCCTGGCTAGGTCTTCTAATAATATGTTAAATAAAAGTGGGCATACTTGTCTTGTTCCTGATATTAGAAGGAAAGCTTTCACCTTTTCACCATTGACTATGATGTTAGCTGTTGGCTTGTCATATATGGTCTTTATTATGTTGAGATACGTTCCCTCTATACACACTTTGTTGAGAGTCTTTATCATGAATGGATGTTGAATTTTGTCAAAAGCTTTTCCTTCATCTATCAAACTGATCATATGAGTTCTATACTTCATTTTTTAAAGTAGTGTATCACATTGATTGATTTGCAGATGTTGAATGATCCTTGTATCCCTGGAATGAATCCCACTTGATCATGGTGTATGATCCTTTTAACATATTGTTGGGATTTGTTTGCTATTATTTTGTTGATTTCTGCATCTATATTCATCAATGATATCGGCCTGTAATTTTCTTTTCTTGTGATGTCCTCTCTGGTTTTGCTATCGGGGTAATGCTGGCTTCATAAAATGATTTCATGTGTTTCCTTCTCTTCTGTTATTTTGGAAGAGTTTGAGAAAGATTGATATTAATACTTCTTTGAATGTTTGGTAGAATTCACTAGTGAAGCCATCTGGTCCTGAACTCTTTTTTGTTAAGAGGTTTTTGATTAAGAAGTTGTCTCTATTTCATTTATTTACACTGTGATATTTGTTGTTTTTATCCTTCTACTAACTTTGGGTTTGATTTCTTCTTCTTTTTCTAATTCCTTGAGCTATAAAGATAGGTTGTTTATTTGAGATTTTTCTTTTTTCCTGAGATAGGTGTATATTGCTATTAACTTTCCTCTTAGAACTGCTTTTGCTGTATCCCATAATATTTGGTATGTTCCATTTCCATCTTCATTTGTCTCAAGGTATTTTTGATTCTTCTTTTGATTTCTTTTATGACTGATTAGTTGTTCAATAGCATGTTGTTCAGTCTTCACACATTTTAAATTTTCTAGTTTTCTTCTTATTTATTTCTAGCATTGTGGATGGAGAAAATGCTTAATATGAGTTCAGTCTTCTTAAATTTATTAACACTTGTTTTGTGGCCTAAGATACGACCTATCCTGGAGAATATTCCATGCACACTTGAGAAAATTTGTTCATTCTCTTTCTTTTGGATGGAATGTTTGAGAGAGAGAAAGAGCAAGCCAATCTGGTCTAATGTGTCATTTAGGGATGATATTTTCGTATTGATTTTCTGTTTGCATGATCTATTCATTGATGTAAGTTCCCTATTTATTGTATTGCTGTCTATTTCTCCCCTTCAGCTTGTTAATATTTGTTTTAAATACATAGGTTCTTCAATATTAAGACATAAATATTTGCAAATGTTATAGACTCATTGGATTGACCCATATATCATTACATAATGCCCTCCTTTGTTTCTGATCATGGTCCATGTTTTAAAGTCTATTTTGTCTGATAAAACTGTTGCTACTCCAGCTTTCTTTTGGTTTCCATTTGCATGGAATATCTTCTCCATCTCTTCACTTTCAGTTTGTGTCCTTAGATCTGAAGTGAGTCTCTTTTAGCACTACAGAGATGGGTCTTTTTTTAAATCCATTTAGCCACTCAGTCTTTTGATTGGGGAATTTAGTTCATTTACACTTAAAGTAATTATTGAGAGGTATGTACTTATTGCCATTTCATTAATTGTTCTCTGGCCATTTTGTAGTTTCTCTCTGTACCTTTCTTATTCCCTTGCTCTCTTACTTTGTTGTTTGATGACTTTTTATGTTATGCTTATATTCCTTTCTCTTTATCTTTTGTGTAGGTTTTGCATTGTAGTTACCATGCAGCTTACATATATCAACTTATATTTAAAACTTTCTACTTAAATTGATAACGACTTAAGTTTGAACACATTCTAAAGCACTACACTTTTACTCTACCCCCAGAAGTTTTGTTTTTGAAGTCACATTTCAATTTTTTGTGTGTTTACCCCTTAAGTAATTGTTGTAGTTACAGTTATTTATTTATTTATTTTTTGTGGTACACAGGCTTCTCACTGTTGTCGCCTCTCCCACTGCGGAGCACAGGCTCTGAACGTGCAGGCTCGGTGGCCATGGCTCACAGGACCAGCTGCTCTGCGGCATGTGGGATCTTCCTGGACCGGGGCACAAACCCATGTCCGCTACATCAGCAGGCGGACTCTCAACCACTGCGCCACCAGGGAAGCCCTAAGTCCATCTTTTTTAATGTATCATTTAAAGCTTGTGTTTCCTTATTTATTTTCATTTTGCATGATCTGTCCATTGGTGAAAGTGGGGTGTTAAAGTCCCCTACTATGTTTGTGTTACTGTCGATTTCCCCTTTTACGGCTGTTAGTATTTGCCTTATGTATTGAGGTGCTCCTCTGTGGGTGCATAAATATTTACAATTGTTATGTCTTCTTCTTGGATTGATCCCTTGATCATTATGTAGTGTCTTGTCTCTTGTAATAGTCTTTGTTTTAAAGTCTATTTTGTCTGATATGAGAATTGCTACTTCAGCTTTCTTTTGATTTCCATTTTCATGGAATATCTTTTTCCATCCCCTCACTTTAAATCTGTATGTGTTCCTAGGTCTGAAGTGGGTCTCTTGTAAACAGCATATATACAGGTTTTGTTTTTGTATCCATTCAGCCAACCTATGTTTTTTTATTGGAGCATTTAATCCCTTTACATTTAAGGTAATTATTGATATGTATGTTCCTATTACCATTCTCTTAATTGTTTTGGGTTTATTATTGTACGTGTTTTCCTTCTCTTGTGTTTCTTGCCTAGAGAAGTTCCTTTAACATTTGTAATAAAGCTGGTTTGGTGGTGCTGAATTCTCCTAGCTTTTGCTTGTCTGTAAAAGTTTTTATTTCTCTGTCAAATCTGAATGAGATCCTTGCTGTGTAGAGTAATCTTTGTTGTAGGTTTTTCTCCTTCATCACTTTAAATATGTCCTGCCAGTCCCTTCTGGCTTGCAGAGTTTCTGCTGAAAGATCAGCTGTTAACCTTATGGAGATTCCCTTATGTGTTATATGCTTTTTTTTCCCTTGCTACTTTTAATATGTTTTCTTTGTATTTAATTTTTGATAGTTTGATTAATATGTGTCTTGGCATGTTTCTCCTTGGATTTATCCTGTATGGGACTCTCTGTGCTTCCTGGACTTGATTAACTATTTCCTTTCCCATATTAGGGAATTTTTCAACTAAAATCTCTTCAAATATTTTCTCAGTCCCTTTCTTTTTCTCTTCTTCTTCTCGGACCCCTATAATTTGAATGTTGGTGCATTTAATGTTGTCCCAGAAGTCTCTGAGACTGTCCTCAATTCTTTTCACTCTTTTTTCTTTATTCTGCTCTGCAGTAGTTATTTCCACTATTTTATCTTCCAGGTCACTTATCCGTTCTTCTGCCTCAGTTATTCTGCTATTGATCCCTTCTAGAGAATTTTTAATTTCATTTATTGTGTTGTTCATCACTGTTTGTTTGCTCTCTAGTCCTTCTAGGTCCTTGTTAAACTTTTTTTGTGTTTTTTCCATTCTATTTCCAAGATTTTGGATCATCTTTACTATCATTAATCTGAATTATTTTTCAGGTAGACTGCCTATTTCCTCTTCATTTGTTAGGTCTGGTGGGTTTTGCCTTGCTCCTTCATCTGCTGGTGTGTTTCTCTGTCTTCTTGTTTTGCTTATCTTACTGTGTTTTGGATCTCCTTTTTGCACTCTGCATGTTCGGAGTTCCCGTTGTTTTTGGTGTCTGTCCTCAGTGGCTAAGGTTGGTTCAGTGGCTTGTGTAGGCTTCCTGGTGGAGAAGACTAGTGCCTGTGTTCTGGTGGATGAGGCTGGATCTTGTATTTCTGGTGGGCACCTCCAAGTCTGGTGGTGTGTTTTGGGGTGTCTGTGACCTTATTATGATTTTAGGCAGTCTCTTTGCTAATGCATGGGATTTTGTTCCTGTCTTGCTAGTTGTTTGGCATAGGGTGTCCAGCACTGGAGCTTGCTGGTTTTTGAGTGGAGCTGGGTCTTTGTGTTGAGATGGAGATCTCTGGAAGATATTTGCTGTTTGATATTACATGAAGCTGTGAGGTCTCTTGTGGACCAGTGTCCTGAACTTGGCTCTCCGACCTCAGTGGCACAGCCCTGATGCCTGGCTGGAGCACCAAGAGCCTGTCCTCCACATGGTTCAGAATAAAAGGGAGGAAAAAAAGAAAGAAGAAGATAAAATAAAATAAAGTGAAATAAAATGTTATTAAAATAAAAATGTATTAAGAAAAAAATTTTTAAAATAAACCAGACAGACAGAACCCTAGGAAAAATGGTAAAAGCAAAGCTATACAGACAAAAATCACACACAGAAACATACACATACACACTCACAAAAAGAGAAAAAGGGGAAAAAAAATATATATCATTGCTCCCAAAGTCCACCTCCTCGATTTGGGATGATTTGTTCTCTATTCAAGAATTCCACAGATGTAGGATACATCAAGTTGATTGTGGAGAATTAATCCGCTGCTCCTGAGGCTGCTGGGAGAGTTTTCCCTTTCTGTTCTTTGTTCGCAGAGCTCCCGTGGTTCAGGTTTGGATTTGGACCCGCCTCTGCGTTTAGGTCACCTGAGGGTGTCTGTTCCCGCTCAGACAGGACTGGGTTAAAGGCGCAGCTGCTTCTCAGGTCTCACTCACTCAGGTCAGAGGGGAGGGAGGGGTACGGAGTGCGCGGCGAGCCTGCGGCGGCAGAGGCCAGCATGACGTTGCACCAGACTGAGGTGTGTTCTCCTGGGAAGTTGTCCCTGGATCATGGGACCCTGGCAGTGGTGGGATGCACAGGCTAGTGGCAGGGGAGGTGTGGAGAGTGACCTGTGCTTGCACATAGGCTTCTTGGTGGTGGCAGCAGCAACCTTAGCGTCTCATGCCCATCTCTGGGGTCCGTGCTGGTAGCCGCGGCTCCAGCCCGTCTCTGGAGCTCCTTTAAGTGGGGCTCTTAATCCCCTCTCCTCGCACACCAGGAAACAACGAGGCAAGAAAAAGTCTCTTGCCTCTTTGGCAGTTCCAGACTTATTCCCCGACTCCCTCCCGGCTAGCTGTGGCACACTGGCCCCCTTCAGGCTGTGTTCACAAAGCCAACCCCAGTCCTCTCCCTGCACTCCGACCCTCCCAGCCCCCGCCCAACCCGGCGGCTGTGCAGACAAGCCTCTCGGGCTGGTGAGTGCTGGTCGGCACCGATCCTCTGTGCAGGAATCTCTCCACTTTGCCCTCCGCACCCCTGTTGCTGTGCTCTCCTCCGTGGCTTCAAAGCTCCCCCACTCCGCCACCAGCAGTCTCCGCAGGTGAAGGGGCTTCCTAGTGTGTGGAAACCTTTCCTCCTTCACAGCTCCCTCCCCAAGGTTCAAGTCCTATCCCTGTTCTTTTGTCTCTGTTTTTTCTTTTTTCTTCTGCCCTACCCAGGTACGTGGGGGAATTTCTTGCCTTTTGGGAAGTCTGAGGTCTTCTGCCAGCGTTCAGAGGGTGTTCTATAGGAGTTGTTCCACATGTAGATGTATTTCTGATGTATCTGTGGGGAGGAAGGTGATCTCCACCTCTTACTCTTCTGCCATCTTGAAGCTCTCGCCTCATATGTTTTCTTGTTACTGGTTAACACCCTTTCTTTTCAGCTTAAAGAATTCCCTTCAACATTTCTTTTAAGGCCAGTTTAGTGGTGATGAAGTCATTTAGGTTTTGTCTGTCTGGAAAACTGTATCTTTCATTCAATTTTAAATGACACTGTTGCCTGTTAAAGTTTTTGGTTGGAAATTTTTCCTTTCAGTACTTTAAATATATTGTGCCACTCCCTTCTGGCCTGCAAATTTCTGCTAAAAAATCTGGTAGTCTTATGGGAGATTCCCTTGTAGGTAGTAAGTTGTTCTTCTCTTGCTGCTGTAATATTATTTTCTTGTCTTTAAATTTTGACATTTTAAATATAATGCCTCTTTGTGTGAGTCTCTTCTGGTTTATCTTATTTGGAGGTATTTGGATTTCCTGTATATAGACGTCTATTTCCTTTAGCAAGTTGGGGAAGTTTTCAGCCATTATTTCTTCAAATAAATGTTCTGCCCCTTTCTCTTTCTCTTTTCCTTCTGGGCCCCCTATAATGTGAATGTTAATCTGCTTGATGTTATTCTGTATTTCTCTTAAGCTATCCTCACCTTTTTTCATTCTTTTTTTTTTCTTTTTGCTGTTCTGATTGGTTGAGTTCCACTGCTCTGTCCTCAATTTCACTGATCCTTTTTTCTGCCTCATCTAATCTGCTGTTGAACCCCTCTGGTGTACTTTTTGCTTCAGTTATTGCATTCTTCAGTGTGATTTCTATTTTGTATTTTCATCTATTTTCTACCTCTTTGTTGGAGTTTTCACTGTGTTCATTCTTCTCTCTAGTTCAGTGAACATCTTTATGACCATTACTTTAAACTCTTTGTCAGGTAAATTACTTACCTCCATTTCAATAAGTTTAAGATTTTTTTCTGAGGTTTTATTTGTTCTTTCATTTGGAAAATAATTCTCTGTTTCTTCATATTTCTTGACTCTCCATGTTGGTTTCTATGCGTTAGATAAAACAGCCACTTCTCATATTCTTGAAGGAGTGGCCTTGTGTAGGAGATGAACCTTATCATTCAGCTCTCCCCTAACTCTCAAGTTCTTTCTGAAATCTTTGCAACTGTCCAAGCAACATTTTATTTTTAGTAACTTTCAGTAGTTGGGGGTGTGCCAAGACCTGCCAGTGTCCCAAAGGGGAGGATCTCAGTCAGCGCCTAGATTCAGGATGAATGGAAGCCAGACCCTCAGGCAAGAGTTTTTAAAGTATGCAAATATATATAGCTCTGTGAGACTGCAAGCATAAACCCTTCTGGCCACCAGAGCCATGCAATCTGGAGGTATCCCCTCCATGGGAGTTGCAAAAATTGGGGCTGTGGACAGCTCCTTTCTGGAAGAGATCAGCAAGCTATAGTGAGGCAAAGGGAGAGTGGAAAAATGGCATTGACCAGACTGCATTCCTTGAGAGCACCTCCTAGTTGTGTGTCAGACCTGAAGCCTGGTCCTCAGGTCAAAACTCCAGGACAAGCAAATAGGCCTCTTTTACAGAAAGACTGAGGATATGTTTCAGTTGGATATCTCTGCAGTGCTCTGGGGTGGTAACCTGCCAAGGACTGTCTCTTTGATTATTACAACCCCATGGGACCCAAGAACACAGCCCCCTGGCCTCCAGAGTCAGGTGATCAAGAGGTGTCCCCTGGATGACAGCTGCAAAAATCAGGGCACCTTATGTAAAAACCAGAGTACCAGATGCATGTAAAATCTCCCCTCCTGGAGGTACTGGTGCTGTGGAGCATGGCTGGGGGAGAGTGTGAAGACAGTGCCCACTCTTCGAGGTCTCTGGAAAGGATTACAGTCAGCCCTTAGATGTGTGTTTAATTAGAAGCCTTCTCATCAGGTTGTAGTTATGATGCTAGTCTAAGAGGTCACTTTCATAGAAAGACAGCTCTTGGGTCTGTTGCCTCTTGCTGTGCCCTGGGGGACAGGGGGATAGCCATTTAAGAACTATTTTTTTGTTACCGTCCTGTGGGACCCCTGCTCATAAGCCCTACTGGCCACCAGAGGCAGGTGATGTAGAGGTGTCCCCTGGTGGTGTCTGCAAAACGAGGGTTCCAGACATGGATATGAGCTCCTTTCTGGGAGAAACAGGTGAGTTTGAGCAAGGCAGAGGGAGAGCACAAAGAATGCATCCACAGGCCTCCATTCCTTGAGAGCACCTCCATAGGCCCCTACTTATATGGAAAACCAGAAGCCTGCCCCTCAGGCTGAAGCTCCTGGATAAGCAAATAGACGTCTTTCATAGAAAGACTGGGGGTGTGTTTCAGACTGCTATCTGTGTAGTCCTCTGGGTTGGTAGTCTGCCAAGAACTGTCTCTCAGATTGTTACAGTCTCCTAGGACCCAGGATTGTAAGCTCCCCTGACCTCCAGAGCCAGGCGATACAGAGGGTGTCCTCTGGGTGGCAGCTGCAAAAACCAGTGCACCAGACATGTGTAAAAACACCCCACTAGGAGATAATCACACTCTGGAGTGCAGCAGAGGGAGAGAGAGCAAAGACCCCATCCACTGGCTGGGATGAGGCAGAAGGTCAGCATATAGATGCATGTAGATGGACTGGGGAAAAGGAAAATAAAAGGAAAGAAAAAAAGAGGGTGCCCAACAGCTGGAGTGCAAAGACAGCACCTACAGGTTAGAATGAGGCAGAGGGGGAATATATACTTGGCACTCGAGGAAAAGAGAGGATAACAAAGACCAAAAAAAGATGAAAAGATGGTGTCTGCTGGCTAAGAGTGAAATAGAGGAAGAGCATGAAGATGGTGTCCACCAGCCAGCAGACCCCTAGATATGTCCTAATTTAGATGCCTGCCACTCTGGCTGCCACTTTAAGATTAGCAAGTGAGCCACATTCACATAAAGTCTGGGCCCCTCTCGATAGGCTGCCTCTGAGCTAATCCCTGGAGCAGGTGAATCCAAGCATCTGAGCCCTTTAAGAGCCATTTCAGATCATTATAATCTTGTGGTTCTCTTGGACATGAGCCCCATTAGATTTCAAAATTAGATCTCTTGGAGTCTCATCTCTCAGGTGCAGGTCTTAAAAGTTGGAGTGTCCAATGTGAGGTTCCAACACTTTGCTCCTCAGGGAGAATCTCCAGGTTGTGAGTCCCCTCCCTATGATGGGTCTCTGTGCTGGTGATGGAGTTTATGGTGAGACTGTGTCCTATCATCTCCTACTCGTTTTGACATGGACCTTCTCTTGCTTGCCAGATGAATAAGAGTTGCTCAGACAATTTTTAGGTTTTTTTCAGAGGAAGTTGTTCCATATGTAGCTGCAGATTTGGTGTGCCTGTGAGGGGAAGTGAGCCCAGGATTCTCCTACATCGCCATCTTGAACTGGAACATCCCCAAATCCAGAAGGTTCTGAAGGAAAAGGACCAAGTTACCACAGACTTGAACTTTGTGGAAAAATCTTCTCTGACATCTTCAAGCAGTTTGAGAAACAGAAGGTGATTGAAGGCTACCACACACATGATGAATCACTGAAGAAATGTGTTGAGGATTACATAGGAAGAATTGAAAAGGAAGGCCAAAGATATCCAGCACTGAAGGCCCACGCAGAAGAGAAACTCAAGCTGGCAAATGAGGAAATCGCCCAGGTCCAGCTTTTCCTGGGCCTTCCAGGAAAACCTAAGGAAGAAGCAGACACACATCCACTCACTGGAGAAGAACATTGGGCAGAAGACTAACGAAAACAGTGAACTGATCAGAATCTGTGACAAGTTCATTTCCAAGATGGAAAAGATCTGATATGGAGGTTCCTGACTCGTGCTATCCTCCCTCCTGTCTGTCTGTCTTACTCGGTTATTAGAAGGTTTCCTGTTCTTTCTTCTCTTAACCTCAACTTCTTTTTGAACTAGATTGCTTTAAAAAGAAGACAATAAAATTTCCCTTAAGTTAACAAAAGAGAGAAAAAGTGAGAGAGGGGTTCTATACAGTGCTCTGGTCAACAGTCTTAGCTGAGACCAGCCTGTGTGGCATTCCAGCTCAGCTTCCAGAAACATGAGTAAAGAAGTCTCAAAAAGATTTCAGTCCCCAAATTTTCAAATATTACCAGCTGACACATTAGACATTATGAAGACAAGCTGTTCTCACCATGACTTGTCCAGATTCCTGATAAACAGAGCCAGTGAGCATGTTGCAATGATAGTTGTTTTAAACCACAGAATTTGGAGGTGGCTTGGCATACAATAATAGACAACCAGAATGCCTCCCCATCTTGCATATCCCATTTTCCACTTTCCAAATGTCCCCAGTTCATTTGAAGTCCATGTAGCTCTGGGACTACCAAGTCATCCCCCAGCTCCAAGGGTAGGAGAAGTGATATAGGGTAATCTAATTGTCAATGTTTTCCCCTAGTCACAGAGACTAGTTCATGCAGGTGCACATGAACTAAGCCAGACTCTAATATTCAATGCGAATATTAGAACTTTTGCTTGGAATTTTCTGTAAAAGGTGTTTTCTTTGTCTGGACAATTTGGAGCTGCTGAAATCATTTGTTTTTCTAACCATGAGGGAAGCCAATTTGCAAATAAGGTCAACACATGGAAAAGAACAGAGTTGAGAACACCCAAAACTCAGACCTGGGGTCCTGATGAAATATAAACTTTTAGATGAAGCCCTTGTCTAAATTTGACCTTCTGGGTATTTTAGCTTTATACATTGGTAAATTCCCTTTATTATTTAAACCATTTTGAGTAGAGCTTTACCTTGCTTACAACCAAAAACATTCTAAGCTTTCTATGCATAAGCCAAAAATTTTTCGGGAAAGACTCACATCAGTGACTATCATGGATAAAAGAACTCAGGAAGAGGGAAGCTTTAATTTTTAATCGTATACCTTATTGTATTATTTGAATTATCTAACAATATACACGAATTACTTTTTTTTAATAATGACAGGACTTATCTGGGTGCTGAAATAGGCTATTTTTTGGTTTTGTTAGTCATGGTTTTCTGTGTGATATCCAACCACGCCCATGTGATACTTAATTCACTCTTTCCTATAATATAAAGTATCAAGGACTTACAATGCTGAAGAATTTCACATGTATTACCTCTTTTAATCCTCATAAGAAGTCCAGTGGTTAATCCGTGTTACCCCTATGTTATGAAGCAGGAAAGTGAAGCAAGCTGAGAACTGTTAAGGAATTTGCCAAAGGTCACGAAACTAGTTAAGTGGTAAAGGTAGTATTCAAATCAAGATCTGCCTAATATCATTGTTCATGCTCATAACTCTCCCACCATTAATGATTCAAGTGTTTTTCAAACTTATATTTGAACCTTCTATCCTAGAATGATAAGTTTGTCATCTTTTCTTTATGTTAAAAAAAACAACAAAATTTAGTTCCCTCTCTGTTAATTCTACCTATTGAGGAGTATTTTTTCTGCCTATGCCAAACCACCTAATCCCTCATCCAAACATTAGTCTTTTAAATATTTGAAGACAATTATAATGTCCCCCTTCCAGGAGCCCCCCTCTCCATGCCCACCATATCCATGCTCACATACAAATACACATACACACACACAAACACATACACACACACACACACACACACACACACACACACACACATCCCTGAAATATTCCTTTGCCAATATCTTTAAATTCTATCAAACCAAGTCTATCAAACCTTACTTAAAGTCACCTTTTTCCCATTTCCTCACCATCATGATCCCCCTGTCCTGTACCCACTCACCCTCTTAAAACTAAAGTCTGCAAAGGTAAGTGATTTTCCCAAAAACAAAAAGTTCCTTATTAGTTGAATACAGGAAGGTCTGATTACCACTTTCCTGTGGATCAGCACCGATATTCCTCATCAGGCACAGCTCATACAGTTCTTTATAGTGACCTTTATATGTATTTATTCACATTCAGGTGATAGACAAGCAAACAGATCTTCACTTTGATAAACGATGAATATAATATTAGCATCTTTGGATGAGAATCCAACTATTGAGGACTAAGCTGAATATTTCAGGCCAGAGGATAAAAATTCAGAATGCTTACCAATGTGATAGAATAAATAACAATTGAGATCTTTTAAGTCCTGTGACAGACATTTCAAAGAAATAGTGTATCTAAATCAGCCTGTATTTAGTTGTGAGTTAGAAACAATTCCTGGCTAAGTGACATATGCCCAGTTTAGAATTATGCATTTCTGTTGCAGGGAGAGCATTTCACAAAGTTTTATCATACCCATTATTGGAGTTTATGTAAAAATGATATCTGGGGAAATTTCACAGATGCCAATAGAGGCAACAAGTAAACCTATATTCGGTCTCTGTTTCTTTCTCTCCTAAAGATTATCCACAGTATGCCTTATTTCCTACTAAAGTCCTTGAAAGAGTTGTGAGCTTTGTCATCTCACTGAGTATAAATTCTTTATTTCATGAAAACATTTTCCTGTAGTTGGTGATAATTAATAGCTTCCTTATATAGAGTGCTATAAGCTCTTGCATATTACCCAGAAGTTAGGCACAGCTTCATAAAAGCTCAGACCATGTGTGAAACTGACTTGAACATACTGACTAATTTATTTGATCTTATTCTGACTCACCACACGTCATTGTTTGCGTCAAAGTTCATAAATCTTGCTTTGCTTTGGAAAAGATGATTCATATACAAGTCTCAACTGATTGGATAAAAAATGAGCTTGTATACAATATAGTAAAAAACAAAAATGCATGTGATTTTGGTATATACATTTTCTTTTGATGGGAATAAACTACTACAAATGGATTTTCATGTTTCAATTTAATAAATTCCAATAGCTCATTATTGTGTAGATTAACACAAGGCCACTGTGAAACAGCAATTAGAAATATGCTATGGAACAGCCCCATATTTTTAAGACTCCAGACATTGTTTGTATTAAGTTTAAACTCAGGAGAGTGATATTTGCCCATCATTAACCTTGAAGCCCAGAAAATTTTAATTTACCTCAGTTTTAGGAAACATGTCCAATCAATATGAAGTAAACCAAAATAACCTAATATACTGAGAATGTGCTGTAAGAAAGTCACCTATATAGAACATCTAAATATGATCTGAACAGACTATAAAGACTTGCCAGATAATTTTCCTCTCAGGAACAGCCATTATTTCACACTTTGGTTATGATTAGATCCCATCTGTTTGACCCTATCATGTTTTTATTCCTATCATCCTCTCAATAATTGAAACACTGTTAATAACAGAATAGCTTGAATTAGATTGAGTACATTATCCGTGTCAAGTACAGGGAATTCTAATGTTAAGTTGTTTGACAAAAATCTAAAACAAAGAATTTTAACTCCATTAAAGTGAGCCTACAAGATTAAAGAAAGGAATTTTCAGTATAGGTTTAAACATATGTGACGATACGGGACAGATGTTTAAATGTTACTCTGCTTCCTTGAACAGATGCATCATTCACTGTTCTATTTCAGTAAACAGGGAACATCATAATGAAATAGACACATTTGGCAGTAAGAGATCATCATTTTTATGCATTACATTTTTTGAACGTGGGACATTTTAAAGCATTTTGCTACAGTATATCATCTACCTGGTGTAAATTTATGACATCCCTCTTTTCAAAATCAACTAAATCAAATCAAATTTCAATGAGATGAAATGAACTGATGAAAAGCTGTTTCTGAGTCTTTGAAGTGGTTTGGGCTTTTTTTCTTATCAAGGAAAATCTGTCTTGTAGCATGTTAATGTAAATTATGGTAGTGAATGTCAAATCTCCATCTGCTCCAGCAATCTGTTAAAATATACAGTTCTTTTCTAGGGAAAAGAGTTTATAAACTTTTAGAATATTGTCATCAGTACCCCTCTTGAATAATCTGTGTCTTGGCAAAATCTATTCTTCACCAATGACCTAATTCCCTGTTTTGGCAGAATTTCTTGGTGATATCCCCAGAAGCTTATATTTTTTCTTTATTCCTAGAAAGGGTTTCATGAGCTCTTGATAACATTCTCTATCCTGTGTGCATCCAACCCCTGCAGCAGACACTGCATTTAGAGATCACCATGGGAGCTAGAAGTTCTTCACAACGGAATATTCACTTTGGAAGAGAGGGAAAAGAAGTCAAAGAGAAAAAAAGAGCTTTCAATCACAGCAAGGGTAGACTTAGAGTATCCTTTGGGTTCAGTTTCCCAAAGCACCAGCAATGGTTTGATGGAAAGAGCCTGTCACTAGAATAAAAACACTCAGTAGTTCTGCTGCTTTCTACAGGGGGAGATTGTGCAAGTTACTTAATGCTCAAAGACTCACTTTTCTCATCTTTAAATAATAATATCTACAAGTATGAGCAAATGAAATATTTTTTGTGCTTTAAAAGAATATATTTTACAAAAAAAATTACAATCATTATACACAAGCCACTGCATGCTGTCATGAGGACATATACATAGTTTTAGGTAATTATAAAAGAAAGAGTTTACTCGGAAAACCTGATAGATCTGCCTGCACTGTTGAGAACCAGTGTGTCAATGAGCATTAGGAGACATTCTCAGAGATTTGCTGCCCAAGAAAGCACATAGACACATTCAGGAAGAAAAGCTTTCTGGTAATACATTATCAATCTTCTCGTAGAGTTTTGATGTTTTCAGAAACAGTATTGCCTTTTGATCTTTATGAAGAAAAAGGAAAAAAGTGCATTTTGAGTTCTATGTCCCCAAACTCACCATACTTACATAATAAAACAGTTCTCATTTGTAAAAAGCAAAAGGAAACACCTTCTTTGAGCTTAGAAGATATTACTTGTTTTTCCCTAGTTATTTAATGTTAGATATTCTTACATAAACTCTTTTCAGAAAAAAAAAACAGATTGGGTCATTCAAATGTGATATTTAGAATTTTTATAAAATATGTATCAGGGTCTTTGCTTAAACTTGAATACAAACTTTATTTCTAAACTTTACTGATGAAAAACTCAGGACAAATGAAAAATCAAAAGAAATCATAAAATCTAAATCCCAAACAACAGAATTCTAATCTACCATGACTAAATGTCAAAGTGAAAAAATATATATTATTATTGTGTTTTCCTCCATGTTCAGAAGTTCATGAAGGGATATTTTAGTTGAGGTCAGAGAAAGTTTGAAAACTGTGACCTGACCACAGAAAGCCTGTCTTTTCAGTTTCCTGAAATGTGTCAATGGAGCTGATGACTACATAGGGACTGGTCCTCGTTGCTTAGGTACATATGGATGGAAGGAGGGACTTCAGCATAACAAGAGCATCACTCACTTTGAGCAGACCACTATCAACAAAGTCAAAATATAAAATCAGGGTTCATGTTGTTGCAGTAATTAATATTTAGGAGTTGAAGATGTGCTCAAGATTCATAACTGAAACAAAAAAAATTCTTTGGATCACATATACACAATCTTATGGAATCAAGATGATTCAAGGAGATATGAACAGACTGCATTCTTTAAAAACAACGCCTGTTTCATTACAGTTTTACAGAAATGACCCAAATTACTCTGGATGGCAGTTGGAACAGTTGTTACCAACATGGATTATGCATGTAAAAATGTTATAATGGGCTTCCTAAGATATTTTCTTATTCCAAAATTCCCAGGTTCCTTGATTAACAGAAGCTAAAAATGCTAGTCAAAATAATCTAAATTTTCCATTCCCAAAATATATATAATAAACTCTTTTATGTTGCATGAGCGGGGGATAGCTACTAAAAGATGACAAGTTATACAGGTAGAGTAAACGATGATGATGATAGATGATTGATAGATAGAGAGATAGATAAACAGGTATATATCACTCATGAAGTTAAATTTTTTTAAATATATAAACATATCAAGAATCATGTGATGGGATAAGGACATTCATCTTGTTTTTACTGGAAACTTAACTGTTTTAGTTTTTTTTCTATCTATTGCATTAAAAAAATAGAATACAATTATTTCCCCTCACTTTCTGATAGAGTTGGAAGATTTTGCCCTTTTTGACCTCTAGTTTTCATTTGCTAATAATTCAAGCTTAATGGGTCTTCAGTATCTACTAAGAAAAAATAAAAAAAGAATGGAATGATTGTAGTGATGGGGAATTGGGGAAAGAAATAGAGTGATCAAGAAGATGTAAGGAAAAGAATCTGAAAGGAAAAGGAGTAAGTTTGGGGGCTTACTCAATGGGGCACCATAAATCACAGAACTTATCCCAAAGAAGTTGCCTAAAAAGGAAGAAGGCCCACTACCAGAGAAGAGTCTAGTGCACCAAGAAACAGTCACTTACTTCAATTGCTCAGTCCTTACTGACTTTGTACATGACAAGACAGGCTTAAAAAAATGGTGGAATTTGAATTGAGCCTTGAAGAATAGACAGTACCTGAGAAGGTAGAGAGAAGATTATTAACGATTAGGAAATGGAAAGAATAAGGTTGTCTCATCATGAATGTGTATTGCATACACTGGAAAACATCTCTAAATAAAGACTTTGAGTTGTAAGCCAAGTTGTGCATCAGGTGACTTCAAATGATTCTCATGAACTAATTATGAGTCATAATTGATGATCTACTGTGGATAGACATCATAAAGGCCCCTAATTTTTTCCAAGTACTATGTTCATCACTCAGGATTTAACTGTAAGAAAAATAACCATGTTTCCACCTCTGGCATTTAGGGTAACAGACTTTAATCAAAGATACTCTGATTCATATGAGACCAAGAAAAATTAACAACCTGTCATACCATTAGTGAACAGAACAGAGAGCATATTAATTCAGTACTGGGTAACCCAAAGCTCATGTTTACAGTGGAAAAGTGATCATACTTAATGTGGCAGAAGAGGAAAGATTGGTTCCAAGGACTTAAGTAATAGAGACACAAATTTTAGTCCAATAGTTTCTGTAACAATTACAAATGTCCCAAATTAGACAGGCCTGCTTTTCAGGTAAAATTTAAGCAAAGGCTGAATTACTGCCTGCCTCGAGTATTGTAAAGAGAATTCTTGCACTGGATGACCTCTAAATTCCTTTTAACTTTAAGAATCAATTAAATCTTGATTTTCTTCTATACGTAATATGATTACTTAACTAACAATAAATATTGATGATCCCTGCACAAAGATATGTGCAATAAAATAATTCCAAAAGATAACAGATAATATGACCTCTACTCTATAATGATTGGATGTTCAACTAATATTGTTTGTCTTTTCATTGATCACATTATTCCTAAAGTCTTCCTACCAGTTCTTACCTGAAAAGTCCTTTGTTGATTATTTCACGTCGACATTATCAAATCAAGGGGCTATTTGAAACATTTGGCTTTCTTAAACATCTTATAAATGCTCAACATAGTCTATATCAAATTAGTATTCACATCATTTCTTCAAAACCTTACATTAAGACTTGATTTTAATTACGCCTCAGTTACATCTTGCACCACTTTTGTGAATTAGCATTTTTAAAGGAAGGGAAGCTGCTAGGAAGAATTAGATTTTAAAGTGCAATATGACAAGTTTAGACTTAACTTCTGTTGCAGTTATGAAATAATTCTCCAAAACAAGATGCCTTCATATAATTTTTTTAAATTATATACCCCTCACTTGTTGTCTCAGATTTCCACATGTATCTATGTCTTTTTCAAAAACAATATACAGAAGACAATAAAGAAGCACTGGCTGTCAGATATAAGCACTAGAACTAGACAAAGTATGAAGCACAAGGATCTCTGCATTATTTTTTATGCAGAGTTGTGAAGACTGTGAAATATTTCCTAAAAGATTCATATTAACCACTTAGAATGTTATAAATTTATAATTTGGTCACCTCCTTCTTAACTGACTTCAAAAGTTTTCCTAGTGAACAGAGGTTCCTATAAATATTTAAACTTATTTTTAATGAAACAAGCATGCATAACAATAGTGAAAATAACAATGATGATGAGATAAGAGCTACATTTATCAAATACTGATTATGTTCAGGTACAGTTATAAGTACATTATATGTATTAGGTAATTTAATCCCCACAACAATTGTATGACAAAGACTTTTTTTTTTTTTTTTTTTTTGCGTTACGCGGGCCTGTCACTGTTGTGGCCTCTCCCGTTGTGGAGCACAGGCTCCGGACGCGCAGGCTCAGCGACCATGGCTCACGGGCCTAGCCGCTCCGCGGCCTGTGGGATCTTCCCAGACCGGGGCATGAACCCGTGTCCCCTGAGTTGGCAGGCGGACTCTCAACCACTGTGCCACCAGGGAAGCCCAAGAAAGATTTAAAAAAAAAAAAAATTTTATAGATGAGGAAACTGAGGCACATAGATTTCATAACCAGTGAGAAATAGGACCCCATTTCTAATCCTACTAGTGAGGTCCCAAAACTTACATTAAAGCCATTATGCTAATTATAACATTATTAATTTCTGCTTCTGTCTTAGAAGCAAAAAGATGACTCCCTCACATTAATTCTCCAACCTTGAACAAAGAGGACTAACTGCTTTAAAATACGACACCATGCATTACAGCAATGGATTAATAAATGCAGACAACTAATCATGGTGTCGTATTTATAGAAAATAAAGAAGAGATTTAGATAAGCAAGATCTATAGTGAAAATGAGACTTCTAATTTTAAAATAGTGCTGACCACTTCTCATCTCAGAAATTATCCAAAACAAGGAGGAAGAAAAACCTGAAAAACAACCCCTTATGTCTTAAAGTAGGAGATAACTAGGAGCTAACAGGAACAGAGCACACAGGCTAGCTGTGGGAGCATCTCCAAAATGGCTTGTCCTCAAACAGAAGCTGGCAGCAGAGATGGATGAGGAATCACGCAAGCAGACTGCATTGTCAGGAAGCAGTCTGTTGGTGAGACAGTTTGAAAGAAAGAGACTGAATCATTGATAGCCCTGGAGCTGCCAATCTTAGATGACTGGGAGGAAGTAAACCCTATAAATATCTCACTCACACACATGCTAATGTTATAACGAGAACTTCTACCAGCTTGGAAGACTACCTTGACCTTTTTCTCAAGGAAAACATGTAGTCCAGGTAGAACACACCTCGTCAAAGAAAATGAGTAATAGTATGCAAGGATTTTGTACAAGTCTTTACTAACATATCAAAAGACAATAAAAGGAGTGAAAAAACAGGAGAAATTAGTAACTCACTAGAAAAATATTGATAAAGAAGCATATAAATTTAAATGGTGTATAATCTATAAAAGTATTGAATCACTGTGTTGTGCACCTGAAACTAATATAATATTGTAAAACAAATATACCTCAATAAAAAAGAAGCAAATGAAAATTGTGAACATCAATGTCACCATGAATTTTTTAAATGTAATGAATAAATTTCTCCAAAAAAAATAAAATATCAAAACAAAGAAACATGAGCTCTGGAGAAAAATAGTAGGAAAACAGAATAAGGTAAAACATGGCATGGTTGAACTTAGAAAAGAAGTGGGGGAAAAAATCATGGTGCCATCATAGAAATGATGTCCATGTGGGAAGCAGACTTAGAAAGTAATTATTGCTGAAAACACAGTAAAGGATATGGAAGGCAGGATTGGGAAAAGGAAGAAAATAAGATAAAAATGAGCAAGTTGATTAGAGAAAATCATACATATGGAGGAGAAATGAGATTCCATTATATGCAAAATTGATGTTGATAAAAAAAATCCAACATAGTGTTAGAGAAAAATAAAAAGCTTTGGTTTAATAAAATTATCTCAAAATTTTAAAATACTAAATCTATGGATTCACATGACACATGATATCTCAGGGGAAAAATGCAGACAAAACTTCTGACACCAAGGTATTTCTGAGTTAAGCTCCTATTTTCATATCTCTTGTATCTGGGGTAAGGGAAAGAGGAGTCATTTAAAGCTGATACTTGAAGTCTGAAAATAATAAAAAGGATAAGTGTAAAAACTAAGAAACGTGTTTCTATTAATGAAGATCAGGTACAGAAAGGAAAGATCTAAGGTGATAAAACATTGAAATATAATCATTTTATTATTAAAGACAGTAACTAGTCAATAGACTTTCCATTTAAAAATAAAGAACTAAGTTCTTATATAAATTTACAGTTAGAAATATAATTATTAAGAAAAAATCAAAATAATTACAAATTAGTTATAAACTACACAAAACAAGAAAGCAGCAAAACAAATTCAAACTACATTGCGTTTCAAAAACAAACAGAAATATAAAAATGTAAAAACAAAAAAATTGCAGTAATATGATAAAATACAAAACACCAAACATGTCTTTTATACTAGTGGGCTAAATTCAACCTATTAGCTTGACCATGGAGACTTCTAAAGCAAATCAAAAAGGTAAAAATAAAAGGATGGACATATATATATAAGGCAAATGAAAACAGAAAGGAAACAGATGCCATAACCATTTTTAATTGAAGTACACACATTAAGAAGGATGAACTGGGCTTCCCTGGTGGCACAGTGGTTAGGAATCCGCCTGCCAATGCAGGGGACGCGGGCTCGTGCCCCGGTCTGGGAAGATCCCACATGCCGCAGAGCAGCTGGGCCCGTGAGCCATGGCCGCTGAGCCTGCACGTCCAGAGCCTGTGCCCTGCAACGGGAGAGGCCACAACAGTGAGAGGCCTGTGTACCGCAAAAAAAAAAAAAGAAAGAAAGAAAATGTGTATAATCCAAAATACAGAATTACAATTATGATCGAATAACTTAGCAGTAAAATTCACAAAATTAATGTACTTTGCTACATTTTTTTTTTTAAAGAATGCATTTTTTTTTTTTAGATGTTGGGGGTAGGAGTTTATTAATTAATTTATTTTTGCTGTGTTGGGTCTTCATTTCTGTGCGAGGGCTTTCTCTAGTTGTGGCAAGCGGGGGCCACTCTTCATCGTGGTGCACGGGCCTCTCACTATCGCAGCTTCTCTTGTTGCGGAGCATAAGCTCCAGACGCGCAGGTTCAGTAGTTGTGGTTCATGGGCCTAGTTGCTCCGCGGCATGTGGGATCCTCCCAGACCAGGGCTCGAACCCATGTCCCCTGCATTAGCAGGCAGATTCTCAATCACTGCGCCACCAGGGAAGCCCTGTACTTTGCTACATTTTATTGTGCTACATTTTTTACAAATTGAAGGTTTTTGGTAACTGCGTAGACCAAGTTTATCAGTGCCAATTTTCCAACAGCATTTGCTCACTTCCTGTCTCTGTGTCACATTTTGGCAACTCTCACAAGATTTCAAACTTTTTCATTATTATTATTAATATATTTGTAATCTGTGATCAGTGATCTTTGATGTTACTCTTGCAATTGTTTTGGTGTGCCATGAACTGCCCTCATATAAGACAGTAAATTTAATTGATAAATGTTATGTGCGTTCTGACTGCTCCACTGACCAGCTGTTCTCCATCTCTTTCCCTCTCCTCAGACCTCCCTATTCCCTGAGATGCAACGATATTGAAATTAGGGCAGTTAATAACCATACAATGGCCTTTAAAAGTTTAAGTGAAAGAAAGAGGCTCTCACTTTGTCAAAAACTATGAATGATTAAGCTTAGTGAGGAAGACATGTCTAAAGCTGAGAAAAGCTGAAAGCTAGGCCTTTTGGACAAAACAGTTAGCCAAGTAGTGAATGTAAAGAAAAAGTTATTGAAGGAAATTAAAAGCGCTACTCCAGTGAACATGCAAATGATAAGAAAGCATAACAGGCTTATTGCTGATATGGAGAAAGTTTTAGTGGTCTGGATAGAAGATCAAATCAGCCACAACATTCCCTTAAACCAAGGCCTAATCCAGAGCGAGGCCCTAACTCTCTTCCATTCTGTGAAGGCTGAGAGAGGTGAGGAAGCAGCGTAAGAAAAGTTGGAAGCTAACAGAGGTTGGTTCATGAGGTTTAAGGAAGAAGCTGTCTTCACAATATAAAAGTGCAAGGTGAAACGTTAAGTGCTAATGCAGAAACGTCAGCAAGCTATCTAGAAGCTCTAGCTAAGATAATTAATGAAGGTGGCTACATAAAACAATAGATTTTCAATGTAGATAAAACAACCGTATATTGTAAGAAGATACCACCTAGGACTTTGTTAGCTAGAGAGAAGTCAATGCTTGGCTTCAGAGCTTCAAAGGACAGGCTGACTTGTTAGGGGCTAATGCAGCTGGTGACTTTAAGTTGAAGCCAGTGCTCATGTACTATTCCAAAAATCCTACAGTCCTTCAGAATTATGTTAAATCTACTCTGCCTGGGCTCTATAAATTGAACAACAAATTATGGTTTACTGAATATTGTAAGCCCACTATTGAGACCTAGTGCTCAGAAAAAAAGATTCTTTTCAAAGTATTACTGCTCATTGATAGTGTGCCTGGTCACCCAAGAACTCTGATGGAGATAACAATGAGATTAATGTTGTTTTTATGCCTGTTAGCACAACATCCATTCTGCAGCCCATGGATTAAGGAGGAATTATGACTTATTATTTAAGAAATATATTTTATAAGGCTACAGCTACCATAGATAGTGATTCCTCTGATGGATCTGGGCAAAGTAAATTGAAAACCTTCTGGAAATGATTCACCATTCTAAATGCCATTAAGAGCATTTGTGATTCATGAGAGAAATTCAAAATATCAATGTTAACATGAGTTTGGAAGAAGCGGATTCCAAACCTCATGAATGATTTTGAGGGGCTCAAGATTTCAGTGGAGGAAATAACTACAGATGTGGTGGAAACAGCAAGATAGATAGAAGTGGAGCCTAAAGATATGACTGAATTGCTACAATCTCATAATAAAATGTTAATGGATGAGGAGTTATTTCTTATGGATGAGCAAAGAAAGTGGTTTCTTGAGATGGAACCTACTACTGGTGAGGATGCTGTGAAGATTGCTGAAATGACAACACAGGATTTAGAATATTATATAAACTCTATTGATAAAACAGAGGCAGGGTGTAAGAGGATTGACTCCTGTTTTGAAAGAAGTTCTACTGTGGGTAAAATGCTATCAAACAGCATTGCATGCTACAGAGAAACCATTCATGAAAGGAAGAGTTTTTCGATACAGCAAGCTTTATTGTCGTCTTGTTTTAAGAAATTGCCACAGTCACCCCACCCTTCAGCAACCACCACCCTGATCAGTCAGCAGTCATCAGCATCAGGCAAGACACTCCACCAGCAAAATGTCTACTTGCTGAAAGTTCAGAGGATGGTTAGAATTTTTTAGCAATAATGTGTTATTTAATTAAGGTATATACAATTTTTAGATATAATGCTAGTGCACACCTAATAAGATACAGTATAGTATAAACATAACCTTTTTATGGACTGGGGAACCAAAAGATTCGTCTGACTCTATATTGAGATATGCACTTTATTGTGGTGGTCTAGAAATGAACCCACAATATCTTCGAGGTATGCCTATATAGGATATACAAGGAGAAACAGCCAAATGCATTAGTAGTAAGGAATATTAATTTACCTCTCTCATCCCTGACATATCAAGTAGAGAAATAATAAGTAAAAATGTAGGAATCCTAAAGAGCATAATTAATAATGTAGCATGTAATCACTGTGCTTTGAACCCTTACATCACAAAAAGAAAAACTATACCTATTTCTTACATGTCCATGGAACATTAACAAAATTTGTCCACTTAGTAGGCAAAAAGAACTCAACCAAATTCCAAAAAGTAGAAACAATGAGGGCAACATACTTTGGATCACAAAACAATAAAACTAGAAATTAATAACAAAATGAAAAACGAAAAACATACCACCTGGTTTAAAAAAAACTGTTGATTCAAAATGGAAATAAAAAAATCTACGAAAAGACATCTGGAAAATAATAAGAAAACTAATTTGTGTTGGAAGCAATGTGATAAAGTTGTGCTGAGAGGAGCAGTCACAACCTCAAATATTGATACTTACATTTGAAAAAAGAAAACAAAAATAAATAAGCATCCAATTCAAGAAGCTGAAAAAAATAAAGAAAACCAATACAATGATAGCAGAAAAAATAACTGATAAAAATTAAAATATAAATTAATGAAAATGATTGCAAGAAATAATTTTTTGAAAAAAAAGGTTTTAGCAGACAGGTCATTAGATAAACTAATCAAGGTTAAAGGAGAAAAGAAAAGGAGCACACAAAAGCACAAAATGAGGAGTCATTAATTGGAAAAGACTAAAAGACAAGATTAGAGGTTACTTCCCTCATATGTATTCAAAAGCCTGTATGAAATAGATGATGTTCTAGGACAACATAAATTAAGGAAACTCAGCTCAGTGTGTTACCCTCAGGATATTGGCAGTTGAATCCATTCAACACCAAGTCACTAACATGCTTAACTTTAAAAAAATCCAAAAAGTTACTACAACACATTTTGCAAAGGCCCCATCCTGGAAATTTAGAAAGTAACCAGTCCTCAAGCCCTAGGCAATTATCTCAGGCAGAATATGTCCAATATACAGTCATTACTTTTGCCAAAGGCCATAGCAGACACAGCAGCATGCCAGTCAGTTTAAGCCAATCATTCAGAATCTAAGGACTGTGAACTTAAATTCAATTGGAAAAAGCTCTCAGCAGAAGTTTAATTTAGACTTTAAATATTTACCATGCTATATTTACTATGCATCCTGTCACTTCTCTCAAAGACTAGTATTTGAAACATTGACATCTTCTCACAGCATTTTAGAGTATTTACAGTGGTGGCAGAGTCCGTCAACTGCTCTTATTTGAAGTTCCTTTCTTTCACATCCAGTATATCCAAAACTTTATAAATTCTATTGCTCCTGGCAATAGAATTGTCAGGCACTGACTGTTAAAACCTACAACCTCACTAGTGCTTCGGTGGGGTATGAAAAACTCAGCTGCCTTATAGGTTTCCCGTTGAGCATTTGTTATTTTTCCTTTGCTGTCGTCTGCATGTGCCTTCCTGAACATTAGCAGAAATGTAGGGAGCTTACACTATGGCAACCTGAATGACTGAAGAGTAAAGACTAAACGTTTCTGTTCTTAACAAGGAAACAAAACGACACCCTTCAGTCACTTCTACCTACCTACTCAATCTCCAGCATTCTACCAATTGCTTGCCATTTCTCATCTCTTTTTCTTCCCAGCTCTCTCTTACTCCTAAATTCCTAAAGAGGTTTTTAATTGTGAGGTGTGTTCAGGGAACAAAGTTAACAATGGAAAGAAGGGATCCACGGGGAAAGGAAAGAATGTAAGCTTCAGGAAGGTAGAGATTGTTGTCTGTTTTGTTTGCTGAATTGTCACAATGCCTAGAACATATCCAGTATATAGCAGGACTTCGGTAAATATTTATCAAATTAAAGAGTAAAGATTGGGGACATCAGAAAGGGGTAGATGGCAGAAATAAGGCTGAAATTAAGGTGATTTCCAGTTATAATCAAGCTGCTCCCTAAATCCAAAATCCTCAATGATTATCTCTTGCTAAGACTGTAAAATCTAAATGATTTCTTCCACCCTGATCAGGCTTCAGCTTCCATTTTCGATGTTATCTTGCAATCCTTTATGTTGTCTGTGCCTGCAGCAAACTGGTTCACCATCCTACATCATGCCCACATTACCTCAACTGTCTAAGTCCTATCAATATTTAAGATGCATCTTGAATTTTTTCCTCTTTTCCTTTCCTAAAGCTCTTCTGGATTCTCTCTACTCTCCCATTACTCAACACAATGTCATTGCTTTTTTATAAGAATTTCCATTTTCCTCTGTTCTTACATCACTCCTGACCCCTGAAACATTTAGCCTTAAATTATACCCATCTATGGTTTTGTCTTCTCTCATTGTCACAGTGGGTTATCACCATTTTATTCCTTAGCAATTATAAAGAGATGATGTTCACATGTGCAATACTATGTCATTGGGCTCTGTCATTCTATTTCTTTCTCTCCCACTCAAGAAAACAAATTGAGATCAGGGAAAAAAGGTAGAGAATTGAACGGAATTAAGTTTAATTTACGCTGATATTTTAAGTAATTTGAGATTTCATTAGTCTAAGTAATATCAATCACAAGCCACTGGTAAATTATCTCACAACTTGATAGTTGACATCCGATACTCTTTAGGATATTTAAAGGCATTTTTATATTCTTATATTTTTTTCTGTATCACCTAACATAGTACGATAAATAGATAAGCCAGTGAACCTCACTTTTTAGGAGACATATCAGAATCACTGGAGTAGGTGTCGCATACCTATAACTCAGGCAATAGGCCCCTTATCTTTGCCCATAACAAGTCCTGTAACCCTCTCTGGTGGAAAGAAAGAACATCAGTTAGCTTTCTTCAATCAAGGGGTCTCAGGTAATGGGTGAATATTGGATCTCTTCCTCTCCTGGTACTGTAGAGGTCTAAGTTGTCTGACATTATGGGTTTCAACTTAAGTGGGGAAAGTAGCCTGATACAAAGTACATAACTTGCCCACCCGCTATTTGATATATGCTCCTATCTCTTCCCATTGAGTACTAATGAAATAATTTTTATTAATGGAAATGGACAGTATACTTCAAGAATGATAAGAAAGGGAAAAAGGTTGAGAACCAACATGCAGGTACCCAAAATAAATTACTTAAATTAAATTAAATTAAGTTAAATTAGGAAGACATTTCTGGTTATAAGAGCTGCCTGAAGATGAAACTATTATACAGTGAAGTGGCCTCTCCATCACCAGAAGCATGGGTATTAGGTAACTTTCTAAATGCTATCATAATACCCTAAAACTAATGTTATCATTGTTCTCTGCACATTTTATTATATATGCAAGTATATCCGTCCTCCCACTTGACTGTAAACCCGTTGAGGACCAGATCATATCTTAACTGGTTCACAAGTGCCTGGGTCAGAAGAGGTATTTAATAAATATTTTTGAATGACTATATGAATTAAAGTGAACATTTGAAGAGGATTTATATATTTGATGACTAGCACAGTAGTACTTCTGCATCCGATTCTAAAAATTTATGTATCTGTGATTTCCTATGAAGATTATTATAGAGTTATTTTGCCTCTGATGAATCTCTGAAGGAAAATAAGACCAAAACTATGAAGGATGGTAACTAGAGTTTAGGGGGTGATCACTTTGTAGTGTATGCAGATATCAAATTATAATGCTTTACACCTGAAACTTACACAATAAAAAAAGACCAAAACTAATCTTTAGAGGTAAAGTGACAGATCAAAAGTAAGAAAAATATTACAACCACAATGTGAAAAAAATACACACTCAATGTTCTCCATTAACAAAATAGAGTATCTTGCTTTTTTAAATTCATAATGGGAAACAACAAATTTCTCCACTACAAATTAATCAAACAGGGAAAGGAAAGGAAATCAAAGATTTTACATTCTAGATGTGCTATTATTAAAGATGTTTACATTTACTGTATAATTCTTTGGTTTGATATTTCACAGTGTCCTTGTAAGATTAGCAGAGAAAATTCAGGAAATATCCCACAGTAACCATTGTAACAAAAATATATTTAGAAGTTATTGAAAATTTGTCTTCACATTTTATGAAAATTCACCTTTAATCCCCTTGTAAATAACCACAATTATTGATGACCACATACATTCCTTTAACTTACTCTTTATTTTCTGCTCAAGAAAATATTCTTTTTCTGTTTCTCCATGGTGAAGATAAATCAAGAAGGAAATCAACATTGGTAACAACATAACTATATTCTGCTTATATAGTTTTTCTTGAGTTTTTAATAGAATATAGCATCTTCATAGTTTCTTCTTTAGCACAATGTTGAGCATTTAAAACACATCAGCTAATATGTTACTGACTATAATTTCAGTCTTTCATTCATTGTCTTTGATTACTACCAGGGAAAACTTTGTTGAGCTTATATATGAGTTTAATTTTTCTAGCCATCTTCATAGGCAACTTTAAAAAAAACTTATTAAACATCTTGCTAGCTATATACACATTTAGATATAGAAATGATTTATCTTGATAAATATTAGATGGAGTCTTGATAGCAAAGTTCCATTGTTCCATATTAATTTTAGTTGTGAATTAACTTCTTTTTATGTACCTTTTCAGGATTGACTTAGAATTTTTTATTTTTTAATGAAGATTTAAACCTTGAGCACAAACCCACCAAAATCTACAACATAAGAAATGTCCCGCTCTTTTTTTTTTTTTTCCCACAGCATCCCCTCTGGTATCCATACATTTTTTCTCTACGTCTGTGTCTCTGTTTCTGATTTGTAAATAAGATCGTCTATACTAATTTTTTCAGATTCCACATATATGCGTTAATATACAATATTTGTTTTTCCCTTTCTTACTTACTTCATTCAGTATGACAGTCTCTGGGTCCATCCATGTCTCTACAAATGACCCAATTTCATTCCTTTTTATGGCTGAGTAATTCCATTGTATATATGTACCACATCTTGTTTATCCATTCCTCTGTTGATGAACATTTATGTTGCTTCCATGTCCTGGCTACTGTAAATAGTGCTGCAGTGAACATTAGGATGCATGTGTCTTTTTGAACTATGGTTTTCTCTGAGTATATGCCCAGTAGTGGGATTGCTGGGTCATATGGTAGTTCTATTTTTAGTTTTTTAAGGAACCTCCATTCTGTTCTCCATAGTGGCTGTATCAATTTTCATTACCACCAACAATGCATAAGGGTTCCTTTTTCTCCACACCCTCTCCAGCATTTATTGTTTGTAGATATTTTTTCACACACACACACACAGACACACACACACACATTGTATTTTATTTTTACAAGAGATAAATAAACTGACACCAAGTATTGTAAATGGATGACCACAACACAACAAAAGCAACAATGATTGCAATTACAAAACACGAAACACACTCATACTATGTCATAATACTGACAGTCAGTCCAGTAATCCTCCACTGTAACAGCTCCTTTACTTTGCAGTGAAAATTGATTTGTATATTTTTTGCTTCTGAGTCTTTGTGGGATTTATTTATTTATTTATTTATTTTTATTCAAACAGAAAGTCACAAAAATTATAATCATCCTCATCAGTTGACTCAGTACCATGTAATTATTTTTTTTTTCATTTTGATCTTTTGTTAGCACTTTTATGAATTCATCAGTTTCCCATTAGAGTTCTGAAAATGCTTATTCATTCAGTTCAGCAGTATAGTCAGTTACCAGAAACCTGTACTTGTCAGAGTCTTTTCCATGAATTCCTTGAAGATGAAACCCTTTTATAGGAACATTTTTGCAAAAGCATCAGAGTACACCAAGAACTGTCTGTAAATGACAAAAGACTTAAAAATGACCACAAAGATTTGATGGAAGTTCATAATAATGCAATTAACAAGGAAATTTAGCTATTTCTGAGATATACATTTTAAAGTAATAACTAGAATTATGACTTATAACATTATACCAGAATATATAATATTTTTAGAAATTTCATGTAATGTCTGAAACATTTATATTAACATATTTCCACACAAATAACCCAAAGAAAGTTTAGTATCAGTTGCTTTTTTTGTTTCTTTGTTTGTCTTTTTATACTGCAGGTTCTTATTAGTCATCAATTTATGCACATCAGTGTATACATGTCAATCCTAAAGGCGCAATTCAGCACACCACCATCCACACCCCACCGTGGTTTTCCCCCCTTGGTGTCCATACGTTTGTTCTCTACATCTGTGTCTCAACTTCTGCCCTGCAAACCGGTTCAACTGTACCATTTTTCTAGGTTCCACATACATGTGTTAATATACAATATTTATTTCTCACTTTCTGACTTACTTCACTCTATATGGCACTCTCTATATCCATCCACATCTCAACAAATGACTCAATTTCGTTCCTTTTTATGGCTGAGTGATACTCCACTGTATATATGTACCCCATCTTCTTTATCCATTCGTCTGTTGATGGACATTTAGCTGGCTTCCATGACCTGTCTATTGTAAATAGTGCTGCAATGAACATTGCGGTGCATGTGTCTTTTTGAATTATGGTTTCCTCTAGGTATATGCCCAATAGTGGGATTGCTGGATCATATGGTAATTTTATTTTTAGTTTTTTAAGGAACCACCATACTGTTCTCCATAGTGGCTGTATCAATTTACATTCCCACCAACAATGCATCAGTGTTCCCTTTTCTCCACACCCTCTCCAGCACTTGTTGTTTGTAGATTTTCTGATGATGCGTAGTCTAACTGGTGTGAGGTGATACCTCATTGTAGTTTTGATTTGCATTTCTCTAATAATTAGTGATGTTGAGCAGCTTTTCATATGATTCTTGGCCATGAGTCTGTCTTCTTTGGAGAAATGTCTGTTTAGGCCTTCTGCCCATTTTTGGATTGGGTTGTTTGTTTTTGTGATATTGAGCTGCATGAGCTGTTTATATATTTTGGAGATTAATCCTTTGTCCGTTGATTTGTTTGTGAATATTTTCTCCCATTCTGAGGGTTTTCTTTTCATCTTGTTTATGGTTTCCTTTGCTGTGCAAAAGCTTTGAAGTTTCATTAGGTCCCATTTGTTTATTTTTGTTTTTATTTCCATTACTCTAGGAGGTGGATCAAAAAAGATCTTGCTGTGATTTATGTCAAAGAGTGTTCTTCCTATGTTTTCCTCTGAGAGTTTTATAGTGTCTGGTCTTACATTTAGGTCTTGAATCCATTTTGAGTTTATTTTTGTGTACGGTGTTAGGGAGTGCTCTAATTTCATTCTTTTACATGTAGCTGTCCAGTTTTCCCAACACAACTTATTGAAGAGACTGTCCTTTCTCCATTGTATATCTTTGCCTCCTTTGTCATAGATTAGTTGACCATAGGTGCGTGGGTTTATCTCTGCCCTTTCTATCTTGTTCCATTGATCTATGTTTCTGTTTTTGTGCCAGTACCATATTGTCTTGATTACTGTAGCTTTGTAGCACAGTCTGAAGTCAGGGAGTCTGATTCCTCCAGCTCCGTTTTTTTTGCCTCAAGACTGCTTTGGCTATTTGGGGTCTTTTGTGTCTCCATACAAATTTTAAGATAATTTGTTCTAGTTCTGTAAAAAATGCCATTGGTTATTTGATAGGGGTTGCATTGAATCTGTAGATTGCTTTGGGTAGTATAGTCATTTTCACAATATTGAGTCTTCCAATCCAAGAACATGGTATATCTCTCCATCTGTTGGTATCATCTTTAATTTCTTTCATCAGTGTCTTATAGTTTTCTGCATGCAGGTCTTTTGTTTACCTAGGTAGGCTTATTCCTAGGTATTTTATTCTTTTTGTTGCAATGGTAAATGGGAGTGTTTCCATAATTTCCCTTTCAGATTTTTCATCATTAGTGTTTAGGAATGCAAGAGATTTCTGTGCATTAGTTTTGTATCCTGCAACTTTACCAAATTCATTGATTAGCTCTAGTAGTTTTCTGGTGGCATTTTTAGGATTCTCTATGTATAGTATCATGTCATCTGCAAACAGTGAGGGTTTTACTTCTTTTCCAATTTTTGTTCCTTTTATTTCTTCTTCTTCTCTGATTGCCGTGGCTAGGACTTCCAAAACTATATTGAATAATAATGGTGAGAGTGGACATCCTTGCCTCACTCCTGATCTTAGGGGAAATGCTTTCAGTTTTTCACCATTGAGAAAGATGTTTGCTGTGGGTTTGTCATATATGGCCTTTATTATGTTGAGGTAGGTTCCCTCTATGCCCACTTTCTGGAGAGTTTTTATCATAAATTGGTGTTGAATTTTGTCAAATGCTTTTTCTGCATCTATTGAGATGATCATATGGTTTTTATTCTTCAATTTGTTAATATGGTATCACATTGATTGATTTGCATATATTGAAGAATCCTTGCATCTCGGGGATAAATCCCACTTGATCATGGTGTATGATCCTTTTAATGTGTTGTTGGACTCTGTTTGCTAGTATTTTGTTGAGGATTTTTGCTTCTATATTCATCAGTGATATTGGTCTGTAATTTTCTTTTTTTGTAGTATCTTTGTCTGATTTTGGTATCAGGGTGATGGTGGCCTCATAGAATGAGTTTGGGAGTGTTCTTTCCTCTGCAAATTTTTGGAAGAGTTTGAGAAGGATGGGTGTTAGCTCTTCTCTAAATGTTTGATAGAATTCACATGTGAAGCCATCTGGTCCTAGACTTTTCTTTGTTGGAAAATTTTTAATCACAGTTTCAATTTCAGTGCCTGTGATTGGTCTGTTCATGTTTTCTATTTTTTCCTGGTTCAGTCTCGGAGGGTTGTGCATTTCTAAGAATTTGTCCATTTCTTCCAGGTTGTCCATTTTATTGGCATAGAGTTGCTTGTAGTAGTCTCTTAGGATGCTTTGTATTTCTGCGGTATCTGTTTTAACTTCTCCTTTTTCATTTCTAATTTTATTGATTTGAGTCCTCTTCCTCTTTTTCTTGATGAGTCTGGTTAATTGTTTATCAATTTTGTTTATCTTCTCAAAGAACCAGCTTTTAGGTTTTTTGACCTTTGCTATTTTCTTTCTTTCTATTTCATTTATTTCTCCTCTGATCTTTATGAGTTCTTTCCTTCTGCTAACTTTGGGTTTTGTTTGTTCTTCTTCTCTAGGTCCTTTAGGTGTAAGGTTAGGTTGTTAACTTGAGATTTTTCTTGTTTCTTGAGGTAGGCTTGTATAGCTATAAACTTCCTTCTTAGAACTGCTTTTGCTGTATCCCATAGTTTTTGGATCGTCGTGTTTTCATTGTTATTTTTCTCTAGGTATTTTTTGATTTTCTCTTTGATTTCTTCAGTGATCTCTTGGTTATTTAGTAACATATCATTTAGCCTCCATGTGTTTGTGTTTTTTACGGTTTTTTCCCTGTAATTCATTTCTAACCTCATAGCATTTTGGTCAGGAAAGATGTTTGATATGATTTCAATTTTCTTAAATTTACTGAGGCTTGATTTGTGACCCAAGATATGATCTATCCTGGAGAATGCTCTGTGCGCACTTGAGAAGAAAGTGTAATCTGCTGTTTGGGGATGGAATGTCCTATAAATATCAACTAAATCTATCTGATCTATTGTGTCATTTAAAGCTTCTGTTTCCTTATTTATTTTCATTTTTGATGATCTGTCCATTGGTGTAAGTGAGGTGTTAAATTTCCCGCTATTATTGTGTCACTGTCGATTTCCTCTTTTATAGCTGTTAGCAGTTGCCTTATATATTGAAGTGCTCCTATGTTGGGTTCATATATGTTTATAATTGTTATATGTTCTTCTTGGATTGATCCCTTGACCATTATATAGTGTTTTCCTTGTCGCTTGTAACATTCTTTATTTTAAAGTCTATTTTATCTGATATGAGTATTGCTACTCCAACTTTCTTTTGATTTCCATTTGCATGGAATATCTTTTTCCATACCCTCACTTTCAGTCTGTATGTTTCCCTAGGTCTGAAGTGGGTCTCTTGTAGACAGCATATAGATGGGTCTTGTTTTTGTATTCATTCAGTCAACCTGTGTCTTTTGGTTGGAGCATTTAATCCTTTCACCTTTAAGGTAATTATCAATATGTATGTTTCTATGACCATTTTCTTAATTATTTTGGGTTTGTTTTTGTAGATCCTTTTCTTCTCTTGTGTTTCCCACTTAGAGAAGTTCCTTTAGCATTTGTTGTATAGCTGGTTTGGTGGTGCTGAATTCTCTTAGCTTTTGCTTTTCTGTAAAGCTTTTGATTTCTCCATTGAATTTGAATTAGATCCTTTCTGGGTAGAGTAATCTTGGTTGTAGGTTCTTCCCTTTCATCTCTTTAAGTATATCATGCCACTCCTTTCTGGCTTGTAGAGTTTCTGTTGAGAAATCAGCGTTAACCTTATGGGAGTTCCCTTGTATGTTATTTTTCATTTTTCCCTTCCTGCTTTCAATAACTTTTCTTTGTGTTTAATTTTTACCAATTTGATTACTATGTGTCTCAGTGTGTTTCTCCTTGGGTTTATCTTGTATGGGACTCACTGTGTTTCCTGGACTTGGGTGGCTATTTCCTTTCCCATGTTTTGGAAGTTTTCGACTATAATCTCTTCAAATATTTTTTCTTGTCCTTTCTCTCTCTCCTCTCCTTCTGGGACCCCTATAATGCAAATTTTGTTGCATTTAATATTGTCCCAGGGGTCTCTTAGGCTGTCTTCATTTCTTTTCATTCTTTATTCTGTATTCTGTTCCTCAGCAGTGAATTCCACCATTCTGTCTTCCAGGTCACTTATCCGTTCTTCTGCCCCAGTTATTCTGCTATTGATTCCTTCCAGTGTAGTTTTAATTTCAGTTATTGTATTGTTCATCTCTGTTTGTTTGTTCTTTATTGTTCTAGGTCTTTGTTAAACATTTCTTGCATCTTCTCAATCTTTGCCTCTATTGTTTTTCCACGGTCCTGGATCATCTTCACTATCATTATTCTGAATTATTTTTCTAAAAAGTTGCCTATATCCGCTTCACTTACTTGTTTTTCTGGGGTTTTATCTTGTTTCTTCATCTGGTACATAGCCCTCTACCTTCTCATCTTCTCTATCTTTATGTGAATGTGTTTTTTGTTCCACAGGTTGCAGGACTGTAGTTCTTCTTGCTTTGCTCTCTGCCCTCTGGTAGATGAGGTTATCTAAGAGGCTTGATGGAAGGGGCTGGTGGTGGGTAGAGCTGACTGTTGCTCTGGTAGGCAGAGCTCAGTAAAACTTTAATCCACTTGACTGTTGATGGGTGGGACTGGGTTCTCTCCCTGTTAGTTGTTTGGCCTGAGGCAACCCAACACTGGAGCCTACCTGGGCTCTTTGGTGGGGCTAATAGTCTCTGGGAGGGCTAACACCAGGGAATATTTCCCAGAACTTCTGCTGTCAGTGTCTTTGCCCCCACGGTGAGCCACAGACCCCCCCCTCCTGCCTCTGCAGAAGACCCTCCAACACTAGCTGGTAGGTCTGGTTCAGTCTCCCCTGGGGTCACTACTCCTATCCTTGGGTACTGATGCGCACACTACTTTGTGTGTGCCCTCCAAGAGTGGAGTCTCTGTTTCCCCCAGTCCTGTTGAAGTCCTGCAGTCAATTCCCACTAGACTTCAATGTCTGATTCTCTAGGAATTCCGACTCCCATTGCCGGAGCCCCAGGTTGGGAAGCCTGACGTGGGGCTCAGAACCTTCACTCCAGTGGGTGGACTTCTGTGGTATAAGTGTTCTCCAGTCTGTGAATCACCAACCCACCAGTTATGGGATTAGATTTTATTGTAATTGCTCCCCTCCTACCGTCTCATTGTGGCTTCTCCTTTGTCTTTGGATGTGGGGTTATCTTTTTTGGTGAGTTGCAGTGTCTTCCTTTCAATGATTGTCCAGAAGCTAGTTATGATTCTGGTGTTCTCACAAGAGGGAGTGAGAACACGTCCTTCTACTCTGTCATCTTGGTTCCCCCTTCCTGTTCTTTTTTAATGGACTTGGGAACTGTATGGTTTTTGTCATTTAGGAAAAGAAAAAGAAATTCCTCTTGTTAATATTTGTCCTCATCTCCTTTCTAAAAACTTAACACAGAATATTTACTTACACTTACATAATGCTCTATGAATGATAGAATTAAAATGTTTCTTTAATTTTAAAACATCAAATGTCTTGAACATGTAAAGTCCATGATTTCTTTACCAACATAATAAAGGTTGTTTTCATTTTTTTTGGTTTTTCTTTTTCCTAATATTTTTATTTTTTATTTAACATCTTTATTGGAGAATAATTGCTTTATCATGGTGTGTTAGTTTTTGCTTTATAACAAAGAGAATCAGCTATACATATACATATATCCCCTCCCTCTTGCATCTCCCTAGTCCACCTCTCTAGGTGGTCACAAAGTGCCAAGCTGATCTCCCTGTGCTATGCAGTCCTTTTCTTTCATTACATACCTTTTCTCAAACTAAGTTTACTAAGTTATAGTTGCATCAAACTAAGGCAGAAACATTTGATTTTTGTGATTGCCATTATAATAAAACACATGAGGAACAATAGAAAATTTAAAAGGCCACCAGTGTTCTTATACCTGGTAATGCTCATTCATCTCAAAAAGCTGAAATCTAACCCACAGCATAAACATTTTTCCTTAAAATAAATGTTCAATTAAAATATCTTTAATTGCTATTAATTTTCTATTTTTTCAGTATCCTTTATTTCCAAATTTTCTACAATGAATGTGTATTATTTTAATGAAGAAAAGTTGTAAAATAAATAAAATTAATGCTACATGATTCATCTAATATGAATTAAAATAGATGTTGTTAAATGTAACTAAGCATTAAATTAAAGTGGTTTTACAATTTTAATTTCATGTGAAATAAAATGAAAAATAAGATAATTGGGATTAACTAAAAGGTTTCAAATGGTTGCTAAGTTCTTCTCAAACAATTATTTAGAAACTAAAATTTCTTCCTCAAAGGATGTGATAAAACAATTCATCTTTAAAGTGCCTATGCTTACAAATTTGGTTTGCAATATCTTCAAGATTTGGCCTTTGTAAATATCATAAATTTTAGAAAATGCTCATATAGTTTGGTAAGTAGTCTTAAAGTGTCTGAAATTGGGAAAACAAACAAACATTTCTAGAAACAAAACAAGTAATGAATAGAGGTTTAGAAAAGCTTTTGCACACACAAACTGATTTATATCCAAATAAGAAAAAAATATTGTACAACACAGTCTCTGAAAATCAGACTCTTGTGATTATTTCTAATTTTTCATCAATAGGCACATAAGGAGAAAATATTTTTGTAACTTCTTTGTATTGCTGTAAGTATATAAATTATGGAAGGACTTAGAAAAAAGGTAGAACCAAAATTCTCAAACTGAATCTACTTTTGCACAGACAAAACTGAAGAGATATGCAAGAGATTTTTTTAAACAATCTAACTAGAAGTAAATCTTGAGCTGAATTATTTTAGAAAAGTTCTTCAAATTGGATCTTTTCCTTTATAGAAATAAATAGACCTTCACAGTGATGTTACAATATAATCCTGACATGCAAAATAACTGCCTATTTAACATGTAGTTAAAATATATACTTGCAAAAAACAGTGTACTAGAGCTAAATAAATATTTCCTGATTTTTAATAGATTATGATATAAAATATACAGCAGTATATTATTGAAGTGATCAATACTTTAGAAATATACACAGCAAATAATATTCAATTAACCCCTGGTGAAAAATATCTCATATAGAAATATTCTTCCAATCACAAGAAACCAGCAAACCAGAAATCCAAGCTTTCCAAAACTGTAACAATCAGAAGGAAACATATTATTATAACACCCTATAATACTACATAGCTAGGATGTTAATAAATTAGATAAAATTAAGAGAAGATCTACTAAGACCTTCAAGTCAATAATAAAAATTACTCCATAAAAATTATGTTTCCCCAAAGAATGAGTACTTTGAATTTGGACAAATGGAGACCAAAAAGTTAATTTTAATAATTAAAGATTTTTAAAAGTGTGATCAAAATCTGTAAAATCATAAAGAGAGTAGGTAGGGTAATTGTTAACTTTTTCACCAAATTCTGATGTACTCCAGCCTCAGTAAATTCTGCTCCACCAACCTCCACTGCAAGACTGAAAGAAAAAGCTTTTAAAAAATTGTTAATCAAGTGTCATATTGATGAACCCATTTCCACCAAAATTTGATCTAAAATTTGATCAACATGAATCTAAAGGCCAAATCTTAGCGGATGTTAAGCAGAATGAAGAGTATCTGGAGCAAAATTCTTACCTTCCTACTGAAAAAAGCAAAATCCTCTCAACAAAGTGTCTTTGGTGACAAATATCTCTCTCCTTTCAACAATATATTTTCTCCTTTTCTAAGTCAGACTTTATCAAAGATGAAATCAAAATATATCACTAGCCACTGAATAACCTTATCCAGGACTGTTAAGTAGGTTCATAATTTAGAAAATATCATTTAAAATAAACATTTCAAACAGAAGTATTTAAAGGTTAGGGAGCATTTACAAAGAGCTGAAGTTTGATTACAAAAGATCTTACAAACCCAGAGTTTCATTTCCCTATCCAAAACATCTAGACTCAAAATAATTTCTGCACAACATTTATATATTATAAATTATTCTAAGTCAGTATTTTAAAATATCTTTTATCTTGGGCTCAAAATATTTTTATGTAAGTCTATCTCTTTTTTAGTGTGCTAAAAGAGAAATCTGATTCTGTTTACTTGAATTCTCTTAGAATCTGTCTTTCAAGAAGGGTATCCCTACACAAAATAATTTTTTCCCATCATCAAAGGTAAGTAGGCAAAGTATTATAATATTTACTTCCTGTTTATGCATACACAGTTTTTTCTAATCAACCACTGGCAGCAGGGTGTAGGTACAATACATTATAGATCATTTTTGTTTCCACATGATCCTCTTAACAAATGGAGCTCCTACTATTTAAAAGTCCCTTATTAATCCATGCTGGGGTTTATTTTGTTTGTTTGTTTTTTTTTGTGGTACGTGGGCCTCTCACTGTTGTGGCCTCTCGCGTTGCGGAGCACAGGCTCCGGATGCGCAGGCTCAGCGGCCATGGCTCACGGGCGCAGCCGCTCCGCGGCATGTGGGATCTTCCCGGACTGGGGCACGAACCTGTGTCCCCTGCATCGGCAGGCGGACTCTCAACCACTGCGCCACCAGGGAAGCCCTAATCCATGCTCTTTTATCTGAGCTAATGTGTCTCTAGAACAAATAAATTCAACTTTGGTTTGAAGAGTTAAATCCAGATTTTTCCTGCTGTTTCTAAAAACTAAACAACTAAAGATTATTGTCATTTTCACTCACAACTTTTCAACCATGGAATTTCTGTGCCAATCATGAAAAGGCTGAACTCTTTTTTTTTAAGATAATATTTACTAATGGTAATCTCTAGAAAAAGATAGCAATTCACAAATTCTACTTCTTGGGACTCCTCTGACAATGAATAGAGCTAGTGTTCCTTCCATCTATTATCCTCTCATTACTACTTTAACCATTAGTGAATCCACTCTAAAAATAGTGCTTTTTAATTTAATTAGAATTTAAAACTTCTTTCTTTCCTCCATTTATTTTTTTCTCTTTCCTATATCTTTTTTTCTTCCCTGTTCCCTCACTGACCTTCTTTGCAATATGACATATTGGTATGAAGTGATCAAGGCAAATTGCAAAAGGCCACAGACTTTGGTTTATGGAGGAGTTAATCATCACCCTTTTCCTCTCTCTTCTTCTCTGAAATTCACCTACATAATCACACACAAACAATATATCAGTCAGGTTCCACAGATGACACATTCAGAGAGTATAAATAGACCTCAAAGGGACTGTTTGCCAGAGTGTAGGCAAGGTTAAGGGAACCCAGGGACCAGCAACAGAAGAAAGGCATTATCTGCAGAGCCCTGAAGGGGCAAAAGGAGAATTCGGGTTATTTGAACTTGGTGAGATCTATCGCCATAGGAATGGAGCTTAACAAGAGTGGTGTCCATAGGTAAAGGAAGAGAGGCCCTGACAAACAGAGACTCTGCAAGAAGAGAACGGGGTGGGGAGAACATCAATACTTCAACCTCGTTCTCACCCGCTCTTCCATCTCCTGCCAGTAGGTGAACACTGGTTGAACCAAATAAAAGCTAAAGGGCAAAGGAGGTCAGGCAATGTGGTGCTTAGAGTTCAGTCTACAAGGATTGCAGGTCCAACAGAGAAGAGCAGAAAATCACAGGGGAGAGGGGAAAGGCCAAATGGAGAAATACTAATGTTCACAGACACACATAAACTCACACACTCCTTCCTAGTCATACAGTTCATACATTCAATTCATAAATTACCACAGATTGGTGGATGCACTGAAATGGCTGGGTATTTTAGGAAGAGAAAAGAAAGAAAGTTCCAGTTGTAGTTTCAATAGCATGCTCTCATCAAATTCCATTTCCATTGTTCATAATCCAGAGATGTGACATATCTTCCTTTTTGCACACAGAGATTACCTGCTTTTCGAAAAGATTTCCTTTGCTTAGCAGTGTTCTGTTTTGTTTTTTCTTAGACAAAGTGTATTAATTTTACAACTTAACTGAGGTATGATTGAACTACAGTGAAGTGCACATATGTAAATTGTACAGTTTTATCATTTTGACAAATGTATACACCCATGAAACTATCACCATAATCAAGTTCACAATTATTTCTCTCTCTCTAAATTTTCTTCCATCTCTTTTGTAATCCAGCTCTCCCTCTACCCAGATCCAATTAGCAGTTTTTAACAAATGATTCCATACTGATGCATCCCAACGTCCAGGAAAATGGCAAAACTTTACCAGTTATTCTTTATATCATTCATATCACATCATTGCTGTGTTAATAACCATGGTTTATTGACTCTCTTCTTCCCTAACAACATATTTGTAAATTTGTATGTGTTAACTGATACAGCATTTAAAACAGCCTCCTGAGAGAGAGAGAGAGTAGAATTTTTAGGACACTTTTTTTTAGGAAAAGAATTTTTAGGAAAGAATTAACATTCAGAGGTTAAGTAACTCTTTCAATCTCACTCTGCTAGTAATGGTGCAGCAGGGGATTCAAACTCCATTCTTTCCAATATCAAAGCCTGTTAGTTTCTTACTATATTATACTGCCGTTCCTTGGATACCAAGTTATCTTCTCAGTTTATGTCTTGAGTTCAGAGAACTTGCACCTAAGCAACATTCAAAGCACTCTCTTAATATTGAAGCTCTTGTTCAGAGTAATCTCAATTTATACATTTTTACATGTATATACCAACTTGCACAGAAAGTCATTCATTCTAAACCCCTCATTAGTATATTAGCATAACAGTATTTAACTTATTTTTACTAAAGCTATAATTTATACAAGTCAGTTCACATTATTAATATTATATATTTTTATCATATTATTGAAAGTCCTATTAATAGTTATGATAATCATCTACTGATATTAATGGCAAATGACAAATGGTATCTATGATGGAGAGAAGAAACTAATATGTTGGTAAGAAAGACCATCTGGAAGTTTACTTCAAAGGCCTGTGTAGGAGAGATACTGGTAATAGCAATAGAAAGGAAAGAATGGAGATGAACAGGGTTGGGGGGGTCTCAGTGATAAATGAAAATGTGGGGTCACGTGTCCAAAAAAGCAGGGGAAAAGTGTCATTAAAGGTACTGAAACATAAACCTTTTTCTTTCTTCCATAGTTTCTCTCCTGGTCTGTCATGGTGGTTTTATTTGCTATGTGCCATCACTTCACATGCATTTAACCCTCCAATAACTCCACAAGTTAGGTAAACTATTATTATTCCAAGTTTATATCTGGCATACTTTACCTTTTGCAAAAGAAAACTGACTGAAACTTTCATCTGATGCAGAAGTCAATACTGTTTGCAGCAACCGCTTCCAGTAGCCATATGGAAACTCTTGCCTTTTTTCAGGAAAATTCTCTTTTAAAATATATTTCCTTTATTTAGTATTGCTATCTTAGTATTGCTATCTTTAGAAGGATAGATATATTCAAAGAAGGATAGATAGGTAAGGCAGGGCTTGCATACATATGGGTTTTAAATACAAACTTGGTACATTTTACTTTTCTTACAAAGTACTTCTTAATAAATGAGAATTCCACAAGTGTGTCTCATGAGCGAAATGAATTAGAAGAAATCCACACTTCACAGTTGAAGAAATCAGCTTATCTAACTGCACACTCCAGTGAAGCTGATTTGAGTGGGGAGTTGTTTTGAAGTTCATGGAAATATTCAGGGCAGCATGCCAAGTATAAAATCTGTCCTCAGTTTAGTCATTGCAGTCTAGACAATCAAACTGAAAATACTGGTAATTAATTACTTATTTATAAAGTACTATTAAGTTTTCTATATCCATGATTACAGATCTTGAGCCCAATTTCCCAAACCATTGGTAAAGAGTCGATTTGGGTTTTTTTTTATGGCATATGGATTGAGGCAGCCGTGGGTTTGGGATAAAAGTGTTTCCCTCTCATGCAGTGATTTTCTAAAACTTCTTCAATGAATACAGTAAAAATAATTGAGCAGGGAGAGGTTCATAGCAACAACTGTAATGTTTCTGCCCAGATGTTTTCCCAGTTACACAGCTCTAAGATCACCTCCAATCAACATCAGTTGCAACCTAAGCCGTTCTAAAAGCTGGATAAAACCAAAAGGATATAGACAGAATGCTGGAAGACTTATCATCACCTTTAGTTTATATTTTTATTTTTCTAATAATAATAGTGATGATGATGATAAAAGTGATCATTTACTTAGCACCTATTAGGTGCTGAAGACCAAGCTAGGTGTTTTATTGTCTCATTTAATTTACATAACAATCTTAAAATATGTTATCATTCTGCAATGAAGATAGGGACACTGAGTCTTAGAAAGATTAAGTAAAATTTCCCAAAGTTACGAAATGGAAGAGAAAGAAGGAAGAGAGTCACCAAAGTAAATCTTTGCAAACTGGGAGCCATATTGACAAATTCTGGTCCCCTCTTTCTAGCTGCTGGAATTTTATACTGGCTGATCCCTTGGCCTAAGATATTCTCCAGCAAGCTTTTCCCACAGATGCATCTTTCTCATTATTGAGAACTGTCTTTTCAGAGAGAGTTTTTTCTTGGCCTATGTTGTCCTCTCCTATTGTATCTCATCACCTTGCTTATTGCCTACAATGTACTTATCAGTGTCTGTGAGTATCTTAAGGTTTTTTTACTTGTTAAATGTCTATATCTCCCTCTTGAATGAAAGCTCCATGAAGATTGGGACCTCACCTTTCTTTTTCTCTATTGTATTTCCAAAACTGAGCCTACTTCTTCATACATATGAAAAGTGTCTAAGAGTATGGATGGCCCTTAAGGCCAAGACAATGAGACCCCATATCCAGGATATCAACTCATGGGGTATTCAAACACAAGTTCAAACACACAAAGTAAATAGGATGGCTGAACAAAAAGCTAGGTTTTCTTGAGCTACCTGACTGATGAGCTTGATATTTATGGAAGTCAGTCTCCTCTTTGTGGGACTATCCAACCACAAAACATGAGATGAGCAGCCCTTGAAGTTTCATACCACAAGGAAGACTTGCTCATTGCATGAGCACATAGTCTCCAAAATCTGGCCCCAGTGTCAGGATGCATAGAAGTTGACCAGCCGAGTAGATAAGGAGCAGAAATTCTCTTGCTCTCTTAGGCCCACTCCTGTCCATGTGTGGTCTTCCAATTATAAACCTCACATACTCATAAAACTTGTTTGAGCCATAACCCCTGTGGTTCAATTCAGGGTCAATATTACATTTAAAGAAGTACAGTCCAAAGATGCAAATAATAACATTACTAATATCAATAATTAATAAAGCAGAATTTCAGTCTCCCTCGTGTCTCTCCAAAGGCATTAAAGGAGCACAGGTCATGTCGCTCACTAATCCTTTTTGTTCCAACATTTTTCACCCTCCCCACACACGCTCCAGAGACTCCTGTTTGTCAATTCCTCTCTCTCCCAAACACTTCCCTACTCTGTCTTCTACCTAGACTCCCTATGTTTACAAATATCTTCTCCCTATCCTGGTACTGACAATTTCAGGGTCAGCAAAGCTAATAAACTATGATCGGTACAACATCAACAAATTTTAGCCTATCACACTCACAAAAGTACAATTTTCCTTCCAAGAACAATAGTGGGAAGATCTATTTATAGATAACTATTATTCATACAAGTATTCTATCATCTTTTTTTGTGACTCTCTTTCTAAATCCATTAGGAAATAATATTTTCTCTGGGAAATAAAATATATTTAACTTCCATATGTTGATAGCTTTGACAAGTGTAAATTATTAAATATTTGTAAATTATTAAATATTTAAATAATGGTCAGTGGCAGGAAAATAGTATTTTTTTCTACAAAAGGAACTTTATTATCCCCCAAGTATCAGCAGTTCTGTATGTTACCATGAAAGTTCTTGAGGTATGTGTCATACTTGGAAAACCATCATTGGTACAAGCAAAGAAGAATCATACGCCTGTAAGTAACACTAGTAAGTTATTTCAATGTTCTGATCCCAAAGTTATAGTCTCTCCCCAAAGCAAAAGGAATAGTTTTAAAAATGATTTGCATTCATCATACTTTGCTTTCAAAACTAAAACTCTTTCAAGCCAAAATATTTCCCTGAGGTGAGTGTTTGTCAGAGTACAGCCACACCATTTTATTCATTTGAAGAATTCTTTCAATGGCCCAAATATCATGTTCTCTCCTACAGGACAGTCTAATGAATAATTACTCAAACTACTGTTCTTGGTAAAATCAGAACTGTATTATGCATAGATGAGTTACATACTCAAATCACCAGATGAATAAAATACCCGGGAGGATTTTTTTTAATTAATGCAATCTAAAATAATTGGTGAAAGCAAAGGAATTAAAAGCTGTGGAAATTGTTATGTATTAGATTGTCGTTAGACTCCTGGCACCATTTCTACCCACCTGCCCCACGCTCTCCTTGGTGTTGCAAAGCTAGAAGCCCAGAAGCTACATTTCTCAAAATTCCTGTGAGCAGGATCACAAGCTAGAGAGTGCCAGCCAGGATCACTTGCATAAAATTTGAGAGGCAAAAGAAAAGCAGAAACCATGTTATTGTTTATCCACTGGAGGCAAACAAAGCCGCAGAGCTTCAGTAGATGGGATACTTTACATCTGCCTTTGGGTGTTTTCCTGGGAATACCGAGTCAGCTGTGGAAGCAGCTGTGAATATAACCTGTAGTTTCCTGTAATTCCAGAGGTTTTCTGAAAACTACAACACCTGGGAGTAAATGGTCCTATTCTGGCTTTCACTCTTCCAGCTCTGCTAATGGTTTTGTAAGCATCTAATTACCTTCATTATCTAGCCTAATCTATTAAATTAAATTTATCTAATTTAATTCAATTTATCATCTGATTTGTTGAATCTTTTTCTGATTGAGATATCTTGAGTGGTTTTTGTTTTCATGACCAAACTTTGGACAACGTATGCTATACTTTTCTGAGATGACATATGGCTTGTTAGCAGATTTTATAAGTTCAAAAAAGAATTAATGGAAATGTGTCCTTAGCCTTATATCATTCATATCACATTTGGTTATGTCACAAAGCTTTGGTACTGAGCTTGTGGGTGGTGTTATGTGTTCTTCTGCTGCTTTGATTAAAGTACCGCTTAAATACATATGTATTGACACTTGTTATGTTTGTTGGGCTCTTCTTTTTCTGCCAAATAACAGAAAAATGAGAAAATGCTGAGGCCCTTGCCCTCCAGATGCACAAAACCTAGTAGGGGAAGTAATAGTAGTATTCATTAAAAATATTGATCAAAACAAGACAGAACATTCAGAGAATGTCAAGGAAAAGATAGAATGTCTTTTTACTCATCCATACCATTTCATCCCATCCCATCATATCAACAAATTAACTAGATGGCAGTCTCAAAGGTAAGCCTTTAATGGCATAGCAGATTTTTTAAAGGCAAAGAGGAACAAGACAAAGCACAAGGAACAGAGTAAGAAAGTGGACTGGGAAAAAGGTCACAGGGAGAGATACTGTGGGCAGAGACACATTTCCTAATTGATAATCTTGCTTGGAGGAAAAGTCAGATGTGGGAATTGAAATGCTTATCCCTGAAGTCTAAGAAAGCCCAAAAATTGCAAAACATCAGAAATGGCATTAAACAGGTTCTCTGGAAGCCTGGATTTTGATCTCATTTCTCACTAAATCTGACTTTTTACCTCTTCAACTCATTATCACTAAAATTATGGCCTGGACTGGATTATTCCTAGAGTCAATTCCAGCTCTCACATTTAAGCATTGGAACAACAGTTTATCCAGGGTGTGTGGGATCTTCCAGTATTTACCAGGTAGTCACAGAATTCCCCTGGGCACCAGGCAATATTCTATTCACTCTATGTGGATATTTTAAAAATAGATATGTCAAATTTCAAAATTCAGATAGTCAATATTTGAAGCATTATGTGCAATCAAAAGGAATAAGAGAATAAATTATTTTTGTGCATTTAAGGCCAAAGCATCATGATCCATTCCATTTGACTCAGGAGAAAAACTCCCTCACTGACACTCACTACCTGTAAATGTACAGAAAGCAAGAAAGACATATTCCATAGCTCTCCCAGAGCTCCACCATGGGGAAAAGGATTAACTATTCCCTTTATAAGAAATGTAAACATACCTTATCTTTAAATACAGCCATCTAAATTCAGAGACATTTTCTCATGAATATTTAATTAATCAGTAATAGTGGTAATCATTCTCATTTTATAATTAAAGTAAATGAGTCTTATTTTTAATTTAGGTTAGTGTTTTTTCCCTCACTGTTAGGCAATCACAGTAATTCTTGATGAACGTGTGCTTTATCTGGTAAGAAATGTCTACCAAAATAAAAAGTCACTCTGCTTTGGGAAAAAAAAAAAATTAGTGGATTAAATCATGTGAAATCTTTTGGCTATAATTAAGATGATGTATAATTTTTAAAATTTCCTACTATGGATATACAATCCAAAATACGTAACATTAGTATACACACCTGCAAGAATTCAATTCAGTGCAAAATAGAACTGTGAAATTACCTTGCATTCATGAAGGAACCCCATTCCTTAATCTAAGTCCACTTTCACTTTAACTACATTTCCCACTCACTCCAAAGCCTATTCTTGGGCACTATTACTTCAAATTAAACATTTAAATGAAGATACACAGTTTTTATATGACTTCACCCTGACCTGCAAGAAGGAGAAAAGACTTACATTAATTTCTCTTTTCCTTTAAAAGTAGTTGGGTAAGTTCTCTTTTCCTTAAAAAGTAGTAGTAAAAGCATTAGCAATTATTTAATTTTTTTCTGTGCTTGGAACACTTTGTTCCCAACCAATTGTTCTAAAACAAGGCAATGGCCTCTAGGGTAGACTGTACTTTATACTTGGAAGCAGGTGATTGGTAGAGGTAATATCAGTCCTTCCTACTCCTTGATTCTGTGTCTGTTGACTTGGCATCAAGTGGATACTTCTTCCAGCATAATCCGAGTGTGAAGAGCATCCTTTAATATAAAGTCCCATCATAAAGTCTTCTACTCAGCACTTGTCACACTTTATTTTACCTGTTGAATACCTGGCACTTCCACAAGGTGTTACGCTCCTTGAGGATAGACACCATGCCTAACACATGTTCTTCTCCTAAGCACTTGTATAACTCTTTGCATATAGTAGTGTTCCAGAATGAATAACTCTTCATCAACATAAAGATTGCCTAAAACTTGGCTCAAAATAAACCTCCCCATCTGTCACTGCTTTTTCTCTGCTTCCCTGAATTTCTCAGACATTGAAGCATTTGTCAAGTTTTCTAGGCACATAACGTGAATTATTTTTGTTAACCATCTCCCTGTCATTCACAGCTATTGGATGGCATGGAATATTTATGTTGCAGGGATCAGGGAGACATATGTGAAAAGGCAAATTGGGGTTAATACAAGTTAAAAATAACAATAAAGCCAAATACCACTTTCTCTTTTTATAGTAGTTTCCTTGAAATATGTTGTGAGGTTTTTTGTTCAATTATTTTACCAGTTTATTTGGTATCATAAATATACTCTGAATGAGAAGTAAAGTGACATTATATAAAGGTCATGGATTTCAGAATCCAAAATGTCTTGGATCAACTCAAACTCAGCCTCTTTCATCCATCCACTAAATATACCTCCTCTGAGTATCTGCTCAGAGGTTGGCCCCGGGCTAATCATCAGGCACACATTGATCATTAGCACATGATTTCTGTTCTCAAAATGTTTGAAATACAGAGATAGTGAAAGAGGCATAAAAGTGTAAATGCAATACATTTGTGGAAACATAGAGGAAGTGAGCTTAAACATGTGGGGATCCAATGTTATCATATATGGAATATGCTTTGTAAACTAAAAGCCCTGTATAAAGATGAGTCATTTTATTTCTGTCCTTAGTTTAATGACATAGAACATGGTTGAAAGTAGGAGTGGCCAGAAGAATCAAGAGATAGTGCAAATATCTTCCTTTGAAGAAGAGATTAGTTGCATCCAAATAATTTTAAACAGTATTTGAAAAGCTCTTCCACTTCTTTGTATTGAAAATCTGCCAGTGCTTACTTACCAAGGAAATCTCCAACTACTTTATTGTAAAAACTGTAAGAGTACTAAAAAAGTTATAAATATTATATAAGTATAAATTATTGAATAACTGGTTTGACTTACCCATTTTAATGACCCAAATGAAACATTTTAAGGCAGTAATTGACACTAATGTCTTCATTCATTTTCTAACCATTAAATATCTTGTGGAAGGAAACAAATTATAAAACCCATATCAAATAAAATATTCTTCCTGAGAAAATGTGTGTAGAGCAATTAGGAGTCAGGTCAGAAAACCAGAAGCCAGTCTAAAGTAGTTCATGCAGAAATAAATTTAATAAAATGAGGTTTACAAAACAATTAGAGGGTTGGGGCAGTGCAGGTCAGGAAAAGCCTCTGCTGATTTTCAGGAGATGAGGAAGTGCAGACTTACCACCACCAGTGAGCTCAACTGCCCACAACCTCAAAGTGGGTGATTCACAGGAGGATGCTGGGAAGCGGCTGGCAGGGTTTCACATATGTCCCTCTGCTGAAGCCCATGAACTTGCCTGCAGGAGCATTAATGGCTTCTGCTGCTCTTCTACCTTCCAAATCTTGCACAAGATCCTCTCATCAGTGGAATCTAATCCAGAACCCTGTTGGCATAGATTTGGGAAAATGTTATTACCAAGAATTCAGGAGAAAGCGTAGGAGGGGAAGAATGGTGTTGAGTTTCCATCAGACCATCTGGCACACATTTCTTAAATGTCAACACTCTTGCTTATTAAGAATAATTTTCCCAAGTTCATATTTTTAGAAATTTATAAAACTAGCCTTTATCTTATTTCTCATTCTGTGCCACCCTAGGAAGCTTATCCACATGAGAGTTACTCCCTTCTTTTCTCTCATTCTGGACTTACTGGAAAAAAAAGAATAATCAAGTTAAAAATGAATATTCTTTCCTAATGAATGCACCAGAAAGGAAACAATATTTAACTTCTCTAACAACCTGACCTAGATGAATTAATAAATGCTCAGTAAATTTTCCCTCTCCCATAATTTAATCCATAAACTCCTAATAAAACTTTCAATAATATTAAAGTTCATTTAAGTAAACAATTTATTATCATGTTTAGAGTAGTAGTAAATTTTAAAAGTTAATAGCATACTATAGTGTATAGTAATTTTCAACATCCTTCAGTAAGCATAAAAAAATAAAAATACAATGTGAGCTTAAACGTGGGTGAGTGTCAGCTTCTGAAGCCACGTTATCTAGATTCAGACCAGTTCTGATGCTACTAGTTGTGTGAGTTTGTCAAGTTACCTGGCCTCTCCCTGCCTCAGTTTTCTCATCTGCAAATATAGAGAGGATGAAATGAGTTAAAATACTTAGAGTTTTTAGAATAATGTCCGGCTCATAGAAAGTATTTGATCAGTGTTTACTGTGTGACTCAGAAGAAAATTTGCCAAGTCTTTCCTAAGATCCTCTCATTTAACAAGTGTATATTGAGCATCTTTGATATGCCAGACACTTCTACACCTGGTGATAAATGGTATTGAAGTTAAAGACTCTGCCATTCTAGCAGAAAAAGTAGAAAACAAATGAACAATGATGTGATGTCAAGAGTGATAAGTACTAGGAGGAAAAAATAAAACAGTAAAGGGTAAGAAGGGGATAAAAAATGATGGAGGCTGATATTTCATCTAGGATCATCAGGAGGCCTGTTCAGAGAGGGTGACATTTGACCAGAGATTTAATGAAGTGAGGAATTAGGCCATTCCAATATCTAGATGAAGAATGTTCCAGAGCTATGAAACAATAGCAAGTACAAAGGCATTAAAGCAGGATTGTGCCTGGCATGCTCAAGAATCAACAGATTGGCCAGTGTGGCTGGAGTGGAGTGAGCACAAGGGAAAGACACAGAAGATGAGGCTGGAGACACAGTCTGGCAAGCCAGGTCTGGGATAAGGCTAGTGAGGTATCAGGTGCAGGAACCTAACACTGAGTGACTCCTTAAATTATACTCCCTTTGAAGTTCAAGTTCAAAGCCCTTACCAGACCTACAATTTACTGCTTGATCTGGATACTCCTCCAAATGTATCTCCTACCGCTCTCCTTCACTCACTCTATTCCAGTAACCCTGGCCTCCTTCGGCACCTTCAAACACACCAAGCACACTCCTACCCACACTTGCTATTCCTCCTTCTTGTCGAGAGCTGCAGACTTCACTCCGTCACTTCACTCAGGTATCAATTCAAATGTTACCTTCAGAGGAGTCTTCTGCTATGCCATCTAAACTAGCGGCCTCCTACTCTACCCTCATCCCCATCCTCTGATCTGCTCTATTTCTCTTCATGACAGTTACCACTATTGGATATTACATTGTATTTTTAATTTATTGCCTGACTTCCCCAACAATGCCCCACATAACTACTTAAATGTTGACACTTGGTCTGTTTTGTTCCCTGCAATATCCCCAGTGTCCAGTGACTCCCTGGCACTCAGCAAGTGCACAATATTTGTTCAATGAATGAATGTGAAAGAGATAAGTGACTATTTTGAAGCATAAAAAACTAACCAAACTGGCTAGAGTCACAAGAAGACATATTTGTTAGGATTAGAGACATAGCCATGATTTGTTGAGGTACCAAATCTATTCAATTGACAACAGATTATAGGTTTCAAGTAAGAATTAATCTCAGACTTTCAGGATAAGTATAGAAAATGTCACTCTACAAAGCTAAAGTCAATAATGAACAAATACTGGGCACATATCTACATACTAGACTATACATATACATATGTTAGACATATATAGAAGCAAGGCATGGCCCCACCTCACCCTTACCCACTCCCTAAAATGGCGTGTGCAGGCCTTGCTCTTTGTACTGGAAAACAAAAACATACTGGAGAGGCCAATCTTTGCAGTTGAAAGTTCTAGATTAGAACTTGCACTCTGCCATTTCCTACTTGTGTGGTCTGCTGGGAGAGCCTCCCTTCCTTCCTCCTTTCCTTTCTGTCCCTTCCCTTTCCTCATTTGACTGTATTTATGGAATGCTTTCTTTGAACCAGGAGTTTGCCTGGGAGCAGGAGGAGAGTGCACAGAGTGGGGAAGGGAAGGTCATGAAGCAGAGGGTTTGAAGAGAAAGGCAGTCCAGTCTGAGAGAGGATAAGCAATATCAGGAAGGCGAGAAAGAAGTATGAGAAGTATAACTACCAGTTATAACTGGTAGTTATAACTACCAGTGTGAGAAGTATAACTACCAGATCTCTATATCTATCCAGACAGCTAGTAGTTGAGGAGAATATGTTCAAATCCAAGAGGAAAGTATGAAAAGTGTGAAAAGAATGCAAACAGTTAAGGTGAAGGAATAGCAAGGGACACAAATAAGCAGCACTCAGAGAGCTCTGAGGACAAGTAGATCCTGGCCTAAAGAAGTAAGCAATTAGAGGGAAAAAACATAAAGAATGCAAATATACCCAGTAACGATTAGGCTGAAAAATACACACCAGACAAGGCAACTAAGAACTGCAGGAGAATAAAGGAAGCAGAAATCAGATTGCACTAGGTGAGGAGGGAGAAAGACACAAGATTTCCCTGAGCAACAGTTAGTCATCTATTAAATGCTGGAAAAGAATACTTACCAAATAGGGACACTGTGCCACCTAAAGTTGAAATAAAGATGATAGATGATAGAGAGAGAGATGATAGATTAATAGATAGATAGATGATAGATAGATAGGTAGATAGATAGATAGATGATAGATAGATAGATATGATGGAAGGGAGGGAAGAAGGAAGGAAGGAAGGGAGGGAGGAAGAAACTTTGCAGAGATGTACAGGCTTGGCACAGATACCTAATACATGGAAATGATGACAAAAGTATTATCCCTTCTATAGAGAGTGAAATTCCCTTAAATATGCCATTGTTCTGACTCTATGCCCTCAAAGTAATTTATTTTAAGCCTTAGTTTATTTACACATCTGTCTGAACAATGTCCCTTTTCATTCATTTGTGTATTTATTGCCTTTCTCAATCCTATTTCCCTAACTTCGCGTAAGTATCCAATCTAATATGCTTAATTAATGCATACATTTTTATTTGTATGTGTAAAATATAAAATGTCCCTTCTTTTTTCTCTGACAATTAGTTTTCCTATTCCTAGATCTCTATTCTTCCACATAAATTTTAGAATTAGTTTATCATGTTCCTCAAAAAAAACTAGATGAATTTTTATTATGATTGTATTGAATTTATACTTTAATGAGAAAATACATGCCTTTTTAATGTTAAGCCACCCTATTAAGGATACGGAAATCTTTCTTTTTATTCTGATCTTTTTCACATACTTTTAAAGAACATTTAAGTTTCCTTCTTAGATGTCTTGTGTATTCTTTGATATATTTATTTCAATAAGCTTCATGAATTTTGTTGCTATTGTGAATATTTTATCTCTGATTGTATTTTCTAGATACAGTGTAGAGGAATGTCATTGATTGTTAAATATTGATTTTGTGTCTGACAATGTTGCTGAAATTTTATATTCATTCTAAATTCATGTTTTGATTCTGTTGGATTTTTTATTCTATTCAGATGTACTGAATTAGTGTTCTCAAAAAATTCATATTCACTTAGAACATCAGAATGTGACCTCATTTAGAAATAATGTCAGTGCATATGTAATTAGTTGAGATGAGGTCATACTGAATTAAAGTGTGCCCAAAATCCAATGATTCTTGTCCTTCTATAAAAGCCATGTGAAGACACACAGATGAAGAAAAGGTCATGTGATGATGGAGGCAGATTTTGGAGCAATGCAGCTATAAGCCGAGGGATGTCAAGGCAACCAACAGAAGCTTGGAGAGGGGCATGGAACAGATTCACCATTAAAATGTCCAGAGAGAATCAACCCTGCTGATTCTGGACCTTGATTTTGGACTTCTGGCCTGCTGAACTGTGAAAGAATAAGTTTTTGTTGCTTTAAGCCAACCAGCTTGTGTTGATTTGTAATGCCAGCTCCAGGAAAATAATATAATAGATAATCATATATCTGTAATATATAATATATATGACATGAATTTCTCTCCTACCAATGCTTACAACTCATTCCTTTTTTTTTTCTTTATTTATGGTATTGGTCAGAACATCAAATATTGTGTAAAACAGTGACAGTGAGAGGAGAAATTCTCATCTTATTCCTGATCTTCAAAAGAATATGTTTATTTTTTCCATCAGGTGTGCTTGCAATAAGAATTTATATATAACCTCTCCAAATTAAGGACTTTCTCTTCTATTCCTTGTTTCCTAAGGGTATTATAATATATAGAATTTATCAAATGTATCTTTCTGCAATTTTAAGATAACTATGATTTTTTACCTTTGGTCAATTAATGGATAAATTAAATTCTTAGATGTTTTAATATATTCAGACATCCATGCATTTCTAGATAAAATCTGTTTCATAATGTATTATTTTTATACACTTTTGAGTTGAGTTGGCTAATGCTTTTTTATTAAGGAATTTCACATCTGTGTTAGTAAGTAAAGTGGGCATCTTTTCTTGTGCTATCATTCCCAGTTTTAGAATCAAGCTTAAGCTAACTATATAAAATAGGCTTGGCATCTTTTTCTACTTTTTATGTTTTGGAAAACTTTTATAAGTTTGGAATTAACAGCTTCTTGAAAGTTTGGTAGAATTTTGGCCCAGATTTCAGAAAGAGGAGTCTTTGATTACCATTTCAATTTATTTACATGTTTATTAGTCTATTCGATTTTCCATTTCTTCCAATTTTGTGCCCTTTTATATTTTTTCGAGTATGTATATATTTCACATTGAATTTTAAAGTAGCTAGAGTATAGTTGTTTTAATTTTCTTTTAGTTTCAATCTCTGTGTGATTATAAATTTTCCCTTTTTCATTCTGTATTTTGTCTATTTGCATGTCATTTTCTTTTTTCTTTTTTTCTTTATCAATCTTGCCAGAGATCTCCATATCTTATTAATCATTTCAAAGATCCATTTTGAAAGCTTCTTTATTGTTTTTTCTGGTGTTATTTTTGTACTGTACTTCACGGATGTCTGCCCCTTATTACTTCTTTCCTTCTTGCTTATTTGGGTTTGCTCTATTGCTCTATTTCTAACTTCATGAGCTGAATGCTTAGCTGGTTTGTTTTCAAGCTTTCTCATTTTCTGATAAAATTTTTAAAGTTATAAATCACCCACTCCCTAGAGCTGCTTTAACTATTTAACATAGGGGGAAGAATGGTATAATGTGACTCCATGTGGAGCTTGCCTCTGGTTAGAGAATGTGCCAGTCAGGGGCTGAAATTGCAGGATACCCAGACAGCTCATCATTAACAGTCAAATATCATTAATGTAAGGTATGGAAAAACATGAAGTAGAGAATGGAAAAGCATGAACTGCTTAGGTTAACCCATCCATGTTGGTGGCTAAGTGGGGAGAGAAGCAAGCTGGAGGCAAGATAGATTCTGACTTTGAGATATTATTAGAATTTTGGTGAGTAGGGCCACTAGCTTTCATAGGATAGTTCTTCTTACAATAAGCTCAATAAAATATTTCACTGGTCTATCTACTTTCTTTTCCTTCCATTCTTACCAAGTGTCTTCTGATCCCCAATGAGATTCAATGAGCCCTTACTGTATGCCAGGCACCATGCTAAGAACTGGGGAAATAATAGTGTAAAGGATCAGCAGAGTCCTTGCTCTCTAAGTGTTAAATCCATAACATCTTAGCAAAAGCACCAGCTATCTTTTCTTAAATATCTTATTTCTAAGAAAACTTTTGAATTCTTGTTAATTTTCCTGTATTCACCAAATATGCTCTTAGTTCATATAAATATCCCCATAATGTTTTGAAGCTACATTGATTCTGTCTCTCATAACCACAGTGAATAGACAGATGTTTTTCTGGGGTGAGAAATGGTAATCTTCTGACTTGGGCAGTAGGTAGAGGAGGGTTCCAGGCCCTCCAATAGAAAATATATAGAAGGAGTAATTTGGGGAAAGAAAACTAGTTCAAGTTTTTATGATTGAGTTTGTGTTTTCTTTATGAAATCCAAATAGAGATATGTAAGAGTAGATAAGTAGATATATAGGTCTAGACCTCAAGAAAATGACTTAAACTGGGGGAAAAGGTTTAAGTCTGGAAGTTAAGTGTGGAAGTTCAGAAAGAAAGAGAGGTCAACTATATTTCAATTAAAAAAAAGAAAATGAAAAAAAGCATTTCACCATCTACTTATGGTATATCGTTTGCCTAAACTAGTTCTAGTTCACGAACTAGTTCTAGTTCATGAATGGTATGAACTACTTACTTGTCAACAACTCCATATGATTATATAGACTCAAGATTAAACAACTTTCAAAATCTGATCTTTATTCTTTTGTCCTTACACAATCTTTTTGAGTCTAAATTTCTCTAGAATTATTAATATCTCCAGATTCCCAAAAGGCAGAAAGATACACAGTGGGTATGTTTCAGAGTCTTGCCTAAGAACAAGTCGGTGACAAGGGTCCTTGGGGTTCTTTTCCTTAAATCTGTATGAGTGGTGAAGAAAACTGTATTCCATTATATATTATTACCATCTTCATTCTTTAACCTGAAAGTTGAGCACACTTTATTTTCTAGTATATCTTGCATATAAGCAACATATAATTAACCCCTGAAACTTTTCTTTCTCCACACATTTTAATTCTCTGTTTGTGTAAACAAAGTCTAATAATCAAAGTTCAAGGTAACTAGGACCTGTTTTAGTAAGTTTTCATTTCATTGTAAATTGTTCAACATTAAGGAATTTAATTAATTTGTTAAATTCATACAATTATTACAACATTGGAAATAAGGTTGTAGTGTAATATTTACTGACACAATGATGTTCATGATATATTATTACTAAATAAAAAAGTATAAAGTATGTACTATACAATCCCAAATATTACATCTATTTATCAATTGATATGTTTATTCATATCTACCCATATGAAGAGAGATCGATAACTAAGATTTTTATAGGAATTAGCTCTGATGAGTAGAAGCCTGAGTTAGTTATAGCCCTTTCTACTTGCTTGTGTTTCTAATATTCACATGTATTTAAGCACTAAACATGCTTTCGAATTCACTTTAAATGCTATTTATTTAAGAAGACATATTGCAAAGCTGCCTGCTTTATACATTGTAAAAAACTCTCAAATTTTTGTGTTAATTTAGTTCCAAAATACAGCAATGAAATGGAATTAAAAGTATATTATTGGCCTTTTGCTAAAATCTCAAAAAGACCTGCTTTCCTGTAACCTTGTAATTATACAACAGACAAGCTTCACAGACAACTTTCAAGAGAACCAGTTGAATGCACTAGTGTAACATTACACATTAAGGTAAGCAAATAATATCCAAGTAGGGTCCCAGTTGATGCACAGATAAGTTTCCATCCAAATGTTTCAAAAAGATAATGATTTGGGCTAAAATAAAGCTGCCTAACTCTTTAATAATGTAATTACAATAAATCCACATTGTTTTCAATTTTTGAATTTCATATGTAAACGATCACCTGATTGTTTTGTTTTGTTTTGTTTTGTTTTGCCTCTCTCTCGCTTTGTCACAGCTTACCCTTCCCCCTCCCCATATCCTCAAGTCCATTCTCTAGTAGTAGAGAATGGACTACTTTAATTTTTTTTAATTTTACCTATTCCCAGTTCCACCCTTTGACAACCAAGTACCACCTATAACTAGCTAATGTGATTTTTATAGTGACAAGCTTTAAATATTCACGATGAAAGAACTGGAGTCAGTGTCAATGCAGAATAAAAAAGTATTGGTGAAGTGCAGACAACGAGAGAGCATTAAGGAATACATCTCTTTGATAATGTGGCACATTTTAGCTACCCAGGGAGCTACAGGTTACTAAAGGTCGATGCAAACAACGGGTCTCCTATTTTCATTCTCTACAGAAAGAAAAATACATCATTTTTCTTTCTTTGATGTGTAAGAGCCCTGAGGCTTACAGGACCCTGTCCACAAAATGGATATGTATTTTTCCCCCAGTAACAGCTGACTCTAAATATAAAAATATCTGAAGAGAAAAGTAAATTAACAAGGATTTTCCAGTCAATTTGAGAAAATTAAATCTAGTAAATATTATATGGGTTACCTTTCAGCACAAATATTATCCTAAAGATGTTGAAAGACATAGTAAAGTTCAGAAGGATACATTTTTCATCAATGCATGACGTACAGGTCAAATTTGCCCAGAAATGTTACAGAATTTCAATGAGCAAGGCATTTGGTAACACAAAAGGGGAAAAATGACTGCATGAAAATTAAAGAGGTATTTAAGATCTAGAAGCTTTCATGTGGATGAACTTAAATTTTCCTATGCTCAATATTCCAACTTTTTAGTGCTTTGACTTTACTGTAGCCACAGACCACTTGAGAATCTGCCCAGAAAAAAATATGAGGTAAGCAATCCAACAGCTCTACACTAAGCTGAATCCACATCCCTGTTTTACTTCAGCCAAATTAATTTGATGAGGTTTTTATCTCTGGCCTTAGACCCTGAACCACTCTGTGGGACTAGTAACTGACTCTACCTGATGGCATTGATGGCAGTGCAAATATTAAATGTAAGAAGCCCATCCAAAAAGCCATGGAGATTCTGGAAATGTGAGACCTATGACTCCAAGAGAGTAGGGGAAATTGTTATTGCTGTGTTGAGAATGAATTTTGAAAGAAAATTATTTTCACAAACTGGCTCTGAACACATAGGCTTGATCTGCCATCCTGAAGTCTTCTCCAGTGTTCCCTATTCCTATCTCTGCAGAGTGCAAGAACTCTCATCTTCTAAACATAACACTAAACTTATAATCTCAACTCCACTGTCATCTCCTTTCTTTCAGGATAGAAGAGTGAAAAAGCAAAGGGTAGGAAAAACCTAGAATTTAATGAAATAATTACCATATTTCATTAACCTTAATGCACACACATTTTGTTCATATTTTAACATTCTGAAAGTGAGTTACATCATTTTTAAATCACTCTAGGCCAGAGATCATAAACATAATTGTGCATATTGTTATTGTTTCAACTGAATTATGTGCACTATTAGTACTACGAGTGAAATTTAAAACGTCTTAGACTGGGGCTCATGGAAGACTCCCAGAAGGCTCACACCAAGAAGTACTTCCCAGAACTTCTGCTGTCAGTGTCCCTGTACCCACAGTGAGCCACAGCCACCTCCCACCTCTGCAGGAGATCCTCCAGCACTAGCAGCTGTATGGCTCACGGGGTCTTGCTGCTCTGGCTGGCTGTCAAGCCTGAGCCTCGCAGGTGGGAGAGCCGAGTTCAGGACATTGGGCCACCAGAGACCTCCCAGAACCACATAATACCAATCAGCAAGAGCTGTTCCAGAGATCTCCGTCTCACTCAGATGCAGCTCCATGCAATGACCATCAAGCTCCAGTACTGGACACCCTATGCCAAACAACTAACAAGACAGGAACACAACCCAAAGCATTAGCAGAGAGGCTGCATAAAATAATGCTAAGTTCAAAGACACCCCAAAACACATCACTGGACACAATCCTGCCCACCAGAAAGACAACATTCAGCCTCATCCACAAGAACAGAGGCACCAGTACCATCCAACAGGAAACCTACACAGCCCATTGAACCAACCTTACCCACTGGGGGCAGACACCAAAAACAATGGGAAGTACAAACTTGCCACCTGCAAAAAGGAGACCCCAAACACAGTAAGTTAAGCAAAATGAGAAGACAGAGAAATATGCAGTGGATGAAGGAGCAAGGTAAAAACCCACCAGACCAAACAAATAAAAATGAAATAGGCAGTCTACCTGAAAAAGAATTCAGAGTAATGATAGTAAACATGATAAAAAATCTTGGAAATAGAATGGAGAAAATAGAAGAAACATTTAAAAAGAACCTAGAAGAACTAAAGACTAAACAAACAATCATGAACAACACAATAAATGAAATTAAAAATTCTGTAGAAGGAATCAATAGCAGAATAATTGATGCAGAAGAACAGAGAAGTAACCTGGAAGATAAAGTACTACAAATAACTACCACAGAGCAGAATAAAGAAAAAAGAATGAAAAGAATTGAGGACAGTCTAAGAGACATCTGGGACAATATTAAATGCAACAACACTCAAATTATAGGGTCCCAGAAGAAGAAGAGAAAAGGAAAGGGACTGAGAATATATTTGAAGAGATTATAGTTGAAAACTTCCCTAATATGGGAAAAGAAATAGTCAATCAAGTCCAGGAAGCACAGAGAGTCCCATACAGGATAAATCCAAGGAGAAACACAGCAAGACACATACTAATCAAACTGTCAAAAATTACATACAAAGAAAAAATATTAAAAGTGCAAGGGAAAAGCAACAAATAACAAAAAAGGGAATCCCCATAAGGGTAACAGTGGATCTTTTAGAAGAAACTCTGCAAGCCAGAAATGAGTGGCAGGATATATTTAAAGTGATAAAAGTGAAAAAGCTGCAACCAAGATGACTACACAGCAAGGACCTCATTCAGATTTGACAGAGAAATTAAAACCTTTACACACAAGCAAAAGCTAAGAGAATTCAGAACCACAAAAGCAGCTTTACAACAAATGGGAAAGGAACTTCTCTAAGCAGGAAACATAAGAGAAGGAAAAGACCTACAATAACAAACCCAAGATAATTAAGAAAATGGTAATAGGAACATACATATTGATAATTACCTTAAATGTAAATGGATTAAATGCTTCAACGAAGAGACATAGACTGGCTTAATGGATACAGAAACAAGTCCTGTATATACACTGTCCACAAGAGACCCATTTCAACCTAGGGACACATGCAGACTGAAAGTGAGGGGATGGAAAAAGATATTCCATGCAAATGGAAATCAAAAGAAAGCTGGAGTAGCAATACTTATATCAGACAAAATAGACTTTAAAATAAAGACTATTACAAGAGACAAAGAATGACACTCCATAATGATCAAGGAATCAATCCAAGAAGAAGATATAACAATTGTAAATATTTATGCAATCAATATAGGAGCACCTCAATACATAAGGCAAATGCTAATAGCCATAAAAGGAGATATCGACAGTAACACAATCATAGTAGGGGACTTTAACACCCCACTTTCACCAATGGACAGATCATCCAAGATGAAAATAAGGAAACACAAGCTTTAAATGATACATTAAACAAGATGGACTTAATTGATATTTATAGGACATTCCATCCAGAAACAACAGAATACACTTTCTTCTCAAGTGCTCATGCAACATTCTCCAGGATAGATCATATTTTCAATCACAAATCAAGCCTTGGTAAATTGAAGAAAATTGAAGTCTTATCAAGTATCTTTTCAGACCACAACACTATGAGAATAGATATCAATTACAGGAAAAAATCTGTAAAAAATACAAACACATGGAGGCTAAACAATACACTACTTAATAACCAAGAGATCACTGAGAAAATCAAAGAGGAAATCAAAAAATACATAGAAACAAATGACAATGAAAGCACAATGACCTAAAGCCTGTGGGATGCAGCAAAAGCAGTTCTAAGAGGGAAGTTTATAGCAAAACAATCCTACCACAAGAAACAAGAAACATCTCAAATTAACAACCTAACCTTACACGTAAACCAATTAGAGAAAGAAGAGCCAAAAAAGTCCAAAGTTAGCAGAAGGAGACAAATCATAAAGATCAGATCAGAAATAAATGAAAAAGAAATGAAGGAAACAATAGCAAAGATCAATAAAACCAAAAGCTGATTCTTTGAGAAGATAAACAAAATTGATAAAATATTATCTAGACTCATCAAGAAAAAAACAGAGAAGACTCAGGTCAGTAGAATTATAAATGAAAAAGGAGAAGTAACAACTGACACTGCAGAAACACAAAGGTTCATGAGAGATTACTACAAGCAAATATATGCCGATAAAATGGAAAACCTGGAAGGAATTCTTAGAAAGGCACATTCTTAGAAAGGCATAACCTTCCAAGACTGAACCAGGAAGAAATAAAAAATATGAACAGACCAATCATGAGCACTGAAATTGAGACTGGGATTAAAAATCTTCCAACAAACAAAAGCCCAGGACCAGATGGCTTCAGAGGCAAATTCTATCAAACATTTAGAGAAGAGCTAACACCTATCCTTCTCACACTCTTTCAAAATATAGCAGAGAGAGGAACACTTCCAAACTCATTTTACGAGGTCACTATCACCCTGATATCAAAACCAGACAAAGATGTCACAAAGAAAGAAAACTACAGGCCAATATCACTGATGAACATAGATGCCAAAATCCTAAACAAAATACTAGCAAACAGAATCCAACAGCACATTAAAATGATCATACACCATGATTAAGTGAAGTTTATCCCAGGAATGCAAGGATTCTTCAATATATGCAAATCAATCAATGTAATACACCATATTAACAAATTGAAGAAGAAAAACCATATGATCATCTCAATAGACGCAGAGAAAATTTTTGACAAAATTCAATACCCATTTATGATTGAAACCCTCCAGAAAGTAGGCATACAGGCAACTTTCCTCAACATAATAGAGGCCATATATGGCAAACCCACAGCCAACATTGTCCTCAATGGTGAAAAACTGAAACCATTTCCACTAAGATCAGGAACAAACCAAGGTTGCCAACTCTCACCACTATTATTCAACATAGTTTTTGAAGTTTTACCCACAGCAATCAGAGAAGAAAAAGAAATAAAAGGAATCCAAATGAGGAAAGAAGAATAAAGCTGTCACTGTTTGCCGATGACATGATAGTATACATAGAGAATCCAAAGATGCTACCAGAAAACAACTAGAGCTCAATGAATTTAGTAAAGTAGAAGGTTCCAAAATTAAGGCTGAAATCCCTTGCATTCCTATACACTAATGATGAAAAATCTAAATGTGAAATTAAGAAACCACTCCCATTTACCATTGCAACAAAAAGAATAAAATATCTAGGAATAGGGCTTCCCTGGTGGCACAGTGGTTGAGAGTCTGCCTGCCAGTGCAGGGGACACGGACTCGTACCCCGGTCTGGGAAGATCCCACATGCCATGGAGCAGCTGGGCCCGTGAGTCATGGCTGCTGAGCCTGCGCGTCCAGAGCCTGTGGTCTGCAACGGGAGAGGCCACAACAGTGAGAGGCCCGAGTACTGCAAAAAACAAACAAAACAAACAAACAAAAAAATATATCTAGGAATAAACCTAATTAAGGCGAAAAAAGACTGGTATGCAGAAAATTATAAGACACTGATAAAAGAAATTAAATATGATACAAATAGATGGAGAGATATACCATGTTTTTGGATTGGAAGAATCAACATTGTGAAATGACTATACTACCCAAAGCAATCTACAGATTCATTGCAATCCCTATCAAAATACCACTGGCAATTTTCACAGAACTAGAACAAAATATTTCACAATTTGCATGGAAACATAAAAACCCTGAATACCCAAAACAATCTTGAGAAAGAAAAACAGAGCTGGAGGAATCAGGCTTCCTGACTTCAGACTATATTGCAAAGCTACAGTAATCAGGACCATATAGTACTGGCACAAAAACAGAAAAATAGATCAATGGAACAGGATAGAAAACCCAGAGATAAACCCATGCACATATGGTCACCTTATCTTTGATAAAGGAGGCAAGATTTTGCAATGGAGAAAAGACAGCCTCTTCAATAAGTGGTGCTAGGAAAACTGGACAGCTACATATAAAGGAATGAAATTAGAACACTTCATAATACCATACACAAAAATAAACTCAAAATGGATTAAAGACCTAAATGTAAGGCCAGAAACTATAAAAATCTTAGAGGAAAACATAGGCAGAACACTCTATGACATAAATCACAGCAAGATCCTTTTTGACCCACTTCCTAGGGAAATCGGAATAAAAACAAAAATAAACAAGTGGGACCTAATGAAACATAAAAGCAAAGGAAAGCAAAGCAAAGGAAATCATAAACAAGACAAAAACGCAACCCTCAGAATGGGATAAAATTTTTGCAAATGAGGCAACTGACAAAGGAGTAATCTCCAAAATTTACAAGCAGCCCATGCATCTCAATATCAAAAAATCAAACAAACCAATCCAAAAATGGGCACAAGACCTAAATAGACATTTCTCCAAAGAAGATATACATATTGCCACAAACTCATGAACGAATGTTCAACATCATTAATCTCTACAGAAATGCAAATCAAAACTACAATGAGATATCATCTCACACCAGTCAGAATGGCCATCATCAAAAAATCTACAAGCAATAAATGCTCTAGAGGGTGTAGAGAAAAGGGAACCCTCTTGCACTGTTGGTGGGAATATAAATTGAAATAGCCACTATGGAGAACAGTATGCAGATTCCTTAAAAAACTAAAAATAGAATTACCATGCAACACAGCATTCGTGCTACTGGACAATACCCTGAGAAAAACATTATTCAAAAAGAGTCATGCACCAAAATGTTCACTGCAGCTCTATTTACAATAGCCAGGACATGGAAGCAACCCAAGTGTCCATCAACAGATGAATGGATAAAGAAGATGTGGCACATATATACAATGGAATATTACTCAGCCATAAAAAGTAATGAAATTGAGTTATTTGTAATGAGGTGGATAGACCTAGAGTCTGTCATACAGAGTGAAGTAAGTCAGAAAGAGAGAAACAAATACTGTATGCTAAAACATATATATGGAATCTGGAAAAAAAAAAAAAAAGGTCATGAGGAACCTAGGGGCAAGATGGGAATAAAGACCCCAACCTACTAGAGAATGGACTTGAGGATACGGGGAGGGGAAAGAGTGAGCTAGGACAAAGTGAGAGAGTGGCATGAACATATATACGTTACCAAACATAAAATAGATAGCTAGTGGGAAGCAGCCAAATAGCACAGGGAGATCAGCTCTGTGCTTTGTGACCACCTAGAGGGGTGGGATAGTGAGGGAGGGAGATGCAAGAGGAAAGCAATATGGGGGCATAAGTATATGTATAATTGATTCACTTTGTTATAAATCAGAAACTAACACAGCATTGTAAAGCAATTATACTCCAATAAAGATGTTTACAAACAATAAAATAAAATAAAACAAACAACAAGGTCCTACTCTATAGCACAGGGAACTATATTCAATATCCTGTAAATAATTATAATGGAAAAACATATTAAAATTATATACATGTGTATAAAAAAACACAAAGAACACTCTCTAACACCATACACAAAAATAAACTCAAAATGGATTAAGGACTTAAATGTAAGGCAGACACTATCAAACTCTTAGTGGAAAATATAGGCAGAACACTCTATGACATAAATTACAGCAAGATCCTTTTTGACCTACCTCCTAGAGAAATGGAAATAAAAACAAGAATAAATAAATGGGACCTAGTGAAACTTAAAAGCCTTTGCACAGCAAAGGAAACCATAAATGAGATGAAAAGACAACCCTCAGAATGGTATAAAATTTTTGCAAAAAAAGCAACTGACAAAGGATTAATATCCAAAATTTACAAGCAGCTCATGCAGCTCAATATAAAAAAATGAACAACCCATTCCAAAAATGGACAGAAGACCTAAATAGACGTTTCTCCAAGGCAGATATACAGATTGCCAACAAACACATGAAAGGATGCTCAACATCACTAATCATTAGAGAAATACAGGTCAAAACTACAATGAGGTATCACAAAAGACCCCAAATAGCCAAAGCAATCTTGAGAAAGAAAACTGGAGCTGGAGGAATCAGGCTCCCAGACTTCAGACTATACTACAAAGCTACAGTTATCTATACAGTATGGTACTGGCACAAAAACAGAAATATAGATCAATGGAACAGGATAGAAAGCCCAGAGATAAACCCGTGCACACTGGTCAGAATGGCCATCAGCCAAAAATCTACAAACAATAAATGTTGCAGAGGATGTGGAGAAAAGGGAGCCCTCTTGCACTGTTTGTAGGAATGAAAATTGATAGAACCACGATGGAAAACAGTATGGAGTTTTCTCAAAAAAATACAAATAGAACTACCATATGACCCAGCAATCCCACTACTGGGCATATACCCTGAGAAAACTATAATTCAAAAAAAGTCATGTACCACAATGTATATTGCAGCACTATTTACAATAGCCAACACATGGAAGCCACCTAATTGTCCACTGACAGTTGAATGGATAAAGAAGATGTGGCACATATATACAATGAAATATTACTCAGCCATAAAAAGAAACGAAATTGAGTTATTTGTAGTGAGGTGGATGGATCTAGAGACTATCATAAAGAGTGAAGTAAGTCAGAAAGAGAAAAACAAATACGGTAAGCTAACACTTATATACGGAATCTAAAAAAAAAAAATGGTTCTGAAAAACCTAGGGGCAGCACATGATTAAAGACACAAACCTTGAAAATGGACTTGAGCACATGGGCAGGGGGAAGGGTAAGCTGGGACGAAGTGAGAGAGAGTAGCATGGACATATATGCACTACCAAATGTAAAATAGAAATCTAGTGGGAAGCAGCCGCATAGCACAGGGAGATGAGCTCCATGCTTTGTGACCACCTAGAGGGGTGGGATGTCGGGGGCCGTGGGGGAGACACAAGAGGTTGGGGATACTGTGGTATATGTATATGTATAGCTGATTCACTTTGTTATACAGCAGAAACTAATACAACAATGTAAAGTGATTATACTCCAATAAAGATGTTAAAAAATAAATTAAATTAACTGTCTTAAAAAGAATAGACTATGATTTATCACTAAAACTAACTTATTACGTGTGTGAAAGACATAGAAATAGAGGAGTGGGTGAAATGATTAAGTAAATAATAATCATTGTTGGAGGGATTACTGCAAATCCATATTTTCTTGCAAAGGAGCAATCAAGAACATTACAGAAATTAAGAAAAGAAGAGTCCCACAAATGGATAAAGTTGTAATGCATTGCAATGCATGGCTAACTTGAAGCATCTAGGGATCTTGTTAAACATGGAGGTTCTGATTCAGTGAGTCTGGGTGGGGCCAGAGATCCTACATTGCTAATGAGCTCACAGGTGACGCTAATGTTGAAAAGTCCTATATTCCCTCTCTCCATACCATGCAGTGCAACTGAAGGTGGGGTAAATCGCCAGTTCCCTCCAAGTAAACGGAAAAAATTCAAAGCAATGAAAGAAAGGTGGTGTGATCAATTTATATGTTGTATAAGACTATCATTAGTCAAAAACTTCCTGCTGAGACAAAGACAAATACTGTATGATTTCAACTATATGTGGAATCAAAAAACAAAACAAATGAACAAACATAATAAAACAGAGTTATAGATACAAAGAACAAACAGATTCTTCCCAGTGGGAAGGGGTTGGGGGAAGGAAAGAAATAGGTGAGAAAGATTAAGAGGTATAAACTTCCAGTTGCAAAATAAATGTCATGGGCATAAAATGTACAGTGTGTAGTATAGTTATTAACTATGTAACATCTTTGTATGGTGACATATGGTAACTAGACTTATCATGGGGATCACTTTGAAATGTATAGAAATATCAAATCACTATGTTGTTTAACAGGAACTAACATAGTGTTGTAGTTAATTATACTTCAAAAACAAATAAACAAACATAGCAAAAGAGATCAGATTTGTCCTACCAGAGGTGGGGGCTAAAGGGAGGGAGAATTAGATGAAGGCAGTGAAAAGGTACCAATTTCCAGTTATAAGACAAATAAGTGCTAGGAATGTAATGTACAACATAATAAATATAATCAATACTGCTGTACATTGTATATGAAAGTTATTAAGAGAGTAAATCTTGAGTTCTCATCACAAGGAAAGTTTTGTTTCTATTTCTTTAATTTTTTATCCATACGAGATGATGCATGTAAACGTACTATAGTAATTTCATGATGTATGTAAGTCAAATCATTTTGCTATACACCTTAAACTTATACAGTGCTACATGTCAATTATATGTTAATAAAACTGGAAGAAAAACAAAACTTCCTGCTGTCTTTGACGATAAGCCCTTACCTTCCAGCTACTTGTGATTCAGTGGAGGAAAAAAAGTATAATTATGAGTAGTCAGATAGAAAAAGACCAGCATCAAAACTTATAAAATGAACAACAGAGTCCTACTGTATATCACAGGGAATTATATTCAATATCCCATAATAAACCATAATTAAACAGAATATGAAAAAATATGTATAACTGAATCACTTTCTTGTACAGCAGAAACTAATGAAACATTGCAAATCAATTAGACTTCAACAAAATAAATTTTTTAAAAAAACATAAACTGACTACCAATGGAGCACCTTTTAAATAAACACTGCATTATCAATGTTTTTGATGGCACTGAAGAGGATATTGTATTGAAAACACACCTGTCAATGGCTCTAAGTTGAAAAATGATTCAGAAGAATAGGATTCTATTATTGAGCTCATTTTAAAATATTTTAATCAATTTATGTTTTATATTATTTCAAGTACAGAAAGGAGTTATATATGATATTTTTCAATTATGTTTAAATGAATATAAAAGTGCTCTTTCTATAAATATAAAATAAAGGGTCTAAGTGCTAAAGCATTGTGTCATGACTGGCAGAGTTTTTTTCCTTAGTACTACAGTACATTTTTTCTCGATAACAGTGTCCTAAATTTGATAAAGTACAGCATAATGACAGTCAAATATCTTATTCACCTCCATTTCCACAAGCAAGCGTGCACACACACATGCACATTCAAAGTATACTTTGAACATAAAATGAAAGTATAGAAAATCAACATGAAATAAATTAGAATAGTTTTCTGTAAAAATCATCATCATCATCATCCACCCTAAAAAACAGCCTATAAACTGGTGACTGGGGAGTTAGATAAATTTCAGATTGTATTCATTGAGATTAGTATATAGCCTCAGCAGACAAGGACTATTAGAACATATAATAAAACAAATTTCATTGTCTCCATTAAGAAGAGAAAATATATTAATAAAAAGTGAATGATCAAAAGGCAGAATAGGATGGGGACTCTAAAGAGAAAGCAACCAGGATGATCCAGAGAAGGGCATATCCTGATTTTAGAAATAAGTACCAGTTCCCCTCATAAACATACCCCAAGTGAAAGAAAGATATAATAGACATTTATCATTCAATTCTTTCCCTCTGGACTGGCTCCTTGCTCACCAAACATCCTTCTAATTACAATTTGTCTTTTCTTGTAGCTTTGCTGAGAGGAAGAATTCACTCTACCCTACCTGAAAGTTAAATATTTAAAATGATAAGTTAATAAGTTAGAACTCTGGACAACGCACTAGTCTCTTAGAAGTTTCGTGTAGTAAGAATGCCCAGAGGATGTCACCAAAGGGCAGGCTTGAAAAATTAATTTCTCAGCCTGCAGAGCTAAGAACCAGACCTGGTAATGTGATGACTTTATCAAATAATGATTCCAACCTTGTCTAAGCCACGAGCTAACTTCCCAAGTGTTTATCTTCCTAACTGCAACAATTACTATAATTCACATAACAAAAAAAGTCAGAAAAGTAACAGGAGACTAGATTTTATATACTAGTTTTTACCTCCTGACTTATTCCCCAGAGGTATTTTCTTAATCAAAAGCTATCCTGTTTTCCTACATTTTAGGTTAATTAACTAAAATATTATCAGCCTATTGGTAGATGATTAATTATTCATAATTCCCATGTGTGTCTCATCAAGGGAAAATGCAGTATAACACTTAAGATGATGCAGTCTTGTCCAAAACCAAATCTATTAGCATGAATTTACAAGGGACATATTGAGAACTTATCTAATAATGTAGAAAATTAGATGGGTAAAATACAGAAATAAATACAAAATGTAACCTAACAATACTACTTTTCAAAAAAGGGGGAAAATCATTTGGGCAATCTAATATTTAACATCAATGACTTCAAAATAAAACTTATATACAAATGAGTTTTGGTAATTGCCTAAGATCAGTGGTTCTCAAACTATAACATGCCTCAGAATTACCAATTGAAACACAGATTACTGGACCCCATTCAGGAGTTTCTGATTTAGTAAGCCTGGGTAGTGTCAAAGTATTTCCATTTCTAGCAAGTTTCCAGTACTGCTGATGCAGTCAGTGGTCCATACTTTGAGAACCACTGACTTAATCATTCAAGGTGTATTTAACTTAGTGGAAAAAGTCTTGTTAAGGCAGCAATTGTGAACACTGACTGCAAATTGGAATCCTCTGTGGAAATTTTGAAAAATAGATCTCCTGGGAAGTACCCCAAACTAATTAAATCATGATTTCTGAGGGGCGGAGCCCCATCTTTCATATTTTTTTTAAAATTTATTTTTGGCTGCATTGGGTCTTAGCTGCAGCACCTTTCCATGCAGCACGTGGGCTTCACTCTAGTTACGGTGTGTGGGCTTCTCTCTAGTTGTACCATGTTGCCCCGCAGCATGTGGGATCTTAGTTCCCTGACCAGGGATCAAACCCTTGTCCCCTGCATTGGAAGACAGATTCTTAGCCACTGGATCACAAGGGAAGTCCCATCTTTCATACTTTTTAAGATTTTTTAAACCTTTTTTTAATAAAAGTTCAGTTTGCAGAGTTTGGGCAACAGTGATGGACCTAGCTCAATACCTGAATGTAGTCCATCACTGGATGCTGCATTGATAAATGACTTTGAGGTTCCTGAGTTCTTTATGTGAATTCATGAATCTCACTGCAGCGTGGTGGTTAACAGCATAGACTCAGACCTCACTTCAGCCTCCCTTTGCCTCATAAATGCCTCATCTGTAAAATAACACCTACCTCATAAAGTGGCGTGGAGATTATATGGGTTCAAATAGATATAAAGCATCTAGGGCAGCCCCTCGCATGTGGCAAATGCCACATAAACATTTGCTATTAGTAGTATGTCAACTCTATAACACTCAAGTGCCCCCTCTAGTGTCACAGCAGCATCTCAGCCCCTCTCAAAGGCCTTTCCTTGATCTCTGATTGTCCCAAAAGTGGTACATCATAATCAAGACTGTCAAGAGAAGTAATTCAGCCTACTCCTTATAAGTTATCTCCTGCTCTGGCTTGCCCTTTCCTCTATGCACTGTTACAAAAACTGCCTATTTCTTCTTATTGCTTCACTCTGCCATTGCATTTCATGACAACTGCATTGTCCATGCCTCAGATGTGGATGGACTCTGGATTCTCAAAGTGAGAGAGCTCATATGTGGAATCAAGCAGACTTTGTTCCCTGGGCCCCAGCATAGCCCTCTTTGTGCCGGTCCCACAGAACCTCCTGCACAGAGCAGGTTCTGTCCCTCCCAGCCAACAACAGATGATCATCTCCACTGGGCCTGTGCATCCGGAGTCTGTGCTCCGCAGCGGGAGAGGCCACAACAGTGAGAGGCCCGTGTACTGCAAAAAAAAAAAAAAAAAAAAGATATCTACAGAAAAAAAGGATATATAACAAGTGACCTAGCATACTTGAAAATAGAATAATATAAAACTTCTAAAATTAAAATTTAATAAGCAAAATTAATATTTTGATCATTCAGCTTAAAAACAGATGAAACACAGCCAAAAATGGAATTTGTGAACTTAATGTTGACATACTTTATTTTTTTAATGGAGTTATGTTTTTTTTTATTGAAGTGTTGTATTTATTTCTGCTGTACATCAAAGTGATTCAGTTATACATACATGATATTTGTTTTTCTCTTTCTGACTTACTTCACTTAGTATTATAATCTCTAGTTGCATCCATGTTGCTGCAAATGACATTATTTCATTCTTTTTTATGGCTGAGTAGTATTCCATTTTATATATGTACCATTAATCTGTCAATGGACATTTAGGCTGTTTCCATGTCTTGACTATTATGAATAGTGCTTCTATGAACATAGGGATGCATGTAACTTTTTGGATTGTAGTTTTGTCCAGATATATGCAGGGGAGTGGAATTGCTTGATCATATAGTAATTCTATTTTTAGTTTTTTGAGGAACTCCATAGTGAGAATGAGCACTTTTGTTCCAAATTTTAGCAGAAAGGCTTTCAGCTTTTCACCATTGAGTATTATATTGGCTGTAGGTTTGTCATAAATTAGCTTTTATTATGTTGAGTTATGTTCCCTTTGTACCCATTTTCATAAAAGTTTTTATCATGAATGGATATTGAATTTTTCAAATGCTTTTTCTGCATTTGACAAAATTTCTATTGAGGTGATCATGTGGTTTTTGTCTTTTGTTGATGTTGTTTATCACATTGATTGATTTGCATATGTTGAACCATCCTTGTGAACTTGGGATGAATCACACTTGGTCATGGTGTATGATCTTTTTTATGTGTTGTTGGATTTGGTTTGCTAATATTTTGTTGAGAATTTTGCAGTATATTCATCAAAAAAGAAAATTATAGGCTAATTTTAAAATAAATACTTTCCACTTCAATATCTTTGAAACTGTATATACATTTCATCAATGTGATAAGAAAACATTTTGTCAGACTTTCTTTTAAAATCAATGGTGTCAGATTTCATGAGGTACGGTAAGTCAGAAGAAATTATCTAGAATGCAGCACGAGACAAAACAAAATGGAAAATAAAGAGGGAAAGAAACAGATTTTTAAATGAGAGGATCAAAAAAGGCAAAAGAACAGAGCAAAACAGGAATATTAGAAGAGATATGGTTGGGAATTTTCCAGAAATTATGAAAAACACTGTACTAGTTATCTATTGCTGTATAACAAATCACTCCAAAATTTGGTGGCTTAAACAACAAACATTTACTATGTCACAAAGACAAGATCAGGAATCCAAAAGTGTCTTAGATGGATAGTTCTGGCTCACATGTCATGAGGTTATAATCAAGGTGTCTGTTGGAGCTGCAGGCATCTGAAAGCTTGATTGGGGTGGAGACTCTGCTTCCAAGATCATCAGCATGGCTGTTGATGAAAGGCTTCAATTCTTCATCACATGGATCTATCAGGAGGACTACTCACAATATGGCAGCTGACTTCCCCAGAGAAGATGATCCAAGAGTGAGAAAGAATGATATGGAGAGAGGGGCTAAGGCATAATCTCAGAAGTAACATACCATCACTTCTGCCATATTCTGTTGGCCAGCACAAGCCAACCTGGTAAATGTGGTAGAGGACTAAATAAGTGCATGAATATGAGGAGGCAGGGGCCACTGGGAGTCATCTTGGAGGTTGTCTGTCATAGACACTAATCCATAGATTCAAGATGCCCAAACAATCTCATAAAAATAAATAAAAAGGTGCACCTAGATAGCACATGGTGAAGCTGCAGAATAACAATATGAGATAGAAGATCTTTAAAGATTATCTTCAAAGGGCAAGATTTAGAGTAAGAGTTTACTTCTCAGAAGCAATACTGGAAGCCAGGGCATAATAACCTGTCAATGTGCTGAAAGAATATATCTAGAAATTTTTTTTCTCAAAAGTGAAGGTGAAATAAAGACATTTTCAAATAAAGAAATGAGAGAATTTGCCTTTAGCAAACTCTCATGAAAGAAATTTCAATAAATGTACTTCAGAAAAAAAGAAAATTATGTCAGATGAAAAGTCTAAGATGTAGGAAAACTTGAAGGGCCAAACATGATAAATAATGTGTGTAAATTAAAAAGAACTTTGACTATGCAAAATAATAACATGAATAATGTTTCATGGGGTTTTAATAAAAAGATGAGAGCTAAAACAACAACATTTATGTCATGAAGAGAGTAATTGTAGTTAAATATTCTAAGGTCGTTGTATTGTCTTAGAGAGGAGTGAAAGCATTGTGTAACAAAGTTTGGTAGATTGAGGATAAATGCAGGAATGTTTAGGGTAACCATAAAATGAATAGAAACAGAGTGAATATCATCCACACCATTAGTGGAAAAAAAAGAAAGAAGGAGAAGAATGTAATTTAAAAATAGTACTAAAAAATATTACAAGGTAAATGGATGTATCAAGGAGGAAGGGGTGATACAAGTTGACAATCTCTTATGGGAACAAGAGGGCTGTATTGTCTTTAGATAATTAAATAATAATAATTTTATTTTTATCATATACTGACAATGCTAAATAATAATCTATAATAAAATAAGGTCCTCACCAGCAGAGCAAACTGCTCCTGCTACTCTCCTTCTCCTTGGCAAAGAAATAGGTAAATAAACAAAATAGAAGGCACAAAATAAGATGGTGCATTTCAAACTAGTATGTTGCTAATTTACATTAAATATAAATACACTAAATGGTTCAGATAAAAATTGTTAAGACTGGATAAAAAATAATATCCAGCTACTGTATATGCTGTTTATGGGAGACACATCTAAAACATAATGATTCAGATAGTTGGATGTATATGAAAGGAAAATATATATTATACAAAGCAAAAAAAAGAAAGAAAGAGGGTAAGAGAGGAGAGGAGATCAAGATGGCAGAATAGGAAGATGCTGAGCTCACCGACACACACACACACCCCCACCATGAACACATCAAACAGACATCTCCATATGGATCAATTCTCACTGAAAACAAATGGTAGACTGGCAGAAAGACTCTTAACAACCAAGGCTATAAGAAGATCCACACAGAGTCAGGTAGGAAGAGAAGAGAAATGATCAGGTCAGGACCTGTGTCCCTAGAAGGGGACACAGAAGAGGAGGGGGATTACATGGGCTCAGAGATTCCCTGGGAGCGAGCAGTTCGAACCATATGTTGGGTTGGGGACCTGGGGTCCAACACCAGGAGGATGAGTCCTCTTAGCTGGTTTAAAAACCAGTGGGACTGACAGTGGGGCTTTAGAAAACTTAGGCTACACTCATGAAAAGTACACATGTGCTGGTTTACTCCCCTAAAAAACGTAGAGGAAACAGACTAAAACTGCTCTGTGGCCCTGGGCAGTTTCCTGCAATTGCCCTAGCACCCACCGTAGCCCAAGGCAAGCATCTAGTCTGGCCCCTCCACAATGCAACTCCACACTAGGGTAAAGGCTACCATGGACAAAGAGAGTGCACGGTTGTGAGGGACGGAGCCATCTTGGACCTGGCATAGCATCCAAATGGTACAAGGACAGACATCATTGGTGCTCATGGAAGCAGCAGACAGGGGGCAGCCTGGAATTCTGACTGGTGTTCTAGGAATACCCCAACATGCACTGCAGCCTGTACAGGGCACCTGCTCTGGCCTCTCTTGTTCCAGCACTACTCTACACTGGGGCAAATGTGCCAATGCTCAAAGCGGGGAAATACACACCTTAGAGGGAACAAAGTCAGCTCAGACTCAAACTTCAGGGCTTCTGCTCCAGCAACTTGGGACCTGACCTCACCCCTGACAGGATGGTATTGCCACTGAGCAAAGGAGAAGCCCAGGCTCATACCCGGCTCTGGCTCTAGCCACTCTATCTCTAGCCACATCGCCTGCCTAGAAGATAGCTGGCAGCACACCCTGGGAGAAGACACGACTCATGCTCACATCAGATCCAGCTCTCCCAACAAGGCCAATGGGCACATGCAGAATGCATAAGGATGCTCCCAAACAAGGACAATCCTCCAAGACCAGGATAGGTAATGGTTTCACCTAATTTCACCAAAACAGAAAAAATTAAGAAAAATGAGAAGACAGGAGTTTGTTTCAAAACAACAAAAAACACCTGGGAAAAAAACTAATGAAACAAGAGATAAATAATTTACCATATAAAGAGTTCAAAGCCTTAGTAACAAGAATACTAACTGAACTAGGGAAAACAATAGATGAATGCATTGAGAATTTTAACAAGGAAATAGAAAATACAAAATAGAACCAGTCAGAGCTGAAGAATAAGATAGCTGAAATGAAAAACATGCTAGAAAGAATTAATAGCAGACTAGGTGATATAGAATGCATAAGTGATCTGGAAGATAGAAGAATGGAAACCACCCAATCAGAACAGCAAAAAGAAAAACAAATTTTTAAAAATGAGAACAGTTTAAGGGACTTCTGGAACAACATCAAGCATACCAACATTAATATTATAGGGGTCCCAGAAGGAGAAGAGAGATAAAAAGGGGTCAAAATGTACAATATTTGATGAAATTATGGCTGAAAAATTCTTGAACCTGAATAAGGAAACAAATACCGAGGTGCAGGAAGCACAGAGGGTCCCACACAAGATGAACCCCAAAAGACCCACATGAAGACATATCATAATCATAATTGCAAAATTTAAATATAAAGAAAGGATTCTAAAGGCAGAAAGAGAAAAACAGTCACATACAAAGGAAGCCCTATAAGGCTATCAGCTGATTTTTCTGCACAAACTTTGCAGGCCAGAAAGGATTGGCATCATATATATGACATGCTGAAAGTGAAAAATCTACCAATTAGGATACTCTACCCAGGAGGATCATCATTCAGAATTGAAGGAGAGATCAATAATTTCACAGGCAAGCAAAAACAAGGAGTTCATCAATTAAACTGACCCTAAAAGAAATGTTAGAGTTTCTCTAAGAAAAGAAAAGGATACAACCAGAAGTAAGAATCTATAGGAAAGGAAAAATCCTACTAGTAAAGGCAAATATATAGTAAAGGTTGTTAATCAACCACTTAAATAAAATAGTACAAAGATTAAAAGAATATAAAATCAAATATAACTACAATAAACAATTAAGGGATAAATATGAAGATGTGAAATATGACATCAAAAACACAAAATGTGGGAGAGGGAAGTAAAATATGTAGATCTCTTAGAATGTGTTTAAACTTAAATGACTCTTAATTTTAAATGAGTAGATATAGTTATAAGTCAACTTAGATGAACCCCATGGTAACAACAAATCAAAAACCTACAACAAATAAACAAAAATTAGACAGAAAGAAACATAAGCATATCACTAAAGAAAATCATCAAACCGTAAGGGAAGAAACTAAAAGAAGAATAAAAAGAGAAGAACTACAAAAGCACCAGAAAACAAATAACAAAATGTCAGTAAATACATACCTATCAATAATCACTTTAAATATCAATGAACTAAATGATCCAGTCAAAAGACATATAGTGGCTGACTGCATGAAAAAACAAGTCCTAACTATATGCTGCTTACAAGAAACTCACTCCAGAGCTAAAGACACACACAGAGTGAAAGTGGAGAATGACAGGGCACATGCAAGAGAATCAAGGGAGCCTGATCAACATCCTACCAACCATCAGACTAAATCCACCAGCTGCCAGGGCCAGCTGACCACCTGCTGACCATAGATGCATGAAAGAGCCCAGAGATCAGTCAAACCAGCCCACAGAATTGTGAGATAATTAAATGATTGTGGTTTTAAGGCACTAAGTGCTAAAGTGATTTTTGTATCACCTTAAAAAGGTAACTAATTCAGAGATTTAATCTGCTTTCCTTAATAGGACCAAAAAACAAATAGGAAATTTAGCCCAGAAACACAAATTCTAGAGGGTAGCTTGGTCTAATCTTCATTTGTATTCAGCTCAGTCCCTCACAATTCATAATCATCCCTCTTCTGCCTGGAATGCTCCCCCTCAATACCTCCATACAATAGAACTCTCTCTTTACGTCTCTTCCTTGCCCCTACTTGACCTCCCCACAAGTTTTTATTCAGTCATCTAGAATCAGCTTCTGGGAAACCTTCTGAAAACATCATGCAACAAATAAGTAAATCGTTCCATCCTTGTGCTGTCCCTGTACAGTATACATCCCACCATTGAAGGATTAGTATAATTGAATATCTACAGCTGCTTCTTCACTCTCCACCTCCACTGGGATGTGACCAGAGTGCAGGAGTTTATCTGATTAATCCAGAGAGAAATGTTGCCTCAAAGAAAAAAGCACTCAATATAGATATAAATGTAGCTCATAGTACTTTATTGAACTATAATTAATATATAATAAAATGCATAAATATTAAAAATAGACCGCTAAATTTTGACAAATACAATAGCCCCATGTAAACATCACCCGGATCAAGATACAGAACATTTCTGTCACCCCAGAAAACTCCCTCCTGCTCCTTTCCAGTCAACTTCCCCCCAACCCCCAATCCCACCCCACCAACTAAAGGCAACAGCTCTTCTAAGTTGTATCAGCATAGATTAGCTTTGTCTCTTCTTTCACTTCATATAAATGAAATCATTAATTACGCTATTATTTTGAATGCAATGGTTTTAAGATACATTCGTGTTATTGTATATATCAGTTGTCTGTTCCTTTTGACTGCTTTGAGATTTTTTTTTTGTATGACTAGGCCACAATTTTAACTATTTTCTCAATAATCGACATTTAAGTTATTTCCAGTTTTGAGCTAATTATGAATAAAGGGACTCTGAACGTTACCACACAAGTCTTTATGTGGACACTAGCACTCACTTCTCTTGGGTGTGTTCCTAGGAGTAAACTTGCTGAGGCACAGAGTAGATATGTAACTCAGTTTTCTAAAGTGGTTGTAACATTTACACTCTCATCAGTAATATATGAGTGTCCACAGCTTCACAGCAATTCTGGTGAATATGTAGTGGTAACTCACTGTGGTCTCAATATGTATTTGTAGAATAAGCTATTGTTCTTCAATAAATACTGAGCAAATCTTGGTGAAAATTATGTTAAAGTAATTATCTTGATGTACTATAATAACAAGGGTTAACAAGATTCTCCATTAATCAGTATATATATACCAGAATAACTTATTTTTAGTGTTCCTGATATAAGGTGCTCAATATTGTGCTAATTTTTATTTTTAACCTATTGTTTACAATTACCATTAAAACTTCTATTGTCAAGCATTTTCAAAGTTGCAGATTACTATCACAAACATTTAATTAAATATCAAAATATTTAATTATGGATGGAAATATTATGAAGGAGGCACACTTATGTACTTTATACAGAGGAGAAAATTACAGTTCATATAAGCTGTGAGTTGCCAAAATCCACACAGTAACTGCTCGAACTGGCTCTTTAATCCACGTTCTCTAATTTCAAATACTCTATTTTTCCTGCTAGGTCAGGTTGCCTCTTTCTAATGATTCACGATGGTGTTTCAACTTTATGAAAATAATATGTACTGAATATCAAAATGTTAAGAGAAAGCGAGATAGATTTACAGATTTCCACAATAATACAGACAAGTTTCTTTTGGGATGCAGCCTAGGAAGAAAGGAATAGACTAATTGACATTCATAAACCCTTTAGTTACACCTATTCTGTGAAATCAGAAATGGGCATAACAGAAACTTTACATAAATTTACATAACTGAAATTACATAGCTGGTATTACTGTATAGAAATAGAGTGAGGAGTAGAATTTGGAAAGTATTTTATGAATTAAATGCAATAATTTAACACAATATAGACTCCCACAAGAGGATTCATTTAATAATTTATTATACAAATTTACTAGTAATAACCAAAATTCTCTACATTTGTCTGCCTGTGTAGAAACAGTTTGCAACTACTCATAAAAGCATCAATTGTTTCAAAATTACATACAGTTTTAAATGTAGGCTATTTTCACTGAATATTGAAATTAAAATATACTTCAAGTTAAAATGGATTTGCAAATCTTAGGTATAATTAAGTAACTAAGCAGGGTGGTTTTTTAACCTCTTCCCATTAATGCATTTATTTATTTACCTGGGTATACTGGATGCCTTCATATTAGAAAGTACTGCCAGGGCTCAAAAATGGATGAATTATATTCCCCACATCTAAATACTTACATTATTCATCTGCATGCCTGTGTCCTCCACTAAGCTGCAAGATTTTGGAGAAAGTGTGTCTCAATTTCTACAGCTCCAATGCTCAGTAAATACGTTTTTGAAAGCATTATAGCTTTGGCATCAGAGTCCCAGCTTTACTGTTTATTAACTATATGACTTTGGGCAATTTACCTGATTCTTGTAAGTTTCATTTTTTATTTTTTTATCTGATTATTGGGGCCAATAATAAAACCTATCTGATAAGGTATCCTAAACATTAAGTAAAATAACACATGTAAAGTGACTGGCCTTCAATGTCTCTATTGCGTTTACTGAATCATTTAATGACTGAATAAATGAATCCATATATCAGCAAGTGGATGAAAACAAGCATAATTTGTGGTGATATCTAATAAATGACATGAGTTACAAAAGCAACATTTGGAAACTCCTTGACCTCCAAACTCAACTGTAAGCATAAGAGAGGCAGTGTTTGGATTTGGACTGGTATTATCTGAGAGATTTGATTAAACTTTTTAGAAATACTAATTGGACAGTGTTGTATAAAATGGATGGTGCCATTCTATGGAAAGACAAGCTGGTACTTCTGTAAATTGTCAAGGCCATGAAAGACAGAGAACTCATTCCAGATATAAAGAGACTAAAGAGGCATGACAATTTTTTTTAAATAAACTTATTTATTTATTTTGGCTGCATAGGGTTTTTTTTTAACATTTTTATTGGAGTATAATTGCTTTACAATGGTGTGTTAGTTTCTGCTTTATAACAAAGTGAATCACTTATACATATACATATATACCCATATCTCTTCCCTCTTGCTTCTCCCTCCCTCCCAATCTCCCTATCCCACTCTTTTGGCTGGTCACAAAGCAGTTAGCTGATCTCCCTGTGCTATGCGCCTGCTTCCCACTAGCTATCTATTTTACATTTGGTAGTATACATATGTCCACATATACACTACCACTCTCTCACTTTGTCCGAGCTTACCCTTCCCCAACCCAGTGTCCTCAAGTCCATTCTCTAGTAGATGTGTGTATTTATTCCTGACTTGCTCCTAAGTTCTTCATGAACACTTTTTTCTTTTTTTTTTTTTTTTTAGATTCCATATATATGTGTTAGCATACGGTATTTGTTATCCTCTTTCTGACTTACTTCACTCGGTATGACAGACTCTAGGTCTATCCACCTCACTAAAAATGACTCAATTTCATTTATTTTTATGTCTGGGTAATATTCCATTGTATATATGTGCTGCATCTTCTTTATCCAGTCATCTGTCGATGGACACTTAGGCTGCTTCCAAGTCCTGGCTACTGTAAATAGAGCTGCAGTGAACATTGTGGTACATGACTCCTTTTGAATTACGGTTTTCTCAGGGTATATGCCCAGTAATGGTATTGCTGTGTTGTGTGGTAGTTCTATTTGTAGATTTTTAAGGAACCTCTGTACTGTTCTCTATAGTGGCGGTATCAATTTACATTCCTACCAACAGTGCAAGAGGGCTCCCTTTTTGCCCCAACCTCTCCAGCATTTATTGTTTGTAGATTTTTTGATGATGGCTTTTATGACCAGTGTGAGATGATATTAAATTGTAGTTTTGATTTGCATTTCTCTAATGATTAATGATGTTGAGCATTCTTTCATGTGTTTGTTGGCAATCTGTATAATTTCTTTGGAGAAATGTTTATTTAGGTCTTCTGCCCATTTTTGGATTAGGTTGTTTGTTTTTTTGATATTGAGTCGCATGAGCTGCTTATAAATTTTTGAGATTGATCCTTTGTCAGTTGCTTCATTTGCAAATATTTTCTCCCATTCTGAGGGTTGTCATTTCATCTTGCTTATGGCTTCCTTTGTTGTGCAAAAGCTTTGAAGTTTCATTAGGTCCCATTTGTTTACTTTTGTTTTTATTTCCATTTCTCTAGGAGGTGGGTCAAAAAGGATCTTGTTGTGATTTAAGTCATAGAGTGTTCTGCCTAGGTTTTCTTCTAAGAGCTTGATAGTGTCTGGCCTTACATTTAGGTCTTTAATCCATTTCGAGTTTATTTTTGTGTATGGTGTTAGGGAGCATTCTAATTTCATTCTTTTATGTGTAGCTGTCCAGTTTTCCCAGCATAACTTATTAAAGAGGCTTTCTTTTCTCCATTGTATATTCTTGCCTCCTTTATCAAAGATAAGGTGACAATATGTGCGTGGGTTTACCTCTGGGCTTTCTATCCTGTTCCATTGATCTATATTTCTTCTTCTGTGCCAGTCCCATACTGTCTTTATTACTGTAGCTTTGTAGTATAGTCTGAAGTCAGGGAGCCTGATTCCTCCAGCTCCATTTTTCTTTCTCAAGATTGATTTGGCTCTTCCGGGTCTTTTGTGTTTCCATACAAATTGTGAAATTTTTTGTTCTAGTTCTGTGAAAAATGCCAGTGGTACTTTGATAGGGATTGCATTGAATCTGTAGATTGCTTTGGGTAGTCGAGTCATTTTCACAGTGTTGATACTTCCAATCCAAGAATATGGTATATCTCTCCAACTATTTGTATCATCTTTAATTTCATTCATCAGTGTCTTATAATTTTCTGCATACAGGTCTTTTATCTCCTTAGGTAGGTTTATTCCTAGATATTTTATTCATTTTGTTGCAATGGTAAATGGGAGTGTTTTTGTAATTTCACTTTCAGATTTTTCATCATTAGTGTATAGGAATGCAAGAGATTTCTGTGCATTAATTTTTTATCCTGCTACTTTACCAAATTCATTGATTAGCTCTAGTAGTTTTCTGGTAGCATCTTTAGGATTCTCTATGCATAGTATCATGTCATCTGCAAACAGTGACAGCTTTACTTCTTCTTTTCCTACTTGGATTCCTTTTATTTCTTTTTCTTCTCTGATTGCTGTGGCTAAAACTTCAAAAACTATATTGAATAATAGTGATAGTGGGCAACCTTGCCTTGTTCCTGATCTTAGTGGAAATGCTTTCAGTTTCTCACCATTGAGGATGATGTTGGCTGTGGGTTTGTAATATATGGCGTTTATCATGTTGGTAAGTCCCCTCTCTGCCTACTTTCTGGAGGGTTTTTATCATAAATGGGTGTTGAATTTTGTCAAAAGCTTTCTCTGCATCTATTGAGATGATCATATGGTTTTTCTCCTTCAATTTGTTAATATGGTGTATCACATTGATTGATTTGCGTATATTGAAGAATCCTTGCATTTCTGGGATAAACCTCACTTGATCACGGTGTATGATCCTTTTAATGTGCTGTTGGATTCTGTTTGCTAGTATTTTGTTGAGGATTTTTGCACCTATATTTATCAGTGATATTGGCCTGTAGTTTTCTTTCTTTGTGACATCTTTGTCTGGTTTTGGCATCAGGGCGATGGTGGCCTCGTAGAATGAGTTTGGGAGTGTTCCTCCCTCTGCTATACTTTGGAAGAGTTTGAGAAGAATAGGTGTTAACTCTTCTCTAAATATTTGACCGAATTTCCTGTGAAGCCATCTGGTCCTGGGCTTTTGTTTGTTGGAAGATTTTTAATCACAGTTTCAATTTCAGTGCCTGTGATTGGTCTGTTCATGTTTTCTATTTTTTCCTGGTTCAGTCTCGGAGGGTTGTGCATTTCTAAGAATTTGTCCATTTCTTCCAGGTTGTCCATTTTATTGGCATATAGTTGCTTGGAGTAATCTCTCATGATCCTTTGTATTTCTGCAGTGTCAGTTGTTACTTCTCCTTTTTGACTTCTAATTCTATTGATTTGAGTCTTCTCCGTTTTTTTCTTCATGATTCTGGCTAATGGTTTATCAAGTTTGTTTATCTTCTCAAAGAACCAGCTTTTAGTTTTATTGATCTTTGCTATCATTTCCTTCATTTCTTTTTCATTATTTCTGATCTGGTCTTTATGATTTCTTTCCTTCTGCTAACTTTGGGGGTATTTTTGTTCTTCTTTCTCTAATTTCTTTCAGTGTTAGGTTAGTTTGTTTATTTGAGATGTTTCTTGTTTCTCAAAGTAGGATTGTATTCCTATACACTTCCCTCTTAGAACTGCTTTTGCTACGTTCCATAGGTTTGGGGTCATCATGTTTTCATTGTAATTTGTTTCTAGGTAGTTTTTGATTTCCTGTCTGATTTTTTCAGTGATCTCGTGGTTAGTTAGTAGTGTATTGTTTAGTCTCCATGTGTTTGTTTTTTTTACAGTTTTGTTTCTGTAATTGATATTTACTCTCAGAGCATTGTGGTCAGAGAAGATACTTGATATGATTTCAGTTTTCTTAAATTTACCAAGGCTTGATTTGTGACCAAGATATGATCTATCCTGGGGAATGTTGCATGAACACTTGAGAAGAAAGTGTATTCTGTTGTTTTGGGATGGAATGTCCTATAAATATCAATTAAGTCCATCTTGTTTAATGTATCATTTAAAGCTTGTGTTTCCTTATTTATTTTCATTTTGGGTGATCTGTCCATTGGTGAAAGTGGGGTGTTAAAATCCCCTACTATGTTTGTGTTATTTTCGATTTCCCCTTTTATGGATGTTAGTATTTGCCTTATGTATTGAGGTGCTCCTCTGTTGGGTGCTTAAATATTTACAATTGTTATATCTTCTTCTTGGCTTGATCCCTTGATCATTATGTAGTGTCCTTCCTTGTCTCTTGTAATAGTCTTTGTTTTAAAGTCTATTTTGTCTGATATGAGTATTGATACTCCAGCTTTCTTTTGATTTCCATTTGCATGGAATATCTTGTTCCATCCCTTCACTTTCAGTCTGTATGTGTCCCTAGGTCTGAAGTGGGTTTCTTGTAGACAGCATATATATGGGTCTTGTTTTTGTATACATTCAGCCAGACTATGTCTTTTGGTTGGAGCATTTAATCCCTTTACATTTAAGGTAATTATCAATATATATGTTTCTATTACCATTTTATTAACTGTTTTGGGTTTGTGATTGTAGGTCTTTTCTTTCTCTTGCATTTCCTGCCTAGAGAAGTTCCTTTAGCATTTGTTGTAAAGCTGGTTTGGTTGTGCTCTATTCTCTTAACTTTTGCTTGTCTGTAAAGATTTTAATTTCTCCGTGAAATCTGAATGAAATCCTTGTTGGATAGAGTAATCTTGGTTGTAGGTTTTCCCCCTTCATCACTTTAAATATGTCCTGCCATGCCCTTCTGGCTTGCAGTGTTTCTGCTGAAAGATCAGCTGTTAACTGTATGGGGATTCCCTTATATGTTACTTGTTGTTTCTCCTTTGTTGCTTTTAATATTTTTCTTGGTATTTAATTTTTGATTGTTTGAATATTATATGTCTTGGTGTATTTCTCTTGCATTTATTCTGTATGCGACTCTCTGTGCTTCCTGGACTTGACTAAATATTTCCTTTCCCATTTTAGGGAAGTTTTCAACTATAATCTCTACAAATATTTTCTCAGTCCCTTTCTTTTTCTCATCTTCTTCCTGGACCCCTATAATTCGAATGTTGGTGTGTTTAATATTGTCCCAGAGATCTCTTAGGCTGTCCTCAGTTCTTTTCATTTTTCTTTCTTTATTCTGCTCTGCAGTAGTTATTTCCACTATTTTATCTTCCAGGTCACTTATCCGTTCTTATGCCTCAGTTATTCTGCTATTGATCCCTTCTAGAGAATTTTTAACTTAATTTGTGTGTTGTTCATCATTGTTTGTTTGCTCTTTAGTTCTTCTAGGTCCTTTTAAACGTTTCTTGTATTTTTTCCATTCTATTTCCCAGAATTTGGATCATCTTTACTATCATTATTCTGAATTCTTTTTCAGGTAGACTGCCTATTTCCTCTTCATTTTTTAGGTCTGGTGGGTTTTTGCCTTGCTCCTTCATCTGCTGTGTGTTTTTTGTCTTCTCATTTTGCTTAACTTGCTGTTTTCAGGGTCTCCTTTTCACAGGCTGCAGGTTCATAGTTCCCGTTGTTTTTGGTGTCTGCCCCCAGTGGCTAAGATTTGTTTAGTGGGTTGTGTAGGTTTCCTGGTGGAGGGGACTAGTGCCTGTGTTCTGGTGGATGAGACTGGATCTTTTCTTTCTGGTGGGCAGGTCCACGTCTGGTTGTGTGTTTTGGGGTGCTTGTGACCTTATTATGACTTTAGGTAGCCTCTCTGTTAATGAATGGGGTTGTGTTCCTGTCTTGCACATAGGGTGTCCAGCACTGGAGCTTGCTGGTTTTTGAGTGGAGCTGGGTCTTGGTGTTGAGATGGAAATCTCTGGGAGATTTTCACCATTTGATATTACATGGAACTGGGAGGTCTCTGGTGGACCAATGTCCTGAACTTGGCTCTCCCTCCCCAGAGGCACAGTCCTGAAACCTGGCTGGAGCATCAAGAGCCTGTCATCCACATGACTCAGAATAAAAGGGAGAAAGGAAGAAAGGAAGAAAGGAAGAAAGAAAGAAAGAAAGAAAGAAAGGAAGGAAGGAAGGAAGAAAAGGAAGGAAGGAAGGAAGGAAGGAAGGAAGGAAGGAAGGAAGGAAGGAAGGGAGACAAGGAAATGAAGTTATTAAACTAAAAAACAAAAATTATTTTAAAAATATTTTTAGGGCTTCCCTGGTGTTGCAGTGGTTGAGAGTCTGCCTGCTGATGCGGGGGACACGGGTTCGTGCCCCGGTCTGGGAAGATCCCACATGCCGCGGAGCGGCTGGGCCCGTGGGCCATAGCCGCTGGGCCTGCGCGTCCGGAGCCTGTGTTCCACAACGGGAGAGGCCACGGCAGTGACAGGCCCGCATACCGGAAAACAAATATATATATATATATATATATATATATATATATATATATATATTTTTAAGTAATTTTGAAAGAAAGAACAACCAAACCAAAAAACAATTCACCAATCATAACAAGCGCTGAAAACTACACTAAAAAAAAAAACCAAAAACGGACAGACAGAACCCTTGGACAAATGGTAAAAGCAAAGCTATACAGACAAAATCACACACAGAAGCATACACATACACACTCACAAAAAGAGAAAAAAGGAAGAAAATATATATATATATATTGTTGCTCCCTAAGTCCACGTCCTCAATTTGGGATGATTCGTTGTCTATTCAGGTATTCCACAGATGCAGGGTACATCAAGTTGATTGTTGAGATTTAATCCACTGCTTCTGAGGTTGCTGGGAGAGATTTCCTTTTCTCTTCTTTGTTCGCACAGCTCCTGGGATTCAGCTTTGGATTTGGCCCTGCCTCTGCATTTAGGTCACCTGAGGGAGTCTGTTCTTCGCTCAGACAGGACAGAGTTAAAGGAGTAGCTGATTTGGGGGCTCTGGCTCACTCAGGCCGGGAGGAGGGAGGGGCACGGAGTGCTGGGCGAGCCTGCGGCGGCAGAGGCCAGCGTGACGTTGCACCAGCCTGAGGCGCACCGTGCGTTCTCCCGGGGAAGTTGTCCCTGGATCCCGGGACCCTGGCAGTGGCGGTCTGCACAGGCTCCCGGGAGGGGCGGTGTGGATAGTGACCTGTGCTCGCACACAGGCTTCTTGGTGGCGGCAGCAGCAGCCTTAGCGTCTCATGCCTGTCTCTGGGGCCTGCGCTGTTAGCCACGGCTCGTGCCCATCTCTGGAGCTCCTTTAAGCAGCGCTCTTAATTTCCTCTCCTCGCTCACCAGGAAACAAAAAGGGAAGAAAAAGCCTCTTGCCTCTTTGGCAGGTCCAGACTTTTTCCCAGACTCCCTCCCGGCTAGCCGTGGTGCACTAGTCCCTTCAGGCTGTGTTCACACCTCCAACTCCAGTCCTCTCCCTGCGATCCGACCGAAGCCCGAGCCTCAGCTCCCGGCCCCCGCCCGACCCGGCTGGTGAGCAGACAAGCCTCTCGGGCTGGTGAGTGCCAGTCGGCACCTATCCTCTGTGCGGGAATCTCTCCGCTTTGCCCTCCGCACCCCTGTTGCTGTGCTCTCCTCCGCAGCCCCGAAGCTCCTCTCCTCCGCCATGCGCACTCTCCTCCCGCGAAGGGGCTTCCTAGTGTGTGGAAACCTTTCCTCCTTCACAGCTCCCTCCCACTGGTGCAGGTCCCGTCCCTATTCTTTGGTCACTGTTTTTTTCTTTTTTCTTTTGCCCTACCCAGGTACGTGGGGGGTTTCTTGCCTTTTGAGAGGTCTGAGGTCTTCTGCCAGTGTTCAATAGGTGTTTTGTAGGAGTTGTTCCACCTGTAGATGCATTTCTGATGTATTTGTGGGGAGGAAGGTGATCTCCACGTCTTACTCTTCTGTCATCTTGAAGCTCCTCCGAGGTATGACAATTAATTGCAACACATTATCCTGTATGGACCCTGGACCAGGAAGGGAAGGGGAAATGGTTGAGACAGTTGCCAAAATTTAAATAGTCTGTGGATCAGATGGCAATGTTATATCAATGTCGAATCCCTGATCTGGAGGTCTGAACTGTGGTCATGTAGGGGAGAATCTCTGGGAAACATGCATTGAAGACTGAGGAGTGATAAGGTATCATGTTTGCAGCTTTCACTCAAATGGTTTAGGAAAAGAATGTGATAATTAGTATATATACAGAGAAACACTGAGACAGAGAGGGAACAAATGCAGTAAAATATATTCCAGTTGGGGAATGTTAATGAGGCAGATACTGATTTACCTGTAGTGTCCCTGTAACTTTTCTGTAAATTTTAAATTATTTCAAAATAAGTTCATTTTTAAATTTCTACTGATTGCATTGGGAGATTCAATGAGATATATTTATAAATCAATTTTAGAACTTATATTCAAAGAAACCAGTGACTTCTTTGAAATTACAGAAAAATATGGACAACATTGCTCCAATAACTGCTCTGCGGGACTCCTCATTACCTTTCAGCGGTGAGATTCTCCCTCCTCCACATACACAAGCTAACCATCTGGATTCCAAATGCATTACTCATAGCTTCCACTGGCCAACCCAGAAGTCATTACAATAATAAAGCAATCTCTAAGTGCTTAGATAGAATGGTGAAAATGGGAATGAAGTAGAAAGGATAAGAGCAGAAATTGTAAAGGAGGAATTAAAGAAACAAATAAATAATTCACATAATTAGGATAAGGGAGGAACTAAAATAATGATACTGCCTTTAATAAAACAGGAAATCAGAAGAAGCTTTGGTGGTAAAGAAGATAAATTCGTTTTTTAAGTTGGTTGATCATGAAGTGCGTATAGGCATTTCAAATTAAACATCCAGCAGACTGTAGGAACCATAAGGCTAAGACCCAAGCGTGAAATGGATTCTGGCTTCTAAATTAAGAACTAATAATCATTCTCAGAAGATTTTCAAATTGCTATATATTACATTCATCCCTCACACCTAAGCAATCAATAAAGTTTTCACTGTCGGTAAGTTCGAGTGTTGAAAAGTAATAACATCTTCATGTTGGGTCAAGGATTAATATATTTGCTTTTATTATTGAGGTAATCAACAGCTATTATTCATAAACCAACCCCCACCTCACTAGTAGCTGGATGTATTTTTTATTAGAATTAAGAACATCCTAGTACAGCTTGAAAATTCCTAAAACATTCGGTTTAGATCACCAATAAATTTAGAACATAAAAAAAACAAAAAATCCAGTTAAAACCAGCTTAGCTAGGGAGCTAATTGTATATAGACAATCTTCTTTACGAAATGCACTATTAATCTCCTTACATAACAGTAGATCATTATGTTCAATCAACTGAAGTGCTTTCAGTTAGCTCACTTGATGATAAAAAATAAATAAGTAAGCAATGATAGTCCATAATTAGAACCAAATACTGAAACAGGCTAATCAACTTTGTAAAAGAATGAGGAAACTTCACATAGTTACCCCATCCATATCCAAATAACAAATCCATCATGACCTGATTACTGTTTATAAAATACTAACAATAAGGATTTTTTTCAAAATATTTATTCTATTAGTCACAGTCTAAACCAATATAGCATTCAATAGTCACAGATGCCACTAGTTATTAACAATTTCCTGAAGGTATTTTTACCCTTAATATTTGTTACATTTGGTGCGCATGCATTTTAATTATAAATTAGAAGCAATGAAAATACTATAATCAGAGAAACAGAGAGCATTTCTACTCACTGAAATACTATATTTAAAATCACTTAAGTTGGAGAAATTCTTCATGTCAGCTGAGTCGCATTAAACCCACAGGTGATCAAGAAAAATACCTACTCTAAATTTGTCATCACATAAAATCACACTGGCAAATATTTCTAAATAGTGTTATATATATTTTTTATGATGGAAAATTTTCTCTAAATTAAGTTGTTATAAATCTACTTTGTAAGATCATTAAATAGTCAATGTCATCAACTCAAGAAAAGACATTTGGAAGTTTTCTTTGGATATTTATTTTTTTAACTTAACGTTTTGCCAACCCTACAAAAATGAAAAGAACATAAAATCAGTGTCTTTGGTCCCCCTTGGAAATAATATGGACTATGGCTAATATTTAATGTAAAAAAATTGTGTATACTGTCATATTTATTGTTAATATTCACCAGTAGTTTAATAAAGCTTTGTTACTAAGAGCAATGTGCTGGCCACATTAGCTGCCATTTACTGTAAACCTTCATTAATTGATGCTGTCTCTATGTCTGGAGTGTCTCATCTTTCCACTTCTAGTCAGTGAATTCCTCCTCCTTTAAACCCATTGTGAGCATTAACTCCTCTGAAAAGATTTACTCTCCAGTTTATTGCCCACTTACACCTAGGCAGACTTGGTCACCTGCTATTCTGTGCTACTATAACATGACTCACATTCGTCCATTAGAGAAGGTGAATGGAGATTGTTCATATATCTCTCAAGAATCTCTGTGTGTCACAGGGTATATGTGAGTCATCTCTATATACCCCACAACAGCTAGCAGAGTACCTGAAACACAGAAAGAACTCAAATGTTTATTGCACAGTAAAATTATATACTTTAGTAAGCAGAGCATTTTAAATCTTAGTGCTCTCCAGAAACACGATTTGTTTTATTCAATTAACAAATATTTGTTGAGCACTTTAATTTTTACCAGGTACCTTTTATATGTCATCATATTCATTATCTTTTGTAATCTTCCTCAAATCCTTAAAAGCTTGTTGTTCTATCTTCTGTTTTGTGGATGAGGGCCAAAACCGGCTTCACAGGTGACCTGACAATGTGCCCAATACTTTTTCCTCTAAAGTCTTATAAGTGAAAAAAATGCTCATAACTTATCTACTTCCCTGCCTTACAAAATATGATGTATTCAGTGCAGTGAATTTTTCAGGACTTAGTCAAAGTTCAGACTTATTATCAATTTATGATCCTATCCTAAAAATAGAACAGCCCCCAAAACCTGGAAAGAAAAAATTTATTGTTGTTTCCATTCAAGTTATTACTTGAGGTTATCTACTGTAAACCAGTCATTCCCTTTATAACTTAGTGGCTACTATTCTCCTATTGCAATAATACTCAGATTATTTAAATTTAATTCAGAATGATCTCAGAAAAATATCTAAATGTTACTTTCTTTGGTAGACATAATGGAAAATATAACCTTAGCTGTTTTGGGGTTTTTTTAATGTTTTTTTTTATATTGGAGTGTATCTGATAAACAATGTTGTGATAGTTTCAGGTGCACAACTAAAGGGACTCAACCATACAACCTTAGCTGATTTTGTAGTTTATTTCCAATAGTCTGCCGAAAGAAAGGAAGGAAGGAAGGAAGGAAGGAAGGAAGGAAGGAAGGGAGGGAAGGAGGGAGGAAGGAAGGTCCAACCCATCCCCCTCTCAGGAGCAGAGGAAGCTGTGACCTTAGAACTACTAGGAATGCCTCCTCATTCAAAATCACTCTTCAGTGGGAATGTCTGAAATCTGATCAATAAAGATTCCAAAGAAAGTTAGAACTCAAACTTGATATCTATTAAGTGGAAACTTTATTATGGATGCTCCATCGCTTATTTGAATAATTTTATAGGAATAAGATGTAAATATGTTCAAACCTGGAACTAGATATAGACTCCATTTGCCTGTATATTTTCTATAACCATAAAGCTAAAACCTATTTGTAAACTTAACATAAAACTCAAAAATCAGTAAGATTAATGCAAACAACATTGCTATGATGGATAATTTTCTGCTGAAACTAAACAGACCGGGACACGAACCCGTGTCCCCTGCATCGGCAGGCGGACTCTCAATCACTGCGCCACCAGGGAAGCCCCTGATGATTCTTTTTATTTTAGTATGGCTTTGTTACCATCTGTGTGCATGTTTATCATTACATATATTTGTATAGATATATACAAATATACATGTGCAGAACAACACAAAACCATAGAAGTTAAAGTTATATATAAAATATTACTGTGTGCCACTTATAAACCATATTCATCGAATCTAAAACACCATTTATTGTAAAATCTACCATTATTTTATGCATGCTTCTCTTAACCCACCCCATTCTCAGCCTAAAACGAAGTCTTGCATACAATGACTACTGATAAAAGTTAACAAGACCATAACATCTCTGTCCTCCAGAGAAGTTTTCTCCACTTCTTACATGCTGCCTCTGCCACAGAGAATCTCTTTATTATTAATCCTGAACTAAAAGTTTGTCTAAACCATCATTCTCTCATCATTAATTCAACCAACATGCATGGAGTACCTAGAACCAGACAAAGGGGATATGAAGGTGACCAAAGCATAGTCTCAGCCTGAAGAAGCTTACTCTCTGATAGGAAAAAGAGATCTGGAAATGGTCTAAAAATGAGAATTGATAAAATTCAGGTGTGCATATGGCACAAGCTACAATCAGGACAACAAAGAAGGGATTAAATACACACCTGTTGAGAGGAAAGGGGGAAAAGGTGGGAGAAGAAAATACCCAGCTTAAGCTAGATACACAAGGAGTGGAACAGCATTTTAGGCAGGAGAAGTACTTATGAGCAAAGACATAGATAGAGGTAAGTCAAAGTAGAGTAATTCAAGTTACCACAAGTTAATTTCATTATGGTAAGAGCTGAGAGTGGGGAGAGTGGGAAGAGAGTGGGAAGAAGAAGTGGGGGTTATAAATGAAAACAGAGAGTTAGGCAAGGATCAATTATAAAGGGCCTGAAATTTCATGGTAGGAGTTTGGACATGATGCCAAAAGCAAGAGGAGTACTGAGGGCCTTCATCTAGACACATGATCAGATTTATATTGGAGAATGATTGCTTTTATTCATGTTGGCAGTCACTACTGCAGCAATACAGTAACTTTGCACAAAAACTTAGAGTGCGATTGGTGAAATTCTAGTAGCCACTTCACCCAGCAAAGAGACCCTCTCCTTTCCCTTGTCTTCTTCTTGCTCACTGGAAAGCCTCTCTGTAGAACACAGAATCATAGAATTTAGAGTTAGAAGGAAGCTTAAATATTATTTTGCCCACCTTATATCCAGGTTAAGGCAAGAGATTCGATTTAGCTCACACATCCATCCAGTAAAAAAGAATGAGCCAAAATTCACATCTCTCATTCTAGAATTCTTTCCAGTTGCCCATTTTCTGAACTTTCAGGCCCTTGATCTAGACAATGTGAAAGTATTCATCTGTAATTTTAATGCCCATGTTGATACCAATCTACTGACAAAAATCAAGATGTTGGAAGTATTTTAAGTCATTGATAAAGATGATTGAATTAATATCTGTATCATTTTTCTTATGACCTGTGATAAATCCTAAGGGATGAGTTGTCAAAGCAGACTCCCCCAAAATCATAGAGCTTACCTCACACCAAACTTCATTAATGATTCAATTGATACAGGCCACTGTCAGACAGAGATAAAATATCCTTTTTGGGAAAAACCCAAAACCATCAGACACAGCATTTAAAACTGTCCACCTTCTCCTGCATTTTGGCACACTTTGATTTCAGATGTACAAGGAGTTTTTGAGCATAGTAGGCAAAGGTATTTCTCACAAAAGGAAAGCAGTTTGGATTGAGGACATCTCCATTTTACATGTCCTTGCAAAGCTTACATACTATTTCCTTCACCCATCTCCAGCCACCATGCCACATAAATAAGTAAATTACAGGCTTATTTGCAATAACCAATCTAGACAGACCAAAAATGTCCCACTGAACACATTTCATATGTAGGGACTCCCTGGTATCTTTCCATGAGTAAATACCATGATCAGATTTACAAAGAGGTCTGATGAGGCCTTTTATTCCTCTGAGGGTCCCAGGAAGGGAGAGAATCAGTCACAATCCTGCTGCTAACTTTTCCTTTGATGTTTATATCCTAAATTTGAAAATATAATCAACTATAGGCTTAGAGGATTATCTGAGAAGTTCCTAAAATGACCCCATACATATCTGATAATTCATTCAGAATTGTTTCTGAAGCAACAATGTAACAAAAAAGAAAACTTTGCCTTTTAAAACAATGAACACCCATATTTTAACAAAAGTAATTTTGTATTTTCAAGACATACAAATTAAGTCATATTCATAATCAATCAAGTTATTTATTATATGTTTCTTTTTGATGAAAGGATTGAATCTAAAATTAAAACTTCTAATTTCTTTTAAAAATCAGTAAAGGACTTATGATTTTGGTAATATGAAAAACTAAATTAAAATTCTTCCTTAAAATTTTTTCCTCTGTATTTTTTTCTACAACAAATATACTTTAAAATGCATAATTATTTTTTAAATTTTATTGAAGTATAGTTGATTTACAACGTTGTGTTAATTTCTGCTGTGCAGCAAAGAGATTCAGTTATATACATATATATTCTTTTTTGTATTCTTTTCCTAAAATGCATAACTATTATCTTAAGGAAATCCCCAGGTTGCAGAAATACAGAGGGAAGAAGTATTAGATGAGTTAACTCAGGCTGCCCTGGTGTGGAGGGTGTGGAGGGTGGTCTTGGTGCTGAAAGTCTTTAGTTTTACTTGGAAAGTGCACAAGAGAAGAGGTCCCATTAAAAAAACAAACAAAAACAAAGACAAGACCCTCTTAAAAAAGTGCATCCTTGTTGGACTGAAAAAGAAACTCTGTCCAATGTCACAAAGCATCAAGGAAGTTTGTCCAGGCTCTGGGTAGGAAAATAAAGTTATCCTTAACAATTCTTAATGTTGAACTTGTGCCTCACACAGGTTTGGGGTCTAAATTTACACACACAAAAAGAGTAGAATAAGCAGAGTTTTTTAACAATGTAGAAAGAACCACCAAAAGTAACTATAGTTAACAATACTGTATTGTTAAGCTGCTACGAGAGTAGGGCTTAAACGTTCACACCATATAACACAACAAAATGATAATTATGTGAGGTGAAGGATGTGTTGTCTAAGTTTATTGTGATAGTCATTTTGCAGTATATATGTGTATCAAATCATCATATTGCACACCTTAAACTTACACAATGGTGCATGTCAATTATATCTCAATAAAGTTGGGGAAAAACAGGAGTAATTCAAGTCAATTTTACTTTTTAAAATAAGGCAAGTTAAGGAGTAAGATTCCACCAATTAATAGGGCCAAACATTGACAATTCTTGTCAAAATATGCAAGTATTTTTATGCCCCCAACTGGAAGCCTGGATTTTTTTTTAAGTAACTTTTTTACATTTCTATAAAATATTTATTATCCATAAAAACAGGTAAGATGTAGTTAATTCATTAGTATTTTAATGTCCTTGGAACTCCATGTAGTAAGCAAGATCTCACTTTAAAAAATTTTCATTTCATGGAAAGAGCATTTTCTATTATGTAAATTGCTTCAATTATTTTTTAAAAGAGCAGAATAAATTTCTACAATTGAAATACTCATTTTATCTTTTTTTTTTTTTTTTTTTTTTTTTTTGCGGTACGCGGGCCTCTCACTGTTGTGGCCTCTCCTGTTGCAGAGCACAGGCTCCGGACGCGCAGGCTCAGCGGCCATGGCTCACGGGTCCAGCCGCTCCGCGGCATGTGGGATCCTCCCGGACTGGGGCACGAACCCGTGTCCCCAGCATCGGCAGGTGGACTCTCAACCACTGTGCCACCAGGAAAGCCCCTGATAACTGTATTTTAATAATCAAAATGCTGTTAAGGTCTCACACTGGGGTCTCCTTGCATCTAGTAGATATGTCACTACCAGGATGGAAATGAGAGCTCCATGGCTCTCTTAGAGACTGTGATCCTACCTTCCTCTACTCCTCCCTTGATCTTGAGCTTCCAAAAAGAAAAAGAAGAGTTCTTCACTGCAATTTCATAGACTTCTGCTGTAGACTCTGGTGACTTGGACCTTTTACAAGATTTTGAGTTTCTCAGAACTCTAATATTTTTTTCAAAAACAGCTAAATGTTAGCCAGTCAAATTGTGAAAGAAGTATTAGAATATTCTGCATACCTGTTTAAAATGATACAGATACAATGAAAGGATACTATAGTAGATGACAAGGTGATACTAAGAGAAATGACAGAACAAAGTTCTGATGGTAATGATCTTTCCATCTATTTAGGGAGAAGACACAGATATAGGAAAACATTAGTGAAAGAAATGGCATATTGTGGTGCCAAGTATTAAGAAATGCATAAACTTAAATGCTGCAAGTGTAATATATTTAATTAGTTTTGAATTAAAGCAGAGATATAAGTGAGGACTAGAGTTGTCAGATCTCTTAAAGCGCTTTCAACTAAATTCTATTCAGAAGAGCCTTGAGTTTCTACTCCGTATAAACGATCTGTGGTGGTAAAATAAGTGATGCATGGTGTCCTCCTTCAAGGAGTTTAGGCTTATTGGTTAAAGTGTGAATCGGAGAAAAAAATTCATCCTGGAGAAAGATACATATTTTTTTTACAATTTATGAAATTAATAATCCAACAGAATTATCTAGACTTAGAAAACTAGTAATCACATAGATAGCTTTCATAATATTTCAGCAATTTGTAAGAAAATAGTAAACTTGTAAGAAATTTTGGAACAAATTGCTTCTGAGCAATGAATTACATTTCCTCAAAGTGATATTCATCAAACATACTGTCTCTCTGTTATGGGCTGAATAATATCTCCTCAAAAATTCACGTTGAAGTTCTGATCCCCCTACCTCAAAATGTGACCTTATTTGGAGATAGAGTCTTTAAAGAGGTAAGTTAAAACAAGATCACTGAGGTGGGCCTTAATCTAATATAACTGGTGTCCTTACAAGAAGAGGAAATTTGGACACAAACATGAACAGAGTAAAGACACTGTGAAGACACAGGAAGAGGAAGACCATCCACAAGCCAAGAAGAGAGACTGTTCCTTTACGCACAGCTTACAGAAGAAACTACCCTTGCTGGCATCTTGATATCAGACATCTAGCCTCCAGTATAAATTTATGTTGTTTAAGTCACCCAGTCTGTGGTACTTTGTTATGGCAGCCCTAGCAAACTAATATACTCTCTCTGCTTAATTCTAATGTATTTATCATTATGAATCTGAGGTGGATGTTTAGGCTATTGGGAATGCAAAGCATTATGTCTCATTTTTCACTGTATTTTCCAAGAACATCATTAATCTAATCAAATAGTAAAATACTAATTAAAAAAAGAATCACCAGAAGAACAGAAAAAGGAAAAAGTAGTTACTTCACAGTACAGAACTACATGTGAGGACTTTGGGAGAGTTGCTTTATATTATAAGCCTTTATGCACATTTTGTTTTTTCATCATTTGCCTGTAGTACTTTGACAAATGTTAGATAGAAGAGATAGATGGGTGGGTAATTAGAAAGAAAGAAAAATAAACAAACCAATGGGTAATGTGATCACATTTAAACAATCATTTAAACAATTTAAATCAACAATGAAGTTTTGTTTAATTCTCACTTATAAGTTATTCACAGGGGTATTTTGACTCTCTAAAGTTCATAAACAGAATTCAAATCATCCAAGCAGAAGTAATTTGCTGCTTTTAAGCCAAAGCCCTGACTAGCTAGAGAGTTGCCTCTAGGAATTAACCAGAACGAAATCCTGATTAAGCAACTAATTGGCTTGTCTACTAATGAAAAGAAAAACAAAGTACATTTCTCTACCTCCAGACACAGAGTCATAAAAACAGAAGTTTTCAGAACCACCTTAAAGATGTTTAAATCCCTGACAATAAGATTCAACAAGGTGAAGCCTAGTGATGGGAGCGATGAGAATAAACAAGGTTCTGATCCAAGCAGCAAGTCACAGCAACCCACGAGACAGGTATGCTCCCCACATCCCTAAATCAGTCTTGATTCTCATCATTTCTTGTCTGGGGAGGAATTTGAATAAACACTATGATGTGTGATTTCTCTGCAGTTTTACTTGCTACCATCTGGGTCATGGACTGTTTGTCTTTGGGGTTTATCCTTATCATTTTATACGTACTGCATATATTGGCTTTAGAATGGAATAATAAATGTTTAGAAGACCCTATTATGATTTGGAAAAGCAAAGTAAGACTTCTCCTTGCTGATTTTCACTTCTACCATCATCCAAAATGAAATCATTTCTCAAATATTAAACTGGTTATATGATCTAGTTCCAACAGAGAATGTCAAACATCCTGGTCTTAAGAAACTGCATTTTAACAGTAATTTCTCTAGACCAGGAGTTCTCAATAGGGAGTAGTTTGCACTCAGGACAATCAGCAACGTCTGAAGATATTTTTGGTTGTCACAGCCCAGGGGTAGGGAAGTTACTGTCATCTAAAGGGGAAAGGCCAGAAATGCTGTTAAATGTCCTAGAATGAACAGGAGAGCCCTTTACAACATAGAATTATCCAGTTCAAACTTTTAATATTGCCAAAGTGGAGGAACCCTTCTCTGGACAAATATTTGCACAAGTTCTAAGTCTGTTCATCTATAAAATGAGGATGATACCTGCTTTGTAGCCTTGGTATACAAACTAGAGACAGTATAGATAAAGCATATAGTAGGGAATTCCTAAGTGGTAATTATTATCATCATCATTATTAATAATTTGTGTTCTTATGACAGATTTAAGTCCAAATGGTAATTATATGATCAATATTCACTTACAGCTATTTATAGAACAATTTTCATGAATTGCTCACTAGATTTACCTAAAAGCACTATGTAAGATTTTTAGAGCAAGAATTATTTTCACATCTAGGAGAACTGGATGAGAGATGTCAAATACAAACAGGAAGGTACCTCAGGGACTAGCATAGCATGGTCTAATGATTCAGGTTTAAATGAGCCTAGAGTATAAAAAATACTGAGATTACCTAATGTTGGCCCTAGAAAATTTGCCTTCCTTTTCTGATTAACATTGACTGTTTCTGCAGTGGAAAGAAGTGGAGAATGTTCTTTATGAGAGTGCCCTTGACTTTTCTAATACTTGTGTCAAAATAAATAATCTCATACTTTAAAAGTTACTTATATGTTTAAAAACTTATAGACTATCACAAGTGTTGAGCTGGGTACTTCCCTTCAACTAGCCTTGTGTTTTTCTCTGGGAAAGTCATTACAGTGATATATGCCAACTTACCATCATGATTATTTTCCTGCAGAGCACATAAAAATAGCTAATACATTATTCTCTTGGAGAACATAGTAGCTAACAGCAATTACTATGTACCAAGCAAGGTGCTATCCCTTTCCAAGCACTGCTGTATTGAATTCTCATGGGCCCTGTTATAATTTGTTACTTACGCACAACTTACAAATTGCAGAGTCTGGATCAGAACCCTGTTCTATCTGACTTTAGTTCCTGAGAGCTAAATCACTAGGTTATATTGATACAAAACAGAAGGCAAAATGAGCAGAAACTCCTTAGAGAGTTGTCTTTCCTTCAGAAACATTAATATTGGAGAGCTACTCAGACTAGACACAAGTAGGGCAGCTCTTAGACACATCCTGTGCCATTCCTGACAGCCATAATTTGTGGATGTTAATCTGGAAGTCTGCTGGCATCACATATCTTAAAAGTCATACTGGGGAATTATTTGCAACTACTCTTTCCAGTAACATGTTGGTAAAAGAAAAATAGTTTTTCTCCAGTTTCAAATATGCTAAATGTTAAAAATGACACAAAGTTAAAACCCTCTTTTCATCTACAGAATATAACCTTTTAAAATGACATTTAAACAACATATTTCTGAAATACAAATCGATTATTTGAGTCCTATAAAAATCTATGAATGAATAAATCAATTTACATTGTATTTTAAGTGTCATTTAAATAGTTAATTCTCAAACCAAAATATCATATGTAATTCAAATTTGTCAATAACCATGAAATCAAAAACTGCAAACTCAGACTAGTACAAACTCTCTCTCATACTCCAGAATAAGACACTATTCACATAAAACTACATTTATGTACAATAAAACTATGATGGAAATGTTTCTGAATAACATGATGTAAAAGTATTTGATTGAAGTCAGAAGGCTTTATCACTACTTCATAATCTATCCAGGGATCCATACTTTTCTAACCACTTAATCAATTTCCTATTCAATAATATAAGAATAATAATACCTGCCTTGCCTAACACATATGAGTCTTAAATTAAATCATCTGATCAATTTGCTTTCCAGTTTAAAATGTTTCTGACATACAGTGTCTGAAAATAATGTCAAACTTCACATCAAGGCTTAAAAGACTCTCAAAATCCCTTCCTACTTCACTAGCCTCATCTTCTCACCCTTTTTCCCTTCCAAGCACTCCTGTAGTCTCCCTTCACCTACATACATCTTAGGCTTTTGCTAAACATACGTCCACTGCCTGTAATATTTCCCATGCCTTGTCCATCTGGAAAACAAAAATCTCATCTTGATTTGTAAATTCAGGAGTCACTTCCTTTTGAATAGTGTCCTTCCTTTACCTTCAACTCCAGAAGAACTGACCACTCCCCTTTATGCCCCACCCCTAGCATCTACTAACATTGTGTCATCACTGATAACATTTCATGTCAGTTGCACTGGTGTGTGTTTGTTCCCCCTATGCAGCTGTGAGCAGCTTGGGAGCCAAACTTTCTATGCTCTAACCTTATATCTTATTTTACCCTGTCCCCATGGGAAAATCTTCAGGTATACACTGGCCACATCCAGTGAGATATACTTACATTTCAAAGGAAAGCTTAAATGTTAAGATAAATGATGAGATAGATGCAAATGAAATCATGGAATGTAAAAGGAAGAGAGCTATGAGTAAAGACACCAAGGTACTTTCTTCTTTCCATCATTTTACATTCTACCTCTAAAGACCTAGACTGGGACCAATGCTATGGCTGTAGGAAGTTAGAACCAGGCTGTAGGAAGTTAGAACCAGAACTGGGAGAAACATGTGCCTGGGAGATGCAGCAACCACAGTGAAAAAAACAGACTGTGGTCAACAAACTGTGGAGATTGAAGTTGATTATTCAATAATAGAGCCAAGAACATTCATTTAAGTGCAAGAATTATCATTTTTAGTATATCATAAACAAATGATCAATTTTAATGACTGGCTTGATTATGGAATGAAAAACTCTTATATTTTACATTCAACTTCATTTTATGTAAAATCACATGTACTATCTCTATTTTTTTCTCAAAGGGAGAAAACAAAAATGAAAAGAAATCTCTCAAAACCAAGATGCCTCCAGTTTCAGCTGAAGAGTCATACACCAAAATTCAAGGTAAGAACCCAAATCTGCAGAAAAAAAACCTAAAAATAAAATGTATATTTCTCTGAAATGTATTGTCTGATGAAACACCTGTCCTTGACTAGGTAAATTATGTAGGGTCACACTTGAGATTATTTGAAGATCTGGATATTTATAAAAATTATTTCTTCATTCAGTCAGTTATTCAATAGACGCTTTTTTGTCACCTACCACATGCCAGGCCCTGTTCTGTGGGTTGGAGATACAGTGGTAAAGAATATGGGCCAAATTTGTGTTAACATAAGTGTATAGCGAACAATGAAATTTCAGGTAAGTGTTATAAAAACATTAAAATAGATGTGGGTTATACATGTTTAAAGGTTCTGTTCTCTTCACCCTTGAAACTCCATTAGAAATCTTATCTACTCCTAGGGCTACCACACTCACTTCTACATTGATGATTCCAAATTCATATCAGACCAATTTCTTTTTTAAGACCCTGTCCAATATTTTCCAAGTAACCACTGGACAAATATACCTGTATGTTCTGCTGCCATCCTAAAGAAAGCATGTCCAAAATTTAATTCCTTATCTTCCCCTTCAACTAAGCGCCCTCTCCTGATTTATTTCTATTCCTGGTTCTATTATTTTTTCAGTCTCTCAAAACCTAATTCATGTTTATTCCTCTATCTAGGCTGTTCTATAAAGGAAATTAGTCACCAGATCTCCTTTCATAATGGCCCTCAAACCCACTTCATTCCTTTCCAATTCCACCATTAATGCCATCCTTATTAGTAACTCATGCTTACATGACTCCCAGGCTCTAAGTGATCTCTTCTGATTAGGACTCTTTCACCCAATCTCTCCCCTTTTCATCCAGCCCCAACAGTATTAGCAGATTAGTTTCCATTAATCATTATTTTGATCTCACGTCTCTGTTAGTCTCTTCTAAAGAGCCTTAAGTGCCCAATATTGCCTGCAGGACAAAATCTAAATTACTTCATCTGATTTGGTAGGATCTAATGAAATCTATTACCAGCTCCTCTCCTATTTCTCCTGAGTATTAACACTACATTATCACCAATAAAACATAAAAATGATAGAAGAATCACTAGAACAGAATATGCTACTGTTAAACAATGAAAACATACAATTATTGTTACAAAACTAGAGTAAATGTTTTTGCTTTTCATCTATTAGACAAAGGTAGATGTATGATAATTTTTACTAGAACAAATTTTGGAGCTGAAGCACAATTGAGTTTTTGCTAGCCAGAATTTCTATCTCTAAGGAGGAAAAATAAGAAACACGTGAAAATTACAGGCAAGATTGTAAATAAAGAAGCAAATCACAAGAAAGGTTGTAAGTAAACAAATTCCTCTATAGGAATATCCCTACGATCAAATGCTGAAGAAATGGTCCCATTGTCATTATACTTGACTGCTCTTATTTAAAAGAAAAACAAAGAATCTATGTGAAGAAAATAACAATTTAACAGAGAAATGTAGAATAATCTTGAATAACTGGAGGAAAATAATATGTTCCCAGTTTGGAGGGTAACATTATAAAGATACAGATATAGTTTTGTAAATAATTCATACTTCTATTTTCATGATCTCCTCTCTACCCGCTTTCAACAATATATTTTTAAAAACAAGGGAAGAAAATTCACTTTAGTTTTCTTGATTTTATTTATTTATTTACTTATTTATTTGGAAGTACAAATCTAGGTTTTTATTGTTCTGATTAGAATGTAGAGAATACTTACTGTGTCTATAGAGATCAGCTGGGTTTTTTCACTTTCTTTTGCATTTTCATCTCAGCCAAGAAGACAGCAAAATAGTGTCTTCTAAACAGTCATCATTTACTTACTTGAGGAGAAAGAAAAACAAAGTAAATGTTCTGCAATGTTTTTCAACATGAATGCAGTTTAATACTACCTCCTAACTGATTACTAAAGCTAGGCTCTTCAATTGTTAGATTATCTGATTTAAAATGTTTACAATGATGTATCACTGAAAGAGAAACATTTAATAATCATAAAGCCTCCATTTCTGATAAAAGTTCACACACATATGTTACTTCCACAGATAGTAAGACTCCTATACCAAGAGGATATAATAAAAAAAATGTGTTCTTGACATTTTTTTCCCTCCCACCTCAACAAAAACAAAACATCAACCAAAAGACACCTCTCTTGATTCCACTTCCTCTTTGGCTATTGCCTCATTCCCATATTCTCCTTTAGAGTAAGACTGCTTGAAATAGCTATCTATACTTGTAGTCTCTGATTCCTGTTGTCTCTTTCTCTTTTTTATTTTTTTATTGGAGTATAGTTGATTTACAATGTTGTGTTAATTACTGCTGTACGGCAAAGTGACTCAGAGATATATATATATATACATGTATATATATATACATATATATACATTCTTTTTCATATTATTTTCCTTTATGGTTTATAAGATATTGAATATAGTTCCCCGTGCTATGCAGTAGGACCTTGTTTATCCATTCTATATATACCAGTTTGCATCTGCTAATCCCAAACTCCCAATCCATCCCTCTCCCATTCCCTCCCCATTGGCAACCACCAGTCTATTCTCTATGTCTCTGATTCTGTTTCTGTTTCATAGATAGGCTCATTTGTGTCATACTTTAGATTTCACATATAAGTGATATCATATGCTATTTGTCTTTCTCTTTCTGACTTACTTCACTTAGTAAGATAATGTCTAGGTCCCTCCATGTTGCTATAAATGGCATTATTTGGTTCTTTTTATGGCTGAGTAGTATTCCATTGTATATATGTACCACATCTTCCTTATCCATTCATCTGTCAATGGACATTTAGGTTTTTTTCATGTCTTGGCTATTGTGAATAATGCTATAAACATAGGGGTGCATATATATTTTTGAATTATAGTTTTGTCTGGATATATGCCCAGGAGTGAGATTGCTGAATCAAATGGTAATTCTATTTTTAGTTTGCTGAGGAATCTCCATACTGTTTTGTACAGTGGCTGCACCAACTGACATTCCCACCAACAGTGTAGGAGGTTCCCTTTTCTCCACACCCTCTCCAGCTCTTGACATCTTTTTATCAATAGCATTATTTAATCTTCAAATTTTTCAAAAGGAGTAGAAGGTTCTTCTGTAGATCATATAAGAATTTTCATTGCATACAATGAACTGTTGGTTAACAAATGGAGGTATTGAGGAAGAGAGAAACACCCTACAGTAGAAATCAACTCTGCATATCCAAAGGAAGAAAAAAGCACAGAATTGTCAAGATAATTCAAACTATAATTCTGTTTTATTTTGAGTTATTTTAATTTTTTTATTGACATATAGTCGATTTACAATGTAGTGTTAGTTGCTAGTGTACAGAAAAGTGATACAGTTATACATATTTATACAAAAATAAAGAATATTTCATATTCTTTTCCATTATGGTTTATCACAGGATATTGAATATAGTTCCCTGTGCTATACAGTAGGACCTTGTTATATATTGATTTTATATACAGTATTTTATATCTGCTAATCCTGAACACCTAATTTATCCCTCCCACAGCCCTTTACCCCTTTGGTAACCATAAGTTTGTTTTCTGAGTCTGTAAGTCTGTTTCTGTTTTGTAAGCAAGTTTATTTATGTCATATTTTAGATTCCACATATAAGTGATACCATACGGTATTTGTCTTTCTCTTTCTGACTTACTTCACTTAATATGGTAATCTCTAGGTCCCTCCATATTGCTGCAAATGACATTATTTCATTCTTTTTTATGGCTGAGCTGTATTCCATTGTGTATATATACCACATCTTCTTTATCCATTCATCTGTAGACATTTAAGTTGCTTCCATGTCTTGGCTACTGTTAAAAGTGCTGCTGTGAACATTAGGGCATGCATGTATCTTTTTGAATTAGTGTTTTCATTATTTCCAAAATTGCTGGATCATATGGTCATTCTATTTGTAGTTTTCTAAGGAACCTCCATACTGGTCTCGATAGTGGCTGCATCAATTTACATTCCCACCAACAGTGTAGGAGGGTTTTCCCTTTTCTCTACACCCTCTCCAGCATTTGTTATTTGTAGACCTTTAAATGGTGGCCATTCTAACTTGTGTGAGGTGATACCTCATTGTATTTTGATTTGCATTTCTCTAATAATTAACAATGTTGAGCATCTTTCTGTGTGTCTATTGGCTATCTGTATGCCTTCTTTGGTGAAATGTCTATTTAGGTCTTCTGCCTATTTTTTGATTGGGTTGTTTGTTTTTTCATTATTGAGTTGTATGAGCTGTTTGTATATTTTTGAAATTAAGCCCTTGTCAGTCACATTGTTTACAAGTATTTTCTCCCAGTCTTGTAGGTTGTCTTTTTGTTTTGTTTATGGTTTCCTTTGCTGTATAAAAGTTTGATTTGGTTCCATTTGTTTATTTTTGTTATTTCTATTGCCTTGGGAGCCTGACCAAAGAAAACATTGGTACGATTTTTGTCAGAGAATGTTTTGCCTATGTTCTATTCTAGGAGTTTTAAAGTGTTGTGTCTATATTTAACTCTTTAAACCATTTTGAGTTTATTTTTGTGCATGGTGTGATGTTACGTTCTAACTTCACTGATTTATATACAGCTGTCCAATTTTCCCTATATTACTAGCTGAAGAGACTGTCTTTTCTCCAGTGTATATTCTTGTCTCCTTTGTGGATGATTAATTGATTGTAGGTGTGTGGGTTTATTTCTGGGCTCTCTTCTGTTCCATTGATTCATATGTCTGTTTTTGTACCAATACCACACTGTTTTGATTACTGTAGCTTTGTAGTATTGTCTAAAGTCTGGGAGGGTTATGCCTCCTGCTTTGTTCTTTTTCCTCAAGATTGCTTTGGCTCTTCTGGGTCTTTTATGGTTCCATATAAATTTTAGGATTATTTGTTCTAGTTCTGTGAAAAATGTCATGAGTAATTTGATAGTGATCACACTAAATCTGTAGGTTGCTTTGGGTAATATGGCCATTTTAACAATGTTAATTCTTGCAGTCCAAGAGGATGATATATCTTTCCATTTCTTTAAATCACTTTCAATTTCATTTATCAATGTTTTATAGTTCTCAGCATATAAGTCTTTCACCCCCTTGATCAGGTTCATTCCTAAGTACTTTATTTTTTGATGAGATTTTAATATTATGAGTTATTTTATAATAGTGATGGTTTCAAATCTGTAGTTCTCACATAAAAATACAACCTTGACGACATGAAACCAAGAATCACATCTTTGGGATTACAAGTTTATTCTTATTCTTGTTATACTCTATTCAAAGTGTGTTTGTAATCTTAATATTTCCTGGCTGGTAATAAAAGCTCTTTCATGGAAACTTCATTTAATAGAGGAGCTATTTGAGTGGGAAGGAAAAAAAAATAGTTTCATTTAAATTTGCAGACTTAGCATGTCTTCAGAAACTTTAATAGGAATAACAGTTATATTTGAGATATTTTGTTTTGAAAAAGCAAAATTATTACTGTTTAAATATAGCCTCTTATACATGGTTGGTATTTCTGTGTTCTTCACTTCAAAACATGCAGGTGCAATGTCATAATATCTGCAGATGTTGATTTCTGATTATAGAACTCTTATCTTCTGCAGAGCCTGGTTTAATTTATATCTGCCATAGAAATGAAGAGCGCAACATATTTTTGATTCAAATAAAGATAACTTACTAAAGTCCTCTTTTGATTACAATCATTTTTCTTAGGCTTCCACTTCACTTATATTACATTAAATGTTTCTTTAAATTAATGTTTTGGTACCAGCATAGGATATGTAAATGACTTACCTAGTGATTTATGATGCCATAAAGTGACTCTATTTGTGTGGAAGTGGATCAAAGTTTGGTGCCCATAACTTGTATGGCTTGGTAAGCTCAATAATGCCCCTCAAGGTATCCATACCCCAACTCCCCAAACCTATGAATTTGTTACCTTACATGGGAAAAAATTGCTGATGTGATTATATTAAAGATCTCGAGATGGTAAGATTATTCTGCATTATCCAGGGGCCCTCAATGTAGTCAAAGGGTCTTTATAAGAAGAAGACAAAAGGGCCAAAGGCAGAAGAAGGAGATGGGATGATGGAAGCAGAGGTTGGATTGATGCATTCTGAAGATGGGGGAAGGGACCATGAACCAAGGAATTCAGGCAGCCTCTACAAGCTGGAAAAGATGAGGAAACAGATTCTCTCCTAAAGCCTCCAGAAGGAATGCAGCCTGTCTTAGACTTCTGACTTACAGAACTGTAAGTGAATAAATCTGTGTTGCTTTAAGCCATTAAATTTGTGGTAATTTGCTACAGAAATAGAAAACTAACATATATGGCTTTAAAATACTCCACACTTTCAAAGTCACAATTAAGAAAATGACATTTTCAGTCCAAACAATCATACAATTAATACTAAAGGCAGTATTTTGTACTAGAGAAAACAGAGTTTGACACCCCTGAATTCAAATTATTACTCTGCTACTTAACTAGTTTTGTGTGACCTTAGTTGGTCAAGATATTTAACATCTCTGACTCTTAGCTTGCTTGTGTATAAAATAAGGATAATACTGTCATCACTAGGTTGTGGGTATGAAATTAATTAATATACATAAAGCATTTAGCATCGAGGTTGGTAAATTCCAATGTTGATAGAAATCAGATAGCTTAAACGAGGATCACGTATGCCCTGTCTAAAGAGCCAGAGGTCACTCGGCTCCGACCAATAGCTGTCATGCGGGGAAGAGGGTTAAGTGCTGCCAGACATTTCATCTTCAGTCTAGAGAGACTGCAAATACAAATCTTAACTTGAAATTTCCCAGTTTTTAAACATTGACTTTTTAGTGTTTAAATATTCCCTTATTTTACATCATTGAAAGAAAACTGAATTCTTGTCAAATTTAGCCCATACTACCATTCTGTGGCCTCTAACCTACCACATGTAGGTACTCCATGTAGTTAAAACCTGTGGACATTGACAACACTCGACAAGATGTTTTTAGTTATCCTCTTAGTCTTCCCTTCTTTTCCAGTCATGCTCTCCAGCCCAGACTTTATGTTGCAAACAGACTACAAGTGTGGGGTCCTCCCTGCACCTTCTGAGCCAAATCGCTCTCCACAACCAAGATCCCAGCGTGCCAGTTTCAGCACGGTTCCAGGTCTGCAGAGGCATCCCAGGCCTTGCCAGTCCCCCACCATCTATCCAAACTGACCTAGCCTGCATCTCAGCCAACTCAGTTTGAACAGACATCCAGAGAGCTAAAAAACAAACAAACAAAAAACGGCTCTAGGGCTTCCCTGGTGGCGCAGTGGTTGAGAGTCTGCCTGCCGATGCAGGAGACACGGGTTCGTGACCCGGTCTGGGAAGATCCCACATGCTGCGGAGCGGCTGGGCCTGTGAAACATGGCCACTCAGCCTGTGCGTCCGGAGCCTGTGCTCCGTAACGGGAGAGGCCACAACAGTGAGAGGCCCGCTTACCGCAAAAAAAACAAAAACAAATAAACCAAAAAAAAAAAAAAAAAAAAAAAAAAAAAAAAAAAAAGGCTCTAGAACTAAAACTGCTCTAAAAAATAAATTATATTATATTTTAAAATATAGAGAGAAAAAAGGAGGGAAAATCCTAGCTTGTTTAAACAAGAGACCACTCTTTAGTCCTTGGTAGTAACAATTAACTTATTCAACTTAACTTGTCTTATGTAGAATAGGAAAATAGGCAGACTGTCTACTGAAATTTAATTTACAAGTATCAGTAAAGGCTTCCCTATATAAACAGACTGGCAGGCATGAGAGGAACTACTATGGCTAATTTTAGCAGTATAGTCCACTTTGTGACTATTGGTCCTATTCACCAGCCAAGGGCTAAGGTGAGAATATAGAAACTACATCAGCAAAAAAAAGAATGAAACTTTTTATCAAAATTACTCAAGCATGTTTCTCTGCTTCATCCCAAAAGAAAGTCTTATACAGTATACAATTAGAATTATAGAACTCAATAAGAAATATTCATTCAAAACTAATACCTAATATGATGATGAACAAAAGAAATGAGAAATGAATAAACTTGGCATGTGAAATTTCTGAAAACTTAGTCTAGAAAAAAGATAAGTAACATGGGCTTTGCAGTTTGAAACGATGAAGAAAATTCCCAACCATGCTGAGGACATGCTGGGACATAGGCATAATCAGGGCACCTTGGATGGCAAGGGCTCATCGTAAGAAAACTTGTGGATAACTGGAACTGAAAAAGTGTTCAGGGGATGGAAGCAGCTGTAGGAACTAATTACTGTCTCTGACTCTTGTTCACAGTCAACATGGCTTCGTTTCTCAAGACTGTTGTGTTTCTCTGTATATATCTACTCTGGACTGCTCTCTTTCTATCTACTCTTTTCCCAGTCCATATTCCAGAGAGAGCAGTCTACCTGACTTAGATAACGACCATTGTTCCCACGGGGCAGAGCCTTCAAGGTGACCATATATATGGGTCACCAGCCAGCATGGATCGCTACCTTCTTCAGGTCAGGTGCCCAGCTGTGTGCACAATCAGGAACCATTCCTGCATGTGATACAGCAGAGATGAAGAGAGCAATAACAGCTAAAAGGAGAAGTTAGGCAGAGAAATCATACACTGTTTTAAATATCAAACAGAAGAGGAGACTATGATAAAATACCTCAGTGTCCACTTATTTTTTAAACTAAAAACTTGAGACTCACCAAAGTGGGTGTTTTCACTTTTTTTTCTTTTTTCTTTTTTTTTGGATAAAATGCCATTTTTTTTTGCAGTTTTCATGATTTAAATATATTTGCATAATTCAATTACATCAAACTCTGTGTTTTTAATCTTCTTTCTGCTAAAGAATATATCTGATTTGTAGGAAATCGCATTCTGCTTTCCTGATCCCTGGAACTCTTTTAAGTAAATAGAAGTTCCTGTATGCCCCACATACATCAATACTGTGTAGACCTGAAGGAGTTAATGTATATTTTTTGAAAAAAAGATCATTTTAATTTACCCTAGTCTGGCTGGTGGAATACTTTGTATTTATATTGCATTTTTCTCGAACGGAGTCTTTATCTACTCCTCACAGAAATCCCCATGACAAAAGTATTCCTCATTTTATGGATGAGGAAACTGTTACAGAAAAGCGACTTATCCAGAGTCCCCCAGAGAATTAGCGATGTTAGGATTAGAGCTCTCTCTTCCGTACCCAGTACCAGTAACTCACCACATTCCTTAATACCTGTATGTAAAATGCATTTTCTAGATGAATTAATCCCAATAAAAGGTCTCTGAAAACAAGCATGCCATTGAGAGAGGACAGGATTCCTTGATCCTGACACAGTACCAAAGTTACCTTAGATGGATCTGTATTCTTTTTGCTTTGCAGTTATTCATTTCTTTACTTGTGATGATGTACCTTAAAGCAAAATCTGCCTAAATGTAAAAATTCCTTCAGGACGTTTTAGCATGTTAAGGCTGCCTGGAGGAACTCTAACCTCTGAGTAGGTTCAAGGATCCCATCCTAGCTCTCTTGGCATAGGCTTCTGCCTGTACACCTCCAGCAATGGGATTTTTGCTGCCTCACAAAAATGTATGTTTCACTGTTAGACAAGTTGCGTTGTTAGAATGTTTGGGGTTTTGTTTGTTTTTCCGTTTTGTAAATCCCATTGATGGATCCCTCTTATGCCTTCTGGAATACATGAAATAATTTTGTTTTCCTGTCTATGTAACAGCCCTTCAAAGAATTGCAAATAACTGCTAGGTCACTAGCTAGTCTTCAATACCTTAGCTAAAGAATATAAGTTCTTCAACCATTCTTCTAATAGGATAGTTTCCAGAACTCTCACCTACTCTGATTCCTTCTAGATTTTTATAGATTGCATGAGCACTTCTTAGTATAAAGTACTCCATTTTTCTATGCTATGGCATTTAAGGCACTCCATCAGATTCCATTGTGTATGCACTGCTACAATATTTGTCAACTTCCTCCATGTCATTTGACAATCTACAAAGATGTAATAAAATTTCAAGTGTGATCAAGGTGCTGTAATTAAAATTATTCTAAGAAAACATATATTCTAGCAACTACAAAATTAATCACAAGCTGAGACAAAAATACAATCTTGGGTGCCAGAAAATAATCATTAATCATACACTTCTTAAAACTGTGTTATTCATTTTTAACTCCAAATGTTCATTCATTAAGATGAAAATAATAGTATCATTTATGCATCTAATGAAAGTACTCAGACTTAGTCTTTAATAATTCATCTAACATCTAGCACTCAGGTATTGTTGGTGTCTAATAAAAGGAGATTTGTTTCTGAGACAGAGCCCACAATGTATTTGGTGTTTTAAGAATTAGAAATTTAACTAAGTGATATTATCACCTGCACGAGGTATTCCAACCAATGAAAGCATTTTTAGGTCTTCTTTTTACATTCATCCAAAAAAGGGCCAATTGAACCAATGCATAATTAACAACCTTATTCCCAAATTAATTTCTTTCTTTGAATCCCTCCTTTTTCAGCAATTATTTAGTGACAGTGATAAAATGTGGAAGGTTGATGGCTTTCTGTATCAATTATTTCCTCTCTTAAAGAGGAAAGCATGCGTTTCACACCTGTGCAGACCTCCACCATGCGCAGTACCAGGGGGTCAAACAGTCTGAAAGTGTATTACAGAGGCCCAGAGTGAGATGCTGCCAGGCTGGAGACAGAATCAGCCAGGTGTGTGGAGAGCAAACTCAGTACTCACTCTTGCACATTCAATAAAAGCAACCATATCAGAACCCTTTGATATCTGCCACGGGCACACAGTCTAGGGAAGAATTTGACCAAGTGCACTGATGTGATCTGGCAATTGCTACACAATGTGCAAAGAGTACAGTTGGCAGAAAGACTTATTCTATTCATTTGGGCAGCTGCAAAAAAGGGAATCCTGCTGTCCATGTGTGAAGCTGGGGAGTACCATGCGTAGTTCACAAAACTTTACCCCGATACCAAAGCAAGATTTGCCACGTATTTTAGATTTCTCTTTCATGATGAGGATGATGCAAACAATCTGACCATCTGTTCCCACAAACAAATAACATGCTGCATGGATAAAAAGACACCCATACTGACTATAGTTCATGGAGATCCTTTTGTTTTAGGTCCTCATGGGTATTTTTTCAGGTTGTTCTGCCTTGAATCCAAGAATGGAAATAACTGGTTTCTCATCTTCATGGGAGTTTTTAACTTCATGGGAGAATCACAGATTGGAATCTGCCTACCAGAATCGCCTAATTCTGAAAGTGTTAGTGTTCAACTTTTTAAATTGCTTTGCCTCACTCTTCTACATTGCCTTTGTCCTGAGGGATATGAAGCTTTTGCGTCAGAGCTTGGCTACTCTCCTGATTACCTCTCAAATCCTTAACCAAATTGTAGAATCTCTTCTTTCTTACTGGTTCCAAAAGAAGCAGCATGTGCAGGTGAAGAGGAAGGTGCAGGCTTTAAAGGCAGACATAGATGCTACATTATATGAACAGGTCCTTCTGGAAAAGGAAATGGGAACTTACTCGGGCACCTTTGATGATTACTTGGAGTTATTCCTGCAGTTTGGTTATGTGAGTCTTTTCTCCTGTGTTTACCCACTGGCAGCTGCCTTCGCTGTGCTAAATAATCTCACTGAAGTTAATTCAGTTGCCTTAAAAATGTGCAGGGTCTTCAAACGCCCATTCTCAGAACCTTCAGCCAATATTGGTGTATGGCAGGTAATTATTTGAGAAAAAATTATTTCTTTAAAAAAAAACAGAATGAGGCATTGTGATTTTTTTTAAAAAGCTATGATAGAAGATTTATTTTATAATAAAATGCTTATCCACAAAGCAAATTAGGCTATAATTAACTTCTAAAATAGCCTAGATTTGTCATAATAGAGCATCATTTTAGAAGGGCTTGGTAATGTCTAGAAGAGACCTGGTAAGGTGTGAAGATCTACTCAAAGTTAGTTTAATCCAAATGTTATGAGAATAAACAAAGATTACTTATTAGAATGGAAGAAAAGAACTATTGCAAAACAATTGGTCATGTAATTGATACTAGCAGAAAAGTAACAGCAAATGTAATACCTATGCTGTGGCTTGAATGAGCGATGGAAGAGGACGATGCAGCTTATGCTCATATGCCTCTATAAGAAACAGTCACTAAAAGCCTCTTAAGGAATACTCTGTTTTACAGATTCTGCCTGTTTTATATTCAGGAGGGTTTTTTCTGAATTATTTTACTCATTTTTTCATGCTCTATTTAAATCCTAATATTCTTTGGAGGACAGGTGTCCCTAGAAATGTATACATGCACAAAATGGCTCATAACCTTTTTTTTGGTCAGACTCCTTTAAGGAGCTCATGTTAACCCTAGATCTTCTCCATGGAAAAAAATGCATATACAACATACAGTCTCAAAGGTTCCAATCCATGATTGTACAGGACATCCATGGCCAGAGGTTAAGAACTCTCTGCTTTAAAATATCGTACAGTGATTGCCCCCAATATTTGTAGATATAGGAAAAAGATTTGGCTATCACTTTCTTAGGCAGCAATACATGGAACAATGTCAAAAATCTGAAAAGTGATTGGGGGGGTAGATAAAAAGAAATGGAAAAATATAGTTTGATCCAAATACACAGGGAAAATTCTCTCATTTCTATCAAAAGCCTCTTAGTAAAAAATGACATATGGAAAGTGTGTGTTTCCTATCTTCCAGCCAAAATTAGTATAATTCCAAAATAAAGGTAGATAAGAGATGCAAAATGAAGAAAACTGTCTTGGGAAATTCAGGGGTTTATTCTTTCTTATTCATAAATTTTTTTTAATGGTAAGTAATGGCTTGACTTTATGATTCATTTTATTCTTGAAACATGTTCCTGAACAGTTCAGTATATTGAAAACTTTTAGATGGATCATAGAAATTTTCATATTAAAGGACTTGTACGGTGAAAACTTTTGTAAAGTAAGGGATCATACCCTGATTTATCAGTTTTGTAAGCCCAGACTTTCGATACTGTGTGGGCTTAAGTTTTAAAAATTATAATGTACTACAATAAAATAAGAATTATGATTTGGGCCTTCATTTCAACTTTCTAAGCACAGTACATCCAATTAAAAATAAATTAGAAACTGTGGATAATGGATTAAATTGTGTTCATTGTATTTCTTTGCTCCCTCTATATTTTCTTTTTATATTAATTTATTTATTTTCATTAAAATCTTCTCTAAAATCCAAATATTTAGCAATGAATTGATTATTCTCTGGGTACATTATAATTTAAACTATATTAATTGGAAATTGTATTTGTAGGTTTGAAGGAAAAAATTTAATCCTTGTACTGAAAATGAAGCTAGTACATATTAGTTTGCATTGCTTTTTCAGAAAAGATGTCACAGCTGAAGATGATCAAAGGAAAAATAAAGATTTTTATCAAAAAACAAAATTAGAATGCAAAATTTGAAAAATAATGTCAATGACATCATTTCTGCCTATTTTATTTTTCTGAATTTTATGATGCATCAATTTCAGCCATAAATTATACTTTAGCAGAATCAAAAATGCCTTATGAATAATGGCTCCTTATTAATCTCAGCCTTGCTAATGTCAAAAAGAAATATACCACGTGAGACTTCTGTTGCACAATACACCAAATTTAAGCATATTTTTTCATCAGTGTGAAGGTGTCTGCAGGTTAACTCCTCCTGCATAAGGTCATACTTTGTTTAGAGGAATCCTAGGGGAGGTGTTCCTGCGAAAACTATTCTGGAAGAACAAGCAGCATCTCTGTAACTTATGTTGTCCAATATAGCTGTATTAAGAGTGGCATATAGGGATTTCCCTGGTGGCACCGTGGTTGGGAATCCGCCTGCCAATGCAGGAGACAGGGGTTCTATCCCTGGTCCACGAAGATCCCACATGCCGCGGAGCAGCTAACCCCATGTGCCACAACTACTGAAGCCCGCGCACCTAGAGCCCGTACTCTGTAACAAGAGAAGCCACCGCAATGAGAAGCCTGCGCAGGGCAACAGAGAGTAGCCCTCGCTTGTACAACTAGAGAAAGCCCGCTCACAGCAATGAGGCCACAATGCAGCCAAAAATAAATTAATTAATTATTTTTTTTAAGTGGCATATATTCTTCTATCTATATGTTGTTTCTTTCCCATAGATAAAATCTGTGAGAAAAATACACTTGAAGACAAGACCACAAACCCTGACTCTCAAAATCCAGCAGAATCAACTGGAACAAAGCCAGAGCAGAAGGAAATGGGGACTGGGAAAGAAGCCCTGGTCAGGTGAGAACTCAATAAAACACATAATACTGCACTCAAAAATTCAAACACCTATCCCCCACTTTAGCTGAGCAAAGGTCAGGAGAACTACAATAGTCACATAACACAAGGGACCTGGGCCGGAACTAAAAGGTTGTTTCTGTCCAGTTCATTGTTCCTTACCAGCCTGCCATGGCCACTAACCAGGATCTCTAGGCAGCCATTTGTCCATAGGCCATAGCACACCAACAAAAACATTGTAGTCACATGTCTGAGTCATTAGTATCAGCTTGAAAACAGCTTACATATTTACTAGGCATGAATTTTTTAAAAAGGACTTGAAGAGAATGTATGATTCTTCTCTGAATTCATAAAGAAATGGCTATTCCAAGTCTGTAAACATTTTATTGTTCCAGAAGATTGATTATTATTTCCTTTCATCTGCTAAAGAAAGTGTGGTATGATAACCAAGAATAATTACAGAAGCAGACAATCTTTTTGCCACTGAAGGAATACAGTTATATAAATACTTCCTACAAAATTACTGGAAATACCACAAAGGAGATGGCAATGTCAGTGTGAATCAGTGAATCCACAATAAAGCCCAACGAGAAGCTCCTTCATCTGGCCACTCCTTAGCATGTTTATGTGCCTGCTGATCCAATTTGAATTGCTTGACTATAGTTAACGTAATTGCAATAAGTGTACCCTTCTTATTTAACAGGCAAGAAGAGTTGTCATTTATAAAGAAGTTAAAAGTACTTATTCCTCCCCCTGACCCCCCATTCCCACTTCTCGCTCAGCAGCTCTACTGTATTAAACTGTGTGCTGCCAATAGGTGTCACCATGATAATCTAGGACCCGGTGTATTAGGTTGAACAATAGGCATCAGAAAGAGTGCATTTTCAATAAGCATATATTTGACTATATATGAAAATAAACACAAGCTCACTCTACCACACATACAAAAAAAAAGTTTGACAAAAATTAAGCCTGACATATTATTTAGGCAGAGGGAAGTTACTTAAACTCTGAAGCAAAGATTAGACTCTCACAACTGGGATAAGTAATTATATTATTTCTATAACTGTTGGTGTTTACAGATGATTTATGGTCCTGTTAGTGAGTCATTGTTATCTTTACTCCACAGATAAGCAGCCAAGGCACAAAAAGGTTAATTAGTTTGCCTGTAATCATAGGTCAGCTCTGCCAAGATCAGACTGCAAAAGACTCAGATCCCTGAGTGGAACTTTTTCCTCGCTCCCACCAATACACTCATTTTTAATCAACATCTTAACCTTCTGAACTGATCTCCCTTTCTAGCGTTTATTTTAGTATATTTAATTTTTTGTAACAACCAGGGTGATACATAAGTTTTCAAAGGACTGAAGTGGAAGCCATAACTAACATTTTTAGGGATGTATTCTTCTTAACCCAGTATAGTACTTTCACTCTTCTGAAATACGAAAATGCAAACATTTCAATTACACAGAAAATGGGTCATATCTCAAAAACACAAAACTCCTTGACACAGCCTTGTATACTTCCCACCTGTTTTACTTTGTCTTCCCCAACACACAGTTCCTTCCCTGTTGTCCCATCTCCCTGTTCCAGTCATACCTGTCCTATTTCAGACTCTTGTACTCAGGAATTGATTATTCTGTGGAATGTTTGATTATTCATTTTGCAATATAGTTAGCAAAGTCGCTTGAGAATTATTGACAAACTGAGTAGACCCAAGTTAGTTTAAAGCTCTGGCTTTATGGCTGGCCACACTTCTCCTCAAGATTGAGGGAGAACCAGCTGTATTGAAGGAGCAACTTAAAAGGGTCACTGGGAGTTCCAGTGTCACTTTTGACTAATATTACTGGGAATCTTAATTTCCAATACCATGGAGGACTTACCAAAGCCTTTCTGTTTTGATTTCATGGGTATCAGTGGTACCACATCTTGAATCCTAGAGAGCAGAGTTTCTATACATAGCTAGAAAATATCAATGATAAAATAACTTTCTATTAAAAGTGTTATTTCACAATACTCTCAATGAGTAAAGATGATTTTGGTATTTGCAGTTATTAAAAATAAACAGTTTTAAACTTGGGCAAGGCCAGGTTTTAAAAAGCTCTTTCTCCTTGAAAAACATTAAGGATTTGATTGATTACAGGCACTAAATACAGATGCTGTGTGAGCGACTGACTCTCACTTCAACTTTTTGAAGTAACAAAAAAAGTTAATTATTAATAAATAAAATTTAAAGGTAGATTTTTTATTCTAAGTGCATTTACATTATCCTCTGACCTGAGCCATGGCTTGAATAGGAATTATGTGTTTAGGATGACCAATATCATCCTATTGTATTGGGGAGAATGCATGCTGTGGATTTTGCAGTCTCTGTGTGTGAAGTGCAGTGTGATATTATTGATTATGCCTTTAGTTTCTGTCTCAACAGAAGACAGGCAGAGGTAGATACCAGGAGAACCAACAGGATATAGATATAGATAGATATAGATATAGATATCACAACAGGATATATTTTTTTAACAACAAGATTATATATATAAAGAGATTTATTATAAGGAATTGGCTCACATGATTGTGGAGGCTGGGAAGTTCCTAAGATCTCCAGTCAGCGAGGTAGAAACCCAAGAGAGCCAATGATATAGTTCCAGTCTGAGGCTGCAAGTCTCAGAATCAGGAGGACTGATGGTATTAATTCCAGTGTGAAAGCTGCAAGCTGAAGACCCAAAAAGAGGCAATGTTTCAGTTCCAGTTTGAAAGCAGGAAGAGCTCATGTCCCTGCCCAGTCAGGCAGGAGGAATCCCTCTCATTCATGGGAGGGTCAGCCTTTTGGTTCTATTCAGGCAGGCTTTCAACTGATTGGGTGACGACCACTTACATTAGAGAGGGCAAGCGGTTTTACTTAGTGTACAGGTTCAAATGTTAATGTCATCCAAAAGCACCCTCACAGACACACACCTAGAATAGTTGGGTTTGGGGGGGGTTTTTTTTGTTTTTTTTTTATATATATCTGTTGTATTTTATTGCTTTGGCACAAAGACCATTGCAAAGTGCACAAGGAAAGATTAGCTATGATGTAATTTTCAGTTAAAATGAGTTTCTGCTTATAACGTAGACAATTTCTAGAGGATGTTAAAAAAAAACAATTATCTGAGTCATGCAAAAGCATTTAACTTTTTTTAAAATATCTTTATTGGAGTATAATTGCTTTACAATGTTGTGTTAGTTTCTGTTGTACAACAAAGTGAATCAGCTATAAGTATACATATATCCCCAAATCCCCTCCCTCTTGAGCCTCCCTCCCATCCTCCCTATCCCCTCCCTCTAGGTCATCACAAAGTACTGAGCTGATCTCCCTATACTATGCAGCAACTTCCCACTAGCCATCCATTTTACATTTGGTAGTGTATATATGTCAGTGCTACTCTCTCACTTCATCCCAACTTCCCTTTCCTCCCTTGTGCCCTCAAGTCCATTCTCTACAACTGTGTCTTTATCCCTGCCCTGTCACTAGGTTCATCAGTACCGTTTTTTTAGATTCCATATATGTGCTTTAGCATACGGTATTTGTTTTTCTCTTTCAGACTTACTTCACTCTGTATGACAGACTCTAGGTCCATCCACCTCATTACAAATAACTCAATTTTGTTCCTTTTTATGGCTGAGTAATATTCCATTATATATATGTGCCATCTCTTCTTTATCCATTCATCTGTCAATGGACACTTAGGTTGCTTCCATGTCCTGGTTATTATAAATAGTGCTGCAATGAATATTGTGGTTCATGTACCTTTTTGAATTATGGTTTTCTCAGGGTATATGCCCAGTAGTGGGATTGCTGGGTCATGTGGTAGTTCTATTTGTAGTTTTTTAAGGAACCTCCATACTGTTCTCCATAGTGGCTGTATCAATTTACATTCCCACCAACAGTGCAAGAGGGTTCCCTTTTCTCCACAGCCTCTCCAGAATTTAGTGTTTGTAGATTTTTTGATGATGGCCATTCTGACCAGTGTGAGGTGATACCTCACTGTGGTTTTGATTTGCATTTCTCTAATGACTAGTGATGTTGAGCATCCTTTCATGTGTTTGTTGGCAATCTGTATGTCTTCTTTGGAAAAATGTCTATTTAGGTCTTCTGCCCATTTTTGGATTGGGTTGTTTGTTTTTCTGGTATTGAGCTGCATGAGCCCAGAATAGCTTTTGACCAAATACCTGGGGACCCTGTGGCCCAGTCAAGTTGACACATAAAATCAATTACCACACCACCTCCATTACTCACATAAAGGAACTGAAAGTTTTTCTGATGCTAAAATGCAGTCTTTTCTCACCATTTCACAGTCCTCTCATCTCACCTGCAATGGACTGAATGTTTGTGTTCCCTCAAAATTCACGTTTTGAAGCCCTAATCCCCAATGTGGCATTATCAGAAGATGGGATCTTTAGAACCCCATCATGCATGGAGTTCGTGCCCTTATAAAGAGAACCTAGAGAACTCTCTTGTCCTCTTTCCACCATGTGAGAATACAGCAAGAATCCTGCAAAACAGAAGACAGCTCTCACCAGAACCCAGCTCTGCTGGCACAGTGATCTCAGACTTCCAACTTCCAGAATGATGAGAAATGAATTTCTGTTGTTTATATGCCACCAGTCCATTGTATTTGTTATAGCAGTCTGAACAAGTAAGACATCACCCAACCCAGCCTTACCCAAAACTCTAACATAGAGCCTCAGTACCCTTGGGCATACATAATAATGACCTTCCTCTTCATCATGCCACATAACAGAAATTCTAATGTTAACTATTTACAAAGTTGGGCATCCTGTTTATAAAATAGTCCCTTGTCTCAAATATTGTTTTGTAAGGATACAAGAGTACGGTTATATGCCTAAGCCAAATTCACATGTTATGTCTATTTAGCTCTTTATATAAACACAAAAAGAAGGGGTCAGTAAAGTTGACATTATTATTATAAAGATGTGAATTTCATAAAACAAAATCACTTCTGTGATTCTGTGATTTTTTTTCATCCAACTCTCAATAAGATTCTAAATAGAACCTAAAACTAATTTTCTGGCCACAGTAATAATACTTATCTCAAATACATGTCAGCCCAGGAGGAGATTTCTTTTCAAGATATCCAAGTATTACATATCCACATTTCTGACTGGAATCCATTTGTGTTAAACTAGATTATTTATTTATATATTTATTTATTCTTTTTTTATATCCTTTCAGAATGTTCTCTAAGTTGTTTATCCAGGGGAAAAATATTCTTTGCACATCTTCCCAGAAAAAAGCAACCAATTCATTATCTTGTCAGATGAATCATTTAGCTTCTGAAAGACATGGGGTTCACCCCTGGAAAGTCCCGTTGATGCCATTTGTCCATTACCGAGAAAAACAGCCTGTTTCTGGCATTCCATCTCAGCACATTCTTATTTTTTAATATAAAAAAGTGCATTTTGATGGACACTAATGAATAGCAAGCAAAAGATGTGTTTTGCCTGGAAATGTCAAATAGCTGTGTCTGAAAAGGAGACAGAGTTGAACGCCTGATAGGTTAAGTGGTTAAATGATGAACAAGCGAGTGAAAAGTTCAATGCCCATGACTGGGGTGCACTGCAAGACTGACTTTTACAGTTATAGTATATGGCTTTTCATCACCGTTGCTACCCATAATGCCAAGAAGGAAGGTTATTTCTATGAATAGCCTTCTTTGTTCATAATAGCAATCAGTCTCTATTTGGGTGGTTTTAAAATAGGCAGTCATATCACAGCAGGAACAATGAGAGCAGAATAGAATTCAGAATCTTATCAGCACTCATAAACACAGACGTGTATTGTCTTGTAGCTAGAAAAAGCAAGAATCACTGCCGTAAAGATGCTTAAAAATCCATATGTGACTTTATAGTTGAAATAGAAAAGGAATGTCAGCTATCAAGTTTATAAAAATAAAATACTATTTATACTATAATAATTTATAAGCATGTAAAAAAATAAAATCAGCTACACATGTACTAATTCTGTGGGATGCATAATAAAAAAATGAAGCACTATTATTTTTAGCCCCAAATTAAAATCTTCCTCTATGGTAAGCAATGCTTTTATAATTAGGCATTGCAAACAATTTTAACAACAGATTGGCATCTCATTTTAATAATGATTGCTAACTTATATTTCTAGCAATATGGCAGACTAAACATTTGTAGAAAACTCTTTGGGGAGAATGTAATTAAAACTACTAGGTAAAATATAAAACCTACATTTGAATGCATGCCTGAGCTAGTGAAAAATAAATTCTACTGAGAGAAAGTTTCAAGAACTGGTGTTTGCCCCGAGGATTTTTCCAAACTCTACAGCCTAGATCTGAGTTGAAATGTGTCATTAGTGAAACAAAACCTGGGATTAAACTGGATGCAAAACACAGGTTGGAAACTCTTTCATAAAACTAGGATTCCACAGGGTAACCCACTGGAGGGTAAACTACTTCTCAGAGGGAAAGAGCTTGAGTAATATTTGCCTTTGTCCTGGCTTTGAGTGGGAAAAATGGAAGAAATTTAAAATTGGGGGCGAGGCAGGGGGTGTGGAATGAAGGACGAGAGGACAGAGGAGGGAAGGGGCAGAGAAGAAAGGGAAGGGGAGAAGAGGAAGGGGAAGAAAAACAATTCTTAGCCATAAGCCAATATTCAAACAGACCTAGAGCCAGAATTCTTATACTATCTATATTCTGAATAAAAAATGAGGCTAAAAAAATTTTAAACAATTAAAACAATTAAATTTAAAACAGACATCTGCCAAAAACCAACACAATCTGGAAGAAAACAAACTTTAAAACCACATCTCAAAATATCCCTATTGATAAAGTTTCGATTAACATGAACTCACAGTCAAAAATTACTAAACACATGAGGAAATAAATCGCTGTGAACAAGACAACAGAAACCAAAAACTGCAGACTCTTGAAAACCTACAGATGATGAATTTGTCAAAAACAATATTCTGTATAAGTATGTGATGTATATTAAAAGAAATAAAAGAGAAGATTGAAAATAAGAAACAACAAACCAGAAATCGTCAGAATTAACAAGGTATTTCTGCAAGTTAACTGAGAAGAACATCTAGAAATGAAAAGTATAATCTCTAAAATTAGAAAGTCAGTGAGTTAGACAGCAGATTAGACAGAGTTGAAGAGTTAGCAAAGTGGATGACAAATCTGAAGAAATCACCCCAACTTCCACCATAAAGAAAAAAGATGGAAAATATAAGAGATTAAAATTAAGAAGTGTGGAGGAAAGTATGAAAAGGTACAAAATGCAGATAATCAGAATTCCAGAAAAAGATAATAAATAGAATGGTGGAGAATCAATATTCAAAGAGATAATGCAATTGATAAAACGTAGTAGCCCTCAAATTCAGTAAGGCAAATAAATCCAAATCAGCATAAATAAAATGAATTAACCCTAAATATATTCTAATAAAACTTAAAAGTACAAAAGAAAAAGATTTTTTAATTAGCCAGAAAGTAAATACAGACCACATAAAATAGGAGAAGTAAACTAACAAACATCTGAGTTCTCAACAGCAACAATGGAAACCAGTAAACAGTAGAATGGCATTATCAAGATTCTAAAAGTAATAGTCAACCTGGAATTCTATACCAGGTGAAATTATTGTTCAAAAAAGAGGGTAAAGTGTAGATATTTTCAGTCAAGCAAAACTGAAGGGAGCTTAGAAGTTTTTTAACGTATACTTCAGGAAAAGAAAAATTATCTGAGGAGGAAAGACTCAAATTGGGGTAGTCAGGGATCAGTTAGGAAAAAAGAATTTATTCTAAATATTTCAATGAGAAGTAATTAAATACAAGGGATTCTGTAGTTTAAAAATTTTTGTAAGAGGTAGGAGAGCAAAGTTCAAGGGTGGAGACTGCAACACAGAAATTAGAAAAGTGCAGAAAGTAGCTGCCAAAGCCACAGCTGCCCCTTAATTTCAAAGCTGGAGACAGGCAGTAGAATATAAAGTCTGAAGAAGGTTCAGAAGATCTGCTGCTTCTAAGAAAGTATGCTCTGGTCTTTTGCCAGATGACAACTGAACTGTGCCTTCCTTTTAACTTTCAAATCACCTACAAATGTGTCTCATTGGTGGAATTTAAATCAGAACCCTCCTGGCAAGGGATTCTTAAAAATAAGGTTCCCAGGCTTTCAGCCACTGCAATAACATGGGAAAGTATAAAAAGGAACAGAAATGCCACTGATTGCAAATAGACAATCCAGCACAGAGATTCAAGAAGAAATGAGTGGAGAAAATGGCAAGCATGTGGATAAATACAAATATACATTAACACCATGAAATAATTATAATAATGTCTAAATTGAGGGTAAAAAGTGAGATGGAACTAAACTATTCCCTCTACAGTAGGGTGATTGGCATAAAAAAGAATTAAGAATTTGATCAATTTTAGAACTTCTTAATTAAACATGCATGTTAAAATATATTTGAAGAACACTAATTTAATTAAAATAGAGTATTTAACCTCCATACACTAAACATATATGATTTTAATATTATAAGATGATAGACGAGAGACAGAGAGAGCACGGAGCAATTCTGTCAATTACAAAATGAAACTGATGATTCCATGCTCCTAGATGGGTGATTTTAAAATGCTTCTTTTTGTTTTTTCATAGACTTAACATTTAAAAATTCATTAAGGATATATTATATTTGAACAACACAACTGACAATTTAAATCTGTAAGAAATTTAGAGAATCCTTATATCCAGTAACTGAAGAATAAACAGTTATTTCAAGTTTACTTAGAACATTACAAAAATTAGAACATTACAAGAGCTTAATACATTTTACTATGTAAAACAAAAAAAGCGAACAAACAAGGTACACTGTAAAATCTCCCAGGAGCTCTTTAAAAATACAAATGTTTGTGTTCTACCCCCAGTGATACTGATTTCATTGGTCTGGGGTGGGTTCTAGGCCTTAGTGTGTCTGAAAATCACTCCTCAAGTGATTCCAAGGTCCATCCAGGACAGAGAACCATTTCACTAGGAGTGACCATTTCATAAATTGAGACCTAAAGTAGGTGTTAATAAATTTTAAAGATTTCACATTGAATATATTTCTAATCACTATGCAATAAAGTTAGAAGTTAATTTTTTTAAAACTAAATTTTTGAAAAATCTCACATAATTAAAATTTAAATCACACTTTTAAGTGGCCCTTGGGTCAACAAATACATCATTAGTGAAATTAGAAAATATTCAGAAAGGAAACACAATGAAAATATTGCACACCAAACTTATAGAATAATAAAGATACTAACAGGTATTTGGGTTTTTCCCTTTTATTTTTTTTCTTTTCCTTTTTTGTTTTTAACTAGAAAAGTTGGTTATAAAATTTCTTGGAAGAACAAACAAGCAAACATAGCAAGGAAAACGCTGAAAATGGAGTTTTTAGAGTAATGTAGGTGGTATAAGTCCTACCAAATATTAAAACCTATTTAAAGACCTTTGTAATAAAAAAAAAATAGTGTGGCATTGGCACATGAATAGCTAAACCAATAGTATAGAGAATACAGAAATAGACCTAACTGCATATAAAAATGTAGTGTATGATAAAGTTGGCATCTAAAATCAGTACAAAAAATGTAGATTTAAATAAGTGGTATTAGAGTAACTGGATAGCCATATAGAAAAAAAGTAAAATTGGATCTGTCCCTCATGCAGCACACAAGGATAAATTCCCAATGAATCAGAGATTTAAATGTAAAATAGTGAAACAGCACAAGTACTAGGAAAAGAGGTTCAAACGCCTTCATAACCTGGAAAGGTACATTAATCCCCAAATTCAAAATTCAGAAGCAAAAAAGCAAGAGCTTAATACATTTTACTATGTAAAACAAAAGCAAAGCAAACAAACAAAAAACTTTTCATTACAAAAAAATTATAAGCAAAAAAAAAAAAGAGACAAAATAAGCAAAATATCCAGGTATGAAAATTCTCACTGCTATTTTCTTTGGGGATTGATTATTTTATTTGGGGATTAACAGACATTTAAATTTTTTCATTAAGATACTTTACAACTGTTAATGACTCAATCAAGTTGATATCTTTGTGATATGTTACTACCACAATTTTATTTTCCTCTTTTTAAAATCTAATACCAGAAGTACAATGTATTTACCTAATAGCATAGAGCAAAACCACTATGTCATGTAATCCCAGGAGTAAAATAATAATCCTGACACTCAATACAGCGCAATCTGAAAGTCCATCTTGACCTCAAAAAAAAGTAATTATTAGTAGTGTATATATATGCATATATTATATATAATATAATATTCATACCTTATGTATACATTATTCATATACATATAATATATGAGTATATTTGGTGACAAATTACCTGCTAAAGTCTCCACCTGTGCTTTCTACTCTTAAAAGTCATTAATATCGTGCCAGAAATTATATGTGGCACATGAAGATGAAACAGACCAGTATCAGAAACATCAAGAGTGATTTACTAGCAGGCAGTTAGACATGAGTCAGCAGACAGAAGACAAAAATTTTATGAATATGCGTAGTTGCCTTGAGAGAGGAACGAGCCTACAGACACAGTTTGTGACCCTATTTAAATCACTTCTGACATGTCAGTTGCCTGTTGCCATAGAAAACCAGAGCAGACAGAATTCGTGTCTACTTTCTTTTTTTTTGCGGGGTGGGGCATAGAGAGAAGGAAAACAGACAAATTTTGTATTATTTTATGGCACCTAAATTGTGACTTCTAAAAAAAATCGATCTACTTATTTACCTTGTACAGTGAAGGGAACCATAGAATAATTGGTGGATTTTTTGAAAGTTTTTAAAAATTATGCAAGTGGACAAATTCAGATTACTATGAGGCAGGCAAATAATACCCATGTATAAAGCACACGGGATATGGAAACAACAGAGCGAGCAAGATGATAAGAGACAGGAGAAGAGGGGATACTGAGGTGAACTGGAGTGCACCCAGGGATTCCTCCTTTCCTTAAAGAGCCAATCCAGCTGAGAGATGCCATAGGGAAAAATGAGTCCAGTGATGCCAATATTATCTGATTCTTTCAAGAAAACCCCATGAATACTACTAAAATAATTTGAAATTCTTTTAAACTATAGGCCAAACAAAACACAGCTACCATCTCTGCCTTAAAAGGGTAGGCTAGGGCTTCCCTGGTGGCGCAGTGGTTGAGAGTCCGCCTGCCGATGCAGGGGACACGGGTTCGTGCCCCGGTCCGGGAAGACCCCACATGCTGCGGAGCGCCTGGGCCTGTGAGCCATGGCCGCTGAGCCTGTGCTCCGCACCGGGAGAGGCCACAACAGTGAGAGGCCCGCGTACCGTGAAAAAAAAAAAAAAGGGTAGGCTAGTTCTAAACAAGTTGACTGTTAAAAAATATAATTCCATTATAAAATTAGAGATGTGGTCCACAGGAAAAATATTCATTATTGCTGCTCCCAATGTGAAGCACATATAGAGAACAAAATCAAAACTATAAGAATATTTTGTGGATTATAATTAATAACTGTACATTTCCCTTCAGTATTTTTGTTATTTTTAGGACTTGGGTTTATACTATATTATTTTTTTAGATATTATATTTTAGTTATTTTAGATATCTTTTGTCTGATATTATTTAATAAGCAGTCTTCCATTTGAACAGCATGTTTTTATAGCCAGTCTCTTTAATGCATTCATAATAGTCCAAATAGCATAAATAGCAAGAGCCTAGAAAAGAGGTTTTGTTGATTCTATTTGAAAGTTCATTGACTGATGGAAGTTGGAAGATTTGGTTAAAAAAAAAAAAAGGTAAAATGGAAGCTCCCTAATGTGAGAGAATAACTAGATGAGTCATTGGGTTTTTTTAAATCTTTATCTCCTTGGGAAGAGGAAAATGATGGGTCTGCCTAGGACTGGCATTAGCAGGAGACAAGAGCATGATGAGACAAAGGAGTAGAGATGAAGGAGGGGATACCTCCCTACCTGGTGACAGCAGCTGACAAAAGAGCTGAATCACCTGAGAAAGGGAAAAAAAAGAGTTTCCCACCTAGTGAGAGACAATTTCAGCCATGGGGAACAGCAAAACTAGCACAGTGATTTGCAGCATATCGGTTCTAAAAAGCAGCAAAAATGCTATGCAGATAAGCTGAGGGGAGCAACCCCATAAGCAACCTAAAAGTAAGCTGGCCTGTGGGAATCAGGATGGGAAATGGAAGCTTATCGGACACCCCCACATTCTCTCCACCCTTCTTGAGGAAGGAAGGTGCTTGAATGTTTCAGCAAGTCAGCAAAGTATGGGGAATTGCTCATTTACTAGAGTGGGGCAATTGCCAGAGAGGTTGACAATTTTATCTCAAATGTTTAGCACAGGGTCTGGCACTTATTATATGCAGCTGAAGATAATTGCTTTGTGAATAAAACATTGTATATTTTACTCTGCTCCAAGTAGATTTCAAGAAGAGGGATCACAAAGTGAAACATATATATATATTTTTTAAATTTCTGATAGAAATTTTATGAGTACGTATAGTTTAATGCCTGAAAACTGTTCTCATTTCAAATACAGGAATCTTTTCAAATATGGCTGTTTTCACTAATCATAATATGTCTTGCCAGTTTTTCCTTTATCTTTATATGAAAGGTAATGTTTTCGTTTATTGTTACCCTTTTCCAGCATCCCATAATATCCAGTTTCTTATATAATGTGGTAAAAAATGCAACGGAGAGCTTAAATGTCTAATAATTCTATTCCAATAAATGTTCACCCTAATTCTGCTGAAGCAAGGAATAGTTTCACAACTAGTTTATGTGCCAACCATCAACTAGGTAAATCGCTTCTACCTAGCCTAATGATTCATTTTATTCTAACTTTTTTTATGCAACTGTTTACCAGAGCCCTTATCTGGGCATCCAGCTCACAAAAACAGGCCTGTTTTGAGCCCTCCCAAACGCTGGTCATGGTAAGGCATTGACAGACAGTAGAAAAACAACTGTGCCAGAAGGAAAAAGCAGCAAGAGGACAAGCCAACAAAACAGAAGCCATCATAAGTTCCACATGCTTCCACCACCAAGTGTAATGTGTGTCTGGATCTGTACACTTTACGTGGGCCTCTCACTGTTCTAGCCTCTCCCGTTGCGGAGCACAGACTCCGGACGCGCAGCCTCAGCAGCTGTGGCTCACGGGCCCAACCGCTCTGCGGCATGTGGGATCTTCCCAGACCTGGGCACGAACCCGTGTCCCCTGCATCAGCAGGCGGACTCTCAACCACTGCGCCACCAGGGAAGCTCTGGGCCTGTACCCTTTTAATTAGCTTTTGCTCCTATTACAGTGGATGAGCTGAACACACCATGTTTCAAGGCGGATTCCTCCAGGAGTGCCCATCCCCCTTATCTACTCAGGATGTCACTTGGGCAGTGTTCCCTTTCTCTCCCTCACCACCTCTCTGTTGGATCATTTCTATAAGCATCGAAACATGTTGTAGCAGTTCTTGCATTTAAACAACAGCAACAAAATGCCCCCCTTAGTTCCACGTGAGCATCAGCTATTGTCCTATTTGTCTGCTCCTCTTACAGCAAATCTCTTCAAACCAATTACCTATATTCACTTTTTATATTTCCCCTCCTCCCATCTCTTCGTGACCCTGTTTCAACCAGGATTTTATTCCTTCATTCCACCAGTTTTTTTCCCACTTTTATGAAAGTTTTTATTGGCTTTGTCCACTTTTACCAAAGTCAGCAATACCTCCTATGTTGCCAAAGCCAATGGTCGGGCCTCAGTTCTGCTTTTTTCCACCCATCAGAAGCAATTCAGGGTTGATCCCTCACTCCCTTCTTGAAATACTATCTTCATTTGGTTTGCCAGATGCCTCTCTCTCTGATTTATGCCCTATCTCAGTGGACATTCTCCTCACCATTCATTGATGGCTCCATCTCATCTCCCCAACCTCTAAACTTGGAAAGCTCCAAGCACAATCTTCAGACCCCTCCTCTGCTCTTCCTACATTCTCTTAGTATGTGATTTTATCTAGTCCTATGGTTTTAAGCAACATTGACACCCTGATGATTCCCAAATTTATATCTCCAGTCCAGATCTCTCCCCAGAACCTCAGTTTCACATACCAATTGCCTACTTAATATTTCCACTGTGGTGTCTATTTGACATGTCCCTTAATTCCCTCACTTCTTCCAAATCTGTTCCTCCTACGTCTTCCCCTTCTCAGTAGAAGGCACCTTCATTCTTCCATTTGCTCAAAAATTCACCTTCTTTTTTCTCTCATTCAGTACAGCCAATCCAATAGCAAATTCTGTTGGCTGTTCCTTTGGGACATATTCAGAATCTGACCACATCTCAGCATCTCACACACAGCTGCAACAATGTCTCCTCACTGGTCACCTAGTTTCCACTGTTTGCCCCCTATAATCTGTGTTCAACAGAACAGCCTGGGTGATTGTGTTGAAATGCAAATCATCCCTTTCTCCTCCAGATTCTCCAGTGGCTTCCCATTTCATTCTGAGTGAAAGCTGAAGTCCTCATAATGGCCCACAGGGCCCTACATTATCTCCCCTGCCACCAACCTCTCCACTGCTCCTCTGACCTTAGCTCCCACCACTTTCACTCTCTCACTCTGACCCAGCCACACCCGAACAGGCTTCCCTCAGATCTCCACATAACTTCCTCCCTCACTTCTTTCAAAGTCTCTGCTTAAATTTCACCTTATTGGAGGGACCTTCCCTGACCACCCGATAGAAAATAGCAGTGTCTTTCACTCCTCCAACTCCATTACCCTGATTTTTTTTTCTTTGTTGCGTTTACCATCACCTGACATAGTCTGTATTTTTTAAGTGTCTATGTTGTCTGTCTCTCCCTACCAGAAAGTAAGGACTTCATTATGTTTAATTCTATATTCCCAATGTCCAGAAGACTCCTGGCGTATAGTAGACATACAATAAGTGAATGAATGAATAATTGAATGATTGAGATCCACAAATTATATAATTTTGGAGGGAAGATAATGCTTTTCCCATAAATATTTACTTCACTCTTAAAATTCTTAAATCTAAACTATTGTCAAGTTAATTTCTCTTAAGTAACTGCACATCTTCCTCCATGAATATATTTGATCAAGCTCCATGTCTGATTTCACAAAATTTTTATCACAAAATACCACCAAGTTTTTTACAATGTCTCATAGCAAATTCACAATTTAATGTGCTTTTAAGCTATTTGGGGTCAAAAACAAAATTGGACCCTCATGCTTTAACTGATTCCATAAGTATAAGAAGTAGAAGTTATGCATTTGATTTCCTCTCTACAATTGTTGGTTTCAACTGCAATCATTCTAATGACTCATGTGACAACCAGATTTTGAGAAGGCACGGTAATCCAGAGGTGATTGCACTCGGTAGTCACCTCCAGAGTCTAGGACATGAGTTAAGACTCAAATGAAAGGAAAACAATGGTTGAAGTCTGGACTTCGGTAGGCATCTCTCTGTGTAACAAAAGCACCAGGCTATGGGACACAGTAAGCTTTCTACTCAGGGCAAAACTAATTGGAGAAAGGTGTGCTTCTCGCAGGATTAAGATACAAATGGTGGCCACATGAAAGAGCTCTCAAGGCTGTTACACTTTTCCCCACTTGGAGCTCAATGCAGTGTTTTTCTCCCACTAATGAGCAATGCATTTACTCACATGCTTTTAAAATTAGAATCAGGGGATATTTTTTAAAGTAATGAATGTTTTGCTTAAACCGTACCAACATGTGTTTTGAAAGGAACTGGAAATGTAACATATGGTTCATGTAGACTGAAACAGGCCTTGTTCAGACATTAATCTGAGGGGAAGAGGGGCTGTTTGCCTAGTTGGCCCCCTTAGGCACAGCAATCATTACTCGATCATCAATGTATTCTTCTTAGATCAAATATTTGGTTTTAATGGAACCTGACAAAGTACTTCACTCCTGACTTAGAAAGACAATTTTGAAAAGATTCACTGAGGAATATAAACTACAATATGGAAGGAACTGTGTTCTGATTAACAGGCCATTTATGCAGGCAGCTACAATTAAATTACCGTACTTAGCTCACTATTAATAGAGGGCTTCAATAAAGTTCTGAAGTTAACAACTCTTGCTCATCAATAACTTGGTGAAATTTTAGCTAGGTTTAACAACCAGCTTCTGTTTTGATTTCTTCAGATCAGCTCATCAATAACTTGGTGCTCATCAATAACTTGGTGAAAATTTAGCCGGGTTGAACAGCCAGCTTCTGTTTGGTTTCTTCAGGTCAGCATCTGGTTCTGCATCTGCCTGTTCCTATTCCATGTCTCACTATGTCCACAGCATTTGGATCAACTCCATGCATTGGGACAAATACAAATTTAGCAGGCCTAGCATTTCACCATCTCACTGCCCACTGGAGGCCAAAACCTTTGGTACCATATGTAAACCATCTGCAGCTTCATCCCAGAAACTCAGGCTGTAATTTTTCTCTGAATCCTCATACGCTCATGTCAGGTATGTCCCTGATATCAACGCAGCCCTCAGTATTTGGATTTGACAGTCTCTTCTGCTTGCAATCAGAGAAGTTTTTCTGCTTTTAAGGGCTTATGTGATTAGACTGGGCCCACCCAAATAATCTCCCATTTTAAAATCTGTAAGCTGCCAAATTCCTTTTGCCATTAACATAACATATTCCCAGGTTCCAAAGATGAGAGCACGGACACCTTTGGAAGGGCCACCTTTTCTTTTATTCACACCTGAGGTTTATCCACTCTGGAGAATTCAAAAAGTTTACAGACCCTCAGCATAATTTTGGCGGGCAAATAGAGTAAAAAACTGAACAAAAATTAAACAATGACAATGAAATCTTTCCAAGACCTGAGTTTTAATTGGCCAAAGAAAAAAGCTGCCTACTCACTGACAGAAATACATATGAGAATTCTACTCAAAGCAAAATACTGGCAAACAACTTCAGATAATTAGAATTCCTAGGCAATTTGCTTCTTCCAAGATGCTTTTCGAGAGGTATGGGGAGGAGTTTATTGTCTGTGGCTGTAAATGCTTAGACATGGGCTAGTTTAAATTAATTCCAAATCTAATTTTAAATCTAATATGTCCTTAAATGTAGCTGCTGATACCATATTTCTAGTTCCTGGAATGCTAGTGACCTCTGAATTAAGGAGACTTATTACCCTTGTCATTTGCTCATACAAATGATCCCCCAAATTTAAAAAAAAAAGATGGTGTTTTGAAAGTCCTAATGCATTTTTCCATTGTAACAATGTTAAAAGTAACACATGGAAGGTAGACCTACAGAATTCAATTTAGATCATCATTTATTTAAGACCAGTGCTACTTGAAAAGGACTGTAGAACTAATCATGAGAAATTGTATTCTGAGTTCCAACTTGGAACACATCACTGATAGGGTGCCCCCGACACAGAGCTCCTGTCTCAACTCCCCTCAGTGGATCAAATCACCTAGAGAGTAGCCTCCAGGTCCCTGATGTGGTTCCAAAGCCTGGGCAGAAAGTCCTTCAGAGCAATACCTTCAAGGAAGTGGCAAAAGCAACAAAGCTTTCATCTTTTGGCAGAAGGCAGAACTTCCCACCTGGGCAGCTTCAAATAAGCCTAATTTCCAGTGATTTACATTTTTCTTTTCTTTCTACCAACACTTTCCTTGGCTCAGTGCCTGAGCCAAGTTTTCAGTATCCCTGCTTAACAATATAGGAAAATACAGCTTGATTGACGATGTTTTCCCCTCTCTCTATCATTAAAGCACAATCTTTTAATAACTGACAGTAAGTTTTCACTGCTAGAAACAGTAAGGCGTCTTAATTTTTATAACATTTATTCTTTCTCATATTTTATACATTTCCACTGCTGGAAATCTGAAAAATAGCACAAACTAAAAGTAAAAACCACTCATAATCACAAGAGTCAGATATAACACCAGAACTACTCACTCTTTGTTGAAAAATACAAATGAATGAATGAACAAGTTCATAGTGTAAGACCAAAAGGAGGTTTTACTCCATTATACAAGCTCCATGGCAGTCGGCAATAGTCTGCCTAGCACTGGCTCCTACTGTACTGTGGGCTGCTGGACCAAAGCATGGATTGTTAAGAAAAAGAGGCACAGCAGCAATCAATCACAACAAAGCTTGAACTTTCCTCAGAACTGCCTTTGAGCAGCATCAAGGTTTGCACCCAAAAACATGCACATACACTGCCCTCTAGTGCCCATCCACCAGATGTAATGCAGCAACATGCGTTATTGGAATAATTGCAAAGCTGAAAAAAGATCAAAGTAAAGCAATGACTAAGGGGTAGAAGAAAATGATTAGAAAAGAAATTAAATCGTGTGCACTCAGCGAACTTCTATTATGGAAAAATAAATGATCAAAAGCTCTCGTTTTTCTCCTCCTCCTCTCCACCCCATCCCCACCCCCATCTCTCTTTACCAACCCAATACACACATACACACTGTTTTTCATTCTGACCATGGCTGTAAGTAGAAGGAAAAGGATCCTGCAATAAAGCTATGAATTAAGAATTATATTTTATTTATACATATTTGATGTATGTGAAGGATTAAGTAGCCTTGCTTAAAATAGAAATCTGATTAATAGAAAAAAATGACACATTAATGGAAAATGAAGATGACATCATAAATCACAAGAAAAATGAAAGATTATTCAAAGAATTGTGGTAGGTGGTGTGCTATTCTGAAGAAAGGGAGGTGTATTTAGATCCTCACATCAGTCCAAGGAGCCAACTAGATTTCAGATGCATGAAATTTAAACCAAAATCAATTTTCAAAAATTATGAGAAAATTAAAGAGAACTTTCATCAAATACATGGAGAACTTTCTATGCTGGAAGAAATGACAAAGGAAAATGTGGATAATTTAACTATCAAAATTAAAACTTCATTGTTTAAAAAAACTAGCAGGGGGGCTTCCTTGGTGGCGCAGTGGTTGAGAGTCCGCCTGCCGATGCAGGGGACATCGGTTTGTGCCCCGGTCCGGGAAGATACCACATGCCACGGAGTGGCTAGGCCCATGAGCCATGGCCGCTGAGCCTGCGCGTCTGTAGCCTGTGCTCCACAACGGGAGAGGCCACAACAGTGAGAGGCCCGCGTACCACAAAAAAAAAAAAAAAAAAAAAACTAGCAGGGACACAATAAGCAGAGAAAATGTTTACATTTATATAACATATGAAAAGCTCATACGAAAATATAAGAAACAGAATATGACTTCAAAACTGGCAACTAACAAGTAAAAAAATGACTTAAAAGTAAATGTGAAAGCATTCACCTTGAGAGTAATCAAAAAAGTGCTAAAATATGGTCTGTTGGAAATAGTTCACATATGCAATATTTTGACATTAAATAGACTTAATTCTATTGTTTATTTTTTAATAAGAGCCAATTAATTTATACTTAACTTATTAACACAGTAATATAAAATCATGATGAAGATGATTTTTAAATTCTGTTATAATTTCCAATATGACACTAAAGTGCAATAGTTGGAACAGGAAAAGAGGTTCAACTTGAGAGGAACTTAAAACATGCTTTCAGATAAACAAATTAATTACAGGAGTATTCTACTTCACTAACCTTCAAAATGCAAAGCTGTACCCAAATGATCACCTCCCCTGTTATTGATTACTTATTTTTAAAAAACTAATATTAGCTGAGAAAAATAAACCCAGCACCCAGGACAGTAAATTATATGCCAAAGTAGATGAGGAGACCATAAATAAGGACTGTGGGGGGGAGGGCAGGGAACACAGAAGAGCCCAGAATAAGAAAGTTTGAGAGAGGAAAAGAAGTAAGAGAGAAGAGAGAAATACCTTCAATGACAAACTATCTTTATCACCTTAGTTGTAAACTTGCTATGGTCCAGAGTGACCCCGTGTTAAACTGTGAAGTAGCTGAAATTTATCATCATGGCCCATAGAGGCTCTTGACTTCACCCTGGTAGTGCTTTTTAAACTTATTTTCACCCTCTTCACCACAGTGAAAATCCCAAGCTCTTAATACTCTCTCCATCTAACACCCTACCCCTTCCCATTAACCACTAACACTCACCCCATCACCTACACCCCCATGCCTAAGTCTACTTCAGGAGATAAAACAATCTTGGTAATTTATATCTTAACATAAATTATATAATTCTTTTCCAAAAAAAAAAAAACAAGTTGACCCTAATTCTAATTGTGGAATGGAAAGATTTTCCCCTATTAAGAAATTTTGAATATCATTGAACATGAGGGGAAGCGCTAGGAAGGGAAGGGGACAAAGGAATCAAACAATAGGCAATTTTTTCCTCTCTTTCTAAAAAGATGTCCTTGACTCAATCAAAGCCTCCACCCAGAACAAGCTTGAAATATGCTTTCTATTCCACTCACTAAAGAGAATTACTTACCCTTGACTATAAGGTCATAATAATGCTCACACACAGGTAGATTCAGAAGTATCATTTGCCCTGATAAAAATTATATTTATATTTAATTTCCGAGGAACATCTAAATAACAAATAACATTCAGAAGAATCTTCAACTATAACTGATTTGAATCTGCTATATAAAAATATGCACATGGGGCTTCCCTGGTGGCGCAGTGGTTGAGAGTCCGCCTGCCGATGCAGGGGACATGGGTTCGTGCCCCGGTCCGGAAAGATCCCACATGCCGCGGAGCAGTTGGGCCCGTGAGCCATGGCTGCTGAGCCTGCGCGTCCGGAGCCTGTGCTCTGCAACGGGAGAGGCCACAACAGTGAGAGGCCCGTGTACCACAAAAAAAAAAAAAAAAAAAAATGCACATGTATTAATTTTCAAAGAAGGGTATGATGTAGAATGTGGAAGCTATAGACCACACAGTTCTATGTTGGTCCCTGGCAGAACTCTAGAATGGATTGTTAAATATGAGTTTTAGCACTTAGAAAATAAATGACACTCCTTAGATAGCAAATGTGGGTTGCTAAAACTCAAGTCCCATTAACCTCATTTTAAAAAAGAATTTGACAGTCTCTTTTTATATCTTCTCAAGCAAGATAGGGAAATGTGTTCAGTGAATTCATAGTTCTCTGAAAAAGTATACCTGCTAAATTTTAATAAATGAGCCAGTATAAATCTGATCTCTAATGACATAACTACAGACTCCATGTGTTCTATTGTGCTGCTCAACATTTTTTTTTCAGTGATTAGGAAAAAGCCATAAATGATACAAGTCCCAAATCTATAAATGAAACAAAGTAAGACAGGATGGCAGATACAATTGTGATTGGGTTAAAAAAAATAAATAACAGATTGGAATAATAGATTAAAACAAATGAAACTAAAGGAACTTGATTCTTCTCTTCAAACTTACACTTACTGTTCTTACAGACTTGGACAAACCTCTTAGTTTGCTAGAACCTCAGTTTCCTCATCTGAAAAGGAGGATAATCACAAGTAGCTTCATTCATGGGGTTGTTGTGAGATTCAAATGAGGAAAAACTCATAAAAACCATTTTAAAATCATGAACTGCAATTCAAATATTCTTTTGAAATATACCAGAAAGAAATGTAGAGTTCCTAGTAGAAGTTTTAAACATTCAACTGCTTGAACACAGATTGAGGGAGAGCCCCTTAGGGTGGGAGGAGAGGCAAGACAGGTGAAAAAGATTAAGAGGTACAAACTATTAGTTAGAAAATACATAAGTTACAAGGATGTAATGTACAGCACAGGGAATATAGTCAACACTTTATAATAATTTTATATGGAGTATAATCTATAAAAATATTAAGTCACTATTATGTACACCTGAAACTAATATTATATTAAGTCAACTATGCTTTAATAAAAAAACTCAACAATAACAGAACAACCAACTCAATTATAAAAAAACAATGGGCAAAAGATCTGGACAGACACCTCATCAAAGATAAACAGATGGAAAGTACTCGACATCATTTGTCATTAAGGAAATACAAATTAAAACAAAGAGATACCACTACACACCTATTAGAATGGCTAGAATTCAAAATATTGGCAACACCAAATGCTGACAATGAGGTGGAACAATAAGAACTCTCGTTCACTGCTAGTGGGAATGAAAAATGGTGCAGTCACTACGGAAGACAGTTCAGCAGTTTCTTACAAAGCTAATCATAGTCTGAATATATGATCCAGCAAACACACTTCTTACCCAAATTTACCTGAATGAGTTGAAAACGTATGTCCACACAAAAACCTGCATACAGGGGTTTATGGCAGCTTTATTTATTCATAATTGCCAAATTTTGGAAGCAAACAAGATGTCTTTCATTAGATAAATGGATAAACTGTGTATATCCACACAATAGAATATTATTCAGTGATAAAGAGAAATGTGTAGTCACTAAAAGTCATAGAGGACACTTTAATGAATATTGCTAAGTAAAAGAAGCCAGTCTGAAAAGCTACATACTGTATGATTCCAACTATACAACATTCTTCAAGGCAAACTATAGAGACATAAAAAGATCAGTGTTTTCCAAGGATTTGTGGGAGGGATGTAGGGATAAACAGGTAGAGTACAGGGGAGTTATAAGACAATGAAATTACTCTATATGATATCGTGATGATAGATTCATATCATTATGCATTTGTCAAAACCCACATAACTGTATAGCACAAAGAGTAAATCTTAATGTAAAATATAGACTTTAGTTCATAATAATATTTATTCATCATTGTAACAGATGTACCGCACTAATGCAAGATGTTAATAATAGGGGAAACGGAGGGTGGAGGGTGGGGGAGAGGGATAGAAGGCAGGAGCTCTTTGTACTTTCTGCTCAATTTTTCCGTAAACCTAAAACTGCTCTAAAATATGGAGTCTTTATTAAAAAATAATGATAATAAAATCTACTAATTAAAAAATCTTCCCTTTTTGTTGTAGATAAAACTACAGTAAACTTAACCCCAGTAAGCCAGAACTTCTGGCTCTATGAAGAACAAGAGTTCCTAACGTGTGAAAAGAAGAATAGTGTTTGCTAGCAATTTTTTTAGCAACATGTGAACTTTGCTAAATCCTAACAGTTGAGGTGCTACCCTTTGAAAATCTACTAAAAATATATAGACATTTTCTCCAGAAAAGTATGTATGCACATTTTTAAATTGTATGCAATTTCAGGGCTTCAAGGAATTTCTGAAACCAAAAGAAGAACCTTTAAATAATCAGTGAAGACTAAGTTAAGAACTTTTACAGGAGTATACTGAGCACATAACTCCATAGTTCCCACCTCCATACTTTTTCTCATGCTATTTCTTCCACTAAAATGCCCTCACCACCTCCCTTCTTCTAGGTCAACAATTCTATTATCTAACCCCATAGTAACTAACAAACGTTACACACAAGTGCCACCCAAAACATTTCTCTGCTTGTCTTCTCTTTAGCTCCCAAGAGACCCACACTCATTCATATCTTCATGCTTCTGCTCACTCTTTTACCCCCTTAGTTTCCTCCATTACTTAAACCACATACTCTTTAAAATCATCTCAAGCCTATCTGCTTTCAAAGCCTTGTCTAATCATTTCTTTATCACACATTGTTAATGTCACACAATTCTGTAAATATGTTAACAATTATAGTTTTTTTTTAATTTTTATACTAACTTATTTAAGAACAAGTAATGTGACTTACTTTTTAGCATATCACAATACCTATTTCATAATACGGACCCCATGAACATTCAATCAGTTCTCCTTGGATCTTAGCACACTGTAATAGAAGGTAATATTGTAATGTTACAACACTAGTAACAATTAGTTACTGAGTCATTGAATGAATTGTGGACTTTTTTAAAAAAATGATTGTGGTGAAATTCATACAACATAAAATTAACCATTTTAAAGTGAACAACTGAGTAGTATTTAGTACATTCACAATGTTGTTCAACCTCGACCTCTATCTAGTTTCAAAATATTCTCATCACTTTAAAGTAAATTTTTTACCCATTAAACAGTTTCTCTCCATTTTTTTTTTCTCCCTCAAGTTCCTAGCATCCACCAGTCTGTGTTCTGTCTCCATGGATTTATCTGTTCTGGATATTTTGTCTAAATGGAGTCACATAATATGTGACCTTTTGTTCCCGGCTTCTTTCACTTAGCATAATGTTCTCAAGGTTCATCCTTGTTGTGGCATGTATCAGTACTTCACTGTTTTTCATGGCCAAATAATATTCCATTGTATGTATATATACTATAATTTGTTTATCCACTCATTCACTGATGGACATTTGGGCTATTTCCATCTTTTGGCTCTTGTGAATAGGGCTATTATACAGGCTTGTACATGTATTTGTTTAACTGTTTTCCACTATTTGAGGCATATACTTAAGTGTGGAGTTATGAGCTCATGTAAAAATTCTGTGATTAACTTTTTGAGGAACTGTCAAACTACTTTCCACAGCAACTGAACCATCCTATATGCCCAATAACGTATGAGGTACAAGGGTTCCAATTTCTCCATAACCTTGCCAACACTTATTTTTCATTTTTTTAATTAAAACCACTCTACTGGATTTGAAGTGGTACCTCTGGATGGTGACTTTAAAACATTGGACAGTTTTGAACACATTTTTAACATCTGTAGAGGTAAATTTACTGTGAAGCTAATAAATCTTACGTTTCAGTGTCCCTCACTGAAGATTGTGTTGAAATTAGAATTCAATTTTCTATTCTTTTTCATTAAAAGGGGCCTATAAATTATATGTTTACAGCCCCACAAAACTTGAATTCTCCCTGCACGCAAGCAAATAAGAATATCTACTGTTCAAGAGTATAACAGAAATATCCCTATCTCCAGCTATGGTGGTGTATTCCTTTGCTTTCAAAGTCACCGTGCTTGACTTAAACCTTTTTGACAAATAATCTTACCACCTGAGAAAGATGTTTAAGAACCTAGTATTACAGGTAGCATGACAGGAATCATAATAATCCCAGCCACTTATCAATTGCAGGACACCCTGAGTCCAGCTTATTGCTAGAAAACCAAACATAAATTTCTGTTTCCAAAAGGATACATACACAGTTCTGCTGACAATTACCTCTTCTTCTCAAATATCAAATTAAAAAGAACAGAGCCATAGGGAGTCTGCAATATTTTAAAGCCATAATCTCTTTTACATTACTTCTGCATTTTGCTTGTAGCCAATAAGGTGATTCTGTCACATTCACTAAGAGGAATCAAATTTATATGACTATTGATGTCCCTGATTTACATAAAAATCTGTGATGCACATCCAAGATCTGTACTGACTACAAATAGATCAAATGGCGAGCTCCCTCAACCATGCACATATGATTTATGAGTAAGATTTTCTGCTGTGTGCTGTTATACCCTTCAGAAACTAGGTTATTTGAATTGAATATTCAGTGTAGTACAGTATGTGACAGACTATGCAAATTATTTGCACAAGACATGCCATGGTAAGTAATTTTGACTGTAAAGCTTGATTACAATGTTCATCAGGAGAGTGGGCTGCCTCTCCAAAAAGCCTTGGAAATTTATGTTATTGTCCCATATGGTCTTCTTTGTTTTCCACATTTTCCTCTTAAAGATCCAAATGTATTCCCATAGTTTATCATTTATTCTCCCCTGTAAAATTGTCCCTTTACCTTACATATAAGCGAACTAACTTTAAGTTAGTGTCATTCAATTTTAACAAGTTCACCTTCCAGTTCATTTTGCTAAAATAGGACCAAATGACTAGATTCTTACTCAGTTGTGTTGATGTACTCTGAATATTCTCCACTTTTTAAGAGAAGTAACTCACTACAAGACTAGTTTGGCTTCTTAAAATCAAAATACTTACCTTTCACAGATCACCAAACATTGAGTTCTAATTATTTCCTTTTTTCTTCTACAGTTCTGTCAAAATTTGTTAAGAACCTTCTATCCCTTATTTTCATACATGGTTTTTTAATCATATAGGCTGGGCCTCAGTTAGTTCATCAGGAAAGGGATATAATAAAGTCCATCTCATTGAGTTTTGTGAGAAACATGTGTGATATTGACACAGCTAGCATTCAAGAAAAGTTAGGACTTTTCCCCCTTCCCTTCAAGAAGAGAAAATGGGTGCTTAAGCAAAAGAAAAAGTGTGACTTCTGCCAACATTTACAGATTTAAGCTTGAAAGACTACTCTCATGGAACAATATTTCTCAAACTTTACTGTGCATACAAATTATCTGAGGAGCTAGTCAAAATGCAGATTCTTTTTCAATAGATCTGGGGTGGGGCTTGATATTATGGGTTTCTGAAAAATTCTCAGGGGATGCCAATACTACAGGTCCGCAGACCACCCTTTGAGTGACAAGATTATAAAACTCCATGTTTCTACCTACGTATGCTAAATGTAACTGAGCAGGTAACTTGCTGTTTTTTTATTTAATGAATCTTTTAATTTGGGATAACAGTAGATTTATATACAGTTATAAGAAATAATATAAAAACCTCCCATACACCTTTCACCCAATGATAACATCTTGCAAGCTATAGAGCAATAGCACAACTGGCATATTAACATTGAGAATCCACTGATCTTACTCAGATTTCCCCGGTATTACTTGTACTCATTTGTGTGTGTGCGTGTGTGTTTTATGTAATTTTATCACATGTGTAAGTTCACGTATCCATCATGAATGAAGATACAAAAGAGTTCTATCAAGTATCTCTCCTGTTGCCCTTTATAACCACAAGCATCTCTCTCCCTACCCAGCACCCTCTCCCTTCCCTGCCCCCTGACAATCACTAATCTGTTTTCCAACTCTATAATTTTGTCATTTCAAGAATGTTATATAAATGGAACTGTCAACATCTAACCTTTGGAGACTGGTTTTTAATCAGTATAATTCCTAGAGATTCATGCAAGTTATTGTGTGCATCAATAATGCATTCCTCAGGGTATATTGCACCACTATTTACAATAGCCAGGACATGGAAACAACCTAAACATCCAATGACAGATGAATGGATAAAGAGGATGCGGCACATATATACAATGGAATATTACTCAGCTAAAAATGAATGAAATTGGGTCATTTGTTGAGACGTGGATGGATCTAGAGTCTGTCATACAGAGTGAAGTAAGCCAGAAAGAGAAAAACAAATACTATATATTAACGCATATATGTGTAATCTAGAAAACTGGTACAGATGAACTTATTTGCAGGGCAGGAATAGCGACGAAGACATAGAGAATGGAGATGTGGACACGGGGGGGATGGGGAGGGTGGGACGAAGTGGGAGATTAGGTTTGACATAAATACACTACCATGTGTAAAATAGCTAGTGGGAACCTGCTGTATAGCACAGGGAGCTCAGCTTAGTGCTCTGTGATGACCTAGATGGGTGAGATGTAGGGTGGGAGAGAGGTACAAGAGGGAGGAGATATAGGTATACATATAGCTGATTCACTTCATTGTACAGCAGAAACTAATACAGCATTGTAAAGCAATTTTACTCCAATCAAAAAAAAAAGAAATTAAAAAAAATAATGCATTCCTTTTTTTACCCATTATATGGCTGTACCATAGTTTAATCATTCAGTCACTGAAGAACATCTAAGTTCTTTTCTGTTTGGGCTTATGACCCAAAAAAATCTGCTATTGAACATCTGTGTACAGGCTTTTGTGTGAACACAAGTTTTTAGTTCTCTGGGATAAATGCTCAAGTGTGCAATTGTTGGTCCATATGATAATCACGTTTAGTTTTATAAGAAATGATGCAGTTTCTCCATATTATTGCCAACATTTGGCGATGTTACTTTTTTTATTTTAGCCATTTTGATAGATGTGTAGTGATAGATCACAGCAGTTTTAATTTGTATTTCATAATGGTCAGTGATGTTCTAGATGTTTCATGTGCTTATTTGCCATCTGTATATCTTATTTTGTGAAATGTCTGTTCATGTCTTTTGCTCAATGTATACTTGGATTCTTTTGATTTTTTGCTAGTAAGTTTTGAGAGTTTTTTATATACTCTAGGTACTAGACCTCTGTCAGATATGTAGCTTGCAAGTATTTTCTCCCACTCTGTTGTTTGCCTTTCATCCTTCTAACAGGATCTTCCACAGAGCAAAAGTTTTTAATTTCAATCAGGTACAATTTATCCATTTGTTTCTTTTATGGACTATGCTTTTGGTGTCAAAGTTAAGAATTCTTTGCCTAGTCCTAGACACAGAAGAATTTCTCCTTTTATTTCTAAGAGTTTTATAGTTTTATATTCAACACACAGTTTATGATCCATTTTGAGTTAATTTTTATATAAAGTATGAGGTTTAGGATTAAGTTCATTTTTTTTGTCTTGGATGTCCCGTTGTGGCAGAATGTTGTGTTGAAAGGGCTGTTCTTCCTCCTCTGAATTGCTTTCATACCTTTGTCAAAAATCAGTTGGTGTATTTTTAATGGTAGCATTAATGTTTTGTCCCCAAACATGAAGGTCTGTCCCCTGCAATACATAACTGATAGCAATCAAGACTAGGGCAGTGGGAATTTCCTGGCAGTCTAGTGGTTAAGACTCAGTGCTTTCATTGCCATGGGCCCAGGTTCAATCCCTGGTCAGAAAACTAAGATCCCACAAGCCGCACAGCATGGCCAAAATAAATAAATAAATAAATAAGATTATGGCAGTGAAACAGTCAGTACAAATTTCCTTATGAAAATATAATTACTAGAAGAGAAGGAAAATCATTATGGCCTGCTTTCATCCTAAGGAAAGTTTCAATGTAGAGCCAGACTACTGGCACAGTTCTTTCACTGGGTTTCAGCAGTTAACTGCAACTTGTTTACTTTCATCTTGCTCTTTATTAATCTACTTCTAATAGCCACTTTATCTTTTCATTTAGTGGTTTAAAGGTCAAAAATTATTTAAGTTTTAGCCACATGCTAAAATTATTTAAGTTAAAGCCTCCTGCTTTAACATGTTTAGTTTGGCTTTTTAGTGCTTCAGTTCAACTTGATGTCTCTTTTAGCATTTAGAAGAAGAAGGGGAAGAAGAAACAATGAATTGGACATTCGGAGTATCTCTTAAATACATGCACCACTCTCTCCTTTATTTCAACATTAAACTAAATACTCATTTTTTACTCTTTCATTATTAGATACTATTAATTATATACCTGGGATATAATTGATGTATCTCTATACTTTCAGAGAAAAGAAGCTGGGCAAATATTTTCCAATTAAGGAAATGTATCTCTGCTAACATTTACTACTCAATCACTCTTAAGGAAGAATCTATCCCAGAAGTTTGCACAGCCAGACACTGAACTGCCAAACTTCTAAATGGGCAGGGATGGGTAACCTGGTGCTCCAGGGCTTTAAAGGCTGACCACAGGACAGGGATCAAGATAGCAGAGTAAAAAGATCCTGAGCTCACCTCCTCAAATGGACACACCAAAACTATAACTACACATAGAATAGCTATCCTCTGAGAATGACCTGAAAACTAACAGAACAGCTCTTCTACAACTATGGATATAAAGAAAAAACAACATTGAGATGGTTAGGAGTCAGGACTCACACCTCCAGGGTGGTGACCCACAAGCAGGAGGGGTATCACAAACGTGAAGGTCCTCCTTCAGGAGTGAGAGGTCTGAGCCCCACCTTGGGCACCCCAGCTCTGGGGACCTTCACCAAGTAGACAAGCTCCCATAATATCTGGCTTTGAAAACCAGCAGGGCTTTCATCTAGAAGAGCCAGTGGGCTATGGAAAACCAAGAATCTGCTCTTGAAGGGCTCACATGCAAACTCACTACAAATCTGAGCATAGAGGCAGCAGTTTGAAAAGCACCTGACCATAAGTGAAGATTTATTGACTAACTTTAGGGCAAGTGCCAAAAAGGCAAGGGTCTGCTGGAAATTTATCTGGGGACCAAAGTGTTGGTGGATGCCATTTTTATTCTCCTCTACCTAGCTGGCCTGGCACTGGCATGCTCCATTTCTGACATTCACCATCTATATTGCTAGCACCCCTTGCCCCACCTTGGCATTCCCCTCCTGACCTGCCCTACCCAACCAGCCTGCCCTAGTCAGCACCTTTCCAATGCAGCTCCCACCTTGCCACATTTTGTTGGTTGCCCAGAACCAGACTAGCACCCCTCAAATTAGCTACTCCCTCTCCACACTCAGCCAGTGGCCTCTGCCAGGATAGGTGCCCCTCCTAGAGTGACTTCCAACTTACCACACCCAGTTAGCATCCTTGGATCAGACAGGCACCTCTCCAAAGTGGCTCCCAACCCAGGGGCAACCCTACCCACCAGTGCACCCCCAACAATCATGGCACCACCAAAATAAAGGCCACATACAGGCTACATGGGGGACACATCTGGAACACCAGGATCTACTAACAAGAAGGGATTGCTTTTCTAGGCCCCAACTTTCTACATAAGGCCACTCCTTCAAGACCAGGAGACACAGATGATCTACCTAACACGTAAGCACAGAGAGGTAGGATAAATGAGGAAACAGAGAAATATGGTCAAAACAAAAGAACAAGACAAAACCTCAGAAAAAGGATGAAACGAAATTGAGATAATCTATCTAATAAAGAGTTAAAAGTTATGGTCATAAAGATGCTCACCAAAATCAGGAGAAAACTGAATTAACACAGTGAGAATTTCAACAATGTAATAGAAAATATAAAAAAGAACCACTTAGAGGTGAAGAATACTATAACTAGAATGAAAGAAAAATACACTAACTTAACAGCAGATAAGCTGATTCAGAAGGACAGATCAGTGAACTGGAAGACAGAGTAGTGAAAATCCCCTAATCAGAACAGCAAATTAATTAATTAATTAATTAATTAATTAATTAATTTAAAAAGAATTTTAAAAAGACAGGGTAGTTTAAGAAATCTCTGGGACAACTTCAAGCATACTAACATCCACATTATATGGGTCCCAGCAGGAGAAGAGGGACAGAAAGGGACAGAAAATTTATACGAAGAAATAATGGCTGAAAACTTTCCTAACCTGAAGAAAGAAACAGATGTCCAGGTACAGGAAGCAGAGTCCCAAATAAGATGAACCAAAGAGACACACTCCAAGACACATTATAATGAAAATGTCAAAAGTTAAACACACAATCTTAAAGGCAATAAGAAGAAAACAACTAGTAATGTATAAGGAAATTTTCTGCAGGAACATTATAGGCCATAAAGAACTGGAACAATATATTTAAAGTATTGAAAAGAAAAAACTTACAAGAATATGCTAACTGCAATGTTATTATTCAGATTTGGAGAGATAAAGGGTTTCCCAGAGAGGCAAAAGCTAAAGGTGTTCATCACCACTAACCTGCCTGTAGAAGAAAGGTTAAAAGAACTTTCAGCAAAAAAGAAAATGCCATAACTACCAATAAGAAAATACATGAAACAAACAATTTCACTGGTAAACACAAAAATATAGTGCAGATAGTGGATCAATGACTTACAAATTTAGTATGAATGTTAAAAAACAAAGGTAGTAAAATCAACTATGTCTACAATAATTAGTTAAGGGATACACAAAATAAAAAGATGTAAGATATGCTATCAAAACTCAGAAACCTATAAGAGATACACAAAAAATAAAGAGAAAAGAATCCAAGTGTAACACTAAAGATAGTCATAAAATCACAATGGGAGAAAACAAGAGAAGAAGAAAGGAACAGAGAGGAATTATAAAAACAAGAAAACAACAAAATGGCAATAAGTACATATGTATCATTACTTTAAATGAACTAAATGCTCTAATAAAAATACATAGGGCTTCCCTGGTAGCGCAGTAGTTGAGAGTCTGCCTGCCAATGCAGGGGACATGGGTTGATGCCCCGGTCCGGGAAGATCCCACATGCCACGGAGCGGCTGCGTCCGTGAGCCATGGCCGCTGAGACTGCGCGTCCAGAGCCTGTGCTCCGCAGTGGGAGAGGCCACAACAGTGAGAGGTCCATGTACTGCAAAAAAAAAAAAAAAACACATAGAGTTGCTGAGTGAACACAAAAACAAGACCCATCTATATAATGCCTGCAGGAGACACACTTCAGATCTGAAGATACACAAAGTCTGAAAGTGAGGGAAAGGAAAAGGTATTATACGCAAATGGAAACAAAAAGAAAGCTGGGGTAGCAATACTTATGTCAGACAAAACAGACATAAAAACAAGTTTCTAAAAGAGATTTTTAAAAGGATATTGCATAATGATACAGGGATCAATCCAACAAGAGGATATAACACTTTAAAATACTAATGCACCCAAAATAGCAGACCTAAATATATAAAAGAATATTAACAGACATAGAAAGAGAAATTGACAATAAAACAATATAGTAAGGGACTCTAATACACCACTTACAGCAAAGGATAAATCATTCAGACAGAAAATCAATAAGGAAACACGGGCCTTGAATGATATATTAGACCAGTAAACTTAATAGATATATAGAGAACATTCCATCCAAAACAGCAAAGTACACATTGTTTTCAAGTGTATATGGAATATTCTCCAGGATACAACACATGTTAGACCACAAAACAAATCTCAGTAATTTGAAGAAGATTTAAATCATGTGAAACATCACTTCTAACCACAACAGTATGAGACTAGAAATCAACTACAATTATTTTTAAAACTGAAAAAAAAAAAAAACAGATGGAGTCTAAACAATATGCTACACAACAACCAATGGGTCACTAAAAATATCAAAGTGGCAATAAAAAAAATACCTGGGGACAAATGAAAATGGAAACATAACATTACAAAATCAATGTGAGGCAGCAAAAGCAGTTCTAAGAGGGAAGTTTATACTACAAACTACAAAAAGAAAAAGAAGAAACAAAGCTCAAAGTTAGAAGGAAGGAAATAAAAAAGATCAGAGAAGAAATAAATGAAACAGAGACCAAAAAAACAATAAAAATGATCAATGAAACTAAGAGCTGGCTCTTTGAAAAGATAAACAAAATTGATAAACCTTTAGCCAGACTCATCAAGAGATAGAACCCAAATAAATAAAATCAGAAATGAAAGAGAAGTTGCCTCTGACACCACAGAAATACAAACGATCATAAGAAATTACCAAAATGGACAATCTGGATGAAATGGATAAATTCCTAGAAATGTACAATCTTCCAAGACTGAATCAGGAAGAAATAGATAATATGAACAGACCAATTATCAGTAAAGAAAGTGAATCAGTGCTAAAAAAAAAAAAAAAGTCTCAACAAACAAAAGTCCAGAACAAGACAGCTGTGCACATAAATTTGACCAATCATTTAAAGAAAAGTTAACACTTAACCTTCTCAAACTATTCCAAAAAATTGAAGAAGAAGGAACGCTTCCAAACTCTTTCAACAAGGTCAGCATCATCCTGATACCAAAACCAGATAAAAACATCACACACAAAAAGAAAATTACAGTCTAATATACTTGATGAACATAGATGCAAAAATCCTCAATGAAATATGAGCAAACCAAAGTCAACAATACATTAAAAGGATCATACACTATGATCAAGTGGGATTTCTTCCAGGGACTCAAGGAGGGTTCAGAAAGGCTATCATCAAAAAGACAAAATATAACAGGTGTTGGTGAGAATGTGGAGAAAAGGAAACCCTTGTTCACTGTTGGTAGGAGTATAAACTGGTACAGCCACTATGGAAAACAGTATGGAAATTTCTCAAAAAATTAGAAATAGAACTACCATATGATCCAGGAACTCCACTTCTGGGTATTCACCCAAAGAAAATAAAAACACTAATTGGAAAAGATATATGCACCTCAATGTGTATTGCAGCACTATTTACAGTAGCCAAGATATGGAAGCGACCTAAGTGTCTATTGATAGATGAATAGATAAAGAAGATGTAATATACATGTATATCACATATATACAGTGGAATATTGCTCAGCCATAAGAAATAATGAAATCTTGCCATTTGGGACAAACTGGGTGAGCCTAGAGGGTTTTATGCTAACTGGATTAAGTCAGATAGAGAAAGACAAATACCTTATGATTTCACTTACAAAACTAACTAAACTAAACTAAAACAGACTCATAGATACAGAGAACAAATGGATGGTTGCCAGAGAGAAGAGGAGTAAGGGGATAGGCGAAATAATTGAAGGGGATTAAGAGGTACAAACTTTCTGTTATAAAATAGATAAGTCATGGGGATGTAATACACAGAATAAGGAATATATTGTATTAAAAATATACAATAGGGCTTCCCTGGTGGCGCAGTGGTTGAGAGTCCGCCTGCCGATGCAGGGGACGCGGGTTTGTGCCCCAATCCGGGAAGATCTCACATGCCGCGGAGCGGCTGGGCCCGTGAGCCATGGCCACTGAGCCTGCGCATCTGGAGCCTGTGCTCCGCAACAGGAGAGGCCACAACAGTGAGAGGCCTGCGTACCGCAAAAAAAATAAATAAATAAAAATATAAAATAAAAATATACAATAATATTGTATTAATTTTAAATGGTGACATCTGGTAACTAGACTTATCATGGTGATCATCTCATAATATATGTAAATGTTGAATCACTATGTTGTACACCTGAAACTAATATAATATTGTATGTCAATTACACTTTAATTTTTAAAAAGCTGATCAAAACTACACACAAGCCACCAGAGTTCAGACTTCTGTTCAACAGTCCTGTACCCCAGTGTGCAGAATCATAACCTAACTCCACTTATTTGATGATCTGCACCCTGAATTCTCCTCCCTAGTCTGCCTAGTCTGATTTATTTCTGTGCTATTTTCAGTTTCTCTGAGGCTCTCTTGTGATTTTGCTTCATTGACTCAGACAGTCTTGGTTTCTCTCTTTCTATAAATTACCTTTCTTCACACTTAAATTATTGAATTGCTCCAAAGGGAAGCCCTTCCTGCCAGGAGCTCTCCACTGGCATCCTTATGGAGGAAATCAACCTCTGCATCATGAGCTTCTGTTCCATCCTCAGGCCACAGCAACATGTACTGCTGCTAAAACAATTACAAATATGCCTCAAGGTAATTGACATTTTTGAGGGGGGAGTTGAAATTGTTCTACACTATCTTTGTCACACCTGCCTCTTGCTATCCACGGTCTCATTCCCAATTTACTCATAGCAGAAGAAGTCAGAACCCAAAACATTCATCTTCCATTGTTTAGTAATGATTGGAATTACTGTGCCTTAAGGAAAGGAAACCAAGCCTTGTCCTTTCTCTAGATTTTGTCCTCTCTGATGCAGTAAAACTAACTGGGTGCAGATTTCTACTTAGGGAATATTTTCACTTAAGATTAGTAGGTGGATGAGTAGATCCACAGTCTGCCCTGAAGAAATAGCATATCTCTCTTCAGCATGTGGCTTCAATTTAGATTCAGGGAAAAGTTGGAGAATGTACTTTAGTCTCAAGGCCTGAACTGAATTTCTCAACATAGTTTTTATCGGAGCTCTATATTCTCCACCAGGAAAAAATCCCAACTCCTTCATCTGCTTCCTCTTTTTAAACTATTTTACCTTTTAAATTATATTCCTAGCATCAGAGGAAGAAGCCTCCATACAACACCTGATATGAATATTGAATTTACTGCTTTATAAGCAAGTCAGAGCTATGCTTGGAAGGTTAAGTCTTCCTGAGCAAAGCAAAGAGCTGGTCTTACATAAGGTTTGACACCATGGAGTTCAAGAAAAATTCATTTTCCCTTAGAAATTGCTAAGTCTTCTAATATTTTCTAGAAATTTCTAGTATCCAGTAGTGCCAATAAGAAATCTCATGCCAATCTAATGCTTCTTTATTTATAGGTAATTTTTTCCACCTCTGGAAGCTTTTAGTATTTTTCTCTTTAATCTTAATGTTCTGAGATTTAAACAGTTTGCTAGGTTTGGGTTTTCTCTTACTTATCTCACTCACATTTGGTGACCTTTTTAAATCTAAAGACTTGTGCATTTCTTCAGCTCTATAAAAAAGGTTTCTCTATAGTTTTAATTAATTTATCTCCTTCTTTTTCTCTATTTTCTCCTTTGGGAACTTAACTAGCTTTTGTTAGAACTTCTAGATCTATCTTTCATGCCTTACTTACCTTTTTTACCATCAATCCTCTTACCACGTCTTGCATGCTTTTATATTTCCTGTCCTTCTGTGTTATATTCTGGGAGAATTCTTCAGCTTACTAATTCTCTCTTCAGTTTTGTCCATTCTGTAATTTAGCTAATATCATAAATTTTTTTGTTTTTATTGTTGTTGTTATTTTATTTTTGATTTTTGGATGGTTAAAATTTTTATCTCCAAGTCTCTAGTTGATTGTCTTTCACAATTAACATTCTAAGTAACATAAAATAGATTCCCTCTCTTATCTCCATGAAGATATAAATCTTTTATAAAAATTATTGTCTGTTTTGTTCATTTCCTCAGGTATTAGTTTTTGTTTTCTTTAATGCTTCTCATAGTGCTGATTTTGCACAATTGTTTGACAATCTTTGGCTTGTGTGATCATCATTGTATTGAAATTCTCTATAACTTCAGTAGATCAGCTATATACAAAGGGAGATAATAGATGTGGTCTACCTTAGGGATGGAAGTATTTTATAATCAACATTGTTTACTATCAGCACATAGTGACAATAAAAAGACTGACTTTTACTTATGTATATTTTTTTTAATTCTCTGCAGACATTGCCCCCCTTAATTGCTGTCACCTGGGGAAGATCAGTCCCACTAAACCCTCTCTCACTCTACCTCCTCAATTCATCCCACCATGTGATAAGCCATTGCTATGGATTCTGTTCCATTTACTGTCTTCTTTCTACAGTGATTGTGGGGGAAAACATTGCTAAGAAAAAAATAGATAAGCAACAAGGATTACAGTAAAACACTATGAATTATACCCAATATCTTGTAATAACCTATAATGGAATATCTGAAATTACATCAGCCAAAAACCTGTATCACTATGCTGTACACCTGAAGCTAACACAATTTTGTAAATAAACTATACTTTAATTTAAAAATTGCTAAGGTTATAACACTAACTCATTGTCTGGGCATATAGTCCCCTATTCCCTCTGAGTTTTGCCAAACACCTGGGATACAGCTCTGCTTCTCCAGTCCAAAGCCCATATTACTGCCCCACCCTAGAGACAATTGCTTCTGCTTTCATCCGCTCCATGCAGACTTGGTGAGAAAGAAGTCAACCTACTTCACTTACTGTGAACATTGTTTCTCATATAATCACCCTAATGGTAGACTGTGGCTCTTGAACCACCCTCTTCAAGGGTAGAGTACTTCCAGAACCCTTCTCACTTTGCAAGAAACATCTGTGAGTGTTTTAGGTAGTGGTTTTCTTCATTAATAATAACAACAGTGGCCTGTTCTAAGAGCTTCACAATTTGTGAGAATTTTTGAGAATTAAATGAGTTAATGAGTACATGAAGCCATGTACCTTCTGTCACTAAGAAACTTCTCACATTTCCTATTTTCCAGCTAACAATTTCCTGTTTTCCATCACTGTAGATTTTCTTAATTATCTTTTCTGTCATTTATAGAGATTTATGGCATTCAGCCTATTTTCTTGATCTAATTTTTTATCTGCTTTTTAAAATAGCTTTACCCTTTTTTTTTCTAGACATGTAAGCATTCTGTAATAGTCTGCTCAGGCTGTCATAACAAAATACCACAGACTGGGCAGCTTAAACAACAGAAATTTATTTTCTTACGGTTCTGGAAGCCAGAAGTCCAGATCAAAGGACTGTCGTAGTTTGTAAAGATTTCTTTTCTTGGATTGTAGACAGCTACCTTCTTATTATGTCCTCACTTGGCCTTTCTTCTGTAAATGTACAGAGAGAGAGAGAGAGATCTCTCTGGTGTCTCTTCCTCTTCTTATAAGGACACCAATCCTGTTGGATTAGGATCTCACTCTTATGACCCTATTTAACTTTAATTACCTTCCTAAAGGTCCCATCTCCAAATAGTCACATTGGGGGTTATGATATCAACATATGAATTTGGGGGGGACAATATTCAGTCCATAGCACATTCTAACAGATCAATTCTTAAAGAAAAGAGCAATTTACTCAGAGGAAGCTAATAAGTAAGAACAAATGTAAGGGCACATGTAAAATGAAAGAGAGGGCTATTAACTAAAGAATCTTCAAAGTGAATACAGAGTATGGTATCTTTCCTGATGAAAACTAGTGTGCAAAAATATCTGTAGCATAAATGAATGTGACATTCAAAATGCATCTCAACTTCCCCAAGACACCAATTTTCAGGAACATTTGTGAACATATTCTTTGACTCATTCAGTCTGGTATTGTATAAAATAAATTATACAGTTGTTGCTTACTTTACTCTCAAACCTGAAATTCTTTAGGGAATTTAAGATGTTTATTAAAATGAAATGTATTAGTATTAAGACTATTTCATGTTGATATTGATATGCTATGAAAGAAACCCAAATTCTCTTTCCAATTGGGTAAAGATTTGGAAAGGGTTACTCTTCTTATGTTGTTGATGTGTTTGTATGTGTATATGTGTGCATATACGTGTACATATGGGATTTACGGATATAAATTTAAAATCTATGTGGCAATATTTTTGTAACTTTTTGGTGACTTTAGTCTTAAGTAGTCACTTAACTTTTAACAAACTTAGGCACCACCACACTTATTATGGACCATTAGAATGTGGTTCATAACAATAAAAATAAGTGTTATGTACACAACTTCCAGCACTTACAGATTAACAGAAGAAGAGATCTAGAGAGTAGACTGCTGGAAGAGGTTTGCAAACAAGATTTGTAGCCATAAATGTATCATACGCTGTCCTACACAGATCAAGAATAATTTAGGTTAGGAACTTGTGGATCGTAATATCCATATGTACATTATCATATGTACAAATTAATGTTTACAAACTATACCATATGTAGAAATGAAATGTGACAAGCAACTCAAAGTTTTCACAGTATTTAGAGGTAAATGTGAGAAGACAGCAAAGTGAGAATTGGTTAAGTTATATATTAATGACCCAAGTTTTTGCTTAAAATTTGTAGGTTTTATGATAGAGCACAAGATACATTGATAAAAATCAGAATTTTGTGCAAATTTCAAGTATTTTTGTTCAGAAATTTAATCCTACAAAAATTTTCACTTATTCAAATCAGATTTCTTTTCTTCAAATGTAACTTTTGAGGACATCTCTCTGAATTTATCATTAATTAATACAAATACAAGACTGAAAAAACTGACCTGCTCCTCTCCCCATCCCAAACTTCCCAAATTAGAAAATAATATTCTTTTTTATTGAAATATAGTTGATGTACAATATTATGTTATTTTTAAGTATACTACATGGAGATTTGACATTTTCATAAATTATGAAATGATCACCACCATAAGTCTGGTAGCCATCTGTCCCCTGATAAAGTTATTAAATATTATTGACCATATTTATTATGATGTATATTACATCATGTGTCTTATTTATATTATAACTGGAAGTCTGTACCTCTTAATCCCTTTCATCAGTTTTACCTACCCCTACCTTTTCCCTTCTGGCAACCACCCATTTGTTCTATGTATCTATAGCCTGTTATACTTTTGTTTTATTTATTTGTTTTTAGAATCCACATATAATTGGGATCATACATTATTTGTCTTCTTCTAGCTGATTTATCTCACTTAGGGTAATGCTCTAGATCCATCCATGTTGTAAAAAATGCCAATATTTTATTATTTTTAAGGCTGAATAATATATTTTATATATATATGCCACATTTTCTTTATCCATTTGTCTACCAATGGACACTTAGGTTGCTTCAATATCTTGGCTACTGTAAATAGTGCTACAATATACATTGCTGTGCATATACCTTTTCCAATTAGTGTTTTATTTTCTTTGGGCAAATACCCAGAAGTGGATTCTCTTGATCATATGGTAGTTCTATTTTTAACTTTTTGAGAAACCTCTTACTGTTTTCCATAGTGGCTGCATCAATTTACACTTTCATGAACAGTGCATGAGGTTTCCCTTTTCTCCACATCCTCACATACTCCTGTAATTTTTTAATAGCCATTGTGATGGGTGTGAGGTGATATCTCATTGTGGATTTGATTTGGAGTTCCCTGATGATTACTAACGTTGAGCAACTTTTCATGTGTCTTTTAGTTATCTGTATGTCTTCTTTAGAAAAATGTCTATTCAGATCCTACACCCATTTCTTAATCAGGTTTTTTTGTTTTTATGATGTTGAGCTGTATGACCTCATTGTATAGTTTGGATATTAATCCCTTATTGCATATATTGTTTGCAAATATATTCTCCCCGTCAGTAAGCTGAATTTTTATTTTGTTGCTAGTTTCCTTTCCTGTGCAAAAGCTTTATAGTTCAATGTAATCACATCTGTTTATTTTTGCTTTTGTTCTCCTTGCCTGAGGAGGCAGATCCAAAAAATATTGCTAAAACCAATGTCAAAGGGCATGCTGCTTATTTTTTCTTCCAGGAGTTTTGTGGTTTCAGGTCTTACATTTAATTCTTTAATACATTATGAGTTTATTTTTGTATATGGTGTGGGGAAGTAGTGCAGTTTGATTCTTTTGCATGTAGCTGTCCAGTTTTCCCGACACCATTTATGGAAGAGTTTTCCACTGTATAGTCTTGTTTCCATTGTCATATTTAATTGACCATATACGTGTGGGTTTATTTCTGGGGTCTTTATTTCGTTCCATTGTTCTATGTGTGTGTTTTTGGTCAGTACCATAATGTTTTTATTACACTAGCTTTGTTACAAAGTTTGAAATCAGAAAGCATGATAAATTCATCATTTCTCTTTTTCAGGATTGCTTTGGCTGTTAGAGATCTTTTGTGTTTCCATACAAATTTTAGAATGATTTCTTCTAGTTCTGTGAAAAATGACATTGATATTTTGAGTACTAGATTTTTGCCTCCTTGGTAGGATTTTTTTCATGGGTATTTTTTTTTTTTTTTTGGATGCAGTAGTGACTGGGATTGTTTTCTTAACTCTCTTTCTGATAGTTCATTATTAGTGTTTGGAAATGCAACAGATTTTTGTATATTAATTATGTATCCTACAACTTTACTGAATTCATTCATTAGTTCTAATAGTTTTTTGCTGGTGTCAAAGATTTTCTATATATATTACCATGTCATTTTCAAATAGTGACAGTTTTACTTCTTCCTTTCAAATTTGAAAGCTTTTAATTTATTTCTTGTCTGATTGCTGTGACTAAGACTTCCAATACTATGTTGAATAAAAGTGGCAAGAGTATACTTATCGTGTTCCTGAACTTAGAGGAAAGGCTTTCAGCTTTTCACCATTGAGTAAGATGTTGGCTGTGGATTTGTCATACATGGCCTTTTTCATGTTGAGGTATGTTCCTTCTTTACCCACTTTGTTGAGAGTTTTTATCATAAATATCTTGTCCTGGACAAGATGGGATCATTGGGATTTTTTAGTACAGACTCACTTTCATTATTGATAATTGGTCTGTTCATATTTATCTATTTCTTCTTGATTCACTCTTGGAAGATCGTACATTTCTAGGAATTTATCCATTTCTTCCAGATTTTTTATTTTATTGGTGTATAATTGCTCATGTTATGATCCTTTGTATTTCTGCAGTATCAAAGGAAACTTCTTTCATTTCTGATTTTATTTATTTTATTTTATTTTATTTATTCTGATTTTATTTATTTATTTCTCTTTATTTCTTGATGAGTCTGGCTAAAGGTTTGTCAATTTTGTTTATTTTTTCAAAGAACCAGCTCTTAGTTTCATTGATCTTTTCTATTTTATTTATTTATTTATTTATTTATTTATTTATTTATTTATTTATTTTTGGTCTCTCATTTATTTCTGCTCGGAACTTTATTACTCCCTTCATTCTAACTTTGAGTTTTGGTTGTTCTTGTTTTTTCTAGTTCTTTAGATTTAAGGATAGAGTGTTATTTGAGATTTTCCTTGCTTTCTGAGGTAGGTCTGTATCTCTATAAACTTCCCTCTTAGAACTTGCTTTTGCTGCCTCCCATTAATTTTGGAATGTTGTGTTTTCATTTACATTTGTCTTCAGGTATTTTTTTATTTTCTCTTGGATATTTTTATTGACCCATTGGTTGTTTAGTAGCATATTGTTTCGACTACAAGTGTTTGTGTGTTTTGCATTTTTTAAAATTGTAGTTGATTTCTAGTCTCATACTGTTGTGGTCACCAGAGATATATGCTGTAAGCGTGCCCCATGTGGGCTGTGAGCCCCCGTCCGTTGTGGTAGGTCTGACTTCTGTGGGCACGCTGTTAAGCAAGGCTTTCCCCAGCCCACTTGACTACAAGGCCTTGCTTCATGCAGTGACTGTGGCCCAGTGGTAGGTGGGGTGCGTCCCCACATGCCTGGCTGCTAAGCCTGGGGTCATGGGGCCACAAGACTAGTACCAGCCTGCCAGTGGTCACAGCCAGATCCGTTCATGGATAAGAGGCAGTGGGTCTGGTGCCAGTCCACTGGTAGGCAGGTAAGCCCCCAGTGCTAATATGCTAGAGGGAGGATTCCTAAATGACACTTTCCAGCACCAGTGCCCACACAGTGCAACAAGCTCCCAAAACTGGCTGCAGCCAGCATTTCCATCCCCAGGGGGAGGCCCAGTTGCCTCCTGCCTCTCCAGGAGGCTTTTCAAGATGAGCAAGGGGATCTGACCCACGTTCTTCTTAAACTATTGCCTCTGTGCTAAGACACGTAGAGAGTGAGATTTTACATGCACCTGTTTAGAGCAGAGTCATTGTTTCCTGTAGTCTTCTGGCTCTCCCAAACATAAGCCCCACTGGTTTTCAAAGCTGGACACTACAGGGGTTCATCTCCCCAACGCAGGACCACCAGTCTGAAGAGCCCAATTTGGGGTTCAGATCCCTCACTCCTTGGGGAGGACCTCTGTGACTGTGATATTCCTCCCATTTGTGGATCACTGACCCAGGAATGTGGGTCCTGAATATACCATGTCTCCACCCCTCCTACCCATCTTGTTGTGGTCCCATCTTTATATCTTTAATTGGAAAATTATTTCTGCTAGTCTTCAGGTCTTTCTCATACATAGTTGCTCTGTTAGATAGTTGTTCATAGATAGTTGTAATTTGGATGTACCTGTGGGAGGAGGTGAATTCAGGGTCTCCCTACTACTCCATTTTGGTCACACCTTTCCTGGAGTATAATTTTCTTTACCTAATTCCTGTCTGTTATTCAAGAAAGAAATAGCAGGTTTTAAAGACTTTGACCAACTGGAATTTTTTAAATGAGTTGTCATTGAAAAATGAATTAATTCTTAATTAGGCATTAATTAAGAAGAATCTAGCAAAGTTTGCAAAAGCCAAAAATTATTCAAGAAGATCTTATTATAAGAAATAAATACTTCTTTTAAATGAATTTAGGAACTAATGAATGGAAATCTAAAATATTATTTAGAGAACAAAGGCAGGTTCTAAGTACTTCTTTTACAAAATACTTGTTAAGACAAATGAAGAGAAAAATGACAAAATTTGATGACATTACACTTTTCCCCAACCAATTTTCTTAAAAATGAAATCTTACTTGCTAAATTAAAGTCTTCCCCTAGTCCCCATCTTACTCACTTTGTGTACTGACTTCTTTTGTCAAACTCTTACCTTCCCCAACTTCTGCGATATTTTTCTCTCTCAGCTTTACCTCTCTCACTGCTACTTCTCGGTTCCTTTACTTGTGCTACTCCTTAAATGTCAGCAAATTCCGAGGTTGTGGCCTTGGAACACAGTATATAATATTGGATTATTGTTACTTTTCCAAAACTTCTATCTGCTCATATCCCTCATTTGCTTAATATTCTCTATTGGTTCCCTTTAGCCCATAGGTCAATGTTTAAACTCCTAAGCAGATCATACAGGAACCATCATAAGCTGACCCCACTCACCTTTCCAGACCTAACCACCATCACTTCTGACACACCCCACCACCTGGTGCCCTCCACATACACACTGTCTTCCAGTCACGCCAAAATACTTGCTGAACATGTCATATTTTTTTCACATCTTTGAATATATTGTTCTCAAGGCCTGGAAGGCCCTTATTTCATTTTTCTGTCAAAGACCTTCTAATCCTTCCAGACTTAGGATGCTTTCTCTGTGAAGCCACTCCTTGATACCCCAGGCCAAGTTCAGTGTGAGCATAGCATTTTGTACATATTTTTATTACTTATTATTAGCTACTTATTTACATCCTTGCCTCCCCCATTAAACTATGAACATCCATAGAGCTAGTATCTGTTTAACTTATCTTTCTATTTCCAGTACAAAAAGTAGAAACTCAATAACTGTTTGATGGATGAATAAACTTCTAAGCAGACTAAGATTTTTAAGCAGAAATTTATTAAATGATATAAATGACAACACATCTTACTCAGAAAAAAAAGTTTTCTTGGTTTTGTAGACTGAATGTCCTCCTATTTCTGTATTGTGTACGATGTATCAGACTTTCTTCCACTGCAGCTCCACCTTCTCCATTCTTGAATGGTTTATAGAGGTCTTAGTGGGACACACTTGAAGAATCTTGATGCTGAAGCAGGGCTTTAGACATTTGAAAGAGGTATAAGTTATACTATGATAATTATAAGGAGAGAGAGAAAGACACCAATGATTGGGGAATTTGTAAACAACTAGATTTATGATATATTTGTGGACCTGGTGGAAAATGGATATTAGTGGAGAGCGGCTCTTTAAATGGAATCCACAGGTTACCCATTTCCAATGTGAACCGCATGGGTTCCAGTTTGGAAGTGAGATGGAAAGGGCAAATATGGATTTGAGGAGGTGAGAACGTATAGAACTTATGGGAGCCCGTGTAGACCCAGTGTCATACTCAGAAGGAAGGTAGAGAGTGAGTTAGAGATTTGAGGAAAAGCTGTGAGGAAACTTAGATCATTATGAAGTATACTAGTTTATACAGTAAGTCCCCTACCTATGAACTTTCAAGTTGCAAACTTTCAAAGACATGAACATACATTCACATGTCCAATCATTTAAGTTAGTTCATGTGTCTGGCGTACATTATCACATGCATGCATTCTCTACAAGTGGTTGTGCTTTTGTGTATTTTAGTATACAGTATTATATAGAGTACAGTAGTACAGTATCTTTGTTTCAAGCCCAGGATGTCTGGAAGCAAACGTAAAAGCAGCAGTGATGTAGCTGTTACTGCTAAGAAGTACCAAGCAATAATGATGGAAACAAAAGTGAAAATAACGGAGAGAGGAGAGTGAGGTGAAAAGATGGTAGACATCGCTCACTTTTATAACATAAATCATTCAACCATCGGCATGATTCTAAAGAACAAGGACAAGGTCATGGAACATGTGAAGTCTGCTGTGCCAATGATGCTGACAATAATATTGAAGAATCGTGGAAAAGTGATGGAGGAGATGGAGAAACTTCTCCATCCTGTGGACGCAGGATCAGCATCAGCATTGAGTCCTGCTCAGCTTAATGCTGTTTTGAGAGAAAGCTAAAAGCCTTTATGAAGACTTGAAGAAGAAACACAGTGAAGTATCAGAGGGCACATCTTTTAATGCCAGCCATGGCTGGTTTTATCGATTCAAGACTAGAGCCAACATTCACAACATAAAAGTAAGTGGCAAAAAAAAAAAAAAAAAGTAAGTGGCAAGGCAGTGAGTGCAGATACGGTAGCTGCCCAGGAATTTCCTGAAATGCTTCAAGAAATTATTGATGAAGGCACGTATTTGCCCAAGCAGGTTTTTAATGTGAATGTGGCAGGACTGTGCCAGAAGGGGATACCAGACCAAAGTTACATCAATAAGGAGGAAAAGTTGATGCCACCCTATAAAGCAGCAAAGGATAGGCTAATTCTGTTGTTTCGTGGCAATACTTCTGGTGATATGAAGCTGAAGCCTCTCTTAGTTTATCATTCAGAGAACCCAGGAGCCCTTAAAAACATAGCCAAGGGCTCTCTTCCTGTTGTGTGGAAGAGTAACTCCAAAGTCCAGGTTGCACAGGCCATTTTCCAGGATTAGTTTTTCCACCCTTTATCCCGGAGGTAGAGTAATATTGCTTGGAGAAGGATGTCCCATTCAAAATTCTTTTGCTGCTGGACAATGCTCCGGGCCACCTCCCATTCATGGACGACTTTCATCCCAGCGTCAAAGTAGTGAATCTGCCACTGAATATTTCATCGTTCATCCAACCCATGGACCAGGGAGTTATAGGGACTTTCAAGAAATATTTATGTCACACTTTTCATCAGGCAGTAAAGGTGAGTGACAAATCAGGAACAATCTTGTGACAATTTTGGAAGGACAATAACATCTACGAGGCCATAAAAAAAAAATTGACTTTGCTTGGCATGAGGTTACAGCCGTCACCATGAATGGGGTTTGGAAGAACCTTTGCCCGCAGTTTGGTCGTGATTTTTGTGGATTTGAGAAGGTGGATGCGGAATCCAAAGAGGTCTTCAGCAACTTAGTGACTCTCAGTGAGAAACTGGAGCTAGATCTGCAAGAGGACAATTTCACTGAGCTCCTTGCTGTGCAACACAAGGAGCTTACTAATGAAGACCTGGTGGAATTGGAGGCCCAGAGGAAGGACAAAGAGAGACAAGAGGAAGAAGTAACTGAAGAACGAAAGAGATTCACGATGCAGGGAATGGCAAGGGGATTTTCTTTATTTGAGGAGTCACTGTTAGTTTTTGAGGCACAGGACCAAAACATAGAACGGTACATGAAGGTTGCAGCAGCCATTCAGAATGCAATCCAGTGCTACCGTGTCATTTATGATGAGAAAAAGAGCTACTACCCAGACATCACTGGATAATTTTTTCAAAAGGGTAGTAGATAGAATTGAATCCAGCGAGGAACCAGAACATGTGCCATCAATGGCAGGCATGAGTGAAACTGCAGCTTGCCCTCTGTCTCCTGTTGCTGATGATCCTTCAGCTCTACCATCTCCCACCTCCTCTCCCTCCTCCAGTCAGTAACTCTTCTTGCCTGTTCACTCGATGCCAGCCCCTGGATGCCAGCTGATGTACTGTACTACTGTACTTTTCAAGGTACTGTACTGTAAAACTGTAAATGTTTTCTTTATTTTTTGTTTGTTTTTAATGTATTATTTGTGTGAAAAAAAAGTATTATAAACCTAATACAGGACAGTACTATATAGCCAATTGTGTTAGTTGAGTACCTAGGCTAACTTTGTTGGACTTATGAACAAATTGGACTTACGAACATGCTCTTGGACTGGAACTCGTTCGTATGTAGGTGACTTACTTTATGTTATGCTTTATGTGTTTTCTTAGAAGGGAAGTTCATTAAAGCACACTAGATATATTAGTTTTCTACTGCTGAATAACAAATTATGGCAATTTTAGAGACCTAAAACAACACCCATTTACAAGCTCACAGTTCCATAGATCAGAAGTCTGGGTGGGCTTGGCTGGGTTCCCTGCTTAAGGTCTTACACAGCTGATATCAAGGTGTCAGCCAGGCCTGGCTGGGTTCTTACCTGGAGGCACCAAAGAAGAATCTCCTTCTAATCTCATTCAAATTATTGGCAAAATGCAGTTTTTTTATGGTTGCAGGACTGAGGTCCTTGTTTCCTTGTTAACTAGCCAGGGATCACTCTCAGCTCCTAGAGGCCTCATGCAATTCTTATCAGGGGACCCTTTTCTCCTTCAAAGCCCAAAATGGAGAATTTCTCTTAAGTAAAGTTCCGCTTGTGCTTCAAATCTCTGACTTTTTCTTCTGTCACCATCTGGAGAAACTCTCTGCTTTTAAAGGGCTCATTTGGTTACATCAGGCCCAGCTATATAATTTCCTTATCTTAAAATCAACTGAGCCACATAACACAACTAATTATGGAGTAAAATCCACCATATTGATTTTCCCTGGGATCATGCAGGACATGTACACAAAGGAGCCATCTTACAACTCTGCCTATTTTGTCAACTATAGCTTTTTTTCTTCTCACTATACAGTCTAATGGCAGAACCACAGTCAAGAATACTCCTTTGTTATTTCTGGATTCTAATTTTTCAATGGAAAATCTTATTGCATGAGCACTATTTCCATCAAATTTAATGCTTAAGTTGTTCTATCCAATTGCAGAAAGGAGCAGTTAATAATCTTGGGTATATAAGGAAGGTGAAGAGACTTAATCCCTTCCCTGTATGTTTCTCCTCATGGGTCCAACTCGGTCACCTTTTTTTTCTTCTCATTTAGTCCAAAAAGCAAACCACTTGGAGCCCCTGTTATTAATGAGTATGCCGATGCCCAGCTACACAACCTAGTGAGGAGATTGCGTCAAAGAACAGATTTCTACAAGAGAAAGTTGGTGGAAGGTGATATGTCCTCACCTGAAGGCAGCCCCCAAACTGGTGAGCAGTGTGAACTCAAAGTACCAGGAAGAAGGAGGTTATGAGTGGACATGTATTTTGCAAATGTTTTAGTTTGGGGTTCCCCAAAAGCCAACCCCAAGACAATGATTTAGCTATAAATATTTTATATTGAGGGTGCTCCAGGAGGTGAGGGTGGGCAAGAGAGACAGAGAAGGGAGTTAAGACAATAAAGGTGTGTTAATAAAGCGTTACTGCTGTGGGCCACTGGGGCTTGAGCCAGCTGAAAATCTGTGTGGATGACACATCAGAATTATCCTGAAGGAAGAGGAAGCTGGGGTATCAACCCATCAACTCCTGTCCTTCGTTGGCTGAGGGTTGCTGCTGGGGAATGTTGCTAATACTCCAGCATTTTAAGCAAGGCAGCTGGGAGAAATCCCCAAGGCAGAGAGATGCAGGAGCCTTCTGCACATGACCTCTGGCCCACAGAATATGCACAGGCCAACAACAATATCTGTTATAGAAAGTTTTATTGTAAATATTAATTAATAATACCCATAATAAACAAAGCACTTATAATAAGAATACAAGAATACTACCTGAGTACACAACACAGCAAAGGACATCAGTGAACTAGTCACATAAGGAGAGAGACAATTATCAGTCTATCTAATAATTACAGAAATGTGCTTATGAAAAATTAATAAGTACAATAAAGTAGAGCACAAAAGTGATATATACATTATATATACATAGATACATGGTGTATATATGTATATATAGTATATATACATATATATATCATAATTACATCTATATAAAATGTTTATAGCCCGCGCACCGCGATGAAGAGTGGCCCCCACTCGCCACAACTAGAGAAAGCCCTTGCACAGAAACGAAGACCCTACACAGCCAAAAATAAATTAATTAATTAATTAATTTGTAAAAAATCTTTAATAAAATAATGTTTATAAATGTATAGAAAAAGTAGAGAAGAAAGTGTGTTGTTTAATAACAGATAAATAAAAACAAAATTGTTAATTACATAGGATGGAGTTGAAGATTTCCTTATAATTCTGTAGGAAGAAAGTTGGATTTTCAAAATAAACTATGTATTATATATAGTTTCTTTTTAAAGAGAAGGGTCTAACATATAGTCATTATAGCTTGATAAAGATTTGTTGAAAAGAATATTTTGAGCTTTACTTACCCATAACTGGAAGGATATAAATGAAGCTAAAGAAGCAAGAAACTAGGGGACTTCCCTGGTGGTCCAGTGGTTAAGGCTCTGCCTTCCAATGCAGGGGGTGCCGGTTCAATCCCTGGTCAGGAAGCTGAGTCCCACATGCTTTGCGGCCAAAAAACCAAAACATAAAACAGAAGCAATATTGTAACAAATTCAATAAAGACTTAAAATAAAAAGAATCATGAAACTGAAACCTGTAGAATGGTGCACATTTGTAATGTTTCTGTTCAATGTAAATCCAAAGCACTAACTATTTATGTTCCAAAATATGTGGGAATGAAACTTGTATTTAAAATATCCTATTTGTAACATCTTTAGGACACTTCATTTAAACTTTAACCTGCTATTTATTTCCAACTTTTGATGTTTTCATTACTTGGATATTTTCACAAATGGCAATATTTTAAATGTCATGAAATGCCTCATCTGCCTGTATTGAGAGGGGAAGGTTTTGGAATGTTTTGATTCCAAGAAATCCAAGCTTTTTTCTCATTAAGCTAACCTAACCTCTTAAAAACGTTTTCATCTCTTTTTTCCTATAAAGCAAAGCCCACAGTTGTATCATCAACACAAGAAAGCAGTGCTAAGCTAAAAGAAGAACATTATCAGAAGGTGCCTCTAACAGAGTACCTAAAGCGAATCAGACTTCCAAAAAGCATAGATTCGTACACAGGTACCATCAAATGGTGGATTATCTCAGTGGGAGGGCTGGCTGTTACCAAGAACCCCCGAAACCCAAAGTCACAGACAGCTTCCATTTTCTCTAGCCAGTGATCTGAACCTATCTAGAAAGCAGAATTTAAACTGTATTATCTGCAATGGGTTGTTTTCCCCTTTCCAGTGAAGATAAGAGATAAAAATATTCTTGTGTGTTTTTAAAATAGTCCAGGGCCTGTCCTGTCCCTAATTAACTTCTAAAAGAAGTCCCAAAGCATTAAGTAATATGTTCACTGAACACCCCCCAAAAAAAATCATTATAAAATAGTTGTCTTCTTCCATGGCTTCACATTGTTAATTAATCCAATTGAACAAATCCCCTCCTACAGCTTCCCTTGGGCAGAGGAAAGCTCTGTGTACAGGGTCATAGACTGCCTTCACTGGCTGATTTGCCCCCTCCCCACTTCAGTCATACCCCTGTGGGCAAGGATGTGGCCCTTGGCTCACAAGCCCTGGGTGACCCTGCAGCTTAATTACCAACCAGCATAAAGCCCTTTGAGTCAGTTCTCCTGGACACGGTACCTCTGACTTTTCCCTGGGTTCCCCTTTCCTCATCTAAATAGTACAGTCACTCATGGGGACAGACTCAGTGGCCATTCTCTGGGAGACAGGAAGAACACTCTTTAATGTCAGAAAAGCTGATAAGGTGACTTATCCCTCGTAAACCCCAGTGCCTCGGCTCTAGGGGCAGAATTGTGCTGAATGTTTTAAACAGAGTCTCTTATACAAATTGCTTATCTCCAGTAGGTAGTGCCCCAACTTTACCAAACTAAGCAACAGAATTATTTTAATGTTTTTTACCTACCATGTGGATTACTCCAGTCTCTATTTTTCTAGATCGATTCTATCTCCTGTGGCTCTTGCTTGTCACCATTGCCTTTAACTGGAACTGCTGGCTTATACCGTTGCGCATCATCTTCCCATATCAAACACCAAACAACGCACGCTACTGGCTTATTACGGACATCATATGTGATGCCATCTACCTTTTCGATTTGCTGTTAATCCAGCCCAGACTCCAGTTTATTAGAAGAGGAGACATAATAGTAAGTAGGGTTTGGGAGAAGCACAAACTGACAAAGGAATATCAGATTGAACTACAAAAAAACAAATTAACAGCATTGTGTTACTTAATGTCTGACTGATTGTCTGCATGTATGAGTCTCTAACCACTGGAACCACCAGTATAATAACAATAATAATAACAACAACAATAACAAAACAACCACTGAGCACTCACCACGTGCTGGGGACCATGCATCTCCCTGTACCTTAGTTTCCTCATTTTAAAAATGGGAATAACAATAGTACCTTCATAATACTGATGAGAAGACTGAATGAATTAATGCAGGTAGGGTGCCTAGAACTGTGTCTGGTGCCTATCTTCTTTTCACTCATCACTTTCCAGATTCATCACACCTCATTCCTCATCATCAAATGCAGTGTTTGGTCCACTTCAGAAATATCATTCTTACCCTTAGGAGAAATCATCTTCCCCTGGATTTATTCTCACTGTTGAGGGAATTTCAGAGCCAATTCAATCAATCTAAGACAGAAAGAGAAGACTATGTTTTCACAAGTACACATCCAAATCATACAGCCTCTTATACCCTGCACCCCACCCCCGGGCCCTTCCCCAGCTAACTAGAACAATGCTTCCTTTCCAACTGATATCCACTGTGATATCCTCATCACAGTCGCAGTGAGGGCTGCATGGAACAGTTCCTCCAATGTCAAAGTAGGAAGACCAGAGCAACCAAGTGTATGGCACCTTGGGTTCATATATGTTTTTGAAGAAGAGAGGTAGTCTCCTTAATCTCCTGAATATTTTCTTTTGAATTTCCAGATGATTTTAAGTTATCAAAAAGCTAAAAGGAGTTTGGGTTATTTTTTTCTTTAAAAAATACTATTTGTGGGCTTCCCTGCTGGTGCAGTGGTTGAGAGTCCGCCTGCCGATGCAGGGGACACGGGTTCGTGCCCCGGTTCAGGAAGATCCCACATGCCGCAGAGCGGCTGGGCCCGTGAGGCATGGCCGCTGAGCCTGTGCATCCAGAGCCTGTGCTCCACAACGGGAGAGACCACAACAGTGAGAGGCCCGCGTACCACAAAAAAAAAAATGTATATATATATATATATATATATATATATATATATATATATAATTTGTTGAGGAATGCCCCCTATATTTGAAATCTTTTCTAGGAAGAAATTCTAAAGGCAAGAGCTAAAGCTATAGCAAAAATCTATTCAAAATATTCCTTGTGTGGACTTCAGAGCATTAGTTAACTCACCAGCATGATCCCCTAAGTTCACTGGCAGTTTGATGAATGAAGATGATGTGTACAAATAAGAAATAACACCCAAAAAAGGGGGCACTAATTTCAACCTCCATTAGATGCACAAAGGAGGGAGAAAATCAATATTTGACAAATGGAAAATGACAAAATCAGTAAGGAGAGACTTTTATTTTCAATTTTATAAGAGGTCTTTGCACACATGGAGTGTTAAAACCAAGAAAAATAACCAATAAAAACACACTCAATGGTCTCTATTTAAAATGCATTATCACAAGCTACAAATATAGAGCAGGAACTAATTGCTTTGTTTGTTCAAATGAAGTTTAATGGTTTCTTTAATGTAGAGTAGATAGTTTTAGCCTTTAAACTTGATTACATTTTGCTAAAAGGACTATGCAAGTTGAGTATCCAACCTGAAAGTCTCACTACATTTAGCTATCTATGCAAACTTTGTTTTACACCATCAACTTATTCATTCATTCATTCATTCAACAAACATTTATTAAATACCTATAGTTGACAGATATTCCAGAACTGGAGGATGGAAATATCAATTCCCCAAGGGCTTGAGGGAAAACAGATACCAGATCGAGGTACTAGAGGCCACAACAGAGGGAATTGGGAGGGTTTACAAGTTTTCCACAGCATTTATGTGCAGTATCTTTCTTCTGAGAACGGTGCTGCACAGAGAACAGAACTTTGATTCAAGGGCCAACAGAAGGAGTCTCTTATTTAAAATGTCCTTTATAGACAGCAGGAATAGAGCTGGGAATGACACCATGGACGTTATGTAGATATGAGACTTGCACCCACAACACTTTGCTAAGACTTCCAATCACAATGATCCATGGAAACGCTCAGAGCCTTCTAGTGACCACGTCTATCAGGCCTGTCATTATAGTCAACTGCTTTTGGTCCTTTAGCTACTATTTATAAACTGATCTAGAGAAAATTAACAACTCCCTTCTCTGTGCTCTGCACATTTTACTCACACTTCTGTTATTTAATTGTTAAATAACAATTAAGTTCACTATGATGTAGCAGAAACAAATAGCCCAGGGTCAAATTTCACCTCTGAAATTAACTTACAGCAATACTTGAGAAAAAAAATTTACCCTTTCATTGTGTACTATCTTTGTCATCCGTAAAATAGAACTAGTACCACCCACCTCATAAACTTATTGTGAAGATTAAGTAAGACAATGTGAACACCTAGCCTAGGGTCTGGCTTCTAGAAGATGAGCAGTGAATTGCTGACTGAATCAAATGAATGAATGTCCACACACTAACTTCCTCTTGTCTCCTATTTGCATAGGTAGCTCACTTTGCTACCTGATAGTAAGTTTCTTGAGAGTAGGGACAGTATTCAATTTATTTCCCTATTCATCCTAGGAATTCAGAGGGTACACTAAAGAATGTTTAAAGGAGTGAATGAATGGCAGTCTTGGTTCAAGGATTTTCTTCCCTTGAATAACAGTTTAGTTTACCTTGTAGTAGTATTATATATTATTATTATTTTGAAACATTTTTATCTGTTCTATGTGAAATTATGGATTTTCTATGAATTATTTAAAAGAAGAGGTAAACAATAAATAAATATAATAATACCTTAGATGAGGGTCTTCAAAGACTATCTGTTTGAAAAAGATTTAAGTGCAATTATCATACCCTTTCTAAAGTAAACTTCCTCAGAATAAGTGTTGCCTGCATAATAATGAGACTTAAAAGAGACAGAGAGAATTAAATAGGGTTACATACTAAAAATAAGTGCCTACAGAGAGACCTTCAAGATGGCGGAGGAGTAAGAAGTGGAGACCACCCTCCTCCCCACAAATACATCAGAAATACATCTACATGTGGAACAACTCCTACAGAACACCTACTGAACTCTGGCATAAGACCTCAGACCTCCCAAAAGGCAAGAAACTCCCCACATACCTGGGTAGGGCAAAAGAAAAAACACAGACAAAAGAATAGGGACGGGGGCTTCCCTGGTGGCGCAGTGGTTGAGAGACAGCCTGCCGGTGCAGGGGACACAGGTTCATGCTCCAGTCCGGGAAGATCCCACATGCCGCGGAGTGGCTGGGCCCGTGAGCCATGGCCACTGAGCCTGCGCGTCCGGAACCTGTGCTCCGCAACGGGAGAGGCCACAACAGTGAGAGGCCCGCGTACCACACACAAAAAAAAAAGAATAGGGACGGGACCTGCACCAGTGGGAGGGAGCTGTGAAGGAGGAAAGGTTTCCACACACTAGGAAGCCCCTTCACCGGCAGAGACAGGGAGTGGAAGATGGGGGAAGCTTCAGAGCCACGGAGGAAAGCACAGCAACAGGGGTGCGGGGGGCAAAGCGGAGAGATTCCCGCACAGAGGATCGGTGCTGACCAGCACTCACCAGCCCAAGAGGCTTGTCTGCTCACCTGCTGGGGTGGGTGGGGGCTGGGAGCTGAGGCTCAGGCTTCAGAGGTCAGATCCCAGGGAGAGGACTGGGGTTGCCTGCGTGAACACAGCCTGAAGGGGGCTAGTGTGCCACAGCTAGCTGGGAGGGAGTCCAGGAAAGAGACCATTGTTTCGGGGTGCGTGAGGAGAGGGGATTCAGAACACTGCCTAAACAAGCTCCAGAGATGGGCACAAGCTGCAGCTATCAGCGCGGACACCAGAGACGGGCATGAAAAGCTAAGGCTGCTGCTGCAGCCACCAAGAAGTGCAAGCACGAGTCACTATCGACACCTCCCCTCCTGGGAGCCTGTGCAGCCCGCCACTGCCAGGGTCCTGTGGTCCAGGGACAACTTCCCCGGGAGAACACACTGCGTGCCTCAGGCTGTTGCAATGTCATGCCGGCCTCTGCCACCACAGACTCACCCCGCATTCCATATCCCTCCCTCCTCCCAGCCTCAGTGCTCCAGAGTCCCCTAATCAGCTTCTACTTTAACCCCGTCCTGTCTTAGTGAAGAACAGATGCCCTCAGACAACCTACAGTCAGAGGCAGGGCCAAATCCAAAGCTGAACCCCAGGAGCTGTGCAAACAAAGAAGAGAAAGGGAAATTTCTCCCAGCAGCCTCAGGAGCAGCGGATTAAATCTTCACAGTCAACTTGATGTACCCTGCATCTCTGGAATAACTGAATAGACGATGAATCATCCCAAAATTGAGGCAGTGGACTTCGGGAGCAATTGTAGACTTGGGGTTTGCTGTCTGCATCTAATTTGTTTCTGGTTTTATGTGTATCTTAGTTTAGTATTTACAGTTTGTTATCATTGGTAGATTTGTTTATTCATTTGGTTGCTCTCTTCCTTTTTTTATATATACTTTTTTTTTTTCCTTTTTCTGTTTTTCTGAGTGTGTATGTGTATGCTTTTTGTGTGTTCGTCTGTATGGCTTTGCTTCCACCATTTTTCCTAGGGTTCTGTTGGTCCATTTTTGTTTTTTGGGGTTTTCTTTTTTTTATTTTAGTATAGTTTTTAGCACTTGTTATCATTGGTGGATTTGTTTTTTGGTTTCATTGCTCATTCTTTTTCTCTTTTTTATTAATTTTTAAATTTTTTATTTTTACTAACTTTTTTATTCTTCTTTTAATACCTTTATTTTATTTTATTTTTTCTTTCTTTCTTTCTTTTTCACTCCATTTTCTTCTGAGCTGTGTGGCTGACAGGGTCTTGGTGGTCCAGCCAGGTGTCAGGCCTGTGCCTCTGAGGTGGGAAAGCCAAGTTCAGGACACTGGTCCACAAGAAACCTCCCAGCTCCACGTAATATCAAGTGGCAAAAGCTCTCCCAGAGATCTCCATCTCAATGCTAATACCCAGCTCCACTCAAGGGATAAATATGCTAAGAACATTCTTCCAGAGTTGGAGGATGGGGTCATACTTCAACTTAACTTCTTAGCACTTGATACGTCTGTCTGTTCCATATGTCTGTTCCATATAAGCTTTGAAGGAGCACTTGATATGTGCACTTGATATGTCTGTCTGTTCCATATAAGCTTTGAAGGAGCTGACTCATTATACTCAAGCTTGGTGCATGATTCAGCATAAACTTGTACATATACCTATATCTGCCTGTGGCTCAGTAAGACATTTTGTTTAAGGGAAAAGAATCATTAAATAAGCATGTCATATATATTCTAATGTATTTCTGTAAAATTTAGTATGTGCACGTGGGTAGAAATTATAGCCAAAAAAATGGGGTGGTGGGGCAGGAATTGGGAACTTGGCTAATAAATCTTAAACATTGTTCAACAGCAATTTAAAATTTTTGAACATGGACAGCCTGGATAATAATTATTAGAAGATGCTGCTTCCATGTGTCCAAGTTATAATACTTTGGTCAAATAATTAATAGTACACAGACAATTTCCTCCTACCTATAAGTGAAATAGAAAAGTATAATCCCAATATTAGCATTAATTCTGAATGTTAACAAATACCTTCCTATTCCTCTATCTCTTACCACACATTTACTGAGCACATGTTGTGTGTTAGACATTGTGTTAGGAACTGAGAAACACAGGATAAATATATTGTCCCTACCCTTTTAAGTAGCTCAGAGTATGAAGCATGGACAGACAAAAGAAAAATGGTGCAATTTTGTGATGTAAGTCATGACAGAGGTAAGCCCTTGGTGCTATTTGATGCAGAGAAAACCAGATAAAGGAGGGAACACCTGGTCCAAATTTTGATGGATTAATTCAAATTATCTGCACACTTTTGTCCCCATAAAAAAGGGAAAAATATGTCCTAAATTCTGGGAACAGCATAGGTAAAGGCATCAAGGTAAGAAACTCTGCTATGCACTGCTAAACAGAATAAGTATAAGATGCTTCAGGAGGTGAGTGAGACAGAGAAAATAGAGCTTTGTATATCATGAAAGGGAGCTTGGATTTTTTTTCTTTAAGTCATGTGAAGTCATAGAATTTGACATAAATAGAATTGTTAATGATCTGATCTAGAGAGACCATCTCACTGCCATTGTAGAACTGATCAAGGAAAGCAAGAATAAAGGCAAGGAAACCAAAGCCAAAAGGAGAAAATAAGCATGAGAAAATTTTAGAAAGGAGAATCAGTAGAACTTGGTTGCTGGTTGGATGAAGGCTAAGGGAGAGTGAGTGGTGTAGGATCACTGACTAGTGTAGATGAGGATCCTCATATGATACTCAATAAGAGGAGGAGCATGGATGGCTTTAGGGGAAATGGAGAATGATGATGAATTCAGGTTTGTTGTAGGTTAAATTTGAGATGAGCAGAACTGCTAAGTGAGGGAGACAATAATCAGTTGTTGGACAGGTCAACAGCTCCAGATACTAATATTAAGTGGAGGTAGAGGTTTGGTAGCATCCACATACATGGTGATCTTTGAAATAATGAAAGTGAATGAAATTTCCCAGGAAGTAAATATGAAGAGAAAAGAGAAGAGGGCTGAATCCTGGGAAATATTGATTTTAAATGGCTAGCCATAGGATGCAAGAAGGACCCTGAGGGGCTTCCCTAGTGGCGCAGTGGTTGAGAGTCCGCCTGCTGATGCAGGGGACACGGGTTCGTGCCCCGGTCTGGGAAGATCCCACATGCCACGGAGCGGCTGGGCCCGTGAGGCATGGCCACTGAGCCTGCTCATCCGGAGCCTGTGCTCCACAAAAGGAGAGGCCACAACAGTGAGAGGCCCGCGTACCACAAAAAAAAAAAAAAAAAAAAGAAGGACCCTGAAAACTGGAACTGAAGAAGTAAAGTAAACCAAGAATGGCATTACAGATTCTTTGGAAAGAGAAAGTTCCAAGGACAAAATTGTCCCCCAAAAGTCAAATGCTTCAAAAGTTTTACTCATCTCTTCATGCCTTTACCTATTCATCCACTCAAATATTTATTGGGCTTTTAATATATTATAGTCACTAGTTATATACAGTTGCTAAACAAAATCAACCCTGTCCTGAGATAGATTACCATTTCATGGAATAGACTGATCTTAAATAAATGGGGCAAGACATATATGTATGATTTCAAAATGTGGTGAGTGCCATAAAAGAACGTTAGTATATAAAGGATTCCCTGGGTATGATCATTAGGAGGTTATTGGTGGCTTTCACAATGGTAGTCTTGATGGAATAAGAGAAGTGAGCAAAAGTCAAATCACCACCAAAATTGCCATGAGTTGAAGAATAAATATGAAGAAAGGATGTGGAGCAAAGCAAGGTAGATAACTCTCTTAAGAAGCGTTAGTGTGACAATTAGAGCAATACAAAAAGAAAACAAAGCCAAGGAAGGTTTTTAAATTTATGATATGGGAAGATAGAGCATATTTATAGGCTGATGTTAGAAGGAACTAATAGAAAGGAATAGCTATAAATATTTTTAAAGTGAGAAAATGTTTAATGAAATTGGCTAAAATTAATATGAATTATAAATATAACATATTTCAGGTGGATTCAAATGAACTAAAGAGACACTACTGGAGTTCTACAAAATTTCAGGTAGGTGACTTACAATTCCAAAATTGTTCAACTAATCCATTACAATTTTGACTTTAAGTTCCATCTATAAATTTCTACCAAAAAAAATCTATTTCCTTTAAAAATTGTAGCCCTTGTAACAAAGTTTATACAGGTGAAGTTTTATTAGGCAGAGTTTTTCTTCTCAATAATTATACAATATACTTCCTAGTATGTGCAAATGTGTAATTCAATATATGGGTCTTTACTAGGCAGAACAAAATCTTAGTGCCCACATTTAAATTCCAATTTAAATGTCAACAAAGGAGTATGGGGTGTACTTTGTCTTGTCCATATATAATTCTAGCCTCCAATTCATGTAGCATGATGATGTAAAAGTCTACAAAATTGTTTCTACTCCTATTTCTTTCTTGTTCATATAAGCAAAATATATGCTATGGTATAGCACAGGGAACTCTGCTAAATATTCTGTAATAACCTAAATGGGAAAAGAATTAGAAAAAGAATAGACACATGTATATGTATAACTGAATCACTTGGCTATACACCTGAAACTAACACAACATTGTTAATCAACTATACTCCAATATGTAATTTTTTAAAAATTTTTAATAAAATAATTTTAAAAATAAAACCACTGGAAATTGTTAGAATGGCATACAGCAAAAAAAAAAAAAAAGAAGCAATTATTTAGATAACATGGCATCTTCCTTTTCTCAAATAACAGTATAATATTATTTTTTCACCCATGTGTAGTTTTTTCACCCATAATTATTTGCAAAGTACTTTATTATCTTTTATTGTTCCTCCTAACCCCGAGAAATAGGCAGAGATTTGAGGGTGTTCCAAGGTTACCTAATCTGTATGAGTGAACTCCAACCTCACATTTCAAGGACAACACTTTAGTGGCCTCAAATTTTGTTAAAAATACAAATCTCGGTTTAGGTGCCAAATTGTCCCTACTGGCGATCTATGGTGATTAAAATTTCTTTCAATTCGTTTTTATCTCCAATTAATTTTCTCTGTAAAAAACTACCACAGACTTAGACATATTCATAAAAGATCTAAACTACTTTGATGAACTCTACAAAGAGGATGAATAGTTTTGTAAGTGCCACAGACCTTATTCCAAACACTTAATCACTTTCTTGAATTTGAATAAGGGCAACTTAACTCATATATTTAATTTGGGTTCATAAATGTAAACTTTTAAATTTATTTAATTGAAGTCATGCCTTTTGAATTTCCTTAGCACATCCTGTATGTCTTATGGCATTGTATTACACTATTTCTGCGCTTGGTTATTCCACCATTAGATTGTTAACTTCTTGTGGACAGAAACAATATCTTACTGCTATTTCAACCCCAACATGCCTTTGCAAAGTTCCTTGTACAGAGTACAGTGTTGGTCAGTACTTAATTCAATTTTCTACAGTTCATTGAGAAATAAATCATCTCTATACAAATCCACATTAATGTATTAATATCACACATGATTAATAACTCTCTGCATAGAAAAGTCAAGTGAGTATGTGAGCAATTGGATCCTGAAATAGCACTAGACAAATCAACAGTTCTGTGCTCCTGCTTCCTTATTTATAAGACATTATTTTAGTAACTGCTCTGTGTACCTCTCAACTTGTTATGTGGCTCAATATCTGTAGGGTAAAATCAATGAGGTTTGATGATATTATGCAATTTTTAAGCCAATTATTTTAGTAAGTAATTTGTTTATAGTAGCCAATGTGTGTTCATTCAAACTGAAAGTCCCATTCCTTTTCAATAGCACTAGGCTTTGAAATTGTAGTACACAATTAATTATCTCAACTTTCCATTTCATACTTATGGCCTTACACAAAACTCTTAACTCCTCTTAATTGTCTTAAATAAATTAAACGTTTTTTTAATGTACCCTGTTTTTCAAGATGACGTAAAAAATAATGAAAATGAATAATTGTCTTATGTAAAAGAATTTTTTATTGTTATCATTGCAATCAGGAAAGTATGCAAATGTTATGTGTCATTTCACAATTACCAGATTAATGGAAGGCCAGAATAATTTAAATACATCACAAATTTAAGATATATTATCTTTAGCTATAATAGTACTTTCAATACCTTCTCCCATCGGAACTGATAACTGTAAATGGGACTGACTTCTTTCCTCTCTTCTCTGTTAGCCTGTACAGTCTCTGATAGATATGTTCACAGCAGTTTATTGTTAGCAATATGATACAAAGTAGACAGTAGTAGAAAGAACTGAAGAGTCTGGATGAACCACCAACAATATAATTAGCCCTCCACACTGGAGAATTGCCTGAAACATAAAAATATATCACTACAATGAATGCCCAATTATTTCACATAAAATCAAGAATGGGCTTGAGTTTCAGTCCAAAAGCCCCAAGTTTAAAACACTATTAAAATGTATTTTAACAGTAGCAACCATGCCATCTCTTAAATATATGTGACAGCTCAACAAAATCCCAGAAAATGCAGTGCTGAACCCAAGATCAGATGAATGAAGCTGGAAATGAAATTCATTGGAAGTAGGCTATGAAGTAGTGTTCTTGTTTTCAGGGTGCTAATACACCTTTCAGTGACACCATGCATATGAAACTGAAGGCAATTTTGTATTAAGCAACAAATAAATCATGGTGACTGGTCAGCCTTTACATACATTGGTATAAATAAATTCATGTCCTAAAAAGCATGTAAACACAACATAATTGTGAATGTGTTCTTCCAACAGTTGGATGTGGCATCAATAATGCCATTTGATGTTTTCTACCTCTTCTTTGGGTTTAATCCAATATTTAGGACAAATAGGATGTTAAAGGTAAGATAACTATACTTAACTGTCTTCTTATAATAATGGAAATCTCAAAGTACTTTAAAATATCCTAAAAGTATCATATTCTTAATTTTTCGTAAACTATCCTCCATTTTTATGCCCTCATCAATGCTAAGAATTTTAAAAGCTGAATGAAGGAAAAATATCCCTATTTCTACTAATGGAAGTTGCTTTTGGTTGTTTTGAGTCTATATCTCATAACAGCTATTTTTATAACTTAAAATAGGAATGCTTTTATATTTTGAAATACAGCTATAATTACAAATGAATATTTTATAATTTTATTCTATTCCACTTGTCACTATTTATTACATAGTCACTGAATGCCTGCAATACTGGCTGTAAAATGAGGGTATTAGTTTAGCTGACCTCTAAGTTATCTCACTCATCAAAAATTCTATAATTATAGAAAAATGTAAGCACAGTTTTGCATAACAAAATTATTTATATACTTAGATACAACTCAAATGTCCATCAAGAGGGAAATAGTTAAATACATTGCAGTATATCTATAGAGTACTTTGTAATGCAAAAATAAAGAGGAAGTTTTCTATGAAAGACCTCCAAGACAAACTGCTCAGTTAAAAAAAAAAAGCTAGTTACAGAACAGTTTATAGAACAATACTAACTTTTGTAACAGAAAGGGGAAAATATTCTATTTTTCTATATTACATAAACAGTGGAAGACTACCCAAAAAATCTAATAAAAATGGTTAACTGAGGTAAGGATGGGAAGCTGGAGGGAAAAGCAGGATGGGTAGGGGCAGGAATAGGAGAAAAGGCTATGAAGGTATATATTTCCTATTGTTTTTGAACTATGTGAATGTATTACCTATTCAAAAAGGTTCTAAGACATAAATATTTTATAACTCGTAGCTTTATCAGATACCTAAGAGGAATCTGAGGAGAGTCAGGATGTGAAATTTCATATAAATTTTTAATAATAGCAACGATAGCTTGTATTTCCAAAGACAGCCTTCTTAAAAGGAACACCAAAGATTTTATCAGTTTTAGGTGGTTATCGCTTTGACACCTTGGGTAAACAAGATGACATAATCTGGAGACTCGGGTGGATCCTAACACAGCTGCAGCTGATATCTGTTGAATACATACTTGTAGCTACATACTTTGTTAAACCTCGTATTCATTATCTCATTTATTCCTCCAAACAACCTCATTTTAGAGATGAGGGAAATGAGAATTAGCAGAGTAAAAAAATCTGTCCAGACACACTCTGGTGAGTGGCAGTATCTGGATTCTATCACATATTTTTTCTGACTCCAAATTCCTTACTATAATCAGAAGGGCAAATAAACTTCAGGCTGAAGGAGCTTTCCTTCCACACCCATGATTTTTCCAAGTCAAGAGGGACCTTACTCTATATTCTCGTCCATCCAAGACAGCTCTAGAGACTTCTGTTTTGACCACAGAATGTAGGTCTAGACTGAGCAGAACTTAACGTTCCCAGCAGCTTGGTGGGCTGGCCATCCATCATCAAATTTCTAGTGCAGAATGGATGTTTCTGGAGGTCACTGCTCAGAGGTAACCAACTTTGAGAGAGACTCAGGTTCCTATGGATTTGAGTGTTTGTCTGGCATTATAATAAAAATTTATAAAATGCTAACTCTTCAAACCCCATCTCTGTGTCCCTTCAGTGTCCAAAAACCTACTCACTATATTAGGTAGTTTTTTTTATAACATAGGAGATCCTGAAAGCCAACATTAATCTTCTTTACATAACCCCACAGTCCAGTCATCTTCACATAAGTGTGTCATTTTAATGTGCAGTTCTCTAGGGAAAATATCATTTACCTATCTCCAAATTATATATGAGAAAACAAATTAAGAATATAAATTTTCTCTACAGTGAACACTTAAGCTAAATTTTAAAATGTGCCTTTGTGAAAACTTCTGTTAAGAGCACAATAAACAAGTTACCACAAATTGAAATTATCTTAATCTGAATGCTTAATGGATGTTTCCTACTCAGGAATTCTGGATAAAGAAATCATTTGTGTATATTTCTAGCTAAATAGTCATTGCTATTATAGCTGTTTTCTAATTCCAAATGTTCTATTACAGTCTTATCTACATTGGATGAAATTTTGAACTAAATAATCTTTGAACTAAATAATCTCTAACAGCCCTTCCTATCTGTAAGATCCTATGAGTCTAAGTACATTTTCTTATTGTCCCCAATTTACAGATGAGGAAACCAAAGTACAGAAATATTAAGTGACTTTTCCAAGGTCGCACAGTTAATAAATGGCAGAGAGGAAATTGGTGTTTGGCTCTGGATTTCATGCTCTTGCTCTTGCATTTTACAGCCTATAGATTAAAAAGAGAAAGTAGAGGGTAAGAGTGCATGTAGGGAGTATCTGTTGCTATAGAAGTGGGTGTAAGCAGAAGAAAACCTTGAGGCAAATAACAACTGTTTGGATTAAATGCATATAAACTCTCTATGTCTTTGAACAATGTCAAGAATAGATAACAAATGCTAGTATTAATTGAACTTCAAATTTTGTTGAAATAAATACACATGTAATGCAACTTGCTTAAAAACAATGCTAGTGTTGAGCAACAGGCCTTAACACCTATTTATGATTTCAGTGTATTTTATTATGCTTTTACTATCTTACTTATGTTTTGGGGGGAGGTATGATTTTTAATTATTGTAAAATAAAGTTCTACCACATGCTTTAAAAAAGAAAAAAAAGGAAAGAAATGTTTTTAAGCTTGATTTTCAACAAGCATTACAAACAAGACTGTAACTAGAGGGTAGAAATAAAATAAAGCAAGAAGCTCTGAAAGTTTGGCACCTTGTTAAAATGCACTAACTGGAGGAAAATACCACTGACAGACCTTAGTTTTTTTAAGACATGAATAGAATTATTTTCAGTAACAAATAAAGTCTATTTTATATTGTTTTATTTAAATATAATAGATGTATTTAAGACTAATGCACTTTTGGATTTCTTTTGCTTGTTTTCTACATAGTACACTTCATTTTTTGAGTTTAATCATCACCTAGAGTCTATAATGAACAAGGCATATATCTACAGGTAAAGTATAACTCAATGTACTTCAGGGCTGGGAGAGAGAGCAATGGTGAAATATTTTAGACAGTACTTGGGAAGAATATGGCCTCCCTGCAAAAGAGAAGGGAATAATCTCAGATTTGGGGCTATGTAAAATATTGGGCTGTGTTCTAAAGTAGATTTGAACATTTTGAAGTAAGATAAAAGTATGAAAATTATATTAGATTTTAGAAGAATACAAGACTGAAAAAGAGGATATATTACCTGCTTCAGTCAGAACAAAGACAGAGAAATGTGCTCTTTCACAAGTTTTTACATCTCTCTCATGACAATTCATTCTAGTCTGAATTTTCATTCATTTGCTGTTCTGAACTTAACTTGCCCAGAGACCTCTAGTCAGTTAATCGTAGCATAAAATCCCATGAGCTTTTCAGAGATATCCAGTGAAATCAGCATGCTGTATTTTACGGGACTCAAAGTGGAGAGGTGACCCTGGAGGCATATCTTTCAGGGAGTTGACTCATACCATTTGTGAAAAGAGAGGATTTTTTTTTTCTACTCTTGTCAGTCCCAGTCAAGACACTGCAGTCAGAAAACATGTGAAGGCACCATGATTTTATATTGTACTAATGAGAGTTAACAGTTCACAAATTTAAAGCAAGGAGATTCAGCAGAGACTTTAAGGAAAATAAAATGTTAAAATAGGCTGTATTCCAGAAACAACATGAGTCTTACTTTGCATTTATTCTCCTTGCCAGAGGCATTCGAACAACTGGATACTTGCTCTTTACTCTGCACATTAATGCCTGTATGTATTATTGGGCTTCAAACTATGAAGGAATTGGAACTACCAGATGGGTGTATGATGGTGAAGGAAACAAGTAAGTTTTAATTTTGAAGGAAATGTTTATTGATTATTCTTAATTTTATGTTTCAGTTTGAGCTTTCTTAAGCTAGTGTTTTTTGAAACTGTAAATCACAATCCATTAACTCTTTATTAGTAGGTCAGTATGTTTTTAAGTGAAAGAGGATAGAATAGAGGAGGACAGAATAGAAATTATCCTAGTCTGTCATACCGAGTAGGGTGCGTGGGTGTGGGTGTGGGTGTGTGTGTGGGTGTGGGGGTGTGTGTGTGTGTGTGTGTGTGTGTGTGTGTGCCCTGGATTAACCTGTAGAATGCATTTCTTACTCAGGATCATGAACAAAAAAGTTTGAAAGTCTGTGTTTAGACAGCTGAGTGGTAAGGTAACTTTTAATAACTCCTATGATGATTGTTAGTAATGAAGAATGTTAATTATTTGGAGGGCAGATGCAGTGGCTAATTAGTTTACCACTGAAGAGCTTTATGGGTTTATGAGTCAGCTATAACCACTAACTCAATTAAACACAAAGTAACAAGGATCATATACTAAACTTGGCAATTAGATATGCAAGTACCCTGAGAATAAGAGATTGTCTGAAAATTTTGGTACAGTAGAATCAGGGCTCAATAATGGCAACTGAGTTATTTAATAGTGAAATTTCCTTTTGGTAGATACAAAGGCCTGGCATAAAGTAGATTCCACTAACTTTCTGCTCCAGTGAAATGACATTGAGCCTATTATAAAGCAATGTCCTTACTGGAAAATAACAGGTCCCAGCATGACTTTGAAGGGCAACTCACAGCAGCCTTGGGAAGGAAAGCAATTATAGGATAGAACAAAAACAGTAAAGATACCTCACAAAATTACACCCTAGCTAGAGTGAGCAGGATCTGAATGAGGGATTATAACATTTTTTGAACTTTTAACCAGAACTAATTTTAAAAATTTAAAGTCAGAAGGCCCACTGATCGGGGAAATACACACACACACAAACACAAACACACACACACACGAACACACACAACAAGAAGAAAGTGTATAACCAAATCTATAAATAATTCCCTTTAGAATGTGAATTAAATATGTATTTAGTTTAATATAAGTAACTACAAAGAAAACTGAGTAAGATACCAACTATATTAAATATTGCCTAGAAGTATGTAATTCAACATCATTAGACCCATAGGTCTGATAAGTGTTTTTATCAAATTAGCAAAATAATATACAGTTGCCATCCAGAAAAAGTGGAGCTATTTCTCTTTTCGTACCTGGATGCCTTTCTGCAGCATTTCTAGAGAATATATCTTGTTCCCAGTGCCTAGAACATTGTTAAGTATATAACATACACTCAGTATATGTTAGGTACTTAAAGAAGGCAAGAAGGAAGTTTCTTTACTCTCTCTTCCTACTTGTGTTCTTTAAATACTTAACATATAGTGAGTGTGTGAGAGAGAGTAAAGAAAAAAGGAAGGAATGACCAAATCCATATTATAACAAGAAGAAAGAAACCTCAGTTTCAACCCATAAGAAATTGAAGCTACATTGTTCTAATATTTTAGACGTCTAATTCCAGCTACAGTGTAGACCAGATATTCAAAGCCCTCTCACTAAAATACAAGAAGATAAACTACTTGAAATTTTTGTTGTATTAGTTATTGCAATTACTTGTTATAAGATACATTTCTACATAAATTATAATCACAACAGTTTTCAATGATTGCTAAACTCTCTAGAAAGTAAAAGGAATCTCCAAAGTCTAAAAAACAAATGTGGGTACTGAAGCTGGAGTAGAGTGGTAAGATAATCACTAAGGAACAGGAATAGAGAAGATAACTTCTGAATCAGTAGAATAAAAAAAAGATAAGATTGTAGAAACAACTTAAAATATATCAGTAAGCAGAATAAGTTAATATGAATTAAATTCACCACCTAAAAGAGACTGTCAAATAATATTAGTCAAAATAGACTTTAAAACAAAAATTATTTTAGGGATAAATAAGGTTATCATATAATGGTAAAAGTTTCAATTCACTATCAATATTTACCAGTTCTAAATGTGCATGCACCTAATGCAAAGTACTTATGATGAATCAAAGAAATTCATAAAGCAAAAATTATTAGAAGGAAGAGAAATTTGCAAATACACCATCAAAGTGTGAGACATCAACACACAACTATTGACTGATCAAGCAACCACAGACAATCAGTAAAGATATAAAAGATTTGAGAACCCATTAAAAAGCTTGATTTAACAAATATAAATGGAACTTTGTACCCAAGAATTAGAAACCACTCATTAATTTTTTAAATTTTTTTATTGAGTTATTGTTGCTGTACAATATTATATGTTACAGCTGTACAATATGAGTCACAATTTTTAAAGGTTATGCTCCATTTATAGTTATTGTAAAATATTGGCTATATTCCCTGTGTTGTACAATATATCCTTGTAGCTTATTTTACACATAATAGTTTGTACCTCTCAATTCCTATCCCTATAACATCCCTCCCTCCTCCCCTCTCCCCACTGGTAACCACTAGTTTGCTCTCTATATTTGTGAGTCTGCTTCTTTTTTGTTGTATTTACTAGTTTGTTGTATTTTTTAGATTTCACATATCATACAGTATTTGTCTTTCTCTGTCTGACTTATTTCACTTAGCATAATGCCCTCCAAGTCCATCTATGTTGTTGCAAATGGCAAGATTTCATTCTTTATAATGGCTTAGTATTCCAGTGTGTGTTAATGGACACTTAGTCTGCTTTCATATCGTGGCAATTGTAAACAACACTACTATGAACATTGGGGTGCAGGTATCTTTTTGAATTAGTGTTTTCGTTTTTGTTTTTGATATATGTCCAAGAGTGGAACTGCTGAGTCATATGGTAGTTCTATTTTTAACTTTTTGAGAAACCTCCATACTGTTTTCCACAATGGCTATACCAACTTACTTTACCACCAACAGTGTACAAGTGTTCCCTTTTCTCCACATCCTCGCCAACATTTGTTATTTGTGCTCTTTTTGATAGCCATTCTGACAGGTGTGAGGTGATATCTCATTGTGGTTTTGATTTACATTTCCCTGATGATTAGCAATGTTGTGCATCTTTTCATATATCTATAGGCCATCTGCATTTTCTCCTTGGAAAAAGAAACCACTCATTCTTCTTAATTACTCATGGAAAGATTACAAAAAGTAGTCATTTTCTAGGCCAAAAAGCAAGCCTCAATACATTTCACAGCACTGGTATGATACAGCCCCCATTCTCTGCTGCTTTAGACAGGAGGGTTCTCACCCAAAACCAAAGGTCCAATAATCCTGTTACCAGCTGTCAGGGACACATCCTTACAAATAAAATGTCTTTAAAAGCAGCATTTATATGTATTTTAAGATAATTTGCAAATGGCAGTTATTAACATACTTACATTTTCCCACAGTTTTTAAGCATCACCTGCCCCTTCTATTATTCCATATTACCCTTTGACCGTGTAAGCTTAAAGCATTTTTTTAGTTAACCCTCGTGATGGTTTCTGATGACCTATAAATTGAAGGTTGCTTATGAAGTCACTGGACTTGTAAACTTTCTCCTAGTTAGAATTATGCAGCAACTGTGGGGCATAAGTGGAGCATTGTGAGCATTTAAAATGAGTCATTTATTACTATTTTATTAATCCTCATCAGAATAACAATGTCTGTTCATTTCAATAGAAGACAAGAAGTCATTTTCATTTATACTAAGTAGATGGCATCCTTCATTTGACTGTGGAATTTGACAAAGTAGGAAATGGCTTACTTAGCTCAAAAGGAAAACATAAGTAGTTAAGGTTATTTGGTACCCAGAAATGTTCCCAATGTCCCTTAATCCATATATACCCCAATTTATTTATTTTCTGACATAAATTTCCCAGCGTGCACAAACCTCTTAGCAAATACCTAGCACATAGACCGTCAAAAGAAAAAGTAAAAATAGCAAGCAAGTTTGTCATGGGAATCATGACTTTAGATGGGATGGAGAAAGAGTCAGAATCTCCATATCTTAGTGTTAGGGAAAATTAGGATAACTTACTCCCTTCTTTTTACACAGGAGGAAGATGAGACCAGGGTAGATGAAGGTATTAACTCAGGGTCCCCTAGATACTTCAGTTCAGACACTGACAAAAAAAAAAAAAAAAAAAAAAAGAATGGTCTTTACACTAGACACTTAGAAAAATGTAACAAAACCTCCAGAACAGCAGAATTCAGTTGACCAGAAGGGAGATGAAAGGCAGCTGGCAGCATGTATAGAAGGGGATTGCATAGATGTGCTCACAGATACAGCCTTCCTATGTTCTTAAGTCTAAGTATGCATAACCTTTCACTTATTCTTTCAGGTCATTTAACAAATATATTACAGTCCTATTGTGTAATACCTGTCTTTGAGGAGTTTATCTTCTAATGAGACCGTTCTCCTCCATATACGATGCCTTCAGTGATAAATTTACAGAAACCTAGAACTAAGATGGATTGGGGTAGTTTAAAAGTCCAGTCATAAAGTATCAAATTGGGTACTTTTAAAAGTTGCATGTCCCACTACACATCCACCACAATGGCTAAAATTAAAATGACTGACAGTACCAAGTCTTGGGGTAAGAATATGAAGGAACTGGAACTCATACATTGTTGGAGGGATAAAATCTGACAGTTTCTTTTACAACTAAATATAACACCTACCTTAAAAACAAAAATTGCAAGCCTAAATATTTACCCAAGAGAACTGAAAATATATGTCTAAAAAAATTATGTAAGTATATTCATAGAATGTCTATTCACAAGAACCAAAAACTTGAAACAGCCTAGGTGTTCATCCACAGGAAGATGGATAAACATACTGTGCCATAGTCATTCAAGGGATAGTGCTTAGCAATAAAAAGGAATAAAGTACTGATACACACAAAAACACACCTAATCTCAAAAACATTATTTTGAGTGAAAGACATCTTACACAACAGTGTATATACTGTGTAATTTCATTGTGTGAAATTCTACAGCAGGCAAAACTCATCTGAGACAGAAAAAAATTAGAACAGTAGTTGCCTGTGCGGGCAGGGATTGACTGGGAAAAGAGAGCTTTTTGGAGTGATGGAAATGTTCTCTGTCTTGATGGGTTTCTGGGTTACACAGGTGTACGGGTTGGTCAAAATTCATCAAATAGTATCAGATAGTATACTTAAGATTTGTGCTTTCAATGTATGTTCAAAATTTTAAAATAACTCTTTACCAATACTTAACTCTAGTACATATATTTTTTTCTGAAGTATATTCTAACATATATATATATTCTGAAGTATATTCTGAGTTTTATATATATATAAATATTCTGAAGTACTGTATTTAGGAGGAAGTGTCTACTGTCTGCAAATTACTTTGAAATGCATCCAAAAAATAAGATGGATTGATGGATGGAAAATGGAGGAATATGTGACAAAGAAGGTAGAGTAAAATGTTCATAATAGAGTCTAGGTCATGGATATACGGTGCTCACTGTGAAATTCTTTCAGTTTTTCTGTTTGTTTGAAATATTTCAAAACAAAATGTTGGGGGAAAAGTTTAATGCTGCATTTGTTTCACAGAGGAAGAATTTCTATTTTCACACTAAATTTTTTTTATGGTTTTATGTCAAGTTCTGCCTTAGTGCTTTAACTTGGGGCTGTATATATAGAGCCTGTAAGACAGCTCATGTATTAAATCAGCCAGATAGAATCTCCTTGAAAAGATCTATCTGCCCAGGATGTAAATATTAGAGGTGGATACACTTGACTAATTAAGCTAATCCTAGAAAATCAATAAGATGCCATCTAATTAAATTACAAATCTTACCTTTGGTTGTGCATGTCTGGCTGTAAGACATGACTGAGAAAAGAATCCCAAAATAAACCTCAAAGCATCCGGGCAGAAAACTTCCAATTAACATAGCAGACTGTTTCAGTATGAAAAAATAGTTTGAGGCTAACCCTTCAGATTTGGAAAATCAATGCCTAAGTTCTACATTTAATTGCTATTTTCTAACATCCATAAATAAGAAAATGAGAGAAAGTAATTCATGTGTTTGCTCCTCTTAACACTGGAGGGACTTTGTAGGGTATAGTAATCTCAACACTTGAAATGCAATTGCCATGTAGGGAGAGAATCTGGTCCCTGTCTCACTCTTAGGCTGTATTGGGGTCAATAAATTTCCTTAATTCAAAGAGACCCACAGGTCCAGGACCTGTGATAACACTAAATCAGGTAACAGGAAATTATAAATTGGAATTGAAAAGTTAAAATGCAATCCATAAAATTCATTCCATACTTCTTCAAGGTGGTTCTCTTTGACATCAAGTTCACTATAATATTTGTAAGTCTAAGGAAGCCTGCTAGAAAAACTATTGCAGAGTAGTAATATTTTTATTCTCTTGGCACAGAGGTTTCAAACCTTACCAAAGAGTTAATTCTTTGTCTGTTCCTATATCTACCAGGTAAAACAGACAAACAAAAACTCAGGTCCTTCGAAAGGTGTTGAATATCAAAACAAGTGATTTCTTTCTAGATCTGTTTTTATTTGAATACTGACTTTAACTGCAGTTTGATTCTTTCTTTGTAAACCTCAAATTCTTAGTATTTGAAGATCTGAAAATTGTAATCTATTTTCACAAGAAAAAGACCATCCTTGTTCAAAGACAAATGTACCATTACTTAAATTGCAAATGTTTATGTCGCACACCCAGACAAGAAATAAAAGCCTGACTAGGGCAGGATTCTGTAAAAAGTGCTGCTTTTCTGTGTTTACTCTGGAAACTAGAGTAAACCCACTAAATCCAAATGTCTCTCTGTAACAACATCTGAAGATGGTCTCTATATATGGGATATTTTTCTTCAAGGATTCAGTGGAAATGTCTGATCCAGACCATGTTAACAGAGCTGTATGGAATATACCCAGTAGTATACCTAATTGTGTACCAAAATTACAATATATATATATATACAATGGGGTTGTAATACTAACTTCTATTCCCACCTCACTCTGGATACATGAAACCCTTGATCAAATATAGCTAAGTGAATCTTATATGTTCTGTCCTAATCTTTATCATATTCTTTTCTGTTGCCCTGGTTCATGATGTTCTTCCCATCTGGGCTATTATGATCTGTCTCTCCATTTGCAACTGCACGAGTTAGGTACAGAATCTTTACCAAGTATATTTCTGAGCATAATTGGTTATCTTCAATACTAAATTTCTAGATAAGTTACCTATTACACCCAAGAGTAATTCCCCTTTTAAGATATAACTCAGTTTTCCTCTGTCTCTGCCACGGTTTATATATTCAATAACATAATAAGATATGAGTAGAAAATAGAGAAGTATATACCTACTTGCTCTACTTCCCATAAGTAAAAAATAACTGGTTCTAAACTGTAAAGGGCTCTCCCATCTCCATAAACACATTTGTTGTCTATGATATTCCTCACTAATCACTAGTGGGGTAGTTTAAAGGTAGCCTCACATCCTTTACTGTTCCTCTTATTGAGAGGTATATTCAAATATCCCTTCCCTTGAATCTGGGCTGGTCTTAGGGACTTGCTTGGCAAATATACATGGCAAGAGATTAAGACATTGCAGGGCTTCTGAGTTATAAGAAGCCTTATAGCTACTGCCTGGGCTGCTATCACTCTGGGGGAAACCAGCCACCAGACAAAAAGTCCATCTACCCTAAAACTTCCATGCTGTAAGGAAGCCCAAGCTAGACATAAGGAGAGACCGAATGAAAATACCCAGCCAGCCCCAGCTGTTCCAACCATTCCAGCCCAGGCTCAGACCGTGAGAGAAGATACCCTGGGCATTCCAAACAGATATAACATGGAGAACAGAGGAACCCCGTCAACAGTTAGAACCAAGGCCTCAGAACTTTGGCCTCAATCAAGTCCTCCCAGTTTTCTCTAACTATTCAAGTCACCTGAGGGTCCACTCATCATACAGCATGGATGAGCCATCTCTGGGGGGCCTTTTACAAAATACCTGACCCACAATATGATAAGCCTAGTAAAATAGTTGTTGTTTTATACCACTAAACTTTAGGGTGATTTGCTTTGCAGCGAGAAATAAGTGGAACAGCTAGTAAATACCATCCTTGGGTTTGTTTAGTCATTTCACAATGTTTATCAAGAAGTTTACTTTAAAAAAGAAGTTTACATTAGTATACATGGTATTTGCTAATGCTGCCTACAGAAAGAAAATCCCGATTAGCAGGAAATATGTTAAAATCTAGTAGTAATCTATTTTCCCAAGCATAGTGGCATTTTACCGTTATAGTAAAGAGCAAAATGTATATCTTCTCTTTTCACAGGTATCTGAGATGTTATTATTGGGCAGTTCGAACTTTAATTACCATTGGGGGCCTTCCAGAACCACAAACTTCATTTGAAATTGTTTTTCAACTGTTGAATTTTTTTTCTGGAGTTTTTGTGTTCTCCAGCTTAATTGGTCAGGTAAACTGAGATGTGAATCCCTGGATATACAATGCTGTCATTTTTGAAAGTCTAACAAGTCTTTATAAACTTTACAGAGAAAAAATCAAAATCTATCTGGTGGGTTTTTTTTTTTACTAATTTCCATCTATTTTGATGAATTGAATGGGGAGGTAAATAGATCAACATTGTCTTTCAATTTTTAAACCATCAGATTTTTCAGAAGACTTGTACACAATGAGTGTTGCGTTAGACTCTCAGAGGGTCACGTTTCTAAGTTAACTTCTTATTTGGTGTTTCCTGAAAACTTTAGAAGCTCTCTTTTTTTACTTAAACTTCAAATATTGTCATAAAATCCCTGGCTTAAAATCAACTTCAAAAGTCATTTAAACCAGAGGCTACCAAATGCTGTCTAAATTAATTTAATTAAAAAATCATTGGTTCATAAACGTTTATGATATCTCCTTGCCTTATTCTCAAGGAATCACAGTCTAGTAAGAAAGTAAAACAAATACCCAAATAACTCTATTGCAAGGTAGATGCCATTTGCAAGGGATAGAGCCCAACACCTTTGTAAATTCCCAGATTCACAAGAAATAAAAAGCTCGCAGCATAGCATCTTTAGACGTTATACTTCCTTGTAAGGTACTTTACATATTATATGTCTGAGAGCAAAAGCCATGTTGAGATTTGTGTACGGGGTAAATAGTTAGACAAAATCACAAAATGATTATTACCACTAGATAAATTATTGGTTCCCACTCACCACACTGACAGTGGTAAGAATAAAACTCATGTTTTAACAAAATTTAGCAATGAAAACTATTCATTATAATATTTGAAGCTGATAACAAATATAACTCAAATCCTACATCCATGAATGTCAAGGGGCTGCTATCCTTGGTAAGTTCCAGAGGAGAGTTTGAAAGCTCTGTATTAGGTCAGAAAAGGGAAGCTTCCCAGGAGGTTTCATAGAGGAGAATGTATTTAAAAAACCAGATAGGATTCAGTAGTTATAGACAGATAGTTCAATCAATCAGAAACAGTGTGTGAAAGATAATGATAAAGCACAAGATACGTTTGAGAAAATAGAAGAAGTACCAGAACGATGGGAGTGAAGGACACCTATAAATAAGGTTAGAGATGTATGTAAGGACAAGATATTTTAAGGGCTCTGAATGTTAAATTAAAGATGTTGAACTTTATCCTAAGGGCAATGGGAAATCAGCCAGGGAAGGATTTTTAACAAATAAGAGATTTAAGGAAGATTAATCAAATATAATATAAATTGGTAGGGTCATACAGTTTTAAAATGTAGGTTTTATTATCATTTATGGATGGTGAGGCCAACAGATCAGGAGACCATTTACATTGAAAAGACAGTCTGTTATACAAACAGATCCAAGAAGAGGGGGTCACACCTTGCCAATAGGGCTACATAGGGAGGCACAAGGAAAGGAACTGATCAAGCAGGGTAAGGGGGTTTAAGATTGGTGAGTTCGGATAATTTCAGCAGGTGCTGGGGTGTAGGGACTGTCTCTAGTTGTCTGGTACCTGGCCCTGGAGTAATTGGGGCAGGTGGATAGTAGCCTAGAATATGAGAGCCCAATAAAGAAGGCTGTTGGGAGTATGGGCTCAGGGTTGGCTATTTTGCATATGAAAGGCACACTCCCAGTAGCTTGCTATCTTTAGGAATCAGCTAACTCTGGGAGGGATAGTCCCAGAAATCAAAGAATCAAAATACAGAAAATAAAAAAACATGGTGCTCAGGGATATGGCAACTTCAGCCTGAACATGGTAATCGAATAGAGAGAGAGACTGTAAAGGAAACTCTATTTAGAAAATGTTTAGGTTTGGAAAATGAACACCAAGCAGTTAAAAACTACAAGCACAAATTATAATCTTACTGCCTGGGGAGATTACATTAACAGTGATTGAAAATAGGAAGCTTGCGGAGACTTCCCTGGTGGTGCAGTGGATAAGACTCCATGCTCCCAATGCAGGGGGCCTGGGTTTGATTCCCCCCACATGCATGCCACAACTAAGGAGCCTGCCTGCCTGCCTGCCGCAACTAAGACCCAGTGCAACCAAATGAATAAATAAATATTAAAAAGAAAATAGGAAGCTTGTTTATAGAAAAATGCAATTAATTTGAATATAAATGGCAAAAATCATATTATTTAATAAATTTTTATAAAATATATGTGAGGTAGCCAGACCCCCTTCAATGTTTTCTCAGTTTTGCAGTTGAGTCAACCCCAGTTTAAAGAGATTAAGAGGCAACCCTAATTCATACATGTAATTCATAGTCATATGATAAGGCCATATCATATTGATAAAAATAGTAAAATCTAACATGTATTTAGCACTTACTATGTCCAAGGAAATTTTTACAAGATTAAAAACTATGTCCAGCTCCAGTTAAAATTCTGTTCAAAGTGGTCTTTGGACTAACAGTAGAAGCATCACCTGGGAAATTCAAAATTCAGGCCTCACCCCTTACCTACTGAGTCAGAATTTGCATTTTAATAGGATCTTCAGGTGATTTATATGCACATGAAAGTTTGAAAGGGCAGCTTTATACCCCACACTGCACCTGCCTTTACAGTGACTTTTTTTTTTTTTTTTGCGGTACGTGGGCCTCTCACTGTTGCGGCCTCTCCCGTTGCGGAGCACAGGCTCCTGACGCGCAGGCTCAGCGGCCATGGCTCACGGACGCAGCCGCTCCGCGGCATGTGGGATCTTCCCGGACCGGGGAACGAACCCGTGTCCCCTGCATCGGCAGGTGGACTCTCAACCACTGCGCCACCAGGGAAGCCCTACAGTGATTTTGAGGACCCAAGGAACAAGAAGAAATATCAAGCCGCTAAACATGTAGGACTAGAGCCAAAAAGAAAGATTGAGGCAGGAGATAGAGATTTGTGCCTTAACTCTCACAGTGAATTAAATAAAGGTGCTGAGAAGGAGAACAGTTAGAAATGAAAGTAAGAAAGCCCTGGACAAAACCTCCACTTGTTCAAAATTCCCGTATATAACCACGCCAAGAACTACACCCTGGATGTGATCATCTCATTTTAACTGCAATATTCTATTCTCACATACAACTCAGAGAGAGTGACCTTTTCTTCCTCTAATCTGGAACACACATCATAGAATATATGTCTTCTTCATCTGCACCATCAAAATTCAGCATTGCACATAAAACATTCAGATTACTGTCACTACAAATTATCCGCCCCCAACACTGATCAATAATGCTTTTAATTGTCCTTGGATCCCAATTTAAAACTCTATTAACTTTCCCAACCCAATCTCTGATCTCCCAGTTCTCAAGGCCTTAGGTGACTGGGTAATGTTCATCATCTGTCAGAAATGGCTTGGAAAAAGGAGATCTAGGAACTGAGGTTGTTGAAGAACAGCCCTCGAGGAGTAGGTTAGAAACTGAAAAAGTATCCAGTTTGACTCTCTGCATAGCTACTCGGCAGACACTTTTGACAAGCAGAAGAACCTATTAACTCTGAAATGGAAACCGAGGAAGGCATCACAATAAAAGAGCCATTTGATCTAGATCTCAAAAAATGAGTAGTTTTTCCATAAGCAGAAAAGGCTCAGCTACTAGAATGAATGAGCGAAAGTGACGCCCAGGTTTTCCTCTGTATTATAAACCCATAGTCAAAGCAAATTTACAACCACTTGCTTCCCTCTATGTGAGATGAAGAGTCAAGCTATATATCTTTTCTGTGCTGAGGCCTTAAAGATCAGCTTTTAACCTAGAGTGGGTTTTCATGGCTGAGTTATAAACATCCGAGAACTAAAACCTGACAGTTCCTTAAGTATTGTCACAGCAGTAGATGATGCTTCAGTAATTTCAGTACATTTCAACTTCTGCTGAATACTATGCCTTAAGCATAATGAGATTTGATTCTATCTGTCTAAGCAACACAAAGGGAAGTATAGAGGTTGCAATTTCATGATGAATTGAGTCTATATAGCCAGCCACACTGCAAAATCTATGAAGGATGCTTTCTAAGCGAGACTCACCAAAATGGACTAGCCGTTCTGCCAGGTAATTGCTCAACTTTCTTTGCACATTTCTTGCATAAGCACAGCTATATAATTTTTAAAATATCAACTAACATCTTTGCAGTAATATACAAGTTTGCAAAGAAGATTGTGTGCAGTCACATGCATTATGTGACTGAATCCTCACAGAAACCTCACATGGTAGGTAAAACAGGTTCTATTGTCCTTACTGGGTCAGAAAGAGGATACGATTTGCCCAATATTTTATAGGTAAATGGCTGAAAGTAGGACCCAATATCAGTGTGTTAAAAATCAAGTAGTCAGGGATTAGAATAGAATGTATCATGTGAGAACTTTTAATTCAACTGGGCTTACAGTAACTCTGCCACTTCCTCTGCTGGGTGTGGAGTGACCATGTTTGTGGTTTTAGATGCAAGATGTAATTGGGGCAGCTACAGCCAATCAGAGCAACTTCCGCACCTGCATGGATCATACCATTGCCTACATGAACACTTATTCCATTCCTAAGATTGTGCAGAATCGGGTCAGGACTTGGTATAAATATACATGGGACTCTCAAAGAATGCTAGGTAAGCACGGCAAATTACTGACTAAAACCCTGTAAAACGTGTCCTATAATGAAAATCCTATAAGGCAGCAATGGCAACTAACTGGGTTTGAAAAAGATTGGGAAACAACCAAATAATCTTTAAAGCATTAATTTAATAACATGGGCTTTTTTTCCTTAAATATTCAGACATAACTTATGGGTTATGCAAATCCTTCAAGAGCAAAGGCTAAATTTTATTCAGTGCCCACCAGATGCTAGATATTACACACATTAGCTCATATAATCGTCATCAAAAAAAAAAATGGGGAAAATTTGGTGTCATCAACCCCCTCTTAGGAGACAAGGAAATGGCAGCTCCTAACTGAAAAAATTGGCCAAGGACACAGAGTCCTTAGACAAATGGCCTAAACGGAACTGAGACATGCACCTGTTCTCCTCCAAACCCTTGCTCTCTCTGTGATATCATCCTCTTCCCAGAGCACAGTGAGTACTCAGAACAGCAATCTTTCAAGCCATTTTCAACCTGCTACAGGTCTCCTCTAATAGTCCCTTAATCATTCATGGTGTCTACTATTAGGACTATAACACTGGAGTTAAAAATAATGTTTACTAAAGATGTAAAGTAAGTTAATGTGCTAGTTGACAATAATCAGATTCAACTTTTAGTTTGCTCCTCACCATATAAAACTAGGAATTAGTGCTACTGAGAAGCCAATAAAGCTACTGCCCTCAGAATGCAAATTACAATGCGATTCCCAAATTGGAAGAATCAATATTGTGAAAATGACTATACTATCCAAAGCAATCTACAGATTCAATGCAATCCCTATCAAATTATCAATGGCATTTTTTACAGAACTAGATCAAAAAATTTCACAATTTGTATGGAAACACAAAAGACTCCAAATGCCAAAGCAATTTTGAGAAAGAAAAAGTGAACTGGAGGAATCAGACTTCCTGACTTCACACTATACTACAAAGCTGCAGTAATCAAGACAATACGGTACTGGCACAAAAACAGAAATATAGATCAATGGAACAGGATAGAAAGCCCAGAGATAAACCCACGCACATATGGTCAATTAATCTATGAGAAAGGAGGCAAGCATATATGATGGAGAAAAGACAGCCTCTTCAATAAATGGTGCTGGGAAAACTGGACAGCTACATGTAAAAGAATGAAATTAGAACACTCCCTAATACCATACACAAAAATAAACTCAAAATGGATTAGAGACCTAAATGTAAGACTGGACACTATAAAACTCTTAGAGGAAAACATAGGAAGAACACTTTTTGACATAAATCACAGCAAGATCTTTTTTGATCCACCTCCTAGCGTAATGGAAATAAAAACAAAAATAAACAAATGGGACCTAATGAAACTTCAAAGCTTTTGCACAGCAAAGGAAACTACAAACAAGACAAAAAGACAACCCTCAGAATGGGAGAAAATATTTGCAAACGAATCAATAGACAAAGGATTAATCTCCAGAATATATAAACAGCTCATGCAGCTCAATATTAAAAAAACAAACAACCCAATCCAAAAATGGGCAGAAAACCTAAATAGACATTTCTCCAAAGAAGACATACAGATGGCCAAGAAGCACATGAAAAGCTGCTCAACATCACTAATTATTAGAGAAATTCAAATCAAAACTTCAATGAGGTATCACCTCATACCAGTTAGAATGGGCATCATCAGAAAATTTACAAACAACAAATGCTGGAGAAGGTGTGGAGAAAAGGGAACCCTCTTGCACTGTTAGTGGGAACGTAAACTGATACAGCCACTACGGAGAACAGTATGGAGGTTCCTTAGAAAACTAAAAAAAGAACTACCATATGACCCAGAATCCCACTACTGGGCATACACCCAGAGAAAAACATAATTCAAAAAGACACATGCACCCCAATATTCATTGCAGCACTATTTACAATAGTCAGGATATGGAAGCAACCTAAATGCCCACCAACAGATGAATGGATAAAGAAGATGTGGCATATATATACAATGGAATATTACTCAGCCATAAAAAGGAATGAAATTGAGTCATTTGTAGAGACATGGATGGATATAGAGACTGTCATACAGAATGAAATAAGTCAGAAAGAGAAAAATAAATATCGTATATTAATGCATATATGTGGAACCTAGAAAAATGGTACAGATGAACCAGTTTGCAGGGCAGAAATTGAGACACAGATGTAGAGAACAAACATATGGACACCAAGGGGGGAAAGTAGCAGGGCGCTGGTGGTGGTGGTGTGATGAATTGGGAGATTGGGATTGACATATATACACTAATATGTATAAAATGGATAACTAATAAGAACCTGCTGTATAAAAACTAAGTAAAATAAAATTCAAAAAACAAAAACAAAACAAAGTTTCTTAGAAGCAGGTAAGAATCACTGGTTGTTGACGGTAGGACCTTATCTTCTCCTTTCTGCCAGTCTTAAGAGGTTCCAACCACAGGTTTAGAACCTCTTCCTGAATCTAAATGACAAAAACAGCAAACTTTTTTCTTAAACATCACAGCTATTCCTGCGGGTATCTCAAGCAGGGAGGAAGAGGGGCAGTAACAGGCTCCTTCCCTCTGTCCCTGTGGACACTGCTCCAACTCCTTCATTTAGGAAGGAACTAGAGAAAAAAAACCCTTGGAAACAAGGAGCTGTGTTTTTATAGAAAAGATTTTCATATTTAGAACCCATGTTGGAATCAAAATAAGGATATAGTATAAAAATTTTTTTTCTTTTCTAAAATGGATGCAAGAAAACATCAAAAGTAATCAGCTCTCAGAAACCCATAATATACTGCAGACTAAAAATAGGCAGTTTTATTCATGGACCATTTTATCAGCCTGAAGGCCCATCATTTAATTCACGTGTAGAAAAATCTTTAATGTATTCACATACTTCATTGAGTTAATAAGCAAGTAAATAACAATAATTTGAATTTACTCACTTAACAGATTTCTTCTTTAGATTCCACTCCCAGCTCAGCCACCCACCACTTATGCACAGATGAGTAAATCACTTACAGCCTCTCTGAGTTTCAGTTCCCCTTTTGTTTCTTCTTTCCAGAAAGTAGGAGTAAGAATACTTATCCTTAGGGTTGTCATGAGGGTCCAATAAGATCATGACAGGACTCTGTAAGCTACACAGTATTCATTATTCTTTGCCATCCTTAGGATGTTAGGGCTGGTCTGCAGAATCAGAAGATAGGAACTAGATCCTTTTCCCATCCCAGTTTGTTCGCTAGCCTTTGTCCCATCATCACTAAGCTTTAAAATTTCAGCAAACACAAAATTCTGGAATTATTCAGAACTATTATGTCACCAATATTGAAAATACTTCTTTTCTTTCATGCAAGTAATAGTGCTATTATGATAAGTATGTATGTCCAATAGAAGCAATGAAAATATAGACTGTGATGCAGCTGTTTATAAAAAGAGTTGATATTTTGTTTCCTTTATTTTTTTAATTGTCCTTGAACTTTGATGTTTTTTCCTTAATTATTCTCCTTTATGGATTGATGTGTTTATCTTTATGAAGATGAATCTGACCTACTTGAGACACTGCCAACTACAATGCAGTTAGCCCTCACCATTGATGTGAACTTCAGCATCATCAGCAAAGTCGACTTGTTCAAGGCAAGTGTTTTTCCAATTCATAGGAAGGCACTGTATCAATTACTCTGTAAAAATCAAAGCTCTTGCTGAATTCTTGGTTGATAATTTGTTCTTTGAGCATTTACACTATATTGTCTCCCTGTCATCTGTCCTCCATTGTTCTGATATAAAATAAACTATTATTCTTATTGGAAAAAAACCCAAAACAAACAAAAAAGCTCTTGCTGAATACAGCATTTATGGTTTTTTTGCCTTTATGTTTACAACATCAAAATAATCTAGAGAATTTATGTGAAATTAGAATCAAATAAACTACGGATCTCTCTTCAGCAGATGACTTGTTTAGAAGCCTCTCTCTCCTAACTGGTGTCAAAGAAGAAGAGTTCTTCAACGTCTTCTTGCATTAATTTAAATATAATTAAATTCTACAGCTCTATATCTTTGCTACTACACATGTCATCTCCCATTTACGAATATGCCTTGGCAATGCATGGCAAATCAGGCCCCAGATTAGCTCTGGTTTGGCCTGACAGTCGGAGAATCATGCCTAATCATGTCTCCAATACAAATGCTTAGGATTTAGATTTTTTACATGGCCAAATTCAAATTTAGAGGGTTTTTTTTAAAAGAAAAAATGTATAGCAAAGAAAATTTTAATGTTTTGAATGTTTTTAATTTTCTGCCCTCTCTTCAATGCATTATACTATATGGAAGTTTTTCTCACCTAACACTTATTCTGTGTGTGGCATTTACTGATTCGTCTATTTAATTAATTCATTCAACGAACATTTATTAAGTTCCTACTATGTTCCAGGCACCATATTAGCCACTAGGAATTCAACTTCTAAAAACAAATACTTGCACACATGGGGCTTAAATTCCAAAAGAGAGGAATGAAAAAAATATATGTAATATGTGAGAAGGTGATAATGCTATGAACAAAATTAAACAGATTAAAGAGGATGAGGGAGGTACTGGGCATGAAATGTCTGTTCTAATGAAGTGCAATTGAGCATCTGGGCAGAGGACTTCAGGATGCAAGGGAGTGAGCTATGCAGATATTGGGAGTGGGAGAGGAGGGATGGACAGAGAGGGAATATTACAGGAGGATGGACAAGATGAAGCCCTGATCTGGGAGGCTGGAGCAAAGGCAGAGTGATGTAAAGCAAGAGTAGTCAGAGGAAAGTAAAAACAGGAAGGATGAGTCAGGGGGCAAGTTAATGGAGGGCTTTGGAGGCTGTAGCATAAAATTTGGATTGTACTCTGAGATGCAAAACCCACTAAAGATCTTGAGCAGAAGATGATCTACTTGAGATCTGTTTGAAAGGGATTTTTTCCTGCTCTGTGGAGCAAATATGGAAGTCAGGGAGGCCAAAGAGGGATAACATCTTTAGACGTCTATAGGGATGATGGTGATCAGACCCAGAATAGTAGGAGCAGAGTTAAAAAGTGGCCAAATATTGGATGTATTCAAAGGAAGAGCCCACAGTTTTTGCTGTTTGATTTTGTGAAGGGAGAGAGAGACAGAAATGAAGGATGATTCAGGATTTAAGCTGAGGAACAAAGATACCATTTGCAAAATAGGAAATTTTAGAGTAAGTGTAGGGTGACGAGGGTAGAAATAGACTGTTTCTGGATGTGTTGGTTTGAGGTGAGAGTTAGACTTTAGATGGAATGTCATGTAGGCAGTTTGATAAATAAATCTGAGTTTAGAGGAGAGGTCCAAGCTGGAGCCATAAATTTGGGCAAATCAACATATTGATGGATTTTAAGCTAGGGACTAGATATTATCCCCTATTATGTAACCCAGACAGAAAGATATGCCTTGAAAATACATAATCGATACCATTTTGGGCAAGATGAAGAAGCAGACTCTGTATGGTAAAATGGTTAGGCAGAGTCACCCTCGATGTTAGGTTACCGTACAGTGTCCTAAACGGCCTTAGGAAGGAAGAGAGGGGATGGGAGGGAGGATGCCCTGGGGTCAATTCCTGGAGATTATAGGAAAGGAGTTTCCTAATTGGAAAGTGGTTCCCAATTTCTAGTGCGAGTGCCACAGTGGAAGCTCTGGTGAGGTAGAAGCACCACGGAATGTATTCAAACAGTTTTCTGATCTTCTACCAGGGAGACTGGGAAAGGAATTTCTACCTTGGTTAACAGGCTCATCTAGATAAATGGTTTTCAAGCTGCAGCTTGCAATTCATTTAGGGATCATGAATTCAATTAAATGGGTCACAAACAGCATATAAAGTAGACAAGAAAATATCAGAGTGCCTCACACATAAGTAAGGGTAAGCACTGTATTACAAAATTTTTGTTTCAGTTATTTATTTTTGTAATACACATATACATATCTATGTGTGTACTGGGCACAATGTAAATGTCTTTGTTACTACAAGTTACGGTCAAAAAAGGTATGAAAGCCACAAGGCTAAATTAACAGTATTTTTAAATGCTATAAAATTTTTTACAACTTAAGGACTAGCTTAATTGAGAATAAATGAGAATAAGTGAGAACCAGCTACATTTTAAAGAAAATAAAAGCTTTAAATTATATACCAGTGACTTGTATGGGGTTATCTCTGATCTGGGAAGTTATCAGTTTTCAACCTCAGAGTTTTTTCCTTTGTTTTTACATATATTTTTGGAAATCCATAAAATCAGCAACATCTGATTGAGAAAAAAATGTTAAATCTTCACATGTTGCTAACGTACATAAATATAGATTCATTCTTTCCTGACATTTCCATTAAAGATGTAGCTCCTTCCAGAAAGAAACCATTTCCATTTATATTTCTGTTAAATGAAAAAATTATTTTTTTACCTAAAGCCAAATGAAGTAGAAAATAAGCAGGTATGGAAGCTTTCTAAATTTATTTCTTTTCTAAATCTTGCTAAGACAGTCTTAGTGGTTTGTACAAATTTGTTATTTTCTTAGGGAGGAAATATGCTGACTAGGGATCTTATATGCTTACCTCATAAATTATACCCAGTTGACTCGTGTTGCTTCTGATTCAGTCACCGTTCACTGAGAGCCACCTATGGCCTCAAGGGGCTGAGGCACAAAGGAGGAAACCTTTGGAGCGTGTGTGCCCAGAGGATGCTCAGGAAGCTTCAGAGTGAAAAGGGGGAGGCTCCCGGGCAGGAGCCTCATTATCACTCATTAGGACCAAAACATGGGGTGACAACAAAAGATGAATCTAGAAAGGTCAACTGAAGCCAGGCTATAGTGTGTGGGCCCAATCCTATAGGCCAAGGAAGCTGGAAAGGAGGAAACCGACAGCACAGATTTCAGTTTTATAAAGACAAAAAATGGGGACACTTTGAATAAATCAGAATATCCAGGGATAATAAAGAAGGGTGACTCAACTGCTGAAAGCCTCCATATCTTGAATTCTCCCTGAAAATGAATCTTCCAGATCTTTAAAAGGCAGGCAGGCAGGAAGAGAGAGAGAAAGAGACAGAAAAAAGAGACAGAGAGAGAGACAGAGAAAGAGACAGAGAGATCTGACACCAAGATTGGAGGCTAGCAGGCATGCTTTGTGTCTTCCCAATCTTCAGGATTAGGATAAGTTAAAGGTACTTGAAAATCATTTAACTCACAAATACCTAGTTTAAGATGTCCTAAAGAATATTTTAAGTTTGTATCTTGGACCTTCAGTCAAAAATTTCACAAGGACTTTTCTCCATTTTGTAAATTTGTGAAGGGATATAGATGTAGTAGAATTTGTTTGCAATGCAGCACCAGATAATAATTCTATGCTAAATAAACTTGCTTCAGTTTTTCCAGAAATATGTCTGTAACTTTAATTGTGCATTGTATTCCATTTTTAATACTCCAAAAAGGACAATGTGCTTATATTTCTTTCCTTTTAGCCTTGTGAAACTTGTTTATATATTAGTGGAACAGTGAGTATCCTAATGCTTTAACAAAAGTAATATAAGTAATGCTGGAGTATCACAAATTATAATATGGACAATGTTACATGAAGGAGGTCCATACTGTCCATGATCCTTCATTCCCAGTACTGTCACCATATACCTTGCTATACCCAATACTCACATGGCCCCTGTATTAGTCAGGGTACTCCAGAGAAACAGAATCAGTGAGATATGTGTGTGTGTGTGTGTGTGTGTGTGTGTGTATATATATATATATATAGAGAGAGAGAGAGAGAGAGAGAGAGAGAGAGAGAGAGAGAGAAGGTGGGGGAGAGAGAGACAGGGAAAGAGATTTATTTTAAAAACTGGCTCATGCAATCATGAGGACTGACAGGTCTAAAACCTTCAGGACAGGTCAGCATGTTGGAGAACCTGGGAAGTGTTAATGTTGCAGCTCAAGTCCAAAGACAGTCTAGAAGCAGAATTCCCTCTTCCTCAGGGAACTTCAGACTTTTTTCTCTTAAGGCCTTCAACTGATTGGATGAGGCTGACCCACATAACGGAGTGTACCCTGCTTTACTGAAAGTTTACTGATTTAAATGTTAATCTTAACTAAAAAATACCTTCACGGGCTTCCCTGCTGGCACAGTGGTCGAGAGTCAGCCTGCCGATGCAGGGGACACGGGTTCGTGCCCCAATCCGGGAGGATCCCACATGCCTCAGAGCGGCTGGGCCCGTGAGCCATGGCCGCTGAGCCTGTGTGTCCAGAGTCTGTGCTCCGCAGCGGGAGAGGCCACAACAGTGAGAGGCCCGTGTACCGCAAAAAAAAAAAAAAAAAAAAAAAAAAAACAACCACCTTCACAATGACATTTAGACTTGTATTTGACCAAATATCTGAGTACCATGGCCTAGCCAAGTTGACACAAAGTTAACCGTCACAGCCCCCCAAACACTGTCAAGCTGTACGGAATATAATTGTCAAAGAAACCAAGCTGTTGCTAAGACCAATTTTTTTTTCCTTTTTTTTTTTTTTTTGGCCGCACTCTATGACTTTTAGGATCTTAATTCCCTGACCAGGGATTGAACGCAGGGCCACGGCAGTGAAAGTGCCAAGTCCTAACCACTGGACCACCAAGGAAGTCCCCCCAATTTTAAAATTGATACTTGTATCTTCTCAAACCTAATAGCTGCTATTTACTGAGTTCTCATTGTGTGCTACACTGTGTTTTCTTCTTTGTTACCTTCTCTCAATTAATTCTCACAGCAAGCCTCTGAGAAAAGGTTTATGACCACCCCACCCCCACCCCAACCCCAACCCCATTTTACAGAAAGTACAAACTACTTACCTGACTGAGGCCAAAGAGCTAGAAGCAACGGGACAGGGTTTGAGCACTGATTTTTCTTATGCTACAGTCTACAGTCTTAACCCTTCAATGAAGCCACCTTTCAGTTCTCCACCAGCCCTGTCTGGATAAGTGATAAGACGCTGAGAATTTTCCCTAGAGTCAAAAAGCAATGTAATGTTAAAAAAAAAAAAAAAAAAAAAAAAGCAATGTAAGCTCAAGGCCATCCTTTGGTGATTTTCACAGACTTAGACTTGGCATGCCAGTTAGTTTCACACCAGATACCTAATTTCACACACACTGTGCTATTCTCCTACTAAGAAAAGACCTTGAATCTCATGTGTTTTTTTTTTCTCCCTCTTAATCAAAGCAGGTAGAATTAAAGTCACAGAATTTCACCAAAACTTTGCTTCAATCAACTATGGTTAATTAGTAAGATCTGCTACTTCTACATGGGGTGATCAGAGTTTCTAAAGAGCTTAGAGATGAATAGTCATTTTTTAAAAATTGTTCACAAAAATAATTCTCTTCCTTTCAGATTGCATGTTTTTCCAGCCCAAGCTCAAGTATTAACCTAACAAGGAGTGATTCATTTCTATGAGGTTGGGCAATTTCCCCTCATTTCTGATGATTTATTATTTTTATATTGATTTTTAAATACGTTTTATCAAATTAAATGCTAGGGAAATCACATTTTGCCTCTACCACTAAATTACCAGAAATAAGAGAAAATTTAATAAAAGTTCTGTTGCGCCACCTAGTGTCTAGAATTTAAATTGCATCCTTTAGAAACTGAAAAAGAGCGCCCTGCTTAATGGAAAGGAAAGACACCAAAATGGGAATGTTGGTACCACCAGTCTGTCAAGGAAAGCACAATACGCTGCTTTGGTAAAAATGGAGAACCCATCCCAAACAGGACACCTCACTGGGATCTGTGACTCATTGTCATTATATGGCAAGTAGAGCCTGGAAAGGCTTTGACTTCAGTGATAGGAAATATGTGGAGAAAGAATTTTGTATGTGAGTGGCAGACTGAGCCAGGAATGAAATGGGAATGGCAAAATTATTTCTTCCCCTCACACAAGGGTCCCCTGTCAGTGACATCCTAATCACATATTTCCTTCCAAGGGCCTGAAATCAGAGCATTACAGGGAGGGTTACTACATTTCATTTTTAACTTTATTTTTAACCCTGGTGGTAAACGTAATAAGGTATTGTGTCTAGACTTTTTAAAGTATTTTGAACAATAAGCTTATAACCCAGATGAACTCCATTCAACTACACATGCTGAGCAGTTACTCTGTCCAAAGCACTAGTGGGGTACCCCAGATACTGCACGCATATAGTCCCTGCTCTCTACTGCCTCCCAGAAGTGTGGGGAAATTCTATATAAATAAGATGACATCCTTAGCTGTTCTGTGATAATTCAGTGACTCAAAACATATAAAGTGTTTATCTCAATACCTTGGATATAGTAAGTTATATTGTTATTATTGCTATTATTACTGAGAAATAAAACTGATTCAGTCACAGGGGAGTTTTCACACAGGTAAAATCAGTGTGTAGCTGTGCTTGATCATAGGAAGATGGATTAGATTCATCCTCAGGGTTTCATCCAACTTGTGACTTCTCACTTTGACTATGTGATACTGAGGCTCCTAGAAAAATAGAATTATTGTCAGTTCTCAGGAAAGCTTGATGGAGATGACTTTACTTGTGTTTGCAAATGTTAAGCATAAGGTTGGGTCTGATATCACTTAGAATTCAATAAGTTATGACATCATAGTACCTTGCAAATTATTTATCACATTTGACTTTAGCATGGGTAACTGGATTCAGAATTCCTGCCCTAGACATATTACCCATCATTTGCTTAGTGGGAATGGAGTTTAAGATGTGACAAAGCATGTCCTTTTATAATAAACAAGGCTGAGCTGAGAAGAGCCCTGAAGACTGTTTATACTTAAGGGTGACTTAAAGTTACAGTGAGTTATATATTACTGATAATATCTTAAGTTCTTTTCCGAAGAACTTAAGGAGGAATGAGCCTAGAAGTGAAGGAATCCTTCAGGACTGAGAAAGTAAACATCCAAAGGTAAATTTTACCAACTTTACAATTGCATTCAGAGCTTGCAAGTATTAAAAGAAGAACTTCCTGGGTATAGGCCCATCATCTAAAGTATAGGTTATGTTTTGAATAAAAATAAAATTTCTCCCAACTTCATTCAAATCTCCAAAAGCCTTATTCAAATCTGTAACACAGTTTTTATACAGCACTGAATTTCCCATTGTTGAAAAAGGAATAATTTCTAATAACTTCATTCTATACATCAGGCCATATTTATTTAGTGCCTGGCATGCCCCATGCCCTGGCAGGACCGTGGGCATATGGAAGCGACTAATATACAAATCTTGCCCTTGAGTTGCTCAGAATGTAGATCAAACACACACACACACACACACACACACACACACACACACGAGTCTCTTCCTCTGACATCTCTTGCATGTGTGACCTTAGTGAAATAGTCAATAGACTGCCTGAGCCTCTGTTACCTCATCTAAAAACCAAGAGTGTTAACAATATATTAATTAATGCCAAGCATCACAGAAAGGATGAAAGAATTAAATAGATGAAAATAAGAAAATAAAATGTAATACAAATGTTGTGTTAATACAATGTTAATATTGACATTTACACAGGTACTCTCACTTTACAAAAAAAAGGAACATTTATGAAACAATGACTGGGCTCTTTCTGTGAATCAGAAGTCTTCCTAATTACTTCTATAAAGGAAATGGAGCTGCATTATAAAGAAAAAAATGCTAGCCCTGGGATGTAATTCTTTTTTATCATACGATAATGGAGCACACTGTATCTCAAGAAAATAGTCATTTTGTGGGGGAGGGAGGAGATAACTGTTCTCAAATACATCATAAAACATAATGACTTCATAAGGCAAACTTGATTTCACTAAGCCAAAATACAGAAAGGAAGGATCTAGTCATAAATCACAGTTGCCCCAAGGCTGGTGGCACCTATCCACAAAGCAATCATTAGGGGAAAGAATCACTTAGTTGGTGAAGCTTAAATTGTAATTTTTTTATTACATACAACTGCTATGTTCTGTTTACATAGCTAATACATATTCTATGCAAGTACATTGATAAAAACTCACATTTATAACGGTTTAAATGCTTTTCTCTGAGGAAATCCAAGCCATAAGCTAACAGCTCTCCATTTAAGTATTTGGGCATTTCTACTGATGAAAGTACTAATTGTTTGTCAATCTATTTTAAGACTTATCTCCTAATTTGTTCCAACACTTCCATTAATTGGGTCTCTTTAGAGTGCTTTCTGCCAGTGAGCTAACCTGAAAGAAGAGAAAAGATGAAATGTGTTCCTTCTCAAAGAGGATTTTGTTCCTACAAACAATCTTGGGATGCATGTTTTACTTTACTTTTATTAATTTTAATAAAAGTTAAAGTCTCATCAATTCTTCTTGCCAGTTCTATTCTCCTTTCTCCCTCCTCAGAGGTTGCCACTAAAATGATTTTAAGGATGTCCTTCCAATACTCATTTTTATTTTACTTTTTATCTATATAAACATCAATTACAGGTAGTATTTTTTTTTTTTTTTTTTTTTGAGGTACGCGGGCCTGTCACCGCTGCGGCCTCTCCCGTTGCGGAGCACAGGCTCCGGACGCGCAGGCTCAGCGGCCATGGCTCACAGGCGTAGCTCCACTGCATGTGGGATCTTCCAGGACCGGGGCATGAACCCGTGTCCCCTGCATCGGCAGGTGGACTCTCAGCCACTGCACCACCAGGGAAGCCCGGTAGTATTATTTTGTACAGATTTTTTCATAGTTGGAGTCATAATGAATATATTCTATAGCTTGCTTTTGTGCAGACCACATTATTTGTTGAATTCAATCACATCTAGAGAGAGAGAGAACTGATTTATTGATTTTAACCACTTTATGGTATTGCAACCTACAAATCTTCAATATTTTTACCTGTCCACAGATTGCCATTTTGTTGTTTCCAGTTTTTTCAGTACTGAAAATAATACTGCCACTCACATCTTTGTACATTTATGGAATTATTGCCATAGGAAAACAGCATTTAAAATCATTAGTAATTCCTATGAATACAATTTAATACAGTTGGGAATTTTCATCAAAGTTCATTCCAGCAGGAATTGTTCAAGGAATGAAAACTTTACTTTGGCCTACAAATTATAACTAAAAGTTAATGCTGAAAACATCAAACTGTGCTTGTGAAAGTAAATGTAAGTGGGCTTTTTAAAAATATCTTCTCTTTCTGATCATTTATAATGCTATTATTCTCCATGGATATGAATGATTGAGAGTTACCTTCATTGCAATGATATTCTAGACATGTTTAAGCTTAAGAACTTCCAAATATATTTCTAATGAATTTTCTCTAAAATATCAAGGACACTAACTTTCTTTAGTGGGCAGAATCTTAAAATCAAGCCAGTTTGTTTTTTTTCCTAAGAGAGTTCTGAGTGATCAGAACACCAGTTTCTGAAATGAAATTACTGTGAATCAATGACAGCATTAAAAGAAGTAGGGCACATGAGCCATATAGTTAGAGAATTTTTACTAAAAACAAAATAATTTTTAGAAGGAAATTAATCTTTGTCATTTGCCTTAGCAAATATGATAACCTATGAGACATGGTAGGGATAAAATAAATATAAATAACAATTATATACTTTGCACAAAACAAATACATGACAAGGAAAGAAAATGTACATTTCACTATGCCTAAAAGGACCTTTGTGCATCTTGGCAGATAAAAATCATACTCATCTTCAAATGACTCAAATTGTGTCACCCACACGAGCACCTTCTTGATGCTTCCCCTCTCTCTCATCCCCACTCCAAGACAGAAGTAATAGCCCCACCTCTTGAAAGTTGTATGGATACCTACCTGGGATATCTTATGATATGATTAACTTTTACCACAAATTACAGCTTTTTTGTATACTTAAAACCTTATCCCAATTAGACTTACTCTCTGTCATCTCTGATTGCACCAAGGGCATTGTTCAAAGCCTTGCTCATAGCAGCTTTCATGAATATTTGTTGGACTGTATTAAGAAGGTATTCCTGTTGGCTTTTGCCTTTCTTTCTATCCGAGAGAACCAAAAGCTATAGTTTCTCAAATAAATTTTTAAAATTCTAACTTCAATTTCATCTGAATGCTTCTTACCCATGGCTACTTGAAAATACTTCAATCATAAATCATTAACTCTCCTTATCAGTCAAGCAACCCCAAGGTTTAAATTTCATATGGATCTAGGTCAAGTGTTTGCTACCAAAATCATTATGGAAACCTGTGATTGCTAAAGGAATGATTAGCCAATCCACAAACTGGGGGTAGGTCCTTTACTTTTCCGCCTCCTTCCTCTGCTACTGATTAGGATTAGTTCTCTGCAAAATAATAATTTCCCCTAAGGGACAGACAAAAGGAAAGCTGCTACATGTTAACAGCTCTGAGAGGAAAAAATAAAAATATTTGACGAAAGCAGAAGATTCAAAATCGCTATGTAAAGTGAGAGTTTTGAAGCATCTACAGATTTTTCTTTAGCCTATCATATAGATAAATTACAATTATTTAGACAGAAAACAAATATAGACACATTTTCTAATAAATCAAATTTGTTTCTTACACTATTGAAGTGGAGATGAACAGTCATTTGTTTAACAGATATTGTTTTTGTATCTCTCATGTACAGTTACTCTGCCTTAAGAAGATGACAATTAAGTTCGGGAAGAAAAACATACAAGCTTGCAAAGTTAAATAATAATATCTAACAATAGTGTGAAAGACGTTATTAAAAAGAAAAATATTCAGCAAAGATTTTTATCTGTCAGTGTTAATATATTAATAATCAATCGTTCACTATATTACCGTAATCTTTAATACCTATCATTTACTAAGCATTATGTTAAGTTTTATATGAGTAAAATTTTACCATTATGAGATTAGTAACATTTTCACCCCCATTTAACAGATTAAGAAAATGAGGACATGAGATACATAGATACATAGCAATAAGTAGTGGAAACAGGATTCAAACCTGAATATATCTAACCAGGATCTAAATTCTAGCCATCATATCATAGGTATTTTTTTCTAAATTTTGGGTCAAGACAAGTCCATATCCACCGGCAACTAATATTTTAATGTTAACACAGACAACATCTATTACTGTTTATTTCCATTGCATTTTAAAATCAATTGGAATATTGGCCTTTTAGCTGTGTCTATGAGAATTATTTTTCTCTGTTTTTTCTTTAGGGTTGTGATACACAGATGATTTATGACATGTTGCTAAGATTGAAATCCATTGTCTATTTACCTGGTGACTTTGTCTGCAAAAAGGTGAGTTCATGCTATTTTTCTAATGCATGACTAATAAATACATCTGAGGAGTTCAGATATAAGGCAAGAGAATAGTTTAAACAAAACTTGTCCAGGGTGAATTCCATAGTATGGAAATAATCATGATATACAATTCTGTAAAACTATAATGTGCTCTCAGAGTTCAAAATGGAACAAGACAATATGGATTTCATTACTTATAGGATATAAGTGTGGGTGGTCTGAAAAGTTGCTTTGTGTAAATGTAAATCATCAATTGTCACACCCCATTAACTCCAAATACTTAAGGTGGAGGGAAAAGTTACAGAAGTGAAAGGTGGTTCTGCCCTTTTTATGTCTTCAGCAAGCTATCAGTTACCTCCATTTAGCTCACCCAGTTAGTAAATAATCAATGTCATTTTTTTTTAATTTTACTGTGCTTTTTATGATTACAAAGTAATACACGTTCATTATTTTTAAAATGGGAAACACATAAAAGCACAAAGACAAAAACTCCACCACCCAGAAATAACCACTATTAATATATTTCAACCTATCTTTTTATATCGACTGATGGATAGTTAGAGCTTGTTTTATAAAATTGGCACCATACCTCGCTTATGTTTGAAACTTCTTTTGTCATGTCACAATATATCATGGGAACATTTTACATATTATTAAGTAATCTACAACATCCTTTTTAAAGCTGCATAATCTTCCAGTCTATGAATATATCATAATCAATTCCAAGTGTTTGCTATTACAAATAACTTTAAAATAAACAATTTTGCACATCTCTGATTACTAACTCAAAGGGGGAGAGAAGGAATGATGACCTTGGGACCTTGAGATACATCTTGAGATATTAAATCAATAGTGAAGACAATAATCAAAATAAAAAGTAGAGAAAGATGAACAGTTCAAAGAAATGAGAGATGATCCAAAACCCTGGGGAGTTCACACATGAGTGAGGGTAAGAAGTACTTATATCATTCCAAAATAATGTGCTAGATGGTAGAAGTAAGCACAAGCTGTGGTAGGACACAGAGTAAGGACACTTCTGCACTGGGGTACTGGCAAGATTTCCTGGAGAAGATGCTGGTCAAGCTAAGTCTTGAAAAATGAATCAGCATGAACCAGGAGAAAGAAGAAGCAGGCATTCCAGGTAGAGGAAAGAATTCACATGAGTCAAGGCAGAAAGGAAGGGACTCTGTCTTCAGAGGGAGTGTATGGAACTACAATAAGTCAAAAGCTAGAAAATTTTAGTATCATTTATTCAGTGAAACTCAATAAATAATTTTGAAATACTATGGGCCAGGCACTGTGCTGGGTACTGGATATATTCAGCAGTGAGCATAAAAAGGTGGTTCTTGTCCTTCAAGGGCTTACAGTCTAGTGCCAGGGTATTCAATTCACAGTGTACATCAGAATCACCTGAAGTTAGAAATCTGGGCTCCATCTCCAGTAACTTAATTGGTCTGGGTGGAGACCACATATCAATATTTTTAAAGCTCCCAGATGATTATAAATTGAGCCAAAGTTGAGTATCACTGGCCTGGTGGAAGAAACAAACAATAAACAAATAAAATTACTGTGTAACTCCAAAATGTGCTAAGTTTCTATGCAGCAAAAACAATTTGCCAGGAGAGTGCGTGGTGGCAAAGGCACTTACTTTAGATTGGGGGACTCAGACAGGGAGAGATTGTCAAGCTCTCAGGCATGAACTTTGTGAAAATCTGAAGAGAAATAGTTCTCTAGTTTAAAAAAAAAAAAAAAAAACTGGAGAGGACACTATTTTAGATGAAGACTTGGGACCATGAGGCAGGACAGAACTTGACTTGTTTAAGGAATGGAAGCAAATGATCAACTAGGATAATGGTGAAAGACAAAGTCAAATAGAGTGAAGGTACTTTAAGGCATCCAGGTAGAGATACCTAGTGCACAGGTGGAAATCAGTCTAGCCCGTGAGAGAGGACAGAACTGGAGGTAAATCTTTGGAAACCGGCATATGATGGAAACTGATATCATAAGAAGCTCAAGAAAAGGTAAATAAAGAAGACCAAGGCTGTAACTTTGAAGAATACCAGTATTTATGGAAGAGGTCAATGAAGAAGAATCACAGAGGGCAACTGAGTAGGAGCTGTCAGAGGTAAAGAGGAAAAATAGAGATTGTGATATTAATGAAACCAGGAATCTAGAATCCCACACAAATTAGTCCAGATTAAATGTGGGCATACTGATGATATAAAATCATTTTCATTAAAATGGGAAATACAAACCACAGCTCAGTTTAAGGACCCCTTTCGGGCAGTGATGCATTTAGGATAACATGACCTTAATGCATCAAAATGGCCTTTCAATTTGTTCCAATAGCAGCAGGGACTGAAAATTGAGATAACTCATAGAAACTTTAGCATCTGGGCCCACAATCAGTGAAAATTTGTTTAACAAAGTGTGAAATGCAGAGTAGATGCAGCGTTCTCATTTCTAATTTCTTCCTCACATCGCATCCATCACTCAATAATAAAAACAGGTCAGTGAACACAAATGAAGGAAGGAAAAAATAAGCAGAGGGAAGAGCAGAAATGAAAAGACATGAGACTCCAAGCCACATTTCTTTGTTTCTGTTTTTAAGAAGGGATTTAATTAAGAGTAGACATAGACAGAGGTGAAAAGTTGTTACTTGTCCAGATTTTATACAGCCAAGTTCAGCTTTGTTTTTTATCATTTCCCCAAATCATTGTAGGAAAATGGAAGAAGAAAAAAAAAAAAAAACGAAAGAAAACATGTTCCATTAGCAGTTGTTTAAATAATTGAAGAAATGGCAGGGCTCAGGACTGAGTTTGCTGACCTATCTAATCCTCAGGATGGCTCTTAAACTTACCAAGTGGGTAGTTTGGACTGCTTCAAAGAGTACTTAGGAATTTTCCCAGGATTAATTTGCAAGAATTAATTTGAGCATCATAATGCCCGTCAACCTTGGAAATAGCCTTCTACACAGGAACCCCGAAAATTTGAAGTGCTCTCTCACTAAGGGTTACATGAAGCGCTTGCATTTCTACACTTTCTCCAAATTAGTACATAAACCGACCAGAAGAGCTTGGTTTGATCTTATTTTGCACATGCTGTCAGACGTTGCTCTCTAAGGAATGTCTACTTCATTTGAATGCCAATTAAACTTGCAGGAAAGTTTTAAATTAGCCTAGAAATATGCAAGAAATAGTGGAAGTTTTGGTTCGTTGATTATGCCAGATCTCCTTGGAAAATTATTGAAATGACCATTAAAAAATAATTAAAAGTGCTGAACTATATTTAAGTACCCATTATGTACTTCTACCTCCAGTCATTTGTAATAACTGCCTTTGAAAAATCATTCCAGTTCCTTGAGAATTACTTCATGCAGAGAATTAAGGAATATGACCCTGTCCTAATCATTACTTCTTGGAGTATCTCTTGAAAAGCTAATTTTTAGACACTTTCGCTCATTTTTAAAATAATTCATAGATATTGTGTTGGTTTTAAAGAGATCAGTCTTGATATTGGATTCATTAGATATGATCTGTACATATAATATAATCAGGTGACATAGGTGTTGCTAGTTCTAATGCTATCATCTGCCAGCCTCGTACGTTTGCCCAAGACACTTAACTTTTCAAGTCTCTACTACCAATTTTTAAATAAGAATAATGATATCTTTCCTATTTGACCTCACTGGGATTTTTGCAAGAAATAAGTGAGTTAATATCTATGAAAATACCTTGCAGCTATAAAGTAGCATGTTCCTTTATTTTTTTAATTTATTTATTTTATTTATTTTATTTTTGGCTGTGTTGGGTCTTCGCTTCTGTGCGTGGGCTTTCTCTAGTTGCAGTGAGCAGGGTCTACTCTGCTGTGCGCGGGCTTCTCATTGCAGTGGCCTCTGTTGTTGTGGAGCACAGGATTTAGGTGCGTGGGCTTCAGTAGTCGTGGTATGTGGGCTCAGTAGTTGTGGCTTGCGGCCTCTAGAGCGCAGGTTCAATAGTTGTGGCGCACGAGCTTAGTTGCTCCGCGGCATGCGGGATCTTCCCAGATCAGGGATCGAACCCGCGTCCCCTGAATTGGCAGGCTGATTCTTAAACACTGCACCACCAGGGAAGCCTCAAAGTAGCATGTTCTGATAAAACAAACACAGGCGTTAAAATAAGGAGCAATGTAAAATCTGATATTATGATTTTAAAAGTACTTTGCAAATGCAAGATGTATTATTAGCACTGATAATGTGGAAATAACTATAATTAGATCTATCTGTATTGGAATTTCTACTTAAATCTACATTTGGGAATAAATATATCTATTTATAGAAGGTATAAATACACAATGCAAAATTTAAGTATACTTTTTGCATTGCTTAGTTAGGAGATGTGCATTCTAGGCTTCCTTTTGCTTCTATTTACTATCATGGAGCAACGGTTACTCAGCCAAATATTAGCCAGTAAGCCAATCTGTGCCTTTATTTTCTTTCTGTAAAATGGAAATAATAATACCTACTCTAGCTTCCTCATAAAAGTCATGGGGAGATAAAATGAGAATTTCAGTGTCACAGATGTTAACTAAGAGGTAGAGTCTGAAAACTTTAAATTTAACCTAACAATTATAATATGACAATAAGTAATGTTCAGGAGAATAACCCTTGGTATTAAAGAATTTCAAAACTTCCCAGAGAATAGCTGAATTATAAATTATTCATAAATGAGTGCCTATGTCATAATTCCTATGCTCAGCAGTGGAACAAAGTAGACATTGTCTCAGCCATTGCAGAGCATAAACTATAATCAACATTGTTTAATCCTAAATTAATTTTAGTGTATTCTACTCCTTTGAAAATATGGTTGACAAGAATGTTTTATGAACTCAAATAATCCAGCCCCCTCCTGAACCAAATATAAGAGAATTTATTATTGTATTTATGCTATTTTTAATAGCTCAGGGTGATCAAGACTCAACTCACTAAGACATATATAGGTACTGTTATCCAAATAGTTTGCCTAGTATTATGAGAACTGGCTTATTTAAAGTTTAAAAGCTTTTCTTCACCCAAGTGCCATTTAGATCTCTTGTAAAACATAGTTATGTTTTTTGGATCCTGGAGTGAGATGTGTTCCAAGGGTCCCACAACCACCCACTAGTTTAGTAATTTGCATGACTCAACATAAAGTTATATTTATCACTTAAGATTTATTAAGGCAGAGTATACAATGCAGGGACAGCAAGAAAAAGATATGCATAGGCAAAGACTAGAGAAATCAGGTGCAGATTTCCTAGATCCTATTTCTGAGAGGCTCACATGAATGCATTTTTATCTCCTACTGTGGACCATAGAGACAAGAGAAAAATATCTCTGCCTAGGAAAGCTTGTCTAAGTCTTGGAGTCCAGAGTTTTTAAATGGGGCTGGTCACATACCTACATGACCAGTCATTGTTCAGACTCCAAACTAGATACAAATCACACACCATAAATCTTTGTGTTTACATTAAACAGTGTTGACAGCCTGGTACATCCTGCCACACTGCCTGAGGCATACAGAATAACATTAACCAGTGTCTATGAGAACGTTCCAGGAGTTTAGTTCTCAAGGCATTGAACAAATGTCATTGCCCTGGCTCCAGAGTCCCCAGAGATAAACAAGAACTGAATAAAAGAACCTGCTGGGGCTTCCCTGGTGGCACGGTGGTTGGGAGTCCACCTGCCGATGTAGGGGACGTGGGTTTGTGCCCCAGTCTGGGAGGATCCCACTAGCCGCGGAGCGGCTGTGCCCGTGAGCCATGGCCGCTGGGCCTGCGCGTCCAGAGCCTGTTGCTCCGCGACGGGAGAGGCCACAACAGTGATAGGCCCATGTACCGCAAAAAAAAAAAAAAAAAAAAAAGAACCTGCTGAAGGGAGGAACACTCCCAAACTCATTCTATGAGGCATCACCCTGATGCCAAAACCAGAAAAAGATGTCACAAAAAAAGAAAATTACAGACCAATATCACTGATGAACATAGATGCAATAATCCTCAACAAAATACTAGCAAACAGAATCCAACAGCACATTAAAAGGATCATACACCATGATCAAGTGGGGTTTATCTTCAATATATGCAAATCAATCAGTGCAGTACACCATATTAACAAACTGAAGGATAAAAACCATATGATAATCTCAATAGCTGCAGAAAAAGCTTTTGACAAAATTCAATACCCAGTTATGATAAAAACTCTCCAGAAAGTGGGCATAGAGGGAACCTACCTCAACATAATAAAAGCCATATATGACAAACACACAGCCAGCATCATTCTCAATGGTGAAAAACTGGAAGCATTTCCTCTACAATCAGGAACAAGACAAGGGTGCCCACTCTCACCACTATTATTCAACATAGTTTTGGAAGTTTTAGCCACGGCAATCAGAGAAGAAAAAGAAATAAAAGGAATCTAAATTGGAAAAGAAGAAGTAAAACTGTCACTGTTTGCAGATAACATGATACTATACATAGAGAAGCCTAAAGATGCTACCAGAAAACTACTAGAGCTCATCAATGAATATGGTAAAGCAGCAGGATACAAAATTAATGCACAGAAATCTCTTGCATTCCTATACACTAAAAATGAAAAATCAGAAAGGGAAATCAAGGAAACACTCCCATTTTCCATCGCAAAGAAAAGAATAAAATACCTAGGAATAAACCTACCTAAGGAGGCAAAAGACCTGTATGCAGAAAACTATAAGACACTGATGAAAGAAATCAAAGATGATACAAACAGACGGAAAGATATACCATGTTCTTGGGTAGGAAGAATCAACATTGTGAAAATGACTATACTACCCAAAGCAATCTACAGATTCAATGCAACCCCTATCAAATTGCCAATGGCATTTTTCATAGAACTAGAACAAAAAATTTTACAATTTGTATGGAAACACAAAAGACCCCAAATAGCCAAAGCAATTTGAGAAAGAAAAACAGAGCTAGAGGAATCACGCTTCAGACTATACTACAAAGCTACAGTAATCAGGACAGTATGGTACTGGCATAAAAACAGAAATATAGATCAATGGAACAGGATAGAGAGCCCATAGGTAAACCCACACACTTAAGATCACCTTACCTTTGACAAAAGAGGCAAGAATATACAATGGAGAAAAGACAGCCTCTTCAACAAGTGGAGCTGGGAAAACTGGACAGTTACAGGTAAAAGAATGAAATTAGAACACTTGCTAACACCATACACAAAAATAAACTCAAAATGGATTAAAGACCTAAATGTAAGGCCAGACACTATAAAACTCTTTGAGGAAAACATAGGCAGAACACTCTATGACATAAATCACAGCAAGATCCTTTTTGACCCACTTCCTAGAGTTAGGGAAATAAAAACAAAAATAAACAAATAGGACCTAATGAAACTGAAAAGCTTTTGCACAGCAAAGGAAACCATAAATAAGATGAAAAGACAACCCTCAGAATGGGAGGAAATATTTGCAAGCGAAGCAACAGACAAAGGATTAATCTCCAAAATACAAAAGCAGCTCATGCTGTTCAATATCAAAAAAACAAACAACCCAATCCAAAAATGGGCAGAAGACCTAAACAGACATTTATCGAAAGAAGACATACAGATTGCCAACAAACACATGAAAGAATGCTCAACAGCACTAATTAGTAGAGAAATGCAAATCAAAACTACAATGAGGTATCACTTCACACCCGTCAGAATGGCCACCATCAAAAAATCTACAAACAGTAAATGCTGGAGAGGGTGCAGAGAAAAGGGAACACTCCTGCACTGTTGGTGGGAATGTAAATTGAAACAGCCACTATGGAGAACAGTATGGAGGTTCCTTAAAAAACTAAAAATAGAATTACCATATGACCCAGCAATTCCACTACTGGGCATATCCCTGAGGAAACCATAATTCAAAAAGATACATGTACCACAATGTTCATTGCAGTGCTATTTACAATTGTCAGGACATGAAAGCAACCTAAATGTCCATCGACAGATGATTGGATAAAGAAGCTGTGGCACATATATACAATGGAATATTACTCGGCCAAAAAAGGAGAGAAATTGAGTTATTTGTAATGAGGTGGATGGACCTCGAGTCTGTCATACAGAGTGAAGTAAGTCAGAAAGAGAAAAACAAATACCATATGCTAATGCACTTATATGGAATCTAAAAAAATGGTACTGATGAACCTAGTGGCAGGGCAGGGATAAAGACACAGACATAGAGAATGGACTTGAGGGCACGGGGTGGGTAGGGGAAGCTGGGACAAAGTGAGAGAGTAGCGTTGACATACATACACTACCAAGTGTAAAATGGATGGCTAGTGAGAAGCTGCTGCATAGCACAGGGAGATCAGCTCCATGCTTTGTGAGGACCTAGAGGGCTGGGATAGGAAGGATGGGAGGGAGTCTCAAGAGGGAAGGGATATGGGGATATATGTATGTATCCATATGTATGGATATATGTATGTATGCTTATAGCTAATTCACTTTGTTGTACAGCAGAAACTAACACAACATTGTAAAGCAATTATACTCCAATAAAGATATATATAAACCTGCTGCAGTAACACTTTCTTCTCAACATGGAACAAGAATAATAGCTTAAGGGTCTCATACGCCCCAATTACTAAAATCAGACCTCAGTACTATAGGCAGAAGAGTAGAGTTCACCTTTAGATGACTGTAACCCATGTTCTTTGGATAAACTAAGCAACTTCTTCAAAGCATAGCAGCCGTCACCAAAGCTAAGGTGAATATGCTTACAATCTGTTATTTCCTCTCTCCAATCCCATTCTTAAAACAATGTGCTGACTGAAGTATCTTTGCCTGTCCAGTGATGGCACACAGTGCTCAGGTTCTAGAAGGTATCACTTTCCTTGTAATTTCCTTTCACATGTTATGTCAAACTGATGTCCATAACTACCTCAGGTCTTAAGATAATTATTATTACACTTCTATTCCTTGCTTCCTTCATTTACATTTACTCCTCTAAAAGAGTTTATATCTTTTAATTTGGGGCATAATTGTCAAGAATAAAGTGACTACCATTTCCTCTTTACATTTGGCATATAGGGAGAAATTGGCAAGGAAATGTATATCATTAAGCAAGGAGAAGTCCAAGTTCTTGGAGGAGCTGATGGCGCTCAAGTTCTGGTTACTCTGAAAGCTGGAGCAGTGTTTGGAGAAATCAGGTATCGAAAAGACACCTTGTAATATTGAAGTCTGTCATTTGTTATAAAAGAAAAGTCTTGGGCCATAAAATAAGTAAAGTTCCCATTCAAATTCACCAATGGTTTGATTGTGCTGACAGCATTGATAAAATAAGGATTTTCACATTTCTATTTATCCTTTCCCTTCCCCAAAAGAACTAGCTCATTCAGCCCTTTAGGCCCAGGACTTAGGTCAGTGTCTAGCATAAAGTAGATGCTCAATATATGTTGAATAATGAATGTGTGAATAAATGAATGGATGAATGATGAAAGAGGAGATTGGGAGAGTTAGTCGTCAGATTGTTGGAGAACTTGAATGCCAGGCTAACACAATAGTTTTGAGTAGGTGAGTGATAATGATTATCATTGTGGGACAAAATTGCCTGAGTCCAAACCCCAGTACCACCACTTACAATCTTTGCTCCTTTGTTACTTGACCGCTTTGTCCTTCATCTTAATAATTAGAAGAGAAGGGCTTCCCTGGTGGCGCAGTGGTTGAGAGTCCACCTGCCGATGCAGCGGACACAGGTTCGTGCCCCAGTCCGGGAGGATCCCACATGCCGCGGAGCGGCTGGGCCCGTGAGCCATGGCCGCTGAGCCTGCGCTTCCGGAGCCTGTGCTCCGCAATGGGAGAGGCCACAACAGTGAGGGGCCCGCGTACCGCAATAAAATAAAATAAAATAAAATGGCGTAGTAGAGTCAGCCATCTGCATCTGTGGGTCCCTCATCTGAGGGTTCCACACACCAGGACTCAATAAACTGGATTGCACGACCCATATGTGAATGCACAAGCCATGGATACAAAGGTCTAACACTACAGACAGCAAATTCAAGCATTCTGTGGGCTAAACATTCCATATGTATTATTGTATTTAAACATATTCATGTATTCATCCAATAAACACTTATTTTGAGTGCCTAGTACATGCTAGACGGTCAGGTATTGCTCTAAACTCTGGGAATGTACTGTGAAAACAGTAAACAAGAGCTTACAGTCTTGAGGGAGAAAGCTAACAATAAATAAACTAGACGATAAAATCACATTGTGATAACTGCTATAGAGGTAAAAATTGTTAGAGACTGGGGATGCTACTTTACATATAATGGCCAGGGATACCTCTTTGGACAGATAATATTCCAACTGAGACTTGAGAGAGTAAATGGAGCAGCCATCCAGACATGGGGGAAGAGCCTCCCATATGATGGAATAGCAAGGGCAGAGGCCTAGAGGTAGAGCAAGCGTATCTGGTTGAACATCATAGAGGTCAGTATGGCTGGAGTTCAGAGACTAAGGGACACTGTGGCGAGATGAGGCCAAAGAGGTGCTCAAAGACAAGACTGTACAGGCCTTTTAGGCCATGGTAAGGAATTTGTATTTTATTCTAAATACCAATGGATACCAATGGAGGATTTTAGGCAAAAGAATGATACAATTTGAATTATGATGTTAGAAGACCACTCTAACAGCTATGTGCAAAAGAGGCAGTAAAGAAACGAGAATGAAATAGAGATCAATTAGAAGTCAGTTGCGGTGGTTCAAGTGAAAGATGATGGAGTCTTGAACTAGGATGCTGTCTCTTAGGGTAAAGACAAGAGTGCACTGTCAGGCAGTTATTAACATATCCATTTCATGATTGGAAAAATTGCAATTCCAAGGTGTCAATTATCTGGCCCAGGATAACATAGCTAGTAAGTGAAAGGGACAATATTCAAACACGAGCTTCATGGATCAGGGCCTAGTGATCTTTCCACCACACCACAGAAGAAAGGTGGTTCATCCAACCTCTGATTTCATAGCTGCTAAGAAGTTATCTTCAGAGTTCCAGAGATATGAATAATTTCAGATGACTTTATATTGGCATAATTAGGGTTTCCTTAGAATGTTGAATCATGTTAATTCTCTGTTGATAATGTGCCTTCTCTTTTTTATTTTTCCTCCTTGCTTAAAACTGGGTGGGCACTTGTGTGAGGGTCTTGCTCTGGGGCAGTGGTGGAAACACTTCTCAGAATGTCCAGATCTGTGTGTTCTTTGCCTATTTTCTATCGCTTCTTTACTAGGAGTACTTGCAAAAATGATTTAATATTTTAGTGACTTAATAATCACTGTAATCTTCAAGGTCATAAAACAAGCAACAGTCTAATCTCAAACATTGCAGAAATTAATTAGCTGACCTCTCCCAAGGGTTGAGTACTCCCTGAAGAATAAAGCTTTATAAATACAAATATGTTAATTGCTGATATTATCATCACAGTAGGAAATATTCTAAGAATACAATCCAGGTGCTGCTGAGTTGCAATTGAAAGGAATCTTAAATTCTTGACAGCAGCTTCTCAAATAAATCTCCTATTACCCACTGGGTTTCTAAGGCCAAATTGAAACCAGTAGACCAGACAAGCTCTAAATTCGCTCAGTAATCTGGCTGATTCAAGCAAAAGGGAGGTTTTTGCCTTGATTCTCTTCTTGGCTGTGGTTGAGGAGAAATACGATACATCTGCCTCTTCCCAGATACCCTCAGGCTTCACAGGCCCACAGCTGTCATATGCCCCTGGAGCTCTAGTTATTTATTCCAGCAATGGAGGCATGCCTGCCAAACATCTAGATACTGGAAAGATCTAGTAATTGTGTTTACTACTCAAAAAACCTGTGACCTTTTTTAAAATGAGCTAAATCCAGCACTATCATGTAGCTTTTTAACGAAGGTTCTTTTTTCTTAGGAAAAAATAAGAAAGAAAAGAACTGAGGGCTTTCAAGGACATTATATACTAATCCAAAAGAGCAAAGCACTGACTAAAATATAGATTTACAGCCTGTCATGGAGAAAACGCAGACCACATTTCCAATTAACATCTGAGGAGTTCAGACACCCCATTTTTAATAGAGAGACTCAGGGTCTGCCGGGGGATAGCCTTGTAGCAGTACTGACTCCACTGTTTGTTTTCACAATTACAATTATAGCCAAGTCTTATTCACCGAATGTATTTAACCACTTCCTATCCTCCTTCTTCATCTGTTAAAATCTCACTTTTCCTGAAATGCATCTGAATTTTTATCCTTGCTAGTGCTATTATGATTTCAATAGAAATCCCTACTGGTTTCATCTCCCTTTGGAATGTCCTCCCCCTGGAAAATACCTATTCACCTTTCAAGACTTCAATTCAGATGTCATCTCTCTGAAGCCATCTCTAACCAACCCCCCCCAAACAACTAGTTGCTCCTTGTTCTATGCTTTCATAGTATTTCATTAGTGACTTTACTACAGGAATTACCACTAATTTATAATCAATTCATTCAAATGGATCTCCTCAACAGACTAAGCTATTAAAATGTAAGAACTAAAACTTTCCATCTTCATGTCACCAGCAGCTATATAAAAACTGTACAATGTGTTGATTTTCATTGATATTCTGCCTCCATTCAAAATAATTTGCAGGTGCTATTCAGAAATTTCTGATTAATTAAGTAGTTAATTGTGATTTGATAAAAAAAAAAAGCAGAAAATTATATTCATTACGCCTTACAGTATAATGTGAAGTGCCTCAAAGAAGGCCATGCCTGGCATGGTGAACAAGAATGGTGAGCAAGAAACAATCACTTCCCTCAAGGGCCTTATAAACAAAAGACAAGGAAACAAAAAGATTCCAATACTAGGTGGTGAAATGTATGGGTTGCATTCAATGATGGAGCATACGCAGGATGTTATGGAGTACAAAGCCTTCACAAGGACCAATCCTTCAGATTGAGCAACTGCTTGAGGTTATTTGAGAACTGAAGGCAGACCTTTCAGTGCTTCTCAAATGACATGTGGAGAAAAAAATGTGTGCAGACAATATGTGTGCACAAAGGTCAGTCCTGATAGCCTGTACAAGGGTGTATGTAAAGGAGTATTCACATAATGCCTGTAGTAGGTTGAATGTTGGCCCCCCCAAAGATATATCCATGCCCGAACTCCTGGAACCTGTGAATGTGAACTTATTAGAAAAAAAGAAGAAAAAAAAAGTCTTTGCAGATATAATTAAGCTAAGGATCTTAAGGTGAGCTCATTCTTGATTTTTTTGGATGGGCCCTAAATCCAATGACAAGTGTCCTCACATGAGACAGAAGAGGAGAAGACACACAAACACAGGGAGAAGAGGGGAAGGCCGTGTGAAGACCGAGGCAGAAATTGGAGTTATGCAGCCACAGCCAAGGAACTCCTGGAGCCACCAGAAGCTGGAAGAGGCAAGAAAGCCTTCTCTCCTAGAGTCCCTGGAGGGAGCACAGCCCTGCCAACAACTTGATTTTTGACTTCTGGCCTCCAAAACTGTGATAGAATAAATTTCTGTTGTTGGTAGTCACTGGTTTTACAGTAATTTGTTACAGCAGCCTCAGGAAACTAATATAATACTAATCTTTTTACATTGTTAACTTTTGAAATTTACTGGGGAAAAAGAAAAGGTCTGCTTGACACTCCTTCAGCTCACCCTACATGGCCAGTCCACCTCAAAGACCTATCAATTTCACGTCCAAAGTGTGTCTCCAATTGTTTGCACCTTACCTTCTCCACTGACCCCACTTCTGTCCACACCACCTCCGTCTCTCACTGGACAACTGCAGGGCTGCTCCAAGTCTCCCACTCCAACCACCACACCCTCTGTAATCCAGGCCCCACTAGCAGCCAGAAGGATCCTTCACGAACAGGTATGATCATGTCATTGCCCTCCTGCTTAAAACCACTCAATGTTTTCACATGTTCTTTTTTATCTAAAAGTCCTTGCCTGACCTACAAGATCCTGCAGGGTCTAGCCCCTGCCTACCTCTCTACTGTAGGGTGTAGCCCACTCCCCTTGCTCTCCTTAATCCAGACTTTAGTTCCTTGAATGTGCCACATGCCATCCAACCATGGAGAGTTGGTTTATTTTTTCCTAATTTTGGAATTTAAAGACTGTTTTATTCAGGTAATAATGGTTTATAATATTATATGTATCATGTAACATTACATTTTGACTTCTGCATATACTGCAGTGTGCTCACCACCAAAAGTTTAGCTTCCATCTGTCACCGTATAGTTGACCTCCTTTACCCATTTTGCCTTCCCTCAACCCTCCTTCCCCTCTGGTAACTACTACTCTGTTCTCTGTATCTATGTTTTTGTTTTGTTTTGGTTTGGTTTGTTCATTTATTTTGTTTTGTTTGTGCTTTTTATATTCCGCCTATGAGTGAAAACATGCAGTATTTGTCTTTCTCTCTCTGACTTATTTCACTTAGCATAAAACCCTCAAGGTCCATCCACGTTGTCACAAATGGCAGGATTTCATCTTTTTATGGCTGAGTAGTATTGCATTGTGTATATACACTACATCTTTATCCATTCATTCACTGATGGATACCTAGGCTGTTTCCATATCTTGGCTATTGTAAATAAAGCTGCAATGAACATAGGAGTGCATATATCCTTTAAAATTAGTTTTTGTGTTCTTTGGATGAACATACAGAAGTGGAATAGCTGGATCATATGGCGGTTCTAATTTTTTGACGAATCTCCATACTATTTTCCATAGCAGCCATGGGGAGTTTTTACCTCTGCCCATATAGGTTTCCCACCCCTTTAACCTAATCTCACCTACTTTCAGGACTTCTTTTTCTCCATTATAGGGACCACCCAGGTCTCCTTGCTATATTCTCTAGTTGGACTACATTCCTATCTTTCAGAACACTTACCTTTGTAATCACGCACTTGCTGGTGCATTTATTTCTTCAGTGTCTTTCTTCCTTCCTCACTAACTCATAAGCACCAGGACTACAATGTATGGCTGTGACAGTTGTGCTCTGCATCAGGATGTCCAGGCAGGTCCTGAGAGAACTGGAATGCAGCCTGCACTCCACTCCTGAGCATGAGCCCCACTGTTACACTCCCCCTCATGCACAGGTGCCCTTTACTTTGCAAAAGGGGGTATTTTTCTGGCCAAACTTTACACCTATAGGACTGCATTTGCCAGAGAGGCTGTATTTTTCCATTTTGTACACAGACACAGTCCCTAGCAGACACCACACACCCGATCTGCACTTGATCCCCAGCCCTCAGGGGAGTGCCTGGCGCACATAAGTGCCTAATAAATAGTCATTGTTATAAATAAATTAACGTAATTATCTTCTATCTTTGCAAATGTACTAATACACATTCATTTTTGTCATGAATATGCATATTCAGCCTCGTACCCTTTTTGTCAGTTTTTATTATTAAGAATAGGACTGCAGACTTCCCTGGTGGCCCAGTGGTTGAGAGTCCGCCTGCCGAAGCAGGGGACATAGGTTCGTGCCCCGGTCCGGGAAGATCCCACATGCCGCGAAGCGGCTAGGCCTGTGAGCCATGGCTGCTGAGCCTGCGTGTCTGAAGCCTGTGCTCTGCAACGGGAGAGGCCACAACAGTGAGGGCCGGCGTACCGCAAAAAAAAAAAAAAAAAAATAGGACTGCTACGTTTATCTTTGTAAGAACATTTTGCTTTTCTTTTATTTCTTTGAAGTTTATTCCCCAAAATGAAATAACTAGGTCAAAAGGTAGAAACATTTCTATAACTCTTGGAATATATGGGCAGATGATTTTCTAGAAAAACTGAACCAATTTAAGATACAACATGCAATGTATAGCTATTTTTCTCTAGTACCAGTGATATTACCTCATTATTCTCAGTTGGTTTTGCACTTTAATAGTTGTTTTAATTTGCATTTCTCTAAATAGTGCTTAGAAAATAATAGGTCCTCAATAAATATTTGATAAATCAATTAATTTTCTCTGGGCCTATTTATTTTCACAAACGTGATCATATTTATTTTCTGCGTTTCTTTCATTGTACAATATCCTTTTTTCATCATATATAACAAGTTATTGGGCAGAATTTAGGCAGTGATATATGTTTTAGATAGTCTGGCTTTTATTTAAAGTATTTAAGTTCTGACTTTTCACCAGCTATATTGGTCAAATCACCCATTCTGCATATTTAACAAATATTTTCTCTATACCATTGTGAAAAGGCCAAATATTTTGAAGAATAATTTTAAACCTCTTTGTTCCCTCCAAGCAATGTTTGCCTATTTTCCCTGAGTACTCAGTTTTCAAAATGAGAGTACCAAGGTAGACTTTTAGTTTTTTGGACTATTTTAATTCCATATTCTTATTCTTCATCAGAATAATTCTGTTATTCCTTCACCCACTACCCTGCCTTTCCTAAAAGACAGAAATAGTAGATACATTGGAAGTATGAGCAGGGGTAAGAAGATTGATAAATATTGAGGGAGAAAACTTTTCATTTCCATTTTTTTCTGGCTCAATCCTGTGCATACTACCTGTGTTAAAATATGTGTTTATATTTTTCACTACCTTCTTTAATATACAGTCTCTGTTTGTGTAGCATTTTTTGCTTAGAGCAGAAAGCAAACCTCACCTAAGTTTCACAATATTCCTCTGAACCACTACATTATCAGTACCATTGTTTAAACATGTATTCAAATATTCTCAGGACTCCTCCTAAACTGACTTCATCTGGTGACTCTAATTCTATGAAAATCAAGGCTCTTTACCACCATTTGGAATAGCAGAGAGGGAGTAAAGAATCTGATTGTCAGACATTGGTAGAGCTTATCACGACCAGCCCAACTGGCTTCCTCCTTGATTTTTCTAATATCCATGTGCAAATCTCTATCATTAGAACAATAACAATGGCTTCATTAGCAGCATTAGAGTTTAGGGTGTAAAGAAAAGACTCCATGACTTGAAGTCAGCTCTGGTCTTGGATTTGAATTTCTGCAATGAAACTCGTAAGTATTTGTTCTGGAATAAGTCACTTCACTAGATTCTGGACCTCAATTTCCATGTCAGTAAGTGTAGGTAAGAACCTACCTCACCAGTTTCATGTGGTCATTAATATATGACATCGTTAGCTATTTTGACCCCAAAGAAACACATAGTTAAGCTAGAATATTAGTTTGTTTGATACAGTAATTTCCAGCCAGAGTATCATATATCCTCCTGGGTACTTGATATAAATAAAGAGGGCAAGGAATAAACTGTGCATGTTATTCCTTTTTTCCCCTCTTCTTTAGAATTTTTACCTAGATTCTTCATCGATCATCCACTTTTTTTTAAAAATAAATTTATTTATTTTTGGCCACGTTGGGTCTTCATTGCTGCTTGTGGGCTTTCTCTAGTTGTGGAGAGCGGGGGCTACTCTTGGTTGCGGTGCACAGGATTCTCATTGTGGTGGCTTCTGTTGTTACACGGGCTCAGTAGTTGTGGCGCACAGGCTCAGTTGCTCCGCGGCATGTGGGATCTTCCCGCACCAGGGCTCGAACCCATGTCCCCTGCACTGGCAGGCGGATTCTTAACCACTGCGCCACCAGGGAAATCCTGATTATCCACTTCTTCTAAGGCCAATTCAACTCTGAAATCAAGACTTCCTGGGGGAAAGAGGACTGTTTTGTATCTGTGAAATCTGAACTCTTTAACTCCGATAAAAATCCATACATAGAGATTTTTCTCAAAAATCTAGGTTAACATGTGTTGCCTTGCAGTGGTTTTATGACTATCAAAGTATTTGCGAAGAGCGAGCAGTCTGGGCAGAGGTGACACGAGAACATCCTCTGATATTTGCTCACCCACAAAAGTTTTGTTAGGATTTATATTTAGTGAAGTGGTAAAAATTTTCAAGCAACAAAGTGTTTTCCAATAACACTGAAAAGAGTAAAAGAATATCTCATAGAAGTCTACACAGGTGACCTAACCTCCTGCACTCCAAATATAATCCAGTTGGAAATTTGCTTAATGAGAACAGATATATGAAGTTGTAATCTCTCACTCAGCATTGGATGTGATTGATCTTCTTTCCATAGATAGTATTCATAGTTTTATTTCTATTATAGGAAACGATTCTACATGAGAGTATGCTTTTAGACAAGAAACTTCTTCATTTTAGGAAACATTCTCATTTTTTTACAGTTATCAAAGCATTAATCATTCTGAATTGTGTTTATCTGTTTAAGAAGTCTGTCTAGGTTTGCATCCAACTCCACAACAATGAGCTGTGTGGCTCTGGGTGAGGTCCTCAACTGAGGTTTCATTTCTTCATCAATTAAAACAGAGTAATAATAATACACAATTACCTCATAGGATTGAAAAGCATTATATGTGTTGATACAAAAGAGAACTTAGAAAAATACCTGGCTCATGGTAAGCACTTAAAAATATTAGCTAGTAATACTACTATTACTAATGTTATTATCAATATTTGCTAGTCGACTAGACAACCCTCGCCCACGCTTATCCCACTCCTAGATTACAAACAGCTTGAGGGCAGATTTTTTTTTTATTGAAATATAGTCGATTTACAAATATTGTGTTAGTTTCAGGTATACAGCAAAGTGATTCAGTTATACATATATGTGTATATCTATATTCTTTCTTCGATCCTTTCCTGTTATAGTTAACTACAAGATATTGAATATAGTTCCCTATGCTATACAGTAAATCCTTTTGTTTATTTTATATATGGTAGTATGCGTCTGTTAATCTCATACTCCCAATTTATCTCTCCCCCCTTTCTCCTTTGGTAACCATAAGTTTGTGTATTATGTCTGTGAGTCTGTTTCTGTTTTGCAAATAAGTTTATTTGTACTAATTTTTAGATCCTACATATAAGTGATATAATATTTGTCTTTGTCTGACTTAACTTCATTTAAAATGATAATCTCTAGGTCCATCATGTTGCTGCAAATGGCATTATTTCATTCTTTTTTATGGCTGAGTAATATTTCATTTTATACATCTATATCTATATCTCATCTTCTTTATCCATTCATCTGTTAATGGACACTGAGTTTGCTTCTATGTCTTTGCTATTGTAAATAGTGCTGCTATGAACACTGGGGTGAATATATCTTTTCAAATTAGATCTTTCTCTTTCCCAGATATATGCCCAGGAGTGGGATTACTGGATCATATGATAGCTCTATTTTTAGTTTTTTTAAGGAAACTCCATACTGTTTTCCACAGTGGCTGTACTAATTTAAATTCCCACCAACAGTGTAGGAGGGTTCCCTTTTGGCTTGAGGACAGATGTTAATCATCTTTATAGCCCCAGAACTTGGCATCGTATCTAGGTCATTATGGAGTATGTTATTGCCACACACTTCTAATTTATCACTAATTTCTTTTTTTCCTTTTCTTTTCAATTTATACAGTGAACTCCTTATATGCTTCTGCATGATTGGCCTCCAAAGTAAAATGGTCTGTACAATCTCAAACTCATAGAAAAAAACTATTTATCAAAAGTCCAGCTGAGGAAGGTAATGTTTAAGAGGATGATTTTTCTCTAGATATTCTAGATACCACTGAAAACAAAGAGAGAGATGAGTATCTGATATGCACTGTACTGACTGCCCTTCCCACCCGCAGCATTGCTCCTATGGAACTGGACTTTGGAGTGACACACAGCCTTTACTGAGGACCACATCACAAACAGTGCTGGCAAACTTAGTTTTGCATCTATAATAGAATATGAACATGTTGTCCACCAGGCTACATGGTGGCCTCTCTACTAAAGCCCTTCAGCATATATTTCTGTCTTAAAACTAAGAATCCATCGATTTTTATGGTATAAGAGACAAAGCCAAATTCGAAGCCCTCTTGTAACAAAGTTTGCATTTTTGCATGAACCCCATTTTATGTTTCCATTCTTGTTTTTCTTCTGCTCTTCCTTTCAACTTATGCTCTTTTGTATTCTACTTATCCTTGTGAGTGCTTTCTGGATAAACTAGCTCTGTGAAAAAGGGCTGTGCACATTGTGTTCCAGTCACATTATAGTCTGTGTATGCAGTGCACAATTTATGATGCTGTATGTGGCAGCCCTGGAAAAAAGCTGGAAATGAATGACTGACTAGGGACTATCTGAATATTCTAGCTCTTTCTGATATATACACACAGAAATGTATATGTATATGTAAATACATATACATTTGTTTATATGTATATATACATTTGTTTATATGTATATGTGCACATGTACATATTATATTTATATGTATGTACTATATGTATACTATATGCAGTAGGGATCACCCAATCCACTGATGGTCTGAATAGAACAAAAATGTGAAGAAAGGGCAAATTCACTCTCTCAGCTTGAGCTGGCACATCTATCTTCTCCTGCCCTCAGACATCAGACATCAGGGCTCTTGGTTCTGGACTTTCAGACCCAGACCTCGACTTACACCAGAGACTCCTCTTTCTCCCCTTCTCAGGCCTTTGGACTCAGACTGAATTACAGCACCAGCTTCCTGGGCCTCCAGCTTGTAGATGGCAGACTGTGGGACTTCTCAGACTCCATAACCACCACAACCACATGAGCCAATTCCCATAATAAATCTCCTTTTATATATATCTGTATATGTCCTATTTTTTCTGTTTCTCTAGAGAACCCTGTGTAATAAAATTTATTATACTTATTGTTAGTTGTTACAGTTACATACCCCAAATTAGGGTTTAAAACTTCTCAGCCAGGAGTTTTACCTAATTACACCTTCATAATTGAATGTCAGGGGTCTATAAACACTTATCTCTCGGCTTCCCTGGTGGCGCAGTGGTTGAGAGTCCGCCTGCCGATGCAGGGGACACGGGCTCGTGCCCCGGTCCGGGAAGATCCCACATGCCGCGGAGCGGCTGGGCCCGTGAGCCATGGCCGCTGAGCCTGCGCATCCAGAGCCTGTGCTCTGCGGCGCGGGAGGCCACAGCAGTGAGAGGCCCACGTACAGAAAAAAAAAAAAAAAAAAAAACACACCTATCTCTCCCTAAAGATAATCAGATACCTATAGTACAGAAGGTACTAAAAGGTGGTCTTGTTAATCCAAAAGAGAGATTAAGTATCTTGCTCAGAAATACACTTAATAAATGGTAGATTTCAACTATAGTTCAATTTAAATTCTTTTAAATTAAACATTATAAATAAATAAATAAAATCGTAGAGTTATCTGGTTCCAAAATCTGTACTCTTTCCACAAACCATACCATGCTTTACTATTTTTCCTTTTGCACTACTTTACCTGCTGAATACATGATAGGCACTTAATAAATACATGATTGGAGTAAAAATCTAAAAGGTCCTTAAGTTCTTTTTTAAGGTCACAGCAAACAAAGGTGGACCTAGAATTAGAATCCATTCCCTTGTTTCCTGGGCCATTGCTCTGTTCAGTATTTTTGACCTGGGGACACTTACCATTAACCTCGGCTGTTTGTCCTCCAGCACGTGCTCTTTCAGAAACTATGTGGGCTTGGGAATATTTAGGGATCTTCTTACTAAGCTATTTAATGAGTGAAACTTTCCATTGGTGGAATGCTGGAGAAGCATTTTGTGGACAGGAGGGAAAAAAACGATGCTATTTTAAACACTGCTGAGAGTTTGGGCAAAATCCATCTGGCAGACAGACTATTTCTTCCGTTCAAAAACTCATCAAGCACTCCAAATGTGTAACCTGTAGGCAAGTTTAATTAAAGCTTGAGAAATCTCAAAATAACTTGACATTTAAATATGTTATTTCCGTTCTGCTCTCATAGTCTGACACACACAGAGACAGTCTCAGGTCCAAATTAAGCTCCCCAGTGCCATCCAGCCCTGCCTAACTACTGGATTGCCCTATGTCCAAGGCGACAGGAATGTGAATGAAATAGGCTCATCCAATCATTATCCTTCAAATATTAACATCCATTTCATAGATAGATAGGCAGGAAGATAGGTAGGTAGATAGATAGGTAGATGGATGGATGGATGAATGACAGAGTAAAATTTACTTCTCAAAAAGGGCAAAGGCAGAGCTTGTCTTGGGGAGAACCTCAGGAAAGGAGATTCCATTTTCTCTTTTCTCTTAGTTTATCAATTATAATTCTTTTCAAAAAACTTCAGTGTTTGCCATACACATTTTAAACTAAGTTTACCTTCACATTAACACTATACCACTTCACACATAGTGCAGGAACATTATAACAGCCCTTCCCTACCAGCCCTTAAGACACTGATATCATTCATTTCACTTATCCATATGCTACAATCACCCAATGCAGTGTTACTTTATTATTTAAAGTCATATTTTAGATCAATTAAGAATAAGGAAAATAAAAGACTTTCGTTTTACCTCTGCTTATTCCTTCTCCCATGTCTTTCACTCTTTATGTAGACCTAAATTTTTAATCTGTATCATTTTCCTTCTTCCTGAAGAATTTGTCTCAATATCTTTAAGGGTATGTCTGCTAATGTTAAAGTCCCTCAGTTTTTGGTTTTCTGAGAAAATCTTCATCTCCCCTTCACTTTTGATGGATAACTTCACTATACATAGGATTCTAGGTTGGTGATTTTGTTTTTCTCAATACTTGGTATTTCACTCCACTCTCTTCTTATTTGCAGTGTTTCTGATGAAAAGACCACTATAAGTCTTATTCCTGTTCCTTTATATGTATGGCTTTTTTCCCCCCTCAGCTCTTTTCAAGATTTTCTTTGTCTTTAGTTTATTACACTTTGAATATGATGGGCCTAGGAATGGGGGTGGGAGAGTATTTATTCTGCTTGGTATTCTCTGAGCTTCCCGGATCTGTGATTTGTTGTCTGTCATTAATTTGGAAAAGTTCTTGGCCATTATTACTTCAGCTGGTTCTTCTAATACTAGAGAATGATGCATGTTTATGTATATATCATATATATAAAATACCTTTTGAAAATGTCCTGTGGTTCTTGATGTTCTGTTCTGGTTGGATTTTTGGTTTTCTTTTTTTCCATTCCTTTTTTTTCTTTTTGCATTCAATTTGGGAACTTTCTACTACCTATCTTTAAGCTCATCTATTCTTTTCTTCGCCATGCCCAGTCTACTGATGAGCCCATTAAAGTCAGTATTCATTTCTGTTATAGTATTTTTTTTTTTTTTGAGGTACGCGGGCCTCTCACTGTCGTGGCCTCTCCCGTTGCGGAGCACAGGCTCCAGACACGCAGGCTCAGCGGCCATGGCTCACGGGCCCAGCCGCTCCGCGGCATGTGGGATCTTCCCGGACTGGGGCACGAACCCGTGTCCCCTGCATCGGCAGGCAGACTCTCAAACACTGCACCACAAGGGAAGCCCTGTTATAGTATTTTTTATTTCTAACATTTCCTTTTGAATCTTAGAATTTCTATCTCTCTGCTTACATTACCCATCTGTTCTTGTATGATGCCTACTTTTTCCAATAGATCTTTTAACATATTAATCATAGTTATTTTAAATTCTCTGTCTGATAATTCCAACATCTGTGTCATATCTCAGTCTGGTTCTAATGCTTTCTTTAGCTCTTCAGGCTGTATTTTACTTGCTTTTTAGTGTACTTTGTAATTTTTGTTGAAAGCTGTACATGACGTAATAGGTAGTAGGAACTGAGGTAAACAGGTCTTTAGAATGAGGTTTTATATTAATCTGGCTAGGAGTTGGGCTGTGTTTAATGTTTGCTGTAGCTGTAGGTGCTAGAGCTTCTAAATTTCTCTAGTGACCTTGTTTCTATCTCCTCTGTTGACTTTGGCCTTCCCTCAGTACTGCTCTTCAGAGAAAGTCTGCATTTTGCAGTTATAACCCAATGTTACCATACAGAAGCCCCTTTGGTATAGTGCTCAGGTATGGGGAAAAGCTCTAACTTTATGATTAAATCTAAGTCTTTTAATGGATCTATGTCCCTGGGGTGTGATCTTCACAGGTGTTTCTTATCCCCTTAGGCAGGAAGGCCAGAGGTGCCTGGGATGAGAGAAATGCCCTTCCTCCAGCTAGGATAAGACTCTGGTAATATTTTCCCCTGGATAGTAGACCTTTGTAATGGAGAACAAATATATTCTGGGTGTATTTTACAATGATTAATTATCCCCTTCTACTGCCCGAGCAACAGGCAGATCTTTCTTGGCTCTCAATCATGAGAATCTGCTGAAGTTTCTCAAGGTAAAACCTATAAAAGTATCAGTTTCCCCATAATTGTGGCCCTCAGAGTTTCTCCCTCTCTTGATAGTTCACTCTCAACGTACAGCAATTTGTCGAAATTACCATTTAGGTATTCCTACCAGTTACAGCTCCAAGGGCTTCTGTTCCAGGTAAGCAGGTTTGGCTGTGGCTTTCTGCATTCACCTGTCTCCCCAGATTTGGATGGGAGTTGACCCTGCAACTTCAGTTCTTTGACAGTTCTGAGAAAAGTCATTGGTTTTCAGTTTGTTCAACTTTTTCGTGTTGTAAGGACAGGACTGACAACTTCCAAGCTCTTTACATGTCAGAGCTGAAACCTTATGTTAGTTTTTTAATGATTAACAGCCAGCGAAAATGTTCCCTTTTCTGCAACAACGGCTGGAGAAATACACATGGTCTGATATCAATCTTCAGGCACAGCACTCACGTAGCTTCTCACATCTCATTGCCCCCAAAGGCAGGGCTGTGAAAACGTGAACATTCCTATTGCCAGAATGCTTTCTCGGTCCCTTCCACCTCTGGAGATTGTTTTTTATTAATGTGAGCCTTCTTTCTCCATTTCTAAATGGTTGACTCTGAGAGACTGAATCTCATGTTACCATCTCACTGCAGAGCCTGTAGTGTTTTTTTTACACATTTGAAATGTGTTTTTTCTTGTCTTGCTTTCAAAGACCAACCCTTATTTTCCGGATTATTGGTGAATGACAGAAGTTATATTCATTTGTTTTATTCACTCGAGTGTTCATTTATTTTATAACTATTTATTGGTTACTTCCCAAACACAAAATGCCCCAGCTATGTCCCTGAGAGATATAAAGTCCAGAATTCTCTAACATTCCAAGTGGGAAGTTGTATGAGAATGACTATACTACAGAGCAATTTATGATACTGAGAAAATATTTGATCTGGGAGTTACATATAGGAAGAGATTAAATTCACCTAATGTAACCAGGGTATCATTAAGATTTGATGTCAGAGCTTGATCTGTCAGAGTCCAGACAAAAAACTGAAGGTACACTTAAGTAAGTTAACTAAGAAGACTTTAATAAAGGAATTACTGACAGAAGCCAATCAAAGGAAATTAGAAGGAAAATCTAAGACTACCCAACAAGAGATGGTGATATATCTCGAAGCTAGCTACAAGGGAGCTGTTTCCACAGCCAGGCCTCAAGGGGACAAGGGCAGGGCACATTACCAGAGCCCAGAAAGAAATCTGTGGGAGTTGTACTTCCAGGAGATGGCCAGGAGCTGTGGATTTTGGTAGAAACTGCAGCCATTGCTAACTTAAGACCTGGCAGGGAAGTATGGGGGAAGAAACGTGCCAACTCCACTCTCTTCCTGCTTTCTGACTTCCTACTGGTATTTCCCATTGGCTGAACCCAAATGAAAATCAGAGATCAAGCCCACAGAGGTCAGCTTCCTGGAGTGCAAAGAGGATCGGGAAGGATGAAAAGTTAGTCTGAAAGAGCAAATGGAGGATACCCAGTCCAAAGAGAGTCTGCACTTCTGGAATCTGGGAGGAAGAATCTCCCAGGGCTCTGATGGCTACAAGGCCTTGATTTGAGGTGGGAGTTAGATGCAAAATGCATTGAAATCTGTTGCCACTTCTCTTGCCACCACATCTTGACTCTCTCTGCACACTCATCTGAACTCTCACATCCAGGGAATGATCTCTGAAGCAGTATAAATGGTTCTAATATTTGATTTTTTTTTTTTTTAAGATTTTGGTGGAGGAAGATTGAAACTGGTGGCAAAGATTCATTTTTCTCTCTTACAGCCTTCTAGCAGCAAGAGGAGGAAACCGTAGAACTGCCAACGTGGTGGCCCACGGCTTTGCCAATCTTTTAACTCTGGACAAAAGGACCCTCCAAGAAATTCTAGTGCATTATCCAGATTCTGAAAAGCTCCTCATGAAGAAAGCCAGGTATAACCTTTAAAACCCCATTAGAGAGGAGTTGGTTTTACTTCGTAAAATCTAAGATGAGAACTGTGCTATGGTGGGTACAATCAACTTTACCCATGAGATACACTTAACAAACAACTGCTTATGCAGTTATACATTGAAAACTTCACAGATTAGGAGAAATGATAGTATTTCTGGTAAGTTTTTCCATAACTCTCACAGTGCTATCTGAAATGGCCTTTCTGTCTTGTCCACAGAGTGCTTCTAAAGAACAAGGCTCCAGGCACAGAGACAACTTGTCCAAATAAAGGACTTGCCTTTCTCTTCCCACCAAAACAAGAGACACCCAAAAAGTTTAAAGCTCTCCTGGGAGGCTCAGGAAAAGCAGGTCTTGCAAGACTACTCGCACTGAAGAGAGAACAAACCGTTCTGGTAATAAGGCAGAGGGAAAGGAGGGCTGTAACAGAGACCACTGGACTAAAGACCAGACAAGCTCCTACTTTAATTCCATCTCAGACACTGGGATAATCTGGGTTCATCTAATGCAAATAATTAATACTTTATATACAGCACTTATTATTAGTTTACTGTATGCCTACATAACATCACATTTAATCCTCACAGGTTTATTATGGATAGTTTTAATGTATATATACATAAATACAGTCGACCCTCATTTTTGTGGATTCTGTGTTTGTGAATCTGCCTACTCACTAAAATGTGTTTGTAACCTCAAAATCAATAATTATGGTGTTTTGGGGGTCATTCACAGACATACATGTGCAGAGCAGCAAAAAATTTAAGTTGCTGGAGGCACATGTTCCCAGCTGAGGTTGAACAAGGAGACACTCTGCCTTCTTGTTTCAACTCTCACACTGTAAACAAGTGATCTTTTCATGGTCTATTTATTGCCATGTTTTTTGCATTTTTGTGCCTCTCCCCCCACAACACTGTTAAAAATGGCCCCCATGGGGCTTCCCTGGTGGCGCAGTGGCTAAGAATCCACCTGCCATTGCAGGGGACACGGGTTCGAGCCCTGGTCCGGGAAGATCCCACATGCCGCGGAGCAACTAAGTCCGTGTGCCACATCTACTGAGCCTGCACTCTAGAGTCCGGGAGCCACAACTACTGAGCCTGTGCACCTAGAGCCGGTGCTCCGCAACAAGAGAAGCCACCGCAATGAGAAGCCTGCACACCACAACAAAGAGTTGCCCCCGTTCGCTGCCATTAGAGAAAGCCCATGCAGCAACAAAGACCCAACACGGCCAAAAATAAAAACAAATAAATTAATTAATTAAAAAAAAATGGCCCCCAAGCATATCGCCAAAGCACCACCTAGTGTTCCTAAGCACAAAAATGCTCTGATGTGCCATACAGAGAAACATGTGTGTTAGATAAGCATCATTCAGGCATGAGTCATAGTACTGTTGGCTGTGAGTTCAGTGTAATGAATAAACAATATATATCAAATAAGGTGTCTCTAAACAGAAACGCACATAACACAAGGCTATGTATTGAGCAGCTGACAAAAATGTTGTAGCCAGAGGCTTGTAGGAACCTAAACCTGCATTACCCCTAGGAGAGATAGGTCAGGGTTTGCTAACAGTGTTTGTGGCAGCTTTACAGAACAAAACTACCATGAATAATGAGGATCAACTGTATATGTATAGACATACATATATACCTATAAATATATGACATTTTACCAGTAAGCCAATAAACATTTTCACTAATATTCATTCAATTACTATCACTAATGTAAAGTCAGAAATAACCACATAGATTGCATCCAAGCTTTTATATTATAGATGAAGAAACTAAGATCCAGATTAATGTATTTGGATAAGATCACAATCAATGATAGAGCAAAAGCTATTACTCGGGTATTCAGACTTCCACACCTACACTAAGCTGTCTCCCAATTCCTAGAAATGTCAAGAAACTCAAATGTTATTGCTTTTCTTTTTTTTTTTTCATATTTCTTTGATTCTCATGATAAGCTTATGAGGGCAGATACGGAAAAACAGCAGGAACTCAGGTTTTCTGAATCTATTCCTTATGCTATCTCTAAAACTGTAGGAAATGGGAGGCTGTGGTTCTTTCAGGAAATTGGTAAAGCAAATATTATAAAAGTCAGTCACACTCAAGAGACTAAAACTTGCCTCATCCTTTGCCACACACACAACACTGCAATGAAAATCAGTGTATACCAAATGCCTTATTTAATCGGCACGGAAATAATACTTTGTGTAAAAGGCTTATGGGGTTAAAGAACTATGTAAGTCAGTATGTTAAGTAAGGCTCTCAACTTTATATGTACACATTCATACCTGGTACAAGCTTCTCTCAAACTGATCTCAAGCATCACCAGTAAAGAGCATAGTATATTTTTTACTATGAAATTTCTACAGATGACACTAAATACAATAGTTTCTAAAGCCATATCAAATGCCCATTGGACAAATGGAGAAGACTGTACTAGGAAAGAGATATGAATTTCTCCCTGAAGTTCTCCCATGAACTTATGCAGGAGGAACACCAGAGATTCTAGAGTATTTATATGGTATTTGGTTAATACTTTTTTATTAAAAGATAAATATTTAAAATTTCATCTTCATAAAATAAGTAAATATTTAAAAAGCAAAGAGTCTTGAGCACTAAGTCTAATAATTCAGAGACCATGAGGGTCAATAGGAAGTGAATTCCTTGGTAGGGACAAAAACGTGACGTAGACTAACACCGAATTCAAATGTGATAGCTCAGCCCCATTCTCCAGCACATCAGAAAACTTAGTTAAATGATAATCAATGGCAGACATGATTCCCTTATTAACTTAATTCAGACAGTCTTTGTCTTAGTGGTGATCCTTAGCTATTGCATATTAATCAAAAGACTCCAATGTCCTTGATTATGATTTCAATACCAATTCTTTTCAATAACTGTTGCTTCTAGAAAAAAAGTGAAAACTCTGAAGAAGAGGATAAAGGAAAAAAATATGAAGATAAAGGAAGACAGCCAGCAGAGAAACCACTTGAAACATCCAAATGTCGAACAAGTTCTATTACAGCAGAGGAAGCGCACCAGTCAATTAGAAGGGCAGTTTTACCCAGAGGAACTACCCGTCAATCACTCATCATCAGCATGGCTCCTTCTGCGGAGGCTGGGGAAGAGGTTCTGCTGATTGAAGTCAAAGAAAAGGCTAAGCCATAAATGTTTGATTACCTTTAGATACAATCTAGTTAGTTCCCAAAGAGATTGTAGTCAGGATGGTAGCTTAAACTAATGAGAGGAAAAGACCTTGCCGGGACCCTTGAGAAACCATAGGCAAATCCCTAGCTTAGTTTCTAGGATTTACCCTAGAGAGTGTGATCTTCTGCCTTGGCAATAAGAAGATTATTAAAAAAAACCATCCCTATTCTCCATTGTCATTAGCTTTGCACAATTGGTATTTCTCCTAATTGCATATAGTAGGTTATTTTTCTTCCGTTCTTTCTTGATGATGTTTCTTCTCTCCATTTTGATTAGGTTGGTCTTGGCTCTGAAATGATTCACTAACTTTTTCTCTTAATTGTGTGTGTGTGTGTGTGTGTGTGTGTGTGATTGTGTGTGTGTGTTAAAGTCTTGCATCGCACTGTTAGTCTTGGTTAAATGTTCCATGTATATGAATTTGTCTCTTACTTTGGGAGTATGAGATTTTAATAAAATGTCAAAAGTTGGGTGACTTTCATTCAAGGTAGGGTGATGAGTCAGTCAAGTATCAAATCAACCCAGCAGCTGGGACTGAAGGGAAGCAAACAAGGGAGCCGATGGATGTAAAACCCAACTTGCAGAGGAGTCCCCTGAAGAGCACTGCTGGTCAGCATTACTAACAAACCCACAAGCAAAATCACATTGCAGCAACATGTTGGAAAAACTGTACCCTTTGCTAAAGAAACAAACTTTAATATTTTCCCTCATATCAACTTAAAAGGCTCATCTGGCTCAACAGACTCAAACAGGAGGAATCAGATTGTCCCCATCTTCATGGAGGCTAAAGTGACATTTCTCAGAAACTTTTGCAAGCATTCACTTCAGAAGACGTCAGATTTGAGCTTCTTGTTTTCAGCTTTAGTAAAAAGTAACGAGGTTAGGAAGGCAGACTGTACACATGTCAGATTGACATATCCCTGCAATTTGCAGAAACTACATGTACAGCTGTTTACAAAATCTCCGAGTTAATTAAGTGCACTTTAGGAAGTTGTCCTCATGAATCAGCTAGCATTAGCATAATTACCAAAGTCTCAAGCTGTGAAGAGGCTAAAAGAGCCAGGCTGCTGTCAGAAGTAATAATACATATAGAATTCCATTCTAATAAATGCCCTTAGGGAATAATATTAAATTCTGTATAATAAGGCCATTTCCAAGTCCCAGAAGATGGTCATTGCGACAGCACTTTGCAGAGTGTTTTAACAAATTATATTAGCCAAAAAGCCTACAACATAGATGCATTCAGCAAACCATATAAAATTAATCACTAGAATAAAATGTATCATTTGGTACTCACCATTTTTTAATATAGTGTTCAAGTATCACAGAAACATGACAACTTTTACAAAAGGTTGGGTGGTGTTTTTCAGGATTTAAGGGAATGGAGAGAAACTGTTAAATAGTGTTTACTTTATAAATGGGAGTTTATCAAGAGTGATTAGAAGAGCCAGAAAGAAAAGGTAAAAATAGGGCCTGAAAAAAGTCTGATAATAGGAAAAAAAAAAAACAAAGGAGAAAAGTCCTGAACTTGTGAATAATATGTTCTCTTCTTACATTCTATGTTCTTCCCCTGTCATTTATTTCCCCTCCCAAACTATCCTTTTTTAGATATCTTCATTCTTCCAGTCTCTCAGACTCAAATCTAAGAATAATTAGTAACTCTTCCTTTGCTTAGTGTCACCAAATCCTTTTTCTTTCTTAAATCTTTCTAATTGTCTTTTCTTTTTCAACTTCAATATTAACAACTCAGTTCATATTTTCTGTTCAATTCAAATAGATGATCACTTTTTACCAACTATCAACTCTAATCACTTGTCTACCTTTCTCAATCCTTTTGCCATGGGTAAAATTAGAGCTTTATAAAATACAACTATCTTAGTCCATTCAGGCTGCTATAACAAGAATACCACAGATTGGGTATGTTATAAACAACAGAAATTTACTTCTCACAGTTCTGGAGGTTGGGAAGTCCAGGATCATGGCCCAGCATGGCTCACAGCAAGCTCCTTCTCACTGTGACCTCACATGGTGGAAGGGGCAAGGGGTCTCTCTGGAGCCTGTTTCATGAGGGCAGAACACCTCCCAAAGGCCCCACCTCCTAATACTATCATCTTTGGGGTTAGGATTTCAATACATAAAGTTGCTGGGGAGGGGGAGAGGCAGAGGTGAGGGACCCTAACATTCAAACCATAGCAACCACTTTTGACCATGTTACTTCTCTGCTCAGGGACCTATTAATCCCTCCTAGTGATTAAATCTTATTTGTCCAAATTTAATTACCACGATCCCAACCATACCCTCCACTGAAGCTGGTCGTCTTGCTTTTTCTGGAACCACCACCTACCTTTCTTCCTCTGGCATTTGTCCATGCTACCTACCACAGTATAGAGTGTGTCTCTCCTCCATCACTCACCTCTTTCCTATGCTTCCAAATCTCTCCCACTGCCTCTAAAAACATCAACCCATGATAGTTCTAATTTCAAGGGATTATCACATAGTACAGCATTCCACTGTTCTCTAACTTCTGCTTAATTTTAAATTATAACAAGGCAAAGACTAGCTCTTATGCTTTATTTGTAAATATAAAGACAGAAAGCCCAGGGTTTTTTTTAAAGGAGCAAGGATAGTAATAGTCAACTCATGGAAGCAAAATAAATAGGATACCAACATAGAAAAGATGCTTGACTTTACTTGTACTTAAAGAAATACAAATCAGAACAAAAATGGAATACTGGGCTTCCCTGGTGGCGCAGTGGTTGGGGGTCCGCCTGCCGATGCAGGGGACGCCGGTTCGTGCCCCGGTCCGGGAAGATCCCACATGCCGCGGAGCGGCTGGGCCCATGAGCCATGGCCGCTGGGCCTGCACATCCGGAGCCTGTGCTCCGCAGCAGTAGAGGTCACAACAGTGAGAGGCCCGCATACCACAAAAAAACCCAAAAAAACAAAATGGAATACTACTTTATACTTATCAAACTGGAAAATATTTGAAAGTAGACAATAATACCAAGTGCTGGCAAGGATGTAAATTGAAGCAACTATTCTGGCAGTTCACCTTAGAACTTGGCAATACTACTTCAGATACATATCCCAGAAAATCCTCAAGCAGGGCCGTAAAAGAAAATGCAACAGGAAATGCATTGTTTGTAGTACAAAGGAACGGAAGGCAACTGGGGTGTCTACTCTAGGAGAATGGATAAAAATAATATGGCATGTGGCATATGGATGTGTTTTTAAGATGAAATTCTATTCAGTCATTGGAAATAATGAATTAGATTTACACATAACAACACGGATAGATCTCTTTGAAAAACTAGTGCAGATTTTCTTAAGAAAAAATAATGAGATCTTTAGTCATACCATGCATGTATATTTTTATTAAGCCTATCTGATCAAGACTATCAGGGACAAATCCGTAGCCCAACAAAGCCAAGTTTATTAACCTGCGGCAACAAGGGAGACCGTTCACCAGAGGAAACGTGAGTGTCCCACCAAACACAGGAAAGGACAAGTTACGATAGGATATTGGAGAAAGGTAGAGGTTAGGTAGAGTTTAAATGAAGTGATGTTTTGAGGCTCAGATTAAAGCAAGACTGTATGTAAAGGGGTTAACATCAGCCCTGGGCCAACAAGCAGACTCAGGGTCCTGTTTTCTTGGAAACTACTCAGTTAAGATAAACATAGACTGTTGTGTCCAGAAACCCCTTATCTGAAGGTGTATACCTGGCTGCTTCTCGTGTCAGAATGACTTAGATTCTCCAGGCAAACGTGGAATGTTTCAGTCTGACTGATAAGATTTCAAATAGAAAAGTTTCTAACAATCTGTGATTTTAGGGAACAAAGTTTCTCAGCACTGTGTCTCTTTGTTGATTAGCAAAAGTGGTGTTTACAGTTTCACAAATTAAAAATATACAAAACACTATGTATTTCAAAAATATATACATGTCTAAGAAACTATGTTAAATGCATTAGAGATGATGGCCATGGGGAGAAAGGAACGTGGAAGTGGTAATAGGAATAGATGAAGTGAGAAAAAATAATAAATCAAGAGCCTCAACTAATGAGGATAATGTGCCATGAACTGAGAAGCACGATTAACTCAATTTTATGGACTTGAGTTCAGTGTTGTGTCAGAAATAGGCTAGTGGAGAAGTGAGACACCCATTAATCAAGGGTCTTTCCTTCAGCCTCTGTTACATCTGAGCCACACAGGCAGCCACTATAGATACAGCTGCTACTTCATCTGCTCTCTGGGGCCTGTCCTGCCAATGAGGCTTTTCTTCTGCATGTGGGCAGGTCTCCACTTGACCCCAGCAGAGACTACTAAGCATGCTTAGGGACCAGCAGAGACTACTAACCATGCTTAGTGTTAGGGACTGAATTGTATCCTCTTCAAATTCATGGGTTGAAGGCCTAAACCCTAATGTGACCAAATCTGGAGACAGGGTCTTTAAGGAGGTAATTAAGGTTAAACTAGGTCATAAGGGCATAAGGGTGGGGTCCTAATCCAATAGGATTGGTGTCCTTGTTTTTATAAGAAGAGGGAGAGATACCAGGGGTGCTGGTGCACAGAAAAAAGGCCATGTGAAGACACAGCGAGGGAACTCCCTGGCAGTCCAGTGGTTAGGACTCCAAGCTTCCACTGCAGGGGGCATGGGTCCCCTGGTTGGGGAACTCAGATACCACATGCTGGGCCATGCAGCCAAAAAAAAAAAAAAAAAAAAAAAAAGATACAGTGAGAAAACAGCCAGTTGCAAGCAGAAGAGAGAAGCCTCAGGAGAAACCAAAACTTCAGGTATCCTGATCTTGGACTTCCAGCCTCCAAAACTATGAGAAAATAAATTTCTATTGTTAAATACCTATTTTGTGGTATTCTGTATGGCAACACCAGCAGACTAATACACTTAGTTTCATGAACTATGGCTGAAAATAGCTGTTGGTTGGAGAAGCAGGAAACAAGAATGAGGAATACGTTGTGGAGATTCAAGAGGCAGTGATAAGACAGGCCCATGGAGATGTAAAATAACCATACCCGGGCAGGAGCTGTGAGTGACTGTACTGAGGCCCAGCCTTAAATTATATCAGCTCATTTGTTAGGTACGTGCCAGAGTTCCCAGCAACTTTGCTATGAGGAAGAACAATAGTTGAAATATGGATTTGCAACCTCCATAGATGTTGCCCATACTTCTCTCAACAAATCTTAATATTACATTCATTCAGTCTTCATAAAACCCCAGGGTATTATCATCTATTTCCTAATAGACTCCAAGCCCACAACCCACTCTCGATAATATTAACTTCATACTTTGCTTAAAGATGTGAAATATGTGAGGGGGAGTGTGGGAATATGGTAAAACATGGATGGGGTAGACATTTTCCCCTATGAATTTCAAAAATATTTTCTGATTAAAAATGAAAATTTTTTATAAGGTGGGGTTCCCCCCTCCTCCCCAGGATAGCATAACTAACAGTGTGTATTCAATAAAAGGTAGCTGAGTGAATGGAATCTCCAAAGTAAATGTGGTACCCCTTTGCCCAGTGCTGGAGCCAGCCCCAGCCTCCCTGAGTCTGCCTTTATTACTCTGCCAGGCCTCAGTGTTACCGCTGAGTTTTCTGCTGAAATAATCTGGCTTTGCCACACATGGAGTCCTCCAGGTCTCCTTCTTCTATGTTCTCTTCAATTTTCACAGCTGAGGATTTATAAATTCCCAGGAACTGCTCACCCAAGCTTTCTTTTCCTCATCCAGATCCCCTCAAAAGGCAGGGTTGATCTTCCAGCATTCTGTACTTGATTTCAAGTAAAACTAAGTCTCACTTCTGTTGACCAAGTCTTCTAAATGCTATTGGTGCAGAACATCCACCCAACCTCGTCCCAAAATTCCCCAAGGGTGTGCTGTCTCCTGCCAACTATCTGCATTAGTGATGCAGCCCTGGTTTCCACTTGCTCGGTATGAGTTAGCACTGACATCCTTCCCTGTAGGACCTCCTTCCTCCACCCATCTCCTTGCCTACACAGTGTGCTCTCCAAGGAATTCAAAATAAATCTCACATTAGCTTAAATCAAATATCATTAAGAGGGGGCAGAGTCAAGATGGTGGACTAGAAGGACACGGAATTCGCATCTCTGAACAGCTAGGGCACCTACCTGGCACCGGTGGGGGACCACGGACACCTAAGGGGACCGGATGAACCCTCAGCAACCGGGTAGGATATGTGGCATGCAGGGGAGTGAGGGGGGAGGGGAAGTGGAGGCGGGATGGGACTGGCGCCCCTGAGGGGCAACTGGGGGAGGGAAAGGGATCCCATGCTCGAAGGGGGAAATTGGGGGACTACTGGGAGGACAGAGGATCGGAAGGGAGCGTGGCCAGGCTTCCCCTGCCCACTTGAGCTCCTGGGAGGCTGCTGAGATCCCAGGCCTGACCCTCTGCCCACCTACACCCCCTCCAACTGCACGGGTCCTGAGGGAGTGGGAGGGAGGGAAGGGGGAGCAAAAGTAAAGGCCGGACCTACAGGACTGGCAACCCTGAAGGGTGGTTGGGGGAGGGGAGGAGTTCCTACACCCAGCAGGGCCCACCCATGGTTAGGGGTCCAGTGGGGATGGGGGAGACGGGGGTGGGGCTAGGGGCAGTGCAGAGGAACAGAAGAGAATGCTGCCAGCGCTCTCTCTGTCCACTTAGGCACCCAGGGAGCCTATTGGGCTCCCAGGCCTAATCCTCTGCCTTTGGAGCCTCCCTCCTGCCACGCAGAGCCCAAGCCCCGCCCCTATACCCGCACCCAGGGCCCCACCTCGATACTCAGAGACCCCCTGAGACACCCTCCAACACGCTGGGCCTAAACTCCACCCACACACCCTCACCCAGGGCCTTACCTCCAAACTCCGGAACTCCACACTCAGGAGGCCCCCCCCCACCCTTGGAAATGCTGCCTCTCCCCTTCCACGCAGGTCCTAAGCAGAGGCCCCACCCCACGCTTGAACGTTGCCCCGCCTAGGCCCCACCCCCAAGGCCTTTTCCAGCTGCGTGGGTCCTTAGCCTAGGCCCAACCTCACGCTCAAATATCACCTCCCACCAGCCTAGGTCCTGTCTCACCCTAAATCCCACCCCTGCCTAAGTTCCACCCCTGCCTAAACTCCGCCCCCATAGCCAAGGGTTTTTTTTTTCTTTTTGCCTCTTTTAGATGGGGTTCTGTTTTACCTTGTTGATTCATTGTTGTTGATTCATTTATATTTTTTCTAATAAATCTTTTATTTTTCTAATTTTATTTTGTTCTTTGTACTTTGTTATTGTTCTGCTCCTTTTGGCTTGTTTCCCTCCCACCCCACCCTTTTTTTTTTTTTTTCTGTTGTGGTTTTATTTTACCTTGTTGCAGTTGTTTCAATTATATTTCTATTTTTCCTAATATCTTTTTTAATCTTTCTAATTTTATTTTGTTTTTTATTCTTTGTTATTGTATTGCCCTTTTTTACTTTTCTTTCTTTTTTTTTTTCTGTGCCACATGGCTTGCAGGATCTTGGTTCCCAGGCTGGAGGTCAGGCCAGTAAGACAGGAATACAGCCCCACCATCAAAAAAAAGAAAAAAAAGAAATGAAATGACAAAAATATACGTTACAGACGAAGGAGCAAGGTAAAAACCTACAAGACCAAATAAACAAAGATGAAATAGGTAACCAACCTAAAAAAGAAATCAGAGTAATGATAGTAAAGATGATCCAAAATCTCGGAAACAGAATGGAGACAATACAAGAAACCTTTAACGAGGATCTAGAAGAATTAAAGAGCAAACAAACAGTGATGAACAACACAATAACTGAAATTAAAAATACTCTAGAAGGAATCAAGAGCAGAATAACTGAGGCAGAAGAATGAGTAAGTGAGCTGGAAGATAAAATGGTGGAAATAACTGCAGGGAGCAGAATACAGAGAAAAGAATGAAAAGAATTGAGGACAGTCTCAGAGACCACTGGGACAATATTAAACACACCAACATTTGAATTATAGGGGTCCCAGAAGAAGAAGAGAAAAAGAAAGGGTCTGAGAAAATATTTGACGAGATTATAGTAGAAACCTTCCCTAACATGGGAAAGGAAATAATCAAGTCCAGGAAGCACAGAGTCCCATACAGGATAAACCCAAAGAGAAACATGCTGAGACACATATTAATCAAACTATCAAAGATTAAATACAAAGAAAAAATATTAAAAGCAGCAAGGGAAAAGCAACAAATAATATACAAGGGAATCCCCATAATGTTAACAGCTGATCTTTCAGCAGAAACTCTGCAAGCCAGAAGGGAGTGGCAGGACATAGTTAAGGTGATGAAAGGAGAAAACCTATAACCAAGATTACTCTACCCAGCAAGGATCTCATTCAGGTTTGATGGAAAAATCAAAATCTTCACAGGCAAGCAAAAGCTACGAGAGTTCAGCACCACCAAACCAGCTTTACAACAAATGCTAAAGGAACTTCTCTAAGCTGGAAACACAAGAGAAGAAAAAGACCAACAAAAAACCCCCAAATCAATTAAGAAAATGCTAATAGGAACATACATATCAATAATCACCTCGACTGTAAATGGATTAAATGCTCCAACCAAAAGACACAAACTGGCTGAATGGATACAAAAACAAGACCCTTATATATGCCGTCTACAAGAAACCCACTTCAGACCTAGGGACACATACAGACTGAAAGTGAGGGGCTGGAAAAAGATATTCCATGCAAATGGAAATCAAAAGAAAGCTGTAATAGCAATACTCATATCAGATAAAATAGACTTTAAAATAAAGAGTGTTACAAGAGATAAGGAAGGACACTACATAATGATCAAGGGATAAGTCCAAGAAGAAAACGTAACAATTATAAATATATATGCACCCAACATAGGAGCACCTCAATACATAAGGCAAATGCGAACATCCATAAAAGGAGAAATAGACAGTAACACAATAATAGTGGGACTTTAACACCCCACTTACACCAAGAGATAGATCATCCAGACAGAAAATAAATAAGGAAACACAAGCTTTAAATGACACAATAGACCAGATAGACTAAATTGATTTTTTTAGGACATTCTACCTTGAAAGAGGAAGAATACACTTTCTTCGCAAGTGCACATGGAACATTCTCCAGAACAGACCATATTTTGGGTCACTAATCAAACCTTGGAAAAGTAAAGAAAATTGAAATAGTATCAAGCATCTTTTCAAACCACAACACTATGAGATTATAAATCAATTACAAGAAAAGAAAACAGTAAAAAACACAAATACATGGAGGCTAAACAGTGCACTGCTAAATAACCAAGAGATCACTGAAGAAATCAGAGAGGAAAACAAAAAGTACCTAGAAACAAATGACAACAAAAACATGACAATCCACAACCTGTGGGACACAGCAAAATCAGTTCTAAGAGGGAATTTTGTAGCAATTCAAGCTCACCTCAAGAAACAAGAAAAATCTCAAATAAGCAATGTAACCTTACACCTAAAGCAACTAGAAAAAGAAGAACAAAGAAAACCCAAACTTAGTAAAAGGAAAGAAATCATAAAGATCAGAGCAGAAATAAATGAAATAGAAACAAAGAAAACAATAGCAAGATCAATAAAACAAAAAGCTGGTTCTTTGAGAAGGTAAACAAAATTGATAAACCTTTAGCCAGACTCATCAAGAAAAAAAGGGAGAGGACTCAAATCAACAAAAGGAGAAATGAAAAAGGAGAGATTACAACTGACACCACAGAAATACAAAAGATCTTAAGAGACTACTTACTTCAAGCAACTATATGCCAATAAAATGGACAACCCAAAAGAAATGGACAAATTCTTAGAAAAGTATAACCTTCCAAGATTGAACCAGGAAGAATTAGAAAATATAAACAGACCAATCACAGGAAATGAAATTAAAACTCTAATTAAAAATATTCCAACAAACAAAAGTCCAGGACCAGATGGCTTCACAGGCCAATTTTATCAAACATTTAGAGAAGAGTTAACACCTCTCCTCAAACTCTTCCAAAAAATTGTAGAGGGAGGAACACTCCCAAACTAATTCTACGAGTTCATCATCACCCTGATACCAAAACCAGACAAAGATATCACGAGAAAAGAAAATTATAGACCAATATCACTGATGAACATGGATGTAAAAATCCTCAACAAAATACTAGCAAACAGAATCCAACAGCACATTAAAAGGCTCATACACCATGATCAAGTGGGATTTATCCCACGGATGCAAGGATTCTTCAATATATGCAAAACAGTCAATGTGATACACCATATTAACAAACAGAAGAATAAAAACCATATAATCATCTCAATAGATGCAGAAACAGCTTTTGACAAAATTCAACACCCATTTATGACAAAAACTCTCCAGAAAGTGGGCCTAGAGGGAACCTACCTCAACATAAGACAAGCCATATATGACAAACACACAGGAAACATTATTCTCAATGGTGAAAAACTGAAAGCACTTTCTCTAAGATCAGGAACAAGACAAGGATGTCCACTCTCACCACTATAATTTAACATAGTATTGGAAGTCCTAGCCCCAGCAATCAAAGAAGATATAAAAGTAATACAAATTGGAAAAGAAGAAGTAAAACTGTCACTGTTTGCCAATGACATGATACTATACACAGAAATTCCTAAAGATGCCACCAGAAAACTACTAGAACTAATCAATGAATTTGGTAAGATTGCAGGATACAAAATTAATGCACAGAAATCTCTTACATTCCTATACTCTAATAATGAAAGATCAGAAAGAGAAATTAAGGAAACAATCCCATTTACCATCTCAACAGAAAGAATAAAATACCTAGGAATAAACCTACCTAAAGAGACAAAAGACCTGTACCTAGAAAACTATAAAACACTGATGAAAGAAATCAAAGATAACATAAACAGATGGAGAGTTATACCATGCTCCTGGATTGGAAGAATCAATATCATGAAAATGACCATACTACCCAAAGCAATCTACAGGTTCAATGAAATCCCTATCAAATTACCAATGGCACTTTTCACAGAACTAGAACAACAAATTTTACAATTTGTATGGAAACACAAAAGACCCTGAATAGCCAAAGCAATCATGAAGTAAAACAGAGCTGGAGGAATCAGGCTCCCTGACTTCAGACTATATTACAAAGCTACAGTAATCAAGACAGTATGGTACTGGCACAAAGGCAGAAATATATATCAATGGAACAAGACAGAGAGCCCAGAGATAAACCCACACACATATTGTCACCTTATCTTTGACAAAGGAGGCAAGAATATACAATGGAGAAAAGACAGCCTCTTCAGTAAGAGGAGCTGGGAAAAATGGACAGCTACATGTAAAAGAATGAAATTAGAACACACCGTAACATCATATACAAAAAGAAATTCAGAATGAATTAAAGATCTAAATGTAAGGCCAGACACGATAAAACTCTTAGAAGAAAACATAGGCAGAACACTCTGTGACATAAATCACAGCAAGATCCTTTTTGACCCACGTCCTACAGTAAGGGAAATAAAAACAAAAATAAACAAACGGTACCTAATGAAACTTAAAACCTTTTGCACAGCAAAGGAAAACATAAACAAGACGAAAAGACAACCCTCAGAATGGGAGAAAGTACTTGCAAATGAAGTAACTGACAACGGCTTAATCTCCAAAATATACAAGCAGCTCATGCAGCTCAATATCACAAAAACAAACAACCCAATCCAAAAATGGGCAGAAGGCCTAAACAGACATTTCTCCAAAGAAGACAGACTCATGGCCAACAAATGCATGAAAAGATGCTCAACATCACTAATCATTAGAGAAATGCAAATCAAAACTACAATGAGGTATCACCTCACACCAGTTAGAATGGGCATCATCAGAAAATCTACAAACAATAAATGCTGGAGAGGGTGTGGAGAAAAGGGAACCCTCTTGCACTGTTGGTGGGAATGTAAATTGATACAGCCACTATGGAGAACAGTATGGAGGTTCCTTAAAAAACTAAAAATAGAATTACCATATGATCCAGCAATCCCACTACTGGGCATATACCCTGAGAAAACCATAATTCAAAAAGAGTCATGTACCAAAATGTTCATTGCAGCTCTATTTACAATAGCCAGGACAAGGAAGCAACCTAAGTGTCCATCATTGGATGAATGGATAAAGAAGATGTGGCACATATATACAATGGAATATTACTCAGCCATAAAAAGAAACGAAATTGAGATATTTGTAGTGAGGTGGATGGACCTCGAGTCTGTCATACAGAGTGAAGTAAGTCAGAAAGAGAAAAACAAATACCGTATGCTAACACATATATATGGAATCTAAGAAAAAAAATAAAAAGGTCATGAAGAACCTAGGGGTAAGACAGGAATAAAGACACACACCTACTAGAGAATGGACTTGAGGATATGGGGAGGGGAAAGGGTAAGCTGTGACAAAGTGAGAGAGTGGCATGGACATATATACACTACCAAACGTAAAATAGATAGCTAGTGGGAAGCAGCCAGCAGCCGTATAGCACAGGGAGATCAGCTTGGTGGTTTGTGACCACCTAGAGGGATGGGATAGGGAGGGTGGGAGGGAGGGAGATGCAAGAGGGAAGAGATATGGGGATATATGTATATGTATAACTGATTCACTTTGTTATAAAGCAGAAACTAACACACCATTGTAAAGCAATTATACTCCAATAAAGATGTTAAAAAAATGTAAGAAAATCTACAAACAACAAATGCTGGAGAGGGTGCAGAGAAAAGGGAACCCTCTTGCACTGTTGGTGGGAATGTAAATTGATACAGCCACTATGGAGAACAGTATGGAGGTTCCTTAAGAAACTAAAAATAGAACTACCATATGACCCAGCAATCCCACTACTGGGTATATACCCCGAGACAATCATAATTCAAAAAGATACATGTACCACAGTGTTCATTGCAGCACTATTTACAATAGCCAGGACATGGAAGCAACCTAAATGTCCATCAACAGATGACTGGATAAAGAAGCTGTGGCACATATATACAATGGAATATTACTCAGCCATAAAACGGAACGAAATTGAGTTATCTGTAGTGAGGTAGATGGACCTAGAATCTGTCATACAGAGTGAAGTAAGTCAGAAAAAGAAAAACAAATAACATGTGCTAACGCATATATATGGAATTTAAACAAGAGGTATGGATGAACCTAGTGGCAGGGCAGGAATAAAGACGCAGACGTAGAGAACAGACTTGAGGGCCTGGGCGGGAAGGGGAAGCTGGGATGAAGTGAGAGAGTAGCACTGACATATATACACTACCAAACATAAAATGGATGGTTAGTGGGAAGCTGCTGCATAGTATAGGGAGATCAGCTCCGTGTTTTGTGACAACCTAGAGGGATGGGATAGGGAGGGTAGGAGGGAGGCTCAAGAGGGAGGGGATATGGGGATATATGAATACATATAGCTGATTCACTTTGTTGTACAGCAGAAACTAACACAACATTGTAAAGCATTTATACTCCAATAAAGATGTGAAGAACAGAAAAAAACAAACAAAACCCCCCACAAATATCATTAAGAAAGCAAAAGTTACCCTAGTACTATTTCTCTGAACACACACAAAGGCGTTTGAATGTGACCAATAAAAATTCTAATGTTGAATTGCAGAAAAACAATAAACTAATTTTTAATTATTATGTGCCCCATCACAGGGTGACCCACTAATATGAACAATTAAGAAGCAACTATTTTCAAACATGATTTTTAAAAATAATACGTGAGTGAACAGGAAACAATTACCATATACACACACATGACAAAAAAAATTGAGGCAAAAGTAAGTCCTCCATGTTAAGTTTTTAGATAGGCTGAAACTAATAATATAGCATTTACATTATTTATAGCATTTATATGTGCCAGATATTGTTCTGTGTGCTGTGCCTTTATTAACTCATTTAATCTTAATAACCTTATGAGGTAGTTATTATTTTTATCATCCTCATCCTTTTCCAGATGAGGAAAATGGGACATGGTAATCATTAACTTGCCCTGGATCATTGTAAGTACAAAGATTTCCTAAGTTAGGATATTGGAAAGGGCTCATCACACTCCACAGAGCGTACTCATACTCAATAGGGATTTTATTTAAAGGTAATCAATACAATGCAGAAAGAGAAAAAGAGCCCAGGCAAGCACTGAGGGGTCTGGCTAACATCCCATGAACAAGCTCCCAGTGTCCTTAGTCACACAAGGATCTGATCACATTGTTTCAGGACTGAACTACCCATACTTTGTAAGGAATCTAGGCTTCAGGAGAGTTCAGAGCTGAGGTTCCCAGTGGGGGTCTTATACCCCTGGAGCCACAGATTAAAGGCAGGCCGACTAACCAGTTAGGCCACTTGAAAACCTTCAGTGAAAATTATTCTGGGGGTCACCAGCAGAGTTCAGCACTTTAAATACCACCTCAAAAATCCTACTGCCCTTTTCTTGACCAAGAGTCAAAACCCAGATATCTAGGGGTCTCCAGAGATAAAGACTGAGCTTTTTCCTATTTCTTCTTTCTTCTCCTACTACTGCTAAGACAACTCTCTTCTCTGGACCCTTGAGAGCCCATGTTCATTTATCATTTGACTAGTCAACAAGTAGCTGTTGACTAACTGGCTAACTGATGATGCAGTGATATATGAAAGTTCTTCCCCCACCCCCACCTGGATCTCACTTCAATAATCAGTCACCAAAGGTGTAATGCAAAATAAGCTGGTTAAAAGGAAGGTATCCTAAAAGGTCTGCAGAGAAGGAACTAGAAAGTAGGGAGGCACTCAGCAGACGTTCTACACTTTATAAACATTAAATGGTTAAAGAAGCAAAACAATGTCTCTGTACAGAAGTGATTTTTTTTCCCTGTGGGCCCAAGTGTTTACTCAACAAGCAATTTCCTCTGATTACAAGTGTTATTTGCTCAAAATGGATTACAAAAATTACCTCTTATATTACTTTCATCTGTGACCCTCAAAACTCAGCACAACCTATGAGCTGTTCTGTAGTCTTAAAAAATGCCCAGCTCCACTTTGCATTGTTAGACTGTATCAATTTGCTTTGCTAACTAAAACTTAAGGACTTAAAATAGGAATCATGATTCTGTAGGTTGCCAATTTGGGCTAGGTTCAGCTGATGGTTCTTGTGGTCTTAGCTGGGGTAATTGACGCTCTATAGTCAGCTGCTGGACTGGCTAGGGGTGCTGCTCTCGGAAGTCTCACATGGGACAGCTTGTCTCTAATCCATGTGGTCTCCCATCCTCCAAAAGGCAAGCCTAGGCCTGGAGGCTGCACAGGGTTCCAAGAGGGAGAAAGCAGAAGTGAGCAAGCTCTTGAGATCTAGGCCCAGAATTAGCACATAATTACTTCTGCCAGATTCTACTAGCCAAATCACAAGACCAGCCTAGATACAAGGGGTGGGGAAATAAAATCCACCTCTTGAGAGGACAACTGCAAAGTCACATTGCAAAAGGGGTAGATACAGACAGAGGAAGGATTTGGGCCATTTTTACAATCTGTCACCCAGGTAGATTGCCAGAAAAAATACAGGACACCCGGTTAATGAATAATTTTTTAGTATAGGTATGTCCCATGCTATATTCAGGACATGTCTATACTAAAAAATTATTCTTTGTTTACCTGAAATTCAAATTTAACTTGATGTCCTGTATTTTTGTTTGCTAAATCTGGCAACCCTACACACAGACCGTGTCAAAAATAAATAAACCCTTTCTTTATCTAAAGGAGAAAGAGAACTTTGAACTTGAAATTATTTTTAAAATGTACAACTATACCAAATGCTGTGTTAAAATGAGCCAAAAGCTCTAAGTATACCCACAGGAAAGGAGTAACTTGGCCCCTCTCCACAGTCTAGGAACCATCTTGGCTTAACTGGTATTAACTACCCCTAAAATAAAATATAACAGACTATGTTTCATTTCAGTTATGCATTAGATGAAAAAAATGCCACATTGAACACTAACAAGAGAAGAGTCTGTACTTTCTGTAATTTGGACCTCTCCTATACTTACAATAATTCTTTTACCTACCTAGGAGGAATTTTTAAAAATCTTCAGAAGGTATTAATCATTATGCTACCCTGGAATTTATTATATCTAATCATGCCAAAGATACCTGAAAGTCATATTTTAAGCACCTTACCCATATACTGTAGTAAAATTTGATGCTTTCCTCTATGAGTTTTTATGACTGGCTCATTTTCTCTCACTATAACTTTTGTAACTAGAAGTGACAGTGCAAAGGTCAAATAAATGTGCATCATTAAGCAATACAACCTGATATTTCTAGACAATAACTTCCTCAGATGAGGAAAGAGAAGCATACCTGAAAGGTCACAGCCCTTCTTACTGTCCCTTTGCTCCTCTGGTCATCTCTGCCCACTACATGCAATGATTGTGCTACAAATTTACAAGGACTTTCTGTGCTGGGACTCCTATGTAATACAGAATTCAGCACACAGTGTGTGCTAATAGTTGTTAAACAGGCTCGTGATGTAGTTTCTTGCACCTAGCTCTAAATAAATCAGGCTCTGTTGTTTATTCCAAAAACCTCAGACTTGAAGAGAAATTTAGAGATTCCTACTCCATGCTGCCATTATACAAAACACAAAACAAAATACTCTGTCCAGGATCACATCAGCAGATGTTTGTGTGTGATGGCAGAGCCCAAGAGCAAAGATACCACACTGTTTTTCAAACATGAAGATGATGGACAAGCTCGATCAAAGTAGCATCCACCTGAAGAAGGACTTTTTCCAATAAACAAGTACATTTCCTGAGATTTTATGGAGCAAAGTGATGGTCAAGTCTGCCATGTTAGGACCATATTTATATTCCAAATTTGACAGGAAACATTAAGATTTAGCTTGTCCTTCAGAAATGGACTAACCACACATTTCACTAAAATAGGGATGTGAAAGATTAATACAGTTGTAATTTTGATATGCCATTTGTAAAAGTGAGTAAAGAGATTCAGTTATGAAATAAAAGGATTATTACAAGTACATATTCATTTCCCTGTACCAATAATGTTCCCAGCTCACCCTACTTCTACCTACTTACTACTTTCACCCTACTTACTACCCAAGGCAATCTACAGGTTCAATGCAATCCTTATCAAATTACCAATGGCATTTTTCACAGAACTAGAACAACAAATTTTACAATTTGTATGGAAACACGAAAGACCCCGAATAGCCAAAGCAACCCTGAGAAAGAAAAACAGAGCTGGAGGAATCAGGCTCCCTGACTTCACATTATACTACAAAGCTACAGTAATCAAAACAGTATGGTACTGGCACAAAAACAGAAATATAGATCAATAGAACAGGATAGAAAGCCCAGAGATAAACCCATGCACCTATGGTCAATTAATCTACAACAAAAGAGGCAAGAATATACAATGGAAAAAAGACAGTCTCTTCAATAAGTGGTGCTGGGAAAAATGGACAGCTACATGTAAAAGAATGAAATTAGAACACTCCCTAACACCATACACAAAAATAAACTCAAAATGGATTAAAGACCTAAATGTAAGGCCAGACACTATAAAACTCTTAGAGGAAAACATTGGCAGAACACTGTTTGACATAAATCACAGCAAGATCTTTTTGGATCCACCTCCTAGAGTAATGAAAATTAAAACAAAAATAAACAAATGGGACCTAATTAAACTTAAAAGCTTTTGCACGGCAAAGGAAACCATAAACAAGATGAAAAGACAACCCTCAGAATGGGAGAAAATATTTGCAAACGAATTGATGGACAAAGGATTAATCTCCAAAATATACAAACAGCACATGCAGCTCAATATCAAAAAAACAAACAACCCAATCAAAAAATGGGTGGAAGACCTAAATAGACATTTCTCCAAAGAAGACATACAGAGGGCCAAGAGGCATATGAAAAGATGCTCAACATTACAAATTATTAGAGAAATGCAAATCAAAGCTACAAAGAGGTACCACCTCACACTGGTCAGAATGGCCATCATCAAAAAGCCTACAAACAATAAATGCTGGAGAGGGTATGGAGAAAAGGGAACCCTCCTATACTGTTGCTGGGAACGTAAATTGGTACAGCCACTGTGGAGAACAGTATGGAGGTTCCTTAAGAAACTCAAAATAGAGCTACCATATGATCCAGCAATCCCACTCCTGGGCATATATCCAGAGAAAACCACAATTTGAAAAGATACATGCACCCCAATATTCATTGCAGCACTGTTTACAATAGCCAGGACGTGGAAGCAACCTAAATGTCCATTGACAGAGGAATGGATAAAGAAAGTATGGTACATATATACAATGGAATATTACTCAGCCGTAAAAAAGAATGAAATGCCATTTGCAGCAACATGGTTGCAACTAGAGATTATCATATGAAGTGAAGTCAGACAGAGAAAGACATATATCACTTACATGTGAAATCTAAAAAAATGATACAAATGAACTTATTTACAAAACAGAAACAGACTCACAGACTTTGAAAACAAATTTATGGTTACCAAAGGAGAAAGGTGTGGGGAAGGGATAAATTAGGAGTTTGGGATTAACGTATTAAAACTACTATATATAAAATAGATAATCAACAAGGACCTACTGTATAGCACAGGGAACTCTACATATTCTATAATAACCTAGATGGGAAAAGAATCTGTAAAAGAATGGATGTATGTATATGTATAAGTGAATCACTTTTCTGTATACCTGAAACTAACACAATATTGTAAATCAACTATACTGCAATATAAAGTAAAAATAAAATTAAAAAACAAACCTAAACAGGGAAGAGGAAAGGAATGTCCTGAGGAAAGAGGTACAATTTTAAATAGGGTGATCAGCAAAGGACTCACTGGCTGATACTGGAATGAAGACTTATAAGAAGTGAGGGGGCAAGGCTCACAAGTGATCAGGAAATGTTCTTTTGGAAGGGGAACAGCAAGCAAGTGCAAAAGCCCTTAGCTAGGAGGATGCCAGGCACACTCAAATAAGAGCAAGAGAGCCCAGGTGGTTGCAGCAGAATGGCCAAGGCAAAGACTAGCAAGAAAGAAGTCTAGAAAAGAAGTGGGGTAGGGGGGAGGTCACACCATGAAGGCCATTGAACACTTAGGTTAGTGGATTGAAGGTACTGATGGAGAATGATCTGTTGGAGTTTTAGTACTAGAGGGAGTAAATTGGAAAGTGGATTCTTACTGGAAAATGGAATACTTGAAATTGAGATTAGGGAGGGATTTGCAATCAATAATGATAAGGTCTAGTATATGTCCTTAGGAGTGAGGGCTGAGGTAAGGGGGAGAATAAGATTATTAGGAGGAGGGATAGAGCATGGCCTAGTCTAAGGATATGATATTCAGAGCCGGTTGTTTTTAAAGAGTAGGGAAAGTTTATCTGAAAGAAGAAAGGAGGACACAGGGGGACACTTAACCTGCTTCCAAGCCCAGTGGTGGATCCGGAAGAGAAAATAACCACTTTGAGAGGGTTGCAGAGGAAGTAAGGTTCTTCAAGAGAGTCAGGTTTTAATTAGAATAGAAACATGAAGGGATTGTTCAGAAAAAGCACTGATATAAAGATTTTGCTAATGAATGACTCAGTTCCTAAGGGCAGAGTGAAAGTGTTTGGGGAGTTTGGGAGAAGTAGGGTGTGGTCAGAATATGGGTTGCACAGAGGAGCCATATGGAGATTAGAGGGAGGGAGATCATGACCGAGCTTCTTGTGAGGACAGGCAGGCTCCATCCCGGTGGTCCTAGTACTGTGGTGGGGGGCAACGAATGCTGGAGGGCGGGGAGGGAGGAGCATCTTGCCAGAAGCAGTGTTCAGGGTCCCTTCTGTACTCTCGACCATAGATGACTGAAGGCATAAGGTATAGTCTCACTCTAAGCACAAAAGACTGCCTCACCTTGCTCATTCCTTCTTGGTTTTAGCATCGTATACTGCCTCCTTTTTCATATTAGATCATAAGCTCTTTAAGGTTAGTAAGAAATTTTACTCACTTTGGCTTCACCTGTTGATTACCAGTACTAAGCTATTCAATAAATATTTGTTCAAAAACAAGTAAATACTTTTTACTGGATGGAAGGCATGGCTGAAAAGACTAATAATTTCATATTTAGTCTTATCTCTGAGAACTCTCTAGAGCTCCCCAACCCCTGACATTCTTGAGTCCAGTCCTAGAAGACCAAGTGCTGTTATAAAACCTGGCACACTGTGAGTTTATGAAAAAACCAAAGATATTAGGGCTCTCCCTTCCCTATCGTAAGAAGTCACAATTCTGCTTGTAATATTTGCCTCACTGATCATTTCCTTTTAGAAAGAAGAGAATCAGGGCTTCCCTGGTGGCGCAGTGGTTGAGAGTCCACCTGCCGATGCGGGGGACACTGGTTCGTGCCCTGGTCCAAGAAGATCCCACATGCCGCGGAGCGGCTGGGCCCGTGGGCCATGGCTGCTGAGCCTGCGCGTCTGGAGGCTGTGCTCCGCAACGGGAGAGGCTGCAACAGTGAGAGGCCCGCGTACCGCAAAAAAAAAAAAAAAAGAAAGAAAGAAGAGAATCAATAGCCAAGACAAAGTATAATTCTCCAAGGACACTACAATCTGCTGTGAGTAGTCTGGAGAATTTGGCCGAACACAGCCATGCTTAGTGACAAATGACAACGGTGATGGTCTTGCTACAAGCAAGGGTTTGGCAATCCTGCAGATCTGTGTCATCATTAGGTGTGAGCGAGCCTTGGAACCATTAAGGAATTGATGATATGGGGCTAACAGGTGATTTGATGTGGAGGCAGGGTTGTGGCAGGAAAAGCCCAGAATTCAGAAACTGACCTAGAACCAGAACTTAGCAAGTGTGTAACCAAACAGCTGAGTTTCTGCCATAAGGTGACCACCACCAAATCCCACATCAGGGCTTCACCAAGACAAAGCCATTTTGGCCATGCAACTTTGGCAACAGGATCCCTCCTATCTGCCCTAAAACGTAAGGCCCTCCAGTCTTTCAAAAACACAACTCTGATCACATCAGTCCTTTGCCAAGTCCATTCAGTGGCATTCCATTACTTTTAGCCTAAGTATGAACTCCCTGTATGCCCCAGAGGCCCTCACAGGATGTAACATCTACCCACCACTCCACCTCACCTCTCCACTCCTCACACCACTTTCCCTCTTGCACTTTGTATTCCAGCAAACTTAAATTCTTTCCATTCCTGAAACATTCAATGCCATAGTTCATAGATGCTTTAAACTTACTTTATCCAGTGAACTTTCAGTTCTTATCTTTCAGCACATCCTCAAGAAAGGGCTCCTTGACAGCTAGATGGTTCAGGTCTCCCCCCTACAATATGTTATATCACTCACTAATCTCATGACTCTCAATTACTCATTTAATGTTTTCTCTCTCCTCCAATCCTTTATTTCTATGAAGATGGCAACTTTGGTATGCGAGAGGCCCACATACCGCAAAAACAAACAAACAAACAAAAAAAGTTAGGTGAATATACTGTCCTGCTTAACACAACTGATAAAATGTGAGCACCATAATTCTCCGGCTGCTCTCGTTAAGCTGAGAACCTTTCCCTTGGTTCCTCTGCACCCTGAAAAATATCTTGAATGCATTCAATATCTTTTAAGTGAATACATCCCATAAAATAATAAAACACCCCAAACTGTTTAATTCAGTAAAATATGGAATACAGGATGATTAAAATACTAACTTTATTTCTAACTTTTCAATGAATAACATTTAGAGAAAGAATAAAAATGAAAACAATGCACTACTGTCTCACACCACAAAATAATTTTATCCAAAGGAAATTCAGATGCAAGATACATTTAACATCAATTCATATATTAGTAACTTATACATTTATTAACAAGTATGAGATCCATAAAAGCATAAAATAGTCTCTCGAGATCTCAACCAAGCTTCTAGCTTACCTTATGTGTCACTTCCACGACTATCAATCACACACATAAAGAAACTAGGAGAGGGCTTCCCTGGTGGCACAGTGGTTGAGAGTCCGCCTGCCGATGCAGGGGACACGGGTTCGTGCCCCGGTCCGGGAAGATCCCATATGCCGTGGAGCGGCTGGGCCCGTGAGCCATGGCTGCTGAGCCTGCGTGTCCGGAGCCTGTGCTCCGCAACGGGAGAAGCCACAGCGGTGAGAGGCCCGCGCACCGCAAAAAAAAAAAAAAAGAAACTAGGAGAAATTGACTGAAGATGACTTTCCAGAAAATTTACAAAATGAAAAAGGCAAAGTATGTCAAATAAGGCAGAGGCAGCAACACAGCCCTGAATTTACTCTGGAAAGGCTGCCTAAGGCACTACCAAATGGATAGTTGTAAATCCCTAATCTGACTTTAAATTTTTATGATCTTAAACTTTTCAATTCTAAGCACAAGGTGACATGACCATGCTAATTGCTATTTTCTCAGTACAGGCAGATGTGAGAAATATTACATCTATCCAGGGCACTGTCACCCTAATATATGTTTGTAATATATCTGTTTATATGAAGTGTGAAAGTAAACTTGTTTATTTTTTCTTTAAATGCATTTTAAGAACTAATGGCAAAAAAAAAAAAAAAGAACTAATGGCACTTGAATGAATGGTGGCACAATAAGGAAAAGGACTATTTTAATATAAAACAATACTATATCAGCATGTGATGAGGTAAAATGTTGAAACTATAAGAATTTTATAAAATGATAATTTGGAAATTATAAATGCTTTTATTCAAAACTGCAAAAAGGTATCAGTTACTCTAAGTTGCTGGAATCACAGGTCTTATGAATAATAGCATCTACTGATGAACCAAATCAAGAATGCATAATACAAAATTAATTTTCAAAAGGGAACAATTCTGGTTAAAATCAGAATATAAAATTATGAAGAACAAATCAATGTGACAGTGGTGACAGAAGTATTGTCATTTGGCCAATAAAAACAATGAATGCTCATGACCAGTGGTTCCAGGTGTCCTGTGCAGGTGACTCAGGTGCTGCCAGGATCTGGTTCCCGAGAGTGGGGAGAAGGCCCAGTGAGTGGGGCTGTGGACCCTGCCCCAGCTTCAAACGGAAAACCTCTACTTCTGTTTTACCATACATTGAGAACATATGTAATCGTTTCTTTTAAAGGCTTCATGTGTTTAAAAAAAAAAATTCTGAAAACCACTGTAACATATATATGCTGTTTCCAAGCACACAAAGAGAACTGAAATTAGGACATCTTAGACAACAAAGGCTCCGAACTATTGGAAGAATCATCAGTTCTTTTCTCGCCTAACTGATGTCAAGATGACTTGTCAACTAATGAGACATACTATAGAGCAACAGACTACTAGTTAGGTACCTTCAGGTTAACAACACATATCCAGAGGAGAGCTAAGTGGGAAAATGTTAACTGCTCACCTGGGCTAGGCAACCACTGTGGCGAGCAGATCCCCTCTCAGACTGACCTTGGCAATGAGCAGTTTCTGGGAAGCCAAAAGCTGTTCGTGGCTGAAAGCTCACTTGCTTCAGACATTTCAGGGAACAAGAGACCTGAGCTGTGGTGCAAGTTTTCAGTAAGACCGATAGGCTTAGGGTGCATCCATTTACAGATCCATAATAAACACGTAATTCTCAATGTTAAATTGTTCAAGATGACTGGCCAATACACAGATATGCATAGTACTTGGCACACAGCTCCTCAATAAAACGTTACTGAATCTATTCTGAAAAGGTAATGTTTGCTAAGTATTATGTTCTAAAGGATAAAAATCAGAAAAAAAATTCTACTAAAAAAATAAAAACGCGCTCTATCCTATGCAGCAACTGGATTTTTTTTTAAAGTTATAACAGGTTTTATGCTTAATACAATACATTCTGGATTTAGGAAATAGCTCATTATTAAAACATAAGATATGATTTTGATTAATAACCACTATCATGAGTTTAAAAAAATCAGACTAAAAATGTTACTTAAAAAAAAAGAGAGAATATCTAAATGAATCTACACAAATGTACAAATCAATATATGGGACCTTAACAAGGAAAGTATAAACATTGCCTTTTTTAATAAGTAAAGTCTTTCATTGATTAAAAGGAAATAGAATTCTGAATTTCCCCTTATATGTTTGGTTCTTACAGTTTTCCTGGATAAACCCATCCTAACCATTTTAACAAACTCCAATTAAAATAATCTAATAATGTTGAATCTAGGGCTACCTATCATCAATGCAGATACAGAATCCTGAGTGTCACATACAATCAATGAAAAGGTCACATCTGACCATGTTTATGGTATTCAATAATGAAAAAGAAAGATCTAGGAAGGCAAATAAAAATGCCTTACTTACATGAGATTCCTTTTACTTGTTGATTGTACAATTTTAAGAACTGAATACGTGCCTTTCCTTCTCATTCGGTACTTTTCATGAAGTCCTATAAGGATGCATGCTGTTTTGAACTGTGCATGTCTAAATTGCAGCAAAATTCAGGCACAAGTAAAGGTAGTTTTATCCCATGGAATAGCACTAAGTATAGTTCTAGAAACAAATTCAATATCATCTAATTTAAGAAGCCCTTGTTGTCAGGCATGGACATTGGCTTATAAAACATATATTGCCTAGAGCAAAGCACAGCAACCTTCGCATCATTCCAACAATTTTCCACTCTTTCTTATTTACAAACATTCAAAAACAACATTTTCGTCATATGAAAGTAAACAACCACAAGAACAAAATCCGCTTTTCTCACACCAGTTTCTAATCCAAATAGCCTTACTGCAATTACTGTAAATCACTAGCAATCACTGAATTGATTGGGCAAAGATTAAGTTAGCACTTTCCTCCAAAAAAAGTAAAAAAGAATGCTTTAAATAGACATAATCCATAGAGAACTAGGTTTGCATCATAAATGCTGGGGTTCGTGAGAAGTGTGTAAAATGACAGATTCATGATTTGGGGTCAGAGGGAAATCCATTGCTCCACACAGCACAAAAGACTTCTCTCTGCTCAGGCGACCAGAGCTCCTTTCATTTCGTAGCCGGGTTCTTGGGAGGAAGGAGTTTGTATGTGTTGAAGTAGCCTACCACCTGCTGGGGGATCTCCGCCAAGACACATTGAGCAAGCGCTTCTTTTGGAGCCTTGTGAAAAAACAAAATCAAAGCAATTTTATTAGCAACCAAATTTTTACTGGCACTTTGATAAAAGACTAGGAAAAAGCAGTTAGTTCCCAATTCCTAGCTTGTATCTTGTCTCAGGTACTGTCCATGAAACATGGAATAAAGCAATGTTACTTAAGAATGCTTGAGTATGCTCACGAACATTTATCAAGTACTTTTGTGCTGCCCTCATTTTGGCATTTAATGATAATGTTTTTGCTCTTTAACTTTTAAATGTGGGCCTTTCATTCACTTGGTATTAAGTTTTTTAACTTTTTATTTTGAAATAATTACAGATTCATAGGAAGGTGCAAAAATAGTACAGAAAGGTCCCACGTACCCATCACCCAGTTTCCTCCAAAGATAACATCTTATATAACTTTAGTACAATATCAAAACCAGGAAACCAACATTGGTATAGTTCACAGAACTTATTCAGATTTCACCAGTTTTACATGCACTCATTTGTGTGTGTGTGTGTGTGCGTGCACACAAGTGTAGTTCTATGTAATTTTATCATCTGGGTAGATCTGTGTAACTACCATCACAATCAAGATACAGACCTGTTTCATCATCACAAAGATCCCTAACATTACCACCTTTTTAATACACACCCACATCATTCCCCACACCCACCCCCACTCATACATTGGTTGGTGGGAATGTAAAATGACATAACTGTGCCAGAAAAGTTCAGCAGTTTCTTTAACAACTAAAATGCAACAACCATACAACCCAGCAACTGCACTTCGGGGTATTTATCCCAGAGAAATAAAAACTTATGTTCACATAACAACCTGTACACGAATGTTTACAGCAGCCTTTGTACGTCATAGATGAGAACTGGAAACAACTGAAGATGTCCTTCACTGGGTGAATGGTCAAACAAACTGGTACACCCACACCATGGAATACTACTTAGCAACAAAAAGGAATACATTTAACAACTGGGAAGACTCTCAGAGAATAAAGCTGAGTGAAAAAAAGCCAGTGTCAAGGTTATATACTGTATGATTCCATTTATATAACATTGTTGAAATGACAAACATATACAAATGGAGAACAGACTAGTGGTTGCCAGGGGTTAAGGAGGGAATGAAGGTGGGAAGGAAGTGGATGTGGTTATAAAAGGGCTACATGAGATAGCCTGCTATATTGGACCTTGACTGCATCAAAGTCAATATCCTGGTTAGGATTCTGGACCTATAGTTTTACAAGATGTTACCATTAAACTGGGTAAAACAGTTTACTGTTTACAATTTTCATCAAATCAACTTGTAGTTTGGTAAATTCATCATATACTTGCATAGAGTTTTTCTGTTATTACACAGGTAAAGATAAAATATATTCTAAAACAACATCTTTTTAAACAATTTATCACATGGACTGCAAGAGGCACACAAGTATACAACCTGAAAAAAAACTGCCAAATTTAATCAAGGGTCTTCAAATGGAAAATTCACACACTCTAACAACCCCTGACACCTACTCAACTGCCTGGTTATGGACCGGCAAAGGTCTGTGTTCAAACACCTTAGAGTGCATGAAGAGTAGGGAGGAGTGGTACTCACGCTCTGGAACTGTCTGAAAGGCACAAACTGGACAATATCCCTGATGGCTATCTCGCCCGACGGGGAGCGGAGACTTCCACCATCACCATCCAGAAACTCCATGGCACCAAAGTCAGCATCTCCGACTCCGACAATGATGATGGACATAGGCAGCTTGGCAGCGTTAACGATAGCTTGTCTGGTCTCATCAAGGTCTGTGATCACGCCATCGGTAATGATTAAGAGCACAAAATATTGCTGCCAAGAAAGACAATTATGTCCACTGAGCCAGCCGAGCTCCCCAACAATAAAAGCAATGGTTAGACTCTAATAAATACCATATGCTAACATGGTATATATGGAATCTTAAAAAAAAAATGGTTCTGATGAACCTAGGGGCAGGACAGGAATAAGACACAGATGTAGAGAATGGACTTGAGGACACGGGGAGGGTAAAGGGTAAGCTGGGACGAAGTGAGAGAATAGCACTGACATATATACACTACCAAATGTAAAATAGATAGCTAGTGGGAAGCAGCTGCATGGCACAGGGAGATCAGCTCAGTGCTTTGTGACCACCTAGAGGGGTGGGATAGGGAGGGTGGGAGGGAGATGCAAAAGGGAGGGGATATAAGGATATACATATGCATATAGCTGATTCATTTTGTTATACAGCAAAAACTAACACAATACTGTAAAGCGATTATACTCCAATAAAGATGTTAAAAAAAAAAAAAGCAATGGTTAATGACATCTCCAGCCTGATGAGTCATTTAGTCTCTTTCTTGCTCATTTTCCTTGTCAGTCTCTACCCAGGATACCATCTATATGAAATATTCTAAGATTCTCTGATGACAAGGAAATTAACTGATACAAAAACTGTAGTTTCATTAAAAGTGCAACAGACCACAAAAGAGGGCTGGCATAAATACACAGAAGCAAGACAACTAAATGTCAGAGATTAAACTTTCAGTTAGCACTGAAACATTCTGATTTACCTGAAGTACTGAATATGTCAAAGTACCTATCAAGGGAGCAAGTGGCAACTCCGTTCTTAAAAGATCAAATACGGAGGAAGTAGAATCGTTCATCAAACTAAAACATACTTTTTAAAAAATGGATATGGTTCAAGGTGAGGAAATCTTTCTCTCAATCCCATCATCTCTGATGAATCATTTTAGAGAGTGGTAAAATGTTACATAAAGTTGTACTCCATCCTTTGGGTCATTTAAGTCTAAAATGGAAATAAGATTGATAATAGTAGCTATCACGTGCTGAGTGTTTACTCTGACTCAGGCACTGTGCACTTTATATGAACTATCTTCTCTCACTCTTTCAACAACTGCATGAGGTACTTATCGCTTATTTCTGAGGATACTGAAGCTGAGTGGGGTTTGGTATCCAGGGTCCAACAGGTAATGACTCTCTAATTCAAACTTCTTTAGTATGCTAAGTAATTTTGCAACAGCAACTGAAGTGGTAGGTCTCCTGAAGCCTAAACTTGCTAAGGCTACTTCAAAAAATTTTTTGAGAACCTACCTGAGAAAATTCTTTCAAAAGACAGAGAAAAAACTTGTAAGTATACAGGTTGTTTAGTTGTTGTCTTGTTCTTAATGGTCACTAATTTAACAACAGATGTTACTCCCAAACCAAGGATGATATATCATTGCTTCATGCCCTGTCTTTGTATCTCAGCAGACCAAATAAACAGAAAAATGGCTCTGGGAACAACAACCAATCCACATTCTCCCTGCCCCCTGGCGACAGGGCACTTACAGAAGCTGTCTGTTGTTGTGTGGCTGCAGCAGCAAACCTGGCCACATGATTTATGATTGGAGAAAAATTAGTTGGTCCATAGAGTTTTATCTGAGGAAGGCAGGCCCGATATGCCTCTATAATGCCTTGAATTCCTAGACAAAAAAAGCAGGATTAAAAATTCTCAAGCACAATTTAATTGTTTACTATTCACCATACTGGCTAATTTAATTTATATACCAACATACAGTGCTTTAAACAGTCAAAAGTTCTATATTCAGGAGTTCTCTAAGGTATATAATATTACAAAACTCCATAGCTATGCTCTATCACAAAAAAACCCTATAAACTTTACTCTCCCCCACTAGAAGGCATGTGTTTTCACCTCAGCCAAATTATTCATTAGTCTAAAGTAGGGTTGTTATATTGCTTAATTTTGATATGTTTTGGGAATAAGACTGATGGAAAAAGAACCATACAAAAGATGCTGCAGCATACAACTGATGACAAGGTAAGAAAACGTAACTGAAAAAATGGAAAAACTTTTGCATATATGACCAGAGGTTCTACAGAAATATCATATAAGGTTAAGCATGGTACAGTAGACTCTATTAATTGCAAATATTCACTTCCAGGTTATTTATCACATTTTGCTGCAGAAACACTAAAGCATTTGTTTATGGGGTGCACCTTAGGCCTGCTGGGCATTATGTAATGGAAGACTGGGCAGGCCCATTTGACTAGCTTTGTCCAGTGCATATGAATGGATATGACATCCATGTCTAAGCAGATGTTTTAAGAATCACGGCCTGTTTTTGCCAGCTTTCTTGCTTTTTCCCCTCTGCCATGGGAACAGCATATCCCAGACAGCCCGAGACCCAGAATGAGTAGAAACAGAGCAGCGCAGCAGTCTAGCCAAGCACCAAGTGATTTGTAAAGTGAGCAAGAAATAAATTATTGTCATTACAAGTTACTGAGATTTAGAGACTGTTGATTACAATAGCACAACCTATCAAAAGTTGAATGGCATTCCTGATTAAAGCACTGCTGATGAATCTGCCCCTAATACACAACAGAGTGTCTGGGATGTAAGTAAGAGACTAGAAATCCTAGAAATTCCCAAGAGTGCCTTGCTAAGATTAATAAGAAAATCTTAAAAGACTTCTAATGTAAACCAAAACAGGTCTCTTCCTTAAAAAATGTCCAGCAGGACATAGATCAATAAGGAGGAAAAGCATATACTTGGTTTAAAAGCTTCACAAGACCAAGTCTCTCCACTTGCCAATAAACTCCTCTTAGGCACTTTGAGTTTAGGAATAAGTGGTCTTATGAACAACCTTTGAGAATGTAACTAATTTATACATAGAGGTGATTTTACATGCATAAGGTGAGGCTGGAACTAGAGGTTAGTCAGTCCAGTAGTTACAAAAATAATATTAACATAGGCCAGCAGCAGGATCTTACTGTAATGATATATGCTCTAGAAAAATTTAACCCATAACCACAGCAATAGTAATATTTTCTTCCATTTTTATCATCTAGCTTGCTTGTCAATCTCAAGGTATACAAAACTGTTAAATTTCTTCATAAACATCAATTGCCTTCCATTCCTCAACTAAACCTAAATTATGCTAAAATCTTTCCACTACATCAAGGGAACAAGTTAGACATATTCTTTCTGGGCAACTAAGGGGGATGATTAATTAGGAAAACGGGATTAAACTTCCTTGTCTTAAAATAAGGCTGTATTTTTTCTGTGTAGTATTTCCTCTGTCTAACATCAAATTGATTGTTTTTTCCAGACTAAACCAAAAGCAGAAAAGCTCTGCTTGGTGGCAGCCTAAAGATGGGCTCATGTTACTCACAGAGTAAATGAACTTCTAAAATGAATTATCCCATGGTATGTCATCCATATTTACTTGCAATAAATAAAATCTAATTACAACAAATTCCAAAAATTGTTCCAATTTCATCATAAGCATGAAGCACATTTCTTGAAAAGAAAAAGATTCCCAGTTTCATATGCCTAGGGATACAAAAGGTCACAACCAGCCACTGAAAGTGCATAAAAGAACACTGAATTAGTACAAGAAAAGAGTTTCAGAAAAAAGGAGAAAATCCTAATACAAACTACTCCCAACAAAATGGTCATGCTCTTCTACTTTATGGATATTATTTAGGAAGGGAAGGAAAGAACACTCTCTTCTGTTTTATAATTGTTAAAAGGACCCTTTGCAGAAAATTAGCTTATTGTCTACAATTTTATGCCTCTGCCCCTATATCTTTTCCTCCTCCAAACTGTTCAGTCTTATATACTTTTGTGGGAGATTTGGCATTTTAGGTTGATTGCTCAATGTGGCAAAAAGGAAGAGGCACTGGAATATTTGAGGGATAAACAGAAAAGTGAAATGAAAGAAATGCCTGTCCCTGTTTTCCACACAAAGGAAAGCTACTCTTGGAGCTTAGTTCTGTGTTTCTTTAGCCCACCCCATCTCCTTACAGAACCCTGTGTAACAAGTAATTTGATGCTAGACACTTTTTCTTCAAAGAGAGTTAACTGCTAATCTGAGAAAAGCATCTGTATACTGAATGACCTGTTTTCATTGAAGGTTTATTTTAAAATCAACTTATATGTGAAAATAATATGCATATTCTTATGGATCTACCCTCAAGATTGAGAATCTTTTGTTCTAGTAAAACTCTTAAGGTAGAAGAATTTAGCCTGCAATCTTCATCATCATCATAGTGATCTGCATTATTATCATTACCATGCTAATCACCAACTTGGGGCAAAATTCTACTACTTTACATGATAGAAAATTCAATGTGTCACAAAAAGAAACCTAGAGAGGAAATTTGAGTAGCTTTTTTCAGTTTAAAAATTCATGTTTATTTTTAACTTACCATTACAGTAGGGATTGGACGGATTAAAGTTTATTGGAAATTCATGAGAAACCTGTCAAAAGATGAAAGAAGGACTGATGAGGCTTGTTTTGCTTTGCTAGGAGGCAAAGCTTCGCAATGAGAGTTCCTCTTACCTGCCACTGAGGTGGGATCTGAGCTCCAAAACCAAAAGCTGGAAACATCTTATCACTGAAAAGAAAATTTGAAAACAGAAAAAGGTCATTTTTATCTTTATTCATAATAAAACCAATATGAGCTTATTTTCTAAAAATTTGAAATCTTAGAAAAATATAAAACAAAGATTAGAACCAATGTTAACATTTGGCAGCTCTCATTCTAAATATTTTTCTGTGCATTGAAGGAGAAAAATGTCTCTCTATATATATTAAAATGGACTTTATATTAATATTTTATAACATACTCTTTTTTATTTATACAGTTTATCGTTTCACTAGATAAATATATAAATAAATCCGTAAAGTTTTAAAAAGCACAAGTTTTTTCATTTGTTTACAAAAACACTCATTTGGCAGCAAAACCTGACCTCAACTGACATGAAGTTATCTATAGCCTTTATTTATGCCGCTTAATATGAATATTCATACATTTATAGCCACAGAAACATGGTACAAATGCCATACATTGTAAAACTCTCACATTTCTGCAGCAAAATGTATGAATATTCAGCCCAAGTGTTTAGAGATAATTATGGACCAGAATATATAACACCATGTGAATGGCTGTTAAGTATTCCACTGTATAGATATTCTCCCCCAAATGATAGACACCCTATGTCTTGCCATTATAAAACACTGTAATGATTACACTAATTTTTCTACTAGGGATATTCTTTTTTATATTAATTCTTAATGGTTCTTTTTGCATTGAGGATAGAACCTATATCTTATATGTCACGATATTTTTCCCGGTTGATAGTCTGTCTTTAACTTTGTTTAAAATATCTTCCCTTTTTTAGTTATTAATATTAATAAATGTGAACACATAAAAATTCTTTCATGATTTTTGCCTTCTCTGTCTTGCTTAAAGGCTGTCCTCACTGCAAGATTATAAACAATTCATATATATTTTCTCCTAGAACTTCCAAGCTTTGCTTTTGATGTTAAACTTGAAATTCATCTGGAGTAGGATATGAAGCAGAAACTGCTGCTCTACACCAGTATCCATTCTCTTCCTTTTTAATTATGGATCCCCTGGGCTACTGGCAACCACACTAGCTGTACTCTAGCTTCTCTGGGCTGGCAGTGGTTAGGTGGCTGGAGGTGTGAGTAGAATGATTTGTCAGCCACTTCTCAATCACACTCTAAAAGGGAAAGCACATGCATTCTCAGTTCCTTGGTCCTCTTCCCACTGGCTAGAGAGGATGAGAATCACAGCAGCTGCGTCGGACCCAGGGTGGAAGCTATAAGAGGCAGAACTGCCCTCTCAGTCCTGAACTACTTACCTCTAGAGATGCAACATGAAACAGACATAAACCTCTATTTTGTCAAAACCACTTTGTTTTGGGGTAGCCATTTCAGCAATTTTGTCTGTGGTCTATACAGAATAGTATCCTAACATACACAGGTATGAGTCAGGGATCCAAATCCAGTTCCTGTCCTGTTTGACAGCTGTTACAACCCCTTTCCCCGCAAATGCCATCTCTATCATATACTAAATTCACATACACTTTTGGGTCTATTTCAAGACTGCTTACTTGTTTTTACTGGTCATGTACTAGTCCCATACTCAATTAATATATAATACTGTATATATGAAACTGATATAATGTTATAAACCACTAAAAAATTAAATTAAATTATATATATATATATATATATATATATATATATATATATAGCTTTAAAATAAATTTTAGTACCTGCTAGAACAAATTCCCCTTTATTCTTTTTCCCTGAAAAACTTCTTGACTATTCTGATTCATTTTACCCTCTAGAAAATTTTAAGAATCATTTTGTCAGGGTTTCACTGCAATTCTGATTAAAACTGACTAATACAGGGAGAAATGTTATATTTTACATCATTGTGACATCTGCCTATCTAGAATCGTGGTATATCTTTCCATTTAAACAAGTTTCCTTCTTTGTCCCTCAGTACAATTCTGTAGTTTTTCCTCACTAAAGATCCTAGACCTTTTACTAAATTCACTCTCATTTTTTTTTGCATTATGAATTGTGATCTTTTATCCACTATAATTTCTTCATTTGGTTTTTGCTGGTTAGTGAAAACTTGTTGATTTTTTATTTTATGTTGTATCTGACCACCTTTTAAACTTTCACACTTTCTAATATTTTTCACTTGATTCTCTCAGGTTTGAATTCATTCCTCATAGGTTTGGTAGAATTTATGTATGAAGGCTGTCCTGGCCAGTGCCTTCGTGAGGAGAGGCTCTTTGACCAGCCACTCCATTCCTTCCACGGTTCCTGGGCTATACAGGTTCTCTGCTTCTTTGAGTCAAATTTGGTAATTTACAGCTTTCTAAAAAAAATCATCCTTTAACCTAGATTTTTCAATGAAATAGCATAAGCTTTTACAGAACATTAACATAATTTTTTTTCTGAATTTATGCTTATAATCTGTCTCATAACTAATATTCTACACATTTTCTCTTTTTCTCAGGGGGTCAGTGTTGCCAAAGGTTTGCCTAAGCTTTGCTGAACTTGCAAAGAATCATCTCTCCATTTAATTTATTAATTTGGTGACTTTCCAAGTCATTATTTTGTGTGTTTGGAGGAAGCACAGCACAGCAGAGTTGTGAGGGCATGTCCCTGGAGCCAGACAGCCCAGGTTCAGTCCTGTCTCTGCCAATTACCAGCTGAGTGACCCTGGACAAGTTACTTTATCACCTATGCCTCAGTTTTCTCACCTGTAAAATGAAGATGATAACAGCACCTATTTCACAACTAAGTATGAGGATTTGATGAATACCATATAAAAAGGATTTAAAATTTTCTCTGACACATAATAGCTAACATGTATATGGAATCTCCTACTATTGCAATATCTATATTTTTCTTCCTATTCTTTAATTTTATTCTGTTGAAAAGCTAGTTCATTCTATATTCAATTCTTGTTTAAAAATAAAACACATAAAGCCAGAAATTTTCCTCTATAAAGACAGGACCATGTACAGTCGTCTCATTACCCTTTATTTCTAGATAGTCTGTTATTACACTTTGATTTCCTCTTTGATCTAAGAACTACTTAAGAGTTTTTTTAATTTCCATGTGGTAAACTTTTTTTAGTTAACCTTTTGTTTTACCTTCCAGGAACCAGGCTGAGAAAGTAGCCCTATAAATTTTCTACTTTTTATCTAAGTCCCATTACAACTGTGTTACTTTGAAATTTTTATTATATTTCTAGCTATTTTCAATTGAAATATTTTGATAGTCTGTTACTAAACATGTCCACTGTTATATTTTCATTTTGGATTATATAATAAGGTGTCCTATAAAGTAATTTTTAAATTATATTTAATGAATTTTGTCTTAAATTCTATTAGGCTGATACTGAAACTGCTACCCCTGCTTTAGACTTGTTTGCATTTGCCTGAAAATTTCGTCTCTTTAAATGTCATAACAAATTAATGAAAAGTTCCATCAAATATGTAAGGGCTTTTATCATAAAATAATAGGTGAAAATTTTTACTGTGCCCTAATAGATTGAGAACAAAAAGTTAATAATGTGGATTTTTTCCTATTGTTTACTAAACCTTCAAGAAGACCTATTTAAATCTATTCAAAATCTATCCATTGAGAATCTATTCTAAATATTTTATAGCAATTATGTCAAGTTATCCTTCAACACTTGTTGAAAATCACCATTAAGAAAATAATTTGACAATGACTGCCAAGGAAATAGACATGTTAAGAAATAGCATCTATGAGTGTTTACAAAATGTGTCTTCTGGACTTCAATTACACAGATAACTTATCCCAAATGAGTAAACCCCAAGGAAACCAGATCAAAGAAACTAAAAGCCTTGCCAACTTCAGTCAGCTGTTAAAGAAGCAAGCTATATATAATACATTATAACTAACCACAGCCAGAGATTAGAGGTCAAAGGTAAACACTAACTAAGACTGTCACAAAGGGAAAAATAGAAAAGATAAGACAAGAAATTTTAGGGAGAAAGCTATTCCTCCCCAGCATCCTTATCCCATCAACTACATCAGAGAACCAGCAGACGATACAGAAACTGCCCTTTCTGGGGAGTTATGTGTTGGAGTCATACTCACGCATCATAATCTTGAATGACCAGTCCCACAGACCAGATTGCAGTCAAATACTCATTAACACCATTGGGGCTGATGTAATGAAGGGAGTCGGGAGACCTTGGATCACCATTGGAGCCAGTGAAGTCCACGCCCACCTGCCAAATAACAAAATTGCAGCCCTTACTGAGATGAAGGCAGGGACACCTTTGCTTCATGTCCAGGAAAACACAAACATTGAATTTTGAGATCGAAACATTCATCCCAGAGCCTGCTACTGCCATTTCCTAACGGATGCCTGAGCCTATGGGTATTTCCAGACACAATTAAACAATTAAAGCCACAGCATGAAGCAACCCGCTACCCCTGTTTTTCTAGATGTCTTAAATCATGGATTATTACATCCATGGCTTTAGGCATAGGGCTTGTTTTTTTTGTATGTTTGTTTGATTATGCTTTTTATTATTTAAATTACTGCAGGATAATCACTGATTTGTACATATCTGCTTTCTTGCAGTAGAAAATATTTAACAAGGCCAAAAGCTTCAGGGTGAACCTAAACAAACTCTCTGAGGAGACCATACTCAACAGATTGTATAAATTTCATCACAAAGTCAATTTGGCAGTGAAAGAAGGAACACTGCAAAATGGAGGGGAAAAAAAAATCACATTACAGCCCTATTTTGAAAAATTCAGTGTGTTACTCACAGTAAAATTCAGTTGACATCCTCCCATGATATAGTCAAGGAATGTACATTCCACTGTAATCTAAAAACAAATAGTAAACTTAAAATTAAAACTCTCCTACTACATAAGAAAAGCAAATAGCTCTCCGGCATTTTTTTTTTTTTTTTTTACGGTACGTGGGCCTCTCACTGTTGTGGCCTCTCCCGTTGTGGAGCACAGGCTCCGGACGCGCAGGCTCAGCGGCCATGGCTCACGGGCCTAGCCGCTCCGCAGCATGTGGGATCTTCCCGGACTGGGGCACGAACCCGCGTCCCCTGGATCGGCAGGCGGACTCTCAACCACTGCGCCACCAGGGAAGCCCTGGCATATATTTTTAACCATCTATAAACTGAACAGCACATGATATAAACATATGGAAAACATCCCTGCATTTGAATTTAAGGCACCCTGCCCCTACATGTCATGAATCTGTAAGATTTTACTTCAAGATAATTATAGCAATGTGAAGATTAGAATATTAATGGCCAATGATGAAATACACACACGGTAAGTTTTAAGAAACTAGTAATGAGTCTAATATGTTGAGAGCTTTAATTAAGTATAATAAGCAAGATTAAAAACAAAAACTCCCACTTGTTTATAAGAAATCTCTTGGATTTTTTCCCCTTCACTCATAACATCTCATCTTGAAATAATGACCAGGATAGATGCACTAAGTCAAGCCATTTCCACTAATGTGCTGGAAAAATGCCAACGGTGCCTTATATTTCCTAAGATAATGAAAAACTTTGATATTCTTTGTCCTTTCCTAAAAAGTTGTCAAACCTTGGAAGCAAAGTTACTTGGAAGATTTCTCTACTATTTCCTATTCTCTTCTTTTCCCTAAAGGTGCCCAGTTGCTCATGTAATTTTCAACTGTCCACACAAACTGTTTGTTTAGAAGAACTCGAAATGTGATCTCATTACACTATAAGTGGTCAAGAGAAACTGACCTCACACTGTTTCACACTGATAACACCTGAATTCTTGTAGCTTTTCTTCTTTTGCCTCTTTTTTTCATTTATGCACTCAAATTCAACCTGTAGGAAGAAAGACAAAAATGTTCATTATTACTAGTGATATAAGAAATGTCAATGTAAATTTAAATGAATGACTTTTTTCTCTTGGAATCAAACCACCTACTGATGTAGGTCTGTTATAAAACACAACTCTGAAACAACTGCATACTATGTCATATATATGAAATATTTATCAGTGATATTTCCAAAAAGGACTTCTAAAATTGTGTACCTTTTAAAATAGTTCCTAAGTATAAATTTTGCCTCTGTAGATCATTTCCTTATAAATGCTCCGAGTAATAAGCTTTTTTCTTTATAATAAAGAATATAAAACATTACTTCTAGCTGTTACCCACACAAAGTACAAAAATACACTGCTTAGAAAAGAAAAAAAAAACAACCATCAGAAAACAGAAATATATGAAGCCCAACTCTATGGTAAAATATGCAGCAAAGATCATCTCTTTCCATTGGGAATATGTGTAGAAATCGATCTAGTATCTTACATCTTCTCAGTATAGTTTCTTCCTCCAAACAGATCATCTTCCTTTCCACCTCCTATCCAGTTATCCCTCTGTAAGGCTTGGCTAAAGTTATCCTCCTCTATAACATCAACTCCTGTTCTAGGCTTCTCTGATCTCCATCTATCTCATTAAACTTCTACAACCACATAAAATTTAGTTACATACTTGGTATTGTTGTCAATTATTTCATTTCATTAATTATTTTCCATGGCTAGGGTATAATCACTTCCAAGTTATACCTTCAAATTCTCACTGCCTTGCCTAATAATAAGAGATACTCAATGAATACTGGATAAGTCACCTCTTCTGGTTAACAAAAAGCAACTTATATACTTTGGACAGAGGCATTACTAATTTTCGAAGAATCAAACATTTAAAAATACTTTTGATACAAAACAAAATGATGTTAAAAAAACTCCTTGAGGGGCTTCCCTGGTGGCGCAGTGGTTGAGAGTCTGCCTGCCGATGCAGGGGACACGGGTTCGTGCCTCGGTGTGGGAAGATCCCACATGCCACGGAGCGGCTAGGCCCGTGAGCCATGGCCGCTGAGCCTGCGCGTCCGGAGCCTGTGCTCCGCAACGGGAGAGGCCACAACAGTGAGAGGCCCGCTGAAACCAGTGAAACAACAATCCAGATCACTCTTCATATTTAGTTCTTTTAGGTAGCTTGCTTTATTTTAAATGTTCAGATTTTCATTATTTTCCATTATTTCTGCCTTTAAAAATAAAAAAAAAAATCTTTAAATAGAATATTTACAGCTGAATTTTGCTGTTGTTTTAATTCAAACTGTTAACCTAATTCAATCTCTGCATTTAAACCACTGAGTGTGATTTGAAAGCCTTCCTTACTTCACACAAGCACTTCTGTTATTTCTAGTATCTGGGCTTTGTGACCAGGGTGTAGGAACAGGACTAGAGATCTCTACATGACCTACTGAAAATTCTAGTCCCACTACGTTTGTTCAAAACTCATTTCTCCCAATTATTTAAATCAAATAGCTGATAAGGTTTATTTATTCATTTAGCTTTTAAGTTTTGATCTAAAACTATCAGTATCCTCTTTTGGGTCACCTCACCTACATGACTTCGTAAAAAAGAACTTCCCACCTGACCATAATCTCTTACCTTTTAAACCTCATGTTTAGATTTTCAGAAGCAAATGCTATATACAGGAGCATTATTCAGGTCTCTAAGCAGGTAATAAACATTTCATATTATTCTAAGTAAGCTATAAAGAGAATTAACAACTTATTTCATTCAAACTAGAAAGGTAAGTAAGAGGGAAACAACACTCCGGAATAGTTTTTAGGCACTTTGCCTTACAGACAGAAAAGTTTCAAGAAGCAATCTTAGAAATATGTGGGGATGATAACTAATAAACTGAACGTAGGGCTTCCCTGGTGGCGCAGTGGTTGGGAGTCCGCCAGCCGATGCGGGGGACGCGGGTTCGTGCCCCAGTCTGGGAGAATCCCATGTGCCGCAGAGCGGCTGGGCCCGTGGGCCATGGCCACTGGGCCTGCGCGTCCGGAGCCTGTGCTCCGCAACGGGAGAGGCCACAACAGTGAGAGGCCCGCGTACCGCAAAAAATAAATAAATAAATAAACTGAACGTAGTTAAGGCAGACAAATGATCTTAACAAAATTAGTACCATTAGATGGCAGCTTAATATTACATAATTTGAAATAGTGTAACTATGCTTTTATCATTCCCTTGGGTGAGGACAAGTCAGAGGAAAGCCACAGGCAGAATGTAAAAGCCAATTTGTAAAATGTCCAAAAGGAGAATAAATGAACCCAATTCAAGTCCAGGTACTTGTCTAGTGTAGATATTAATTACTGTGACCAGTGAAATGCCAAGATCTTTAAAACAAAGGATTTTCAATCAAACCATATAAACTGTCTGAAGACAAAGGAAACCAAACCTCAAAACATAAATGAAAACTCATCCCAAGTAAGAATTTTGGATCATCCAACTACTAAACAAATAAAATCCACAGACTTCAGAGCATTACATAATATAGAGTAAAAGCATGGAAAACTATTTTCTATGCCAAGAGAAAAAATGAATAAATACAGGGCCAAACTATAAGGTATATGCAAATGACAAGGATGCAACTTACAGGTGAATTTCTGGAGGCTTCTTTCAGTTTTGTCATGGTGGTTTGAAATGTTCCAATGAGATCATGGGATCCATCATTGTCATAATCATAACACTCTACCTAGAAGTAAGTATAATAAAAATATATAAAAATCAATATAATTTTGTTAAAAAGTATTGGCTGCAATAAATGGGACTTACCAAGAAGTGTACTTTTAATTAAAATTAGTGAAAATGTTTAACATACAGTCCTACTTGGAGAAGTAGGAACTAACTTCCTAGAGGAACAATACTGAAACACTTTCAAACACTCGCTATCCTTGGAATGGGGTTCTAGGACACATCACAGGCAGATGAAAAACACAAATACTGTTCAAATTCCACATTAAGCAGTTTCCAGTTCCTGTACATGCCCTTTACAAGTGCTGATAAAATCAAAATGGAATTAGACCTTCTTTCTCATCTGCTTTTTACCTTGTTATCATTTTACAATGGCTAAAGCCACTATCTATCTGGAGGAAGAAAGGAAGTCAGTATCCTAGGCAGCTAAAAATTGTATAATTAAATTCTAGATGATTAGTAACTACGGAAAACATATTTCATTAGTTGCAGTTTGGTGAGGTTAGGCTTCTATTAGGAGTTAGATATGATGAAGTCAGATTTGCATCATTCTGAGGATCACAACTCTCACAATGAAAAGGAAAATTCCAGGAAAACAGTTTTTTATACACTGAGGAAGTATCTATACTGGGTCATAATTATTTTATTTCCACGTAAGACAGGAATCTTGGCTATGGCTCTCATTAAAGGCTCGCTCTCTCTTGAAGCAGACAGAAGAGAGCTGAGGGTATTTGATTTCCGTATAGTTTTGCACCAGGTTGACAGATGTAGCCAAAGAGTAAATATTCACAAGCATACCTGAATATTCATTGCAATGATAAAATAAGGTGATGTGAACTCTTAGCAAACAGAGGTGTTCACTGTGATCATAAAAAAACGATTTTTTTTTTTTTTTTTTTTTTTGCGGTACGCGGGCCTCTCACTGCTGTGGCCTCTCCCATTGCAGCCTCTCCCGTTGCAGAGCACAGGCTCCGGACGCGCAGGCTCAGCGGCCATGGCTCACGGGCCCAGCCACTGCGCGGCATGTGGGATCTTCCCGGACTGGGGCACGAAGCCGTGTCCCCTGCATCGGCAGGCAGACTCTCAACCACTGCGCCAACAGGGAAGCCCCGATGTTTTTATAGTGCTTTGTAATTTCAAACATTTCTTTCTGCAAACATTTATTACATGCATTGCACACAATATCTACTGAGGCTTGTCAGGTAGGAGAAGAATTAAATAGTCTTAGAAGATGACATATCTTGTGTGGTAACCAACAATGTAAATCTGTTCCAAGGAAACTTTTGAATCCTTCTATAGCCTATGATTTAAAATAAAAGCCTGTACCTTAGAAGCAATTTGCATCTTACCCTATGCCAATCTTCCATCCTGCTATAATCCTTTACAAAGTTATATTAATCACCAAGCTAAAATGCTCAGGATTTATATATATTCACCTAGCAAAGTGATTTATTTTCTTCTCAGTTCTCTAAGAGGTGAATTGAGTGCTTATCATAACAGGAAGTCTTTCACCCCTTATATTTTCATTATTATTCAGGAAGACTTAAAATCAAACAATCAATAAATAAAACAAACAAGGTCTAGAATTGCAATTTTGAGCAACAGTAAGGGTTTTTATTTGTTCCCAGCACTTCAGTCACTGATCAATTCTGACCTGCTAACTCTTGCCCTACATATCCGATACTCAATTTTTAAACCAAAAGCCCTTTATCTGACAGAAAAGAAAATTAATGACCTTAATAATTTTTTCTAGAGGAACTAAAATTAAGATAAAGTCAAAACAATCTTAATATTTTAATAATTTCATTTTTAAGAGTTTTTTTTTTATTATGGAAAACAGAATGTTACATTTTAGACTTGCACTCAGGAAACTCCAATTTATACCTAAGACAACAAGATCAAGCTCTGATAAGGCCAAGATTTTATTTAAACAAAGCTTATGCAGGAGCTAAAACTATTCATGTTTAGACTGTCCGAAACTTCAGGGAGTGTAAAAACATTTTTAAAATGTAATTCCCAATAACTCACTACAATAAATATATAAGAAAAGTTCACTGTTGCCTCATTAAAGGCAAATGTTTGATGCTAAAGGAAAATGTGACATTTATAATGCTGGCATATGTTCAGATACAGCTTGAGGTAAATGATGTAATGATTTGTGTCATTTAATTTCTCTTCTCAAGAATTTAAAAACTAGTAATATTGGCTGTTTTAAACAACACCATCAGCAATGTTTGTGAAACTGAAATGTATGCATATACACATATGTGCATATGTATACATGTAAAAGAATGCACACATCACACAATACTACATTCACTAAGGCATTCCCCGTTTAGGCATGCATGATTATTTTTCTTATTTGCACGATTTTATGAAAATAATAATACATGCTAGAGTGATAACACTGGCACATTCATACTGCAGCAAAGAAAGTGATGATTCTGACTCTACTCTCTGCTCTATAACTCTTTACTACACCTCTAACCAATTTCCAAATACCAAGAGAATCACTGATGTATGACTTTCTGATATTGCAAAGAAATACAGAACTAAAGAAATAAAGACAGTGATGGTGTGGCAAACCAAGTTGTATATAGTCAAAACAAATGGAGAAACTTTTAAGAATTGGAAGACATTCATCAGAGAAAGCTCAGAAAATCAATTTACTTACTATAACAAAATAGCCCTGTAAGCATGCCACTGTGCATAAAAAAAAAAGTTTAAAAAAACATTGTTTCATTGTTAACATATTATTACAATCAGTCAAATAGTTACAGTTTAGGCATCTTTTTTCCTCAGCCTTTCTTGCTTCTCAGATCTAATGAAGCTTCAACTTACTATTTTTAATGTGAAAAGCAAAAGTTCTAGATTTAATAACAGTAAAAAGTAATTTGTAAAGCTACTTTTCTAGTATTTACTTTGTACCTAGACATTCACTGCTATTTGAAATATCACACAAATCACACTCATTGATTTTTAAAGTTCTCTGCAAACTGAGGACAAAATTTATGGATCTAAGAAATGAAGTAGTTTTCAATAATAACAGCACCTCTACTGTGTTTAGGAGTTTATAAAACTTTTCACTTTTATTAATTTAATCCTTATGTTATTTTGTTACGTAGACATTATTTTCTCTACTATATAAGTAAAGAAGTTAGATAATCTGCCCAAGAACCCTTAGCTGGTTAAGGACCTAAGTCAAGTCTTGGACTACGGTTTGACTCTTTAAGTCCTTTGCTTGTTCCAGGCCATCACCTTTCCTGCTTTCACCATACTAATTATCAAAAAAAAAAAAAAAAAAACAACAAAAACGAAACAAATAAACAAACAACTCACCTCAGTTTGCTGACTTCTGAACATAAGAAAGGGGTTCTACCTGGAATCTTACGTAACGAAGTGACTCTAGTATAAAAGTGTCTTAAAAATAATGTATCTATTTTGATAAACGGCTATAAGTGAAAACATTAAAAGAAATTCTTAGCTATCTGCTTCTGCTCCCTGTTCCCACTCTGCTTTCCTCTAAAAACTCTAAAACTAAAGCCATCCAAATGTTTTAATAAATTTTACCTTACTCTGAAAATATCAGTGACAGAAAATGTCACCACTATTCTGCTCTGTGCTAAGGGCAGGAGGAAGCTCTGGGTTCTCAGTTAAAGTAACATCTGTTTTTATCTGCAAAGAACACACTAAAGGCAAAGAGTGTAGTTAAAGGTTCCTATTCACAGAGCAGAGGAATCTTATTAAAAGGAAGACTTAAATTAAGTATTTTATTTAAAAAAATAAAAATCACAATGTTTGATTAAGGATTAGGTCAACAGATCACTCAAAATGTCTGCTCCTTCAAACTGACTACTTACCAGAAACATTTCTATTTTATTATTCATAATGTAAATAAAATTCAAACATTTCTTTCTTTAAATACTATCTAATGAAATAATTTATAAAAGCAGTGAGTGTGTGTGTATATATATGTATAATTTCAAATTACCTTAATAGTTTTATCCATATCTCCATAGCACAGGGAGTTAAGAGAGATTTTAAAAGGCCTCCAAACAGGATTCAAGTTGTTTTTAATAACCTATAAAAAAAAAGATTTAAAGACAAGTTAGAAAAATATTCCATTCATTAATGCTTTGTTCTTGCCTTTCCTAGATTCCCACCACTCTCACCATTCATCCTTCACCTCTTCACCCACACAACTTTGTCAATGAAAACCTAGCTAGGATAATATTATACACCTGTTATATGAAAAATGTGATAGATTGTCTAATTGTGATACACTGTGAGAAAGAAAAAAACAGGGAAATATATCCACTCTTTTTAAGGTGCACTTAAAAATTAGAGAAGATTATTGGTTTTGTTGGAAACCAGAGTTTTCAAAGCAGGACATAAGATTCAAATATGGAATAAGAAAGGCTCAGAAAGAACCTTGCTATGTTGGTTGTGAAGTGGAAAAATAGTCTACATTCATAATTTAAAAATTTTAAAATATGTATATATAATAAACATATATACACAAATATACATATTTCTCAGTTGTGTCCATTGAAAAGGTCTAAAAGCAATAACATCCCAGTAGAATGAGCACTCATATACCCTACTGTCCAAATACTACTACACTCTTAAAGGAATAGGGTTCCATAAGAGAAATAGCTCATTCCAGACTTGGGACAGGCTAGGTACATGTTGAATTAAGAACATAATTTCACATAAAATAAGAGACTGCTTAAAGACTAATGGAGTCTTGTTAAAAGAACCCAAGAACCATTTGAAGGAGCTCTTCCTGGTCAAATTTGGATTAATATGAGCAGCAAAATTCATGACAGTAATGAATTATAAACACAGTGAATATACTATAACAATCCATGGGTCTATAATGATTCTAAAAATAAAAGTGAGAGAAATAAGAGTATCTGCAACCTCCAATATAAGTGATTCAGGTATGGATCATCAATGGATGCTAAGACCACTGGGCGAAATGGAGGTTATTCATGAAGTCTCAAAGAATCACACTGCAATCATTTATTAATTACAAAGGGAAAAAGGTGAGACTTTATCATGGCACAATCTGGTGGTCACCGGATTAACCTAGTAGCCCAGACTGGAATCATCAGTACTGGGCATCCTGACACACCTTGATGATGGAAGATACACATACTGTGTTCTAGATGGAAATGTTTGATCTGGACCTAATTGTGAGGAAACAAAAGAATCCAGTATGTTAGACATACTGATCTTGATTACTCAAGAGATTCATAGTCTGAAGGTATAAGGGAGGTAGGGAGAAGAGGACTATATTGGGAACGTAATAGCCAAATGCAAAACGTGAACCTCGATTGGATCCTGTATTAAACAAAACAAAACATATATAAAACGTGGAAAAATTGGGGAGATCTGAAGATGAATGGTATATTAGATGATATTACTAAATCAATGTTAATGCTCTCAGTTATGGAGGTGTAGAGAAATGCCCTTGTTCTTGAGAAATACCTACTGTAGCATTTAAAGGTGAAAAGTCATGATGTCTGCAGCCTACATTAGGACAGTTTTACAAAAGGGCATGGATATGTGTGTGAGAGAGAGAGAGAACACAGTTATGACCATTTGATCAATCTAGGTGAGGGATACACTGGTATACATTTTAGTGTTCTTTATAGGGTTTTAAAAATTAAGCATAGTAGCACCTCCTCATTAAAAGAAAAAAAATGAGCATGCTGACTTTGTGTCTTTGGCAATTATATATGTCTGAACTCAGATTAATATTTTTATAAATACATAATTTTTCTTTTTTTTTTTTGCGGTACGCGGGCCTCTCACTGTTGTGGCCTCTCCCGTTGTGGAGCACAGGCTCTGGACGCGCAGGCTCAGTGGCCATGGCTCACGGGCCCAGCCGCTCCGTGGCATGTGGGATCTTCCCGGACCGGAACACGAACCCGTGTCCCCTGCATTGGCAGGCGGACTCTCAACCACTGCGCCAATCATAATTTTTAAAAATTCAGATTACTACAATTCCAAAGGAAACCTCAACCCTACTTTTCAAATTCAGATATTCACCTCTGTTCGATGAACCATTAGCCAGTTTCCATCAGACATCTGCTTGTGGAATTCCAGGTATGGATCTGACTTTCCAAATAGATCCTACATTAAAATAAAAAAGCAATTATTCTCCTCCTAAACCATGTGAAACCACACTTTATACATGTTACATGTCAGCAGTACCTGAAGTTTAACTCTATAGTAAAGATATACGCAGTACAATACAGCAGTAAATACAAATCCCAACACCTTCCTCACAAACATATGAGCCTGCTCAAGTCTACCAGGAGAACTTTTAAGGCACTTGTGATAAATGCTCATAATCCTGTGTATCACACCCTTACATGATGGCTTTAAAATACAGTGATCAATAGGACCCGTTATCAATACAATACGTTTTTAGCTTGTTTTCATTATTAACAGTGTTCATTCATTCACATAGCACTGAGTAGTTTTATATAAATGATCCCATACATTAGTCATACTAACTCCATGAGAGACAGAACGAGAAAATGGATTCAGAGGAGTTAAATGACTTTGCCAAGATCATACAACTAATTAATTGATGGATCTGAGCTTTGAGTTCATATCTTACCCTTCTATGTCCAATACTCCTTCAGCAATCCCGCACATTTCTTTACACACACAAAGGAGCACACACAAGTAGATATGTGGAATGCACAACAGAAGTACTTCAAGGGCACAAAGTACATCCCCTATTTCCTCTGTAATTCACCACATCACAGCACTCCTGTATAATGCTCAAGTACAATGAGTGTTCAAAAATACCCTTATCGCCATCTTACACACACACACACACACACACACACACACACTCTTACACAGGGAGATAAAATTCTGGAAGAATGTACAAATCGTTCCCAGAGGTAAAACTCAGATAGTAAGATTGTGGATGATTTTATTTTCTCATTTTTATTTTATCTTCATTTTGAAATTTCTATACTCCTTAGCATATATTACTTATTATTTGTGAAATAGAAAGGACACCTGTTAATCTCACAGTAATATACACAGATATGTCGCTAAACTGAAGATTTTTTTCAGTCCTGAATTTACCACAGTATTAAATTAAGAAGATAATATTACTTCCTTCCTCAGCACAATCTAATGTTAAGAAAGTAACACATTCGGCACAGTCAAAAATGTAAACACAAAGACTAAGCAGAACTCTTAAAATTTAATCTTATCTTTAAGAAGAACCTTAAGTAATGTAATAAGCCTCTCTATGCCCCATTTTATAAAACTAAGAACAGCATTATACATAGAGGAGTTAACTTTCCAAAAACACATTAACATGCCCTGTCTCACTTATCTTAGAAATAATCTTTTGAGAAAGGCAGAATATCATTATTACTATATTGAAGGTCAGAAAACAGACCTTGTTTGAAAGTTCATTAATATGACAGTAGTAGAACTAAAATAAGAATTAAAAGTCCCTGACTCTGGGATAAGTTAAGTCAAGAAAGCAAGGTAGAGGAACGTATGCATAATATATTATGCTACACTTACTCATGGGCTGAGGCTGGGGAATATAAATACAAATACATACATACACACATGCACACACATATCTATGTATATAGATATACACATGTATGTCTATTTGTATGTTTATATATACACACAGACATATACACACATACGTATGCATATGCACATGTATAGACACACACAAAAAAACTTAGTTTTTTTGGAAAATGAAGGATTAAACCATAAAATATAAATTTTAAAAAAGTATTACATACAGCCAGGAAAGAGAAAAAAATATAGAGCGGACAGGGAAAGAAGCTAAATTTCTCCAACATACCTTGTTTTGATTAATTCTAATTGATGCCTAATGCCTACTGATGCCTAGGCTTTGGAACCATCTTATACATGATTGTAAAACAAAATTAAATCAAAAAAAAAATTGTAAAGCAATCCCTAAATATCAAAAGCAAAATTCGATTATGTGTTAATGTTACAGCATAACCATTCAGAGAAGAATTATTTGAAACACAAGAGTTGAACTGTAGAACTCAAGTGGAATATATAAGCCTAAAGACAAAAAGAACTTCAAAGAAAGCTCAAACTGTTTTCAGTAAAAATATTTTAATTGTAACATGAATATTTATATTCTTAAACTATTAGATATTATATAGGACAAAACAGATAAGCAATTATGTTAGTATCTTTGGGAATCAACATTTTTGACATAAGTGAGAAGAGGTGCTGACTACAGAATTAAAGAAATACAGCCTTGTAATTCTACATCTAAATTGGAAATCGTTGTACAAATTTATGATTTAGTTTCCCTTAAAAAAGAAAAGACTTTCCTATATCTGTCCACTGGAAAATCCTAGAAATAATGAGTGACAACAATCAATAAATGTTAAGCACTTCTAGTACCACATTGTGGACTCATTGTAGAAAGGCTCCCTTTGATCTGTCAATCTGGAGCAGAAATCAGATAAAATAAGCCTGGAACATTTGTCATGCCACAGAGCAGGAAGCTATCCAGAGACCTCTGGGGTCATGCCAAATGGTCTCATGAACAAACTTAAATAGGTTCCCTCCCATAGGCTAAAGCTGGGATACTTTAGGCATCAATAAGAATAAATCAATATAGTTCACAGCAATACTAAAAACTTTTTTAAAAGTCCTCATTGGTCACATATAGAGGAATTTATTATTTTGAAAAATGATAAATATGATAAAAAAATCAAACATTTCAACTTGCCTTTTCTGGACAAACTGTATCTCAGAATAAATAAATACCTAATGTGAAGAATATTTCTCTCTGTAGAAGTATTCTCACAAGTAAATGAAGAAGCGATGATAGCATGAGAATATCACTATTTTAAGACCCTTAATAAAATAATATATCTAGGTAGTTGTCATCAATTGTCACTAATACCCCAAAAGACAGAACTTGACAATGTGTGCCTCTTGATGGAATTAATGCCACCACCTATGAAACTCATACCAATTCAAGATACCACCAGATCATACCTCTAGATTCAATTCCAGCTTACAGAAATCAGGAAATAAAGGTGGAGAGATGAACATGTTACATGACACCACAGGGATTTAATTAGCTTATACAGTGTGTGGAAACTTCTATAGGACAAAGGAGTCAGTTTATTGAATAAATTCCATGGATGGATAGGAGGGAGGGGGAGAGAGAAAGGGAATAAGAGAGGAAGAGAGGGAGGAAGGGAAGAAGTAAAAGGAAGAGGAGAATTTATAGATTAAAAAAATTTAAGAGACATATTAACCAATTATATTATTTTAAAAGTCCTTAGAGATACACCAAAACATATATGGATGAAATGATGTGACGTCTGGGAGGAGAGAAAGTAGATAGGGGTAGGGATGAGACAAAATTGGTCATGAGTTAAAACTGTTAAAGATAGGTGGTGGGAACATGGAATTTTTAAAAAAAATACTTTTCTATTTTTGTATATGTTTAAACTTGTCCAAAAAAAAAGATACTGGCTACTAGTCTAAGATATTTGCACACTGAATTGTAAGGTATATGAAAATGATGAAGACTAATGATTGGATTACAGGATTACATACAAAAATCACTCAAAGAATTATTCCAAACCATGCTATAAACTAAACTGCTGTGTTCTTATGTACTGGTACTCATCCTTCAAGAAAAATTGACTTTTGAACGCAGAGAGGAAAATCTAATTAATAAAGCATGGAATTTTCACTTTTTTCCTTAAGTAATCCAAATACACTCTCAAATGCCTCTTACAGTAACATTAATGATTGTATTAATTCTTCTTTTAAGCTATACAAACACCTTGATTACCTCTAGAGGAAAGAGGTAAAGAGAAATGGCTTCTGCTTAAACACACACACAAACAGAAAGCAGAATTCGGAAGTAACTAACACTCAAAGTGATGCTTAGATGACAGAGTTCATAATATTAATTCCATTATTATTTTCTCAAAAAGGAATCAATGTGAGGCAAAACATGATACCCTTGTTGAAATCTGCATCACCTACCTACCTTATTATCAAGTTTTCTTGCTTCCATTTCAAACAAGACAACTCTGTTATCCTTTATTTCTTCAGCTGAAATCTATGAGTAGACAAGGTAAGTGAAAGAACATGTTTTGGGGATTTTGATATACTCGGGAAGTACTGAATTATTCTGTTATCTAATGGTATATAAAGTCTATACTAATATGTGAATTCTAAAAGGTTTAATAACAAAATGGTACGATTAAGAATGATTTATCACTATTTCTTTTATGCATGTGAAATAAATATTTTCCCAAAATATGCCTAGTCTGCATTATGCAACTTCCTTTTTAATGCTGTTGACCAAACTGGATCTTCCCTCTTCCAGTGAAAAATCAAAGCCCTGGAAGATTGCACAACACTAGTGAGAGCTCTCCAAACATTGAGAAGCATGAGTAAATCACACACTATAAATTCAAATATCGGATCAATATTTTCATCCAAGGTAACTGAAAGACTTATTCTACTAAAAATAAATTCCAGGCTATCATGACCCCAAAAGCAATAAAGCTAACTACTGATAATGATCTCTGTCCCACACACAGAAGTCAACACCCTCAAAAGACTGAACATTCTTATGCCTCAGGAATCTAAACTAGGGCAAAACAGCTGCTCAGAGAAATGTGTTTGATAATCGTAATAATCTTCAAACACGGTTTTCTCAGAGAGCCAGCCTTCTCCGGCAGAGCTAAAGTAAAACAACTATCTCTTCAGGCAGTGATTACCTGGACAGAACTCTAGAAGATAAAATATGTAAAAGCATGGCATTATGTAATTTGAAATCTGAAACAAGATAATGCATATATTCATTTGCACAGGTCCAGTAATCAGCAATGGAAAATTTGGACAGCAAAGTGCAAGCACAAAAGAAACATGGTTAAGAGTTAACAGGTTCAATGGCCATGTCATAATACAAGATCATTCTGGAATCAAAACCATTACGGAAAGTCTCTGCCATGTTTGCTTTGTTGAGAGCCAAATTGATCCATTCAGATTATTAAGTAATTTGCTTCCCACTTGGGAATTTACGCTTCCATCGGGAAGAGGCAAGCATTACCAAGATGTGCCTGACTCTATAGGCAGCTTAAAAAACTCAAAGAAGGGATTCCTACACTGCATTTTTCTTTCTTTTTGGCACAACACAGTTTCCAGTTGTGATCACTTTAAGGCAAGGCAACATTCGGGATCAAATGATAAAGCATGGCTGTGGAATATTTGTCTGATATACACAGTTTTAGCACGTCCTATTATGCTAAATCTTCGGAGGAAAAAAGACAAATATCTTATCGTTACCGTAATGCTTCCTTTCCCTGCAGGTCTGCCATTTTTAAGCACCAGTGGTCGAGTTAGTTTCTTACTGGAAACAATCTGTTAAAATTGGAAAGTGATAGAAAGAGCTATTTCACTTCAACATGTGAATGTTTAGACTGAAATGGTTTCAAAAAGGGTTGAGTATAAAGTTCACTTAAAGTCATTAGAAATGGAAACATTAAGTCCATTCCTTAAAGACTTAGAGATTATAAAACACATCTACACCCACTGCAAAAGATTTCCAAGGAGCCAATCTGGATAGATAAAATCTCCCCACCCACTAGTTTCTTTATCAACTACTTCAAAGTTAAATCCTTCCTTGTAATGAAAAAAGAGGGCCAGATTCTCATCATATACAAATCATTGAGCTGAAATGAAACCCCTGTAGGTAAAAGGTGGGTCTTAGAATACTCAATAAATGGGATTCAATTTTTCAGCTGAAACATAACTTCAGTATATAATCCCCACAAGATATCATTTTGATTAAAATAATATAGTAGACCTAGGTACTCTCAAATAGATCCATTTCTCAAATTTATTATAATTTTAGATACACTGTGATTTTTTCCCAATCAATACTTCTTTAATTTTCTCTTTGATACTATTTATCAAAGTTTGAGAAAATTGATCAGCTCCATGTTGTCCTTGAGACATAGGAAATAACATGACCTCCAAAAAAATTCAACACTAAAAAATAAACTCATAAAAGACAAATCTTAGAAATAGATGTCACCCACTGAAAAAAAATGACTCCTCCCTCCTGAAGCCTTCCCTATTCTATCATAAATGGTCATGATCTCTCCTTACAAGTCAAACTGAGCTAGAAGCACAATGGTGAGCCCACAGACACACCCCTGCTCTGACCCAACCTGTAATATCCTAAAAAGACAGACAATTAAGCAACTACAATAAAATATGGTCAGTGTTAAGGTAGAAGGGGTAGAGAGGACCAAGCGAGCACATGGAGGTGATCCAAACTACTCTAGGGCGTCAGAGAAGGCTTGCTAGGGGGAGTAAGGTCCATACCTAAGGTTAGAGGAGGAGCAAGCCAGGTAAAGGGATGGTGCTGGGGCCGGGATGGGGGGTGGGGGGGGGAGGTGGGGAGGGTGGGCTCAAGGGGCACCAGTCATGCTAGTTAGAACATCGGAGAAGCTGCTGTTACTTTGACAGCATTTATGACTTAAACAAAAGAACAATACTGTACTGAAATCTGCAAACAGCAGACAAGCAGGTAGAGCAATGGTATTATTTATTGAAATGTTGAATGAAACACCGATACACACATGGTCCCTACCCTCATGAAAAATAAGATAAATTCTATAATGTTCAAGCAAAACATACTCATATATGAACTCAGTCTTTAAAATAATTACAGCGTTTTTCAACTTCAGCAATTAAACTAATGAACACTTATCAGAAACACCCAATTCTTTGGTTCAAATTTAGACAAAACATTTATACTATATATACTCACTTGTCCAAGGGTACATTCACATTCTCCTAGGAAGTCATCATCACTCAGCTCGATAGTTTTGTTGTCAATGTCATAAAGCCCAAATTTCAATTTCTGAACCACTTCAAAGTAGTAATCAATAATAAATGTCTTGGAAAATTTGGGATTCAAGCAATTCTTAATCCTTTCTGTGCGGTCAACCTATATTCACTCCCCCAAAATAAAAAAGTTTCTTCAGATCAAAAGTGCATGTGTTTAATATCTTTACATACTACATGTAACTAAATACAGGCATGGTAGCTAAAGGAAGTGTTTATATGTGTATGAAAAACTTCACAATCAAGGACAAACTTGCCCAAAAAACTGCAATAACAGATGAGATGGTTTTATTATTTTTAACAGTTTTAATAAACTCTTCATATTATCAAAAGAGCAATACAGATTGCTTTTCACCTACAAGTATTTAACATTACCTCATACCACTGTTGACCACTCGTATTCAAAAATAACACACACAAAGGGTCTGACTTTGACCCTACATCTTTATCCAAAAGATTGTCACAGGAAATATTCAGTTCCACCTTTGTGACACACTGGGCAGCCATCTCTTGAGCTGGAAGAAAAACAAAGAAATGAGAAAGCTGGTGAAATGGTGCCTTTAAGAAGCACATGCATTCCTTGGGAATTCCCTGGCAGTCCAGTGGTTAGGACTCGACACTTTCACTGCCAGGGCCTGGGTTCAGTCCCTGGTCAGGGAACTAAGATCCTGCAAGCTGCGCGGCATGGCCAAAAAAAAAAAAAGAGGCACATGCATTCCTAATGAAGTATCTGAATTCTTAAGACAAATTGTCAGAATAGGATAACAGAGTGAACTTGCTAGAATAAGACTTTGTTATATGTGCTTCCAGGCAATTCAGATGTCTTATTAGCCCATGCCAGTGATATTGTTTCAGTCAGATTCTCTTGCTGGGATAAAACTCATTTACTGTGTGACAATAAAATGAAGCTTTGAAGATGGCAAAAAAGACATATTAATCTTTTCATCACTACAAATTTTACCATTCAGAAAAAGTCCAAGTATAATCTTGATCCTTCTTTTAAACATAGCCTTCTGCTACAAAACAAAACAGATTAAACCTCAACCTTAATTTTATCTTTGTTTATCTGACAAGATACTGAGTAAGATATTTGCCATTTTCAAGGAAATTTTGGCTAAGACCCAAGCCTGGGGAATAAAAAGACCCCAAACACCCCTCCTCTCCTCACCCCATCCCCGCACATTTTACAGCAGTGGTTCTCAAGCTTTGCTGCTTTTGGAATCACCTGGGGAGCTTTCAAAGCCACGGATGCTGGTGTCCCACACAAAGAGATGTAATCTAATTGGTTTAGGGTGCAACCTGGGCATCGGCTCCTTGGATGATTTCCATGTGCAGACAAGGTTGACAAACCCACCATTCTACAGAGAGCATCCAGCAAATAGGCATGGCTCATCTTTCGTCAAGACTTGCTAAGAAAGACCAGAGTTAGCCTAACTTTCACCCAGCCCTCCTTGCCCCAACCTCCAATCATTATATGAAGAAGACTGGGGAGACGGAGGATTAGCTGGGGGCTGGCCCTGAGAGATGATGCAGTGTTGAGGGTGAGCTACTTTCCTTCCTGAACCCAGGGAAAGAAAGGGCCTGCAGGTGTCACCAAGAAGAGGAAGCAGACATTACATGCCCCAGCTGGAAGTCCACTTAGCCACCTGTCTAAAGCAAAGTGGAGGTTGCAGGTTCTGGAGGCAGAAAGGTACCTCCTCCCCTAGAGCTGCTGACAACATCCTTAGAATGTGGAGTAAGTAGTTAGTGCCCTTGTCTTCCACTCTGAGATTTAGCTTACATTCTGGGACTACAGGAACAAATCTACTCATCATCTTGTTAGATTCAAACAGGATTTCTGTGCTGTACAAAATGTGTGATCAGTTCTGAAATAATAAGGATCACTATTAGAAGAGCTCTTTGGCAGTGTCAAAAAACAACTCGTATCTTATAAAAACTAAATACTGTTAGACTCTAAAAACAGCAGCAATCCTCAATGTGTGTCAAAAAATGCAATACTAGCATTTAAGATTCCTAAATTAAACAGAATAATAAGGTAGGTTTTGTAGCCTTAGTAGCTAAAAATTCCTTTTAAAAGCCATGATATATGTATGTCCCTTCACCTGAGAAGAGAACTATTCCCTAATAAGCAACAAACTTCACAAATTCCCAATTTGCTTCCTAAATTCCCTACATAGAGATGTTGTAGTAAGACTAAAACTACTATGGCCTTTTACTATGAAGTCAGATTTTTTTTTTGGGGGGCCACTTTACATGCATCAAAATTATTAAGTGGTAAAATACACAGTACTGACAACCTGTACGAAAGATACTAAGGTCAAGGAGAAATCAATAAAGCAGACAGAGGAGAATTAACAGTACTAAGAGTGCAGGTGAGACTGACACTGCCCAGGCTTTGAAATCTCATTTAAACAGATGAAGAGGGAAACAGCACAGGGACAGGAAAGAACAAGACAAGAGAAGCGAGCATCTGTATCAGGGAAAGCCAAGCAAGACAGAAAGCGGGGCAAGTTTAGAGTGTCCTGAGAGCCAGGCTGAAGGACTCAGTAGGTGCGTAATAAGGCACTACTGCAAGTTCTCAAACTGGGGATAACAGGATGGAATGGTTTATTTTAAAATAAAATAAAAGTAAATAAAATAAATTCAACAGACAAATGGATAAAGAAGATGTGGTACATATATACAATGGAATATTACTCAGCCATAAAAAGGAACAAAATTGGGTCATTTATAGAGACGTGGATGAATCTAGAGACTGTCACACAGAGTGAAGTCAGAAAGAGAAAAACAAATATCGTATACTAACGCATATACACGGAACCTAGAAAAATGGTACAGATGAACCGGTTTGCAGAGCAGAAATTGAGACACAGACACCAAGTGGGGAAAGTGGCAGGTGGTGGTGGTGGTGGTGGTGGGATGAATTGGGAGACTGGGATTGACATGTATACACTGATATGTATAAAATGGATAACTAATAAGAACCTGCTGTATAAAAAAATAAATAAAATTCAAAATAAAATGTCACTTGTGTCAAACCTCTTCTAATTTTATCTTGGAATTTAGAACACTCCAACATATAAAGAAAGTCTCTTCATCTAGTAATACACAAAATACAGAATTTACCAAAATTAGCATGTCTTCACACCAATTTAATTCAGAAGATTAGTTATTTATTTTCTGAAATATATACAATACTAGAGGTATTTGCAATAATAGTGTGAATACAATCACCATTCTTTCTCACTTTGATTTATGAAAAAAGAAAAAGTGCTAAAAACATAATAAGAGGCAAGAAGAAACTAGTAGGAAAGGGCAGATACCTCAAAACTCAAAAGCACAGAGACAATGGTCCAGGGACTTTGAAGCTATGCACATCCATGAAGTCTCTGGCATATTGACACTGGGGCCTCATCCTCAATCTCTTCTTCCTTTAGATTGTGCATGCCTAATTCTCCTCTTCTGTGCCTTTGACTAGTACCTCTTCCCCTCCCATCCAAGAAACTGTGAGCATCCCTTTAGGCTCTGTCACCTCCTGACCTTTGGCTACCTTTACTTCTTTGACCTGACCCCTCTCAAGGCTTCAGCCATCCACTTGGCATAAGGTACTCCCAAACCTATATCTTTCACCCCTGTCCCTATGCACAATTACTTTTACCCTATTTTACATCTACTGTTTTCAGCCCTGAAGCATCCTCCCTTGATTGGCCCCTTCCTCTTCATTGCCTCATTTCATAGGCTCTGGAATCAGACTGCTGAGTTCTCATTTGTATCCCACCACTGGCTTAACGTGTGACCTTAGGCAAGAGCTTAACCTCTCCGTTTCCTCATCTACAAAATGAAAATAATAACTGTTCATAGGGTTATTGTAAGGACTAAATGAATTAATATATTTAAACAGTGACTAGAACATGGTAAAAGTTGTTTTATCATTATTATTATTTTTTTTTTTTTTATTTTAAGACTACCTGCCTCCAGGGTCTGATCCTCTCCTATCTATCCCATGTTTCATATTTTTTATTATTCCATTCCATGTTTCCCAATTATTCCAACCCGCACCAAGTCCCTTGTTTGAGTTACTGCTGCATTAATAGTAACAGATTACTACAGTACAGCACAATATCAAATTTGGAGCAATACACACCTGGGTCGAATCCTGCATCTGGCGCTAGCTGTGTGACCTCGTATAGGTTACTTTCAGAACCTAGATTTCCTCATCAGTAAAAATAAAGACACTGCAAGTGAATTCGCGAATCTGACATGTGCCAGGCATCTTGCTTTTCATATTTAACACAGAATCTATGGAATAAATGTTAATTGTGTAATTTTTTTTCTTTTGCATAAGGTAGTTTAGAGTCTCATAAGCTGCATGGATAATGTAGTATCTTGCGGAGAGACTTAGAATGAGCAAGGACCTCTAAGGCTCCCACAAAACAACTTGTAAAGAATTCTCTACTAGCAGCCAGAAAGCCCTCAAATTTCCAAGGATGGGGAACAGAGAATGAAGATAATACCTATGTGTAATGTCAGTCTCATAGCAAAGAGACACAACACATCAGAAGAGCATTATTTTTTTTTCCTTAAACATGCTCATACAAGAGCTACAAAAATAACGTGCCAGGCACATCTGATTATTTAGTAAATTGCTGACAGTTACATTACTGCATTGTAGCTGGGACACAAATTTCCTCTATTAGCAGCAATCCCCCCCCTGAAAATGACTCTTAGGGCAGCATCGTTTTTATCTAGAAACCCATTATGGCTGAATGGCAAATGGAAGAAATTACATAAACACTTGGGTCTGAAATGTTCTTAATAGCCACATTTATGAAGATTTTCTTTTCATTTCCTTTCTAAGTAATTACCCAGCACAGGATAATTTTTATTATATTAAAATATCCAGTTTTTAAAAGAGCAATAGGTATTCTTTTATGATGGAAGAAAACAAAACAAATGTTTTATAGCCTTTAATATGGAAAATAGGAGATTTGGCTGGGATGAGTGGCCAGGCAGAGGAATGCATGTGCAACTAAAGAGCAATTCTATGTATTTCACTCCTCAAAGAGCAGGATGCTGGAGAGAAAAGACAGAAATAGCCTCTAGGATTAGACAACAGCTTCTCTACTGTATAGATTACTTACTGTAGAATTGTTCGGTTTCTAAATGCAATTAACCCTTAGAAAGCGTATGAACCATTCTCCCAGTCACCCTAACTTTCCTGAATCAACATAACACAGATAATTCAAAGGAATTAAAAATTAAGACCTAATATCTGAAGTAGGACCTCATGTGTGAAATTTAAGGCATATGGTTATTCCCATGCCCTAGCTGAAAATCCTCAAGTCCTGTCTGCTTCCTCTTTTCCCATCTCCCCTTAGACTCACTCCTTAGATCTCTTCAGTAAAGGAGATTCTGCCTACTATAACCCCAAATCTCTCCAATGTGGAGGTGCAGAACCTTCCCTATACCCACAGTCACAACTATGTCATGTCTTCTGTAGCTCTCACCTGCCTACTATAATAGTCTCCCAACTGGTATTCCCACTGCCATTTTCTTTCAATTCACGTTATGATTTTATCACTTTTGATTAAAAAAAAAAAATCAGGGCTTCCCTGGTGGCGCAGTGATTGAGAGTCAGTCTGCCGATGCAGGGGACACGGGTTCGTGCCCCGGTCCGGGAAGATCCCACAGGCCGCGGAGCGGCTGGGCCCGTGAGCCATGGCCGCTAAGCCTGCCTGTCCGGAGCCTGTGCTCCGCAACGGGAGAGGCCACAACAGTGAGAGGCCCACGTACCGCAAAAACAAAACAAAACAAAACAAAAAACAAAAAAAATCATTACTGGCTGCCCAGGGTGTACCCTAGTCCAATCAGCTACACCTAGAATGTATGGCTCTGTCTACATCTGCCCCAGCCTACCCAAGCAGCTACCTCTGATAATGACAGGTTTGTAGCATGCTCAGCATATACGACACACTACGAATTGTAGCAATTATTATTTTATTGTAGTCAAATATTTTAATTGACTGTCTCAGCATTGATGGCCTATTATTAAATAGTAAGACTCAAAGCACTTTTTTCATCCTTGTTCATAAAAATCTTCTTGAAATAATAATAAAAGAACCTCTGGGATTTACACAAAATGAATTTGCCAAAGTAGTCAGCCTTGACTATACATAAGTGTAATTGTCCTAAATTCTCTCAGTAGAGTTTATTTATCTGAGCTACTTCATAGTTGCTGCATGGGGACCAGTGACCAGTGACAATGACTCATTATTTGCCCTAAAACAATTGGGAGGGAAAAGTCGGTGCCCATCCACCAATGCCTTTAGTAAACATCAGTCTTTAGCTGATGAGAAGTTTGGCAATATTAAAATGTGCTCAAAGGTTTCTTCTGGTTCTAATACCATGACTCACTAATTGCTATCCATAGTGTGTCCTGCATGACCTCCACTGAAAGCGAGCTGGGGTCCCCCTAGGGCAGCTGGAATGCGGCCCAGCAACATCAGCAGTACATGCCTACAGTGTTTCTCAAATTGTGTGGCTCACAACAGTAATAGGTATCCCCCTCCTAAAAAAAGTGGGAAAGGGTAATATGTCAGTAAATCCAAGAGCTGCTACACTACTTGTAAGTCCCAACCCAAACCAACAGGTGTATATATTAAGAGGTTACTGTATACCCATTACTATGCTAAGGATGGGGGTGAGGGGCATGATACAACAATATAAGACCTTAGTGCTCATTATAAGTGTACCAGGTGATCCAATCACTCAACACTGAATATCTTCGACACGTTGTAAATACAGAGGGTGAAGGGATGCAAAAAAAAAAAAAAAAAAAAAAAGGCGAAATAAGTACCTAGCTATCTCTGTATACATAGAAGTATAAAACTGTATGGTGCAGACAGAGAGCAACAAAAGGCCTCAGAGGTTTTGTTTTGTTTTGTTTTTGCGGTACGCGGGCCTCTCACTGTTGTGGCCTCTCCCGTTGCAGAGCACAGGCTCCGGACACGCAGGCTCAGTGGCCATGGCTCACGGGCCCAGCCGCTCCGCGGCCTGTGGGATCTTCCCGGACCGGGGCACGAACTCGCGTCCCCTGCATTAGCAGGCAGACTCTCAACCAGTGCGCCACCAGGGAAGCCCCTCAGAGGTTTTTAATCCTCAGAAACCGAGGATTAAAAGTATATTCCATTACAAATGAATTTGCATTCATATTGTCACTTGCTACTGGATTTTCTTTCCCCTTAAACTTAAAGGTAGAGAGTGTGGGAACAAAGAAAGAGAGGAAAGAGGGAAAGGAAAGATAGTTACTTCCATACATCTGGATAATTTTGGGGTTTGCTTTTTGCAATTTTCAAAGTGCTTCCAAATAATATATTATATTCTGTGCTTTACCAAAAAACCCTAGAGAATTGGCCAGGCTAAGGAATACTACTATATGGTAAGAGGTCAATACATCATAGCTATAACTATAATACTAAGCATGAAAATATCTGGATTGCCCCAAAATATGTTCATAATTTTCAGCACATTGTTAATTTTCAAAACAATGCATAGTGTCTATTAAAAAAATGAATTTCTCCAAAAAGGTTAACTTAGTTACCCAACATAAACAAGCTAATAAGCGGCAAGGCCGGGGCAAGAACCCAGGTTTTTTTCCCCTCATGCCAGAATGCCCTGAGGGCACTAAAGCGTCTAATTAATCATTACTTAATATAACAGCAATATTTTCTAATTAATTTCCTTATGACTTTTTAGTTAGTATATCAAATGTTATATTCAGCCTGATACAACTTAATGAATAGGATCTTAAAAATTACAAGATTAATATTTATACCATAACTATCACTATCTTTTTTTTTTTTTTTTTTTTATGCAGTATGCGGGTCTCTCACTGTTGTGGCCTTGACGCGCAGGCTCAGCGGCCATAGGCTCACGGGCCCAGCCACTCCGCAGCATGTGGGATCCTCCCGGACTGGAGCACAAACCTGTGTCCCCTGCATTGGCAGGTGAACTCTCAACCACTGCGCCACCGGGGAAGTCCATATCACTATCTTTCTTAAACAAATGTAACCAGAATAAGAGCTGAATGGTTTATATTTACATCATAGCAGTTCCTCTTCAAGAGAGCCCATTAGATTGTAAATTACTTAAAGCTAAGAAAGTATTTGCTCTGTGCTAGACAGTCTCCACACACACAGATCTACATGGGGGTCACTGGATCTCAGTGTTCTCTGAGCACACTGCTGGACCATCTTAAGGGAGCAAAACTAATTCTCAGGAATACACCACACTTAATATCCAAGACTCTGGTATCGAAAAACTTACAATAAAGAAAATTACACTACGTTTGACCAGTATTCAGAAGATGGTGATGCCCACATTGTTACTTAATCCCAACCATGGGACACTAGAGATGGGCATAGGGAATTAGGTCAAATACAGAAGCACAAAAAACAGAGAAAGGGGCATGCTTTCTTTTCAATGTGCAAAAGGGACCACAAGAGGTCACTGGCTCAGGAGTCAGAAAATCTGGACTACAGTTCTGTGTCAGTCACACCATAGGTGGGTAAATGCTGCAGCTTCTCTAGGCCTCAGGGTTTTTCAATCGTTAAATCTAAGAGTGAGTCAATCACTTTAACCTGTAAGGCTGCTTCCAGTTAGTGTTCTATGACCTTAATTTAATTACAGTGAACATGACACTTGTTTAGGAACTGGTAGTTAAGTAGTAGGAAAAAAAACTTTTTAAAAGGGGGGAAGAGAAAGTTTATAATAACCAAGGAGAGAAATAAAAGGAAAAGGATAAAGTTTTCCAAACTCAGCCTCTATCTCCCACTATTGAAAAAGTTGTATCTGAAAAAATTATTTATTCAGTTACTCTCGCACTGAAGGAGGTACCTTTGCTTGAAATTGTTATTCAATCCCCCAACCCAAGATGACTGGAAAAAATAATGCATATCAACAAACAAAACAGAGGGCCCAGTCTATTAGGTACATGCAGCATAGTAAGGAAGTAAATTTTACTACCATCCATGGAATTTCACATTATTAAACTCTCAGTTCATATCATGGCAGCAAAGGGAATCAGCTTTTGGCCACCGTGTGTTTTTTAAATGAATTTCCAGATTCTTCAGTTATACTGAACAAAATCTAAATAGATCTATTGCTGATACCTGAACATGCAGAATTGGAGACAGCAGGAGTTAATATGAAAGTGTTGACGCTTGATCACTCTTCTCTTTCCTTGAACACAAGGAGTAAGTGCAGTTCTACCCTGTCCTCATTGCTACAAAGTAAGCAATCAACTAAGGCCCCTTCCTTGATTTCTCTATGAAATCTCACCTGTTCTATGATTCATAACAGGCTACAGAATTTACTTAACATGTGTTTCAGGTTATACTGCTTTACTAATCCCTTGGCTGCTGTGTATACATTTTAGAAATTAACTGATTATATTTTCAAGCGTATCAAATGAACAGTTCATCATAGGTGCACTGAGTGATGTGTTAATAAAAGTTAGAAGCAGTGGGCTTCCCTGCTGGCGCAGTGGTTGAGAGTCCGCCTGCCGGGGACATGGGTTCGTGCCCCGGTCCGGGGGGATCCCACATGCCGCGGAGCGGCTGGGCCCGTGGGCCGTGGCCGCTGAGCCTGCGCATCCAGAGCCTGTGCAAAAAAAGTGACAACATCTCAGTATTGCCTCACCTTACGAAACATGCATCTTGGCAAAGTTAGCTACACAGTACATACCTCACCTACTTAAGTGAATCATCTTTTACCAAAAACTGCCTTGATAAAAATCAGAGCTGCATCCCCTAGGAGAAAATTCCAGGATGCTCAATTGAAAATTTTGTTAAGTTACAATAAAGACTCAGTAAATCTGCTGGCCAGCTGTGCAGCAGGCAGTTAGACATTATATTAAGGCACAGCAACCTGCTCAGATTGAATTCCCTTGGGGTTCTCATTCCCCTCAGGGCATTTTAAGAACTTCCCACCTTCTGCAATCTCCCAGATGTTGGACCAGCAATCAGAATGTCTCACCTACCCTTATTATCCAACTATGCCCAACTCTGAAAGAATGCTTTCTAAAACTTGGCTCCCTCCTCTTCTCAGCTGGGCACATGAACTATCTAATTGGGCAAGACAGGCATTTCACATTTTAATACTACATGCTCCTCTCTAGTTCATGGTGAACAATGACATGAAAATTCTTTCCACTTAAAACTGCAACAATTACAGAGTTTAAAAGCTTGGTTTGTCCATACAAAAGTTTGTATGTTGAGAAAGAACTGTTGAGATGTTTATACACTTCCTGATTTCAAGAATATTCATTTTATGTTTGCTTAGTATACACATTCCAGCTGTTTTTAACTTTCTGGCAAATCGCTTTATATTTCCCAATCATGAACAGTTTAATAGTACTATTCATTCACTCAACACTCATTCAATAAATACTTACAGAATGCCTGTGTGTCAGACACTGTTCTAAGGGATTAGGAGTCAACAATGAACAAAACAGACAAATATCCCTGCCCTCATGTGGTTACACTGTAGGGAGATATATAGTATGATAGGTGATGGTAAGGGCTAAAGAGAAAAACAAAGCACAGAAGGGAAGCAAGAAGTATTGAAGGTGGAGTGTCATTTTAGTATTTTATCGACTTATTTTGACAATACCATTGAAAAATACTTTTTAAAATTTTCCCTTCTTTTTAAAAAATTCTGACCCCTAAGCAGATTGTACATTGGTTTTTCCACTAAGTGTTTCTAGAGAAGACAAAAGCTTAAACTTGGGGTGTGGATAAGTTAGATTGTGTCTACCAAGCAGTGCATTATGAAGCCATGCGATAAAGGCCCTGATGGTGAAATGACCTGTTGGAAAGTTGGAGGTTTGGGTGAGCTCCTGCATGGATCGCTCAAGGGGTGTTCTTCCTGTGGACCAGGAACGCAGAATCTCTAAAGAAACCCTTTGCTCTTAAGATGTAATTTACATATTTGCTTTCAGTTGAAATAACTGAAAATATTAAATCTAACAGTTGTTTGTCTAATATAGAGAGTGTCATATATATTTAAGTTGTGTATTTTTATAAAGTAAGCCAAATACCAAGAAAGGGGGGAGAGGGAGCAGACAAATTTCTCCTTACAGTTGCAGATATCTATTTTAACATCTACTATCACCTTAGGGTCTAGAGGCATGGTAAACTAAATGCTCAGAGTATTCAAGTAGCCTGATGACAATGCATATTGCAACCACACTGCTGCTTTGGTAATTTTCACAGGAACCAGACATAATACATCCACTTGGTAAGAGGATATTTCAAAATTATTTGCCAAGATTAATAGGCAGTATGTCACATTTTTCATGGAGAAACAGCGTTAGTATGCTATCCATCTAATTTATATTGGTAAATTTGACTATTACATTGACTATTTTAATGTCTTTTTAAAAATTATGATTGCATACTCATAAGATGTTATAGATTAAAAGAATAAACAGTCTCTCCAAAAGAATCCCAATACCCTGCCCCCACAGCTTCCTCAACTATATTTAAACCAGCATAACTGGCTTAAATGTAGTTATCATAATCTTATCAAAAAGTAGAGTGGTGATCATTCTGTAAAGTATAAAAATATCAAATCACTGTTGCACCTAGAACTAACATAGTATTGTAGTACTTCAATTTAGTAGCACTTCATCATATTGTAATACTTCAATTGAATACATAAATAAATAAATAAAACATATACATAATGTCTGCCTTCGATCATCATATTAGAAACTTAAATAATGTAGTCAAATAAAATCTATGATACTTTACTTTTAGGTACTAATTTAAACCTCCTTCTAGCCAGTCTTTTAACAAATCTTCTACCAAGTATTCTACCTAATTGTTTGGACTTTAACCCGATTAGCAATCCTTATAAGGTAAGTAAGAACATAAAGGGAAAATATTGGTGGGAAGGAAGCTGGCCTGTAGGTAATAATGGGTACATTAAAGGAATGGCCAAGTTTGGACTCTTCAAACTTGTTGAGTGCCACCAATGAAAGTAGTATTTATCGTTGCTAAAAGATCCACCTAAAAGATCATGCTTTTGATGAGCAGTGGTGGCTAGTCACAAATCCTTGAAGGTCAAATGTTATTTAATCATATTTCACATCCTACACTAACTCTCTTGGTTTTGCTGACAGGCATACTTTCTAGCATAATACATCACTGGCTAAAGAAAGTTTTGAAAAAGAAAGAGAAAAGAAAACTCTAATAGTAAGAAAAAAGCACAGCAATCACCAAGAAAGAAAGAGGGCAAGGAACACTATGTCTAAAGCTATACCAAAAACTGACAGGAGTTAGGGTACAGTATGAATTGGGTATCTGAACCCAGGCTACAAAGGAAATATTCAGGGCAAGAGTGATACCACTGTAAAGAGTATATAAAAATACGTAATACTTAGGTTGCCTTAAATTTATGTGGAAATGAAGACCATTGTCTATAAAGTGTTCACAGCTATAGGTAAAATTAGGAGAGGCGTTCAGTCATTAAGCAACCCTTAAAAGGCAAAAAACCATTTTGTTTCCCCCTTCCTGAAATCTCCTGTCCTTCTCCTTTCTTAGGCGCTCAGTCTGAGAGAAGAAATCCTGAAAGAGAACTGCACACTTGACTGTGGGGTTATGCCAGGCACTGTGCTGAATGCTGTGCAGTGCTGAAATGCGGCTCCCCCTCAGAGGCAGAGAGCCTCAGCATGGTCCAGTCCCAGACACCTACCTCTCAGAATGTTTTCAGCCCAGAGTGGGATGCATTTCTCCAATTCATCAGCTAAAAGGAACTGCCTTTTTAAAAATTCTCACAAAGGCAAAAGAGTGGCCCTGGGTACCATAGATTAATCTATTGATGTGCCTATAATTGCCATCATACATGTCATCTGTTCTCAGTTCTCCATTCTTTTCTTATCCTTTTCTGCCTCCCTCTACCTATGCTCTAGGCCCACACAAATTGTGTTTGGCTCTAGCTGGCAGCACTCAGAGCTGGAGTTTGCTGTCCTCAATTAATGACAACAGCAGGATATATGTAGCTATATATAGCTTATCACTATGTGCCTGACACTTTGTTAAGTGTAGTCCAAAAATGATCTTATTTAATCCTTATAACAACCCTATGACATAGGAGGTATTTTATCTCCATTTTACAAATGCAGAAACAGGCCGTAAAAGATTAAGTAACCTGCCCAAGGTCATACAGCTAACAAATCTCAACGTATAGATCTCATACCTAGGTATCCATCTTATCCCAAAGAGTAATAATGTTCTTTACATTAAGCCATAAAGCCTGTGCTCAGAAATCATACAGATGTGAATTTCAACTCTAATGCTACCACTTACCATTTGTGCAGTTTGGTAAATTATTCAATCTGAGTTTCCTCAAGTATGAAATGGAATAGCAATACCACTTAAGTTGGCGGCTGTGAGCACTAAATGAGCTAACATATATAAAAGTTGTCGGGCAGTGCTTGTGGGATACTGTAATCAATACTCACTGCGTTCAATCCCACCCTTCCTTCTATTTGATTATCAGTTATAGAGGCAGCCACGAAAAGATAACACCAAGGATAAGCAAAAATTGTGGATCATCATCAAGCACAACGTCAGTGGTAGGCTTGCTCGGTCTCCCAGAGGTTCTGGCACTGCAAAACTAATGTAACCGCACTTCCTCCACGCCCCTGGTTGCGGTGAGCCCCAAACAGAAGAAATTCGTAGCTGGAGCCTGAACTGGAGCCGCTAGGATACGCCATCTCGCAACCTCCTGCTTTACACCAAAATTAAGAATCACCTTTGCCCACCCCACCTACCTAGCAGCTTCCCCTGGAACCATCGCCTACTCTGAGGCCCACCCCATTCCTCTGGGTATTCGCTAAGGCAGAGCGGGACGCGTGACCCAGTACCTCTCCGGGCTAGGAGCTGCGGCAATTTCTGGGCGTGTCCCCCTTCCCTGGGCCGCAGGCCTGACTCCCCGCCTGGAGGATCCCGGGCACCGCCCGCCCAGGTGCACTAGCACCAGGTCCAAGAGGCGCCTCGCGGCCCGGAGCTGAGCCCGGAACTCTGGCTACACCGGGAGGCGCGGGGCAACCCTGGGTCTCGGCAGGCCCCGACCTCGAGTCCAGCGGATCCAGAGGCCCCGCGCGCCCCGGCCTATCCCTGGCCGCGCGTAGCCCAGGATGCACTTACAGCGCGAGGTCAGGGCGGGCCGAGTCGCGCGGAGCCTGCGGGCCCAATTCTCCCGACCCGGACTCTTCTCCTGCCCCAGTGGATCGGTGGGTTGCGGGTGGCCCGCCACTCCGGGCCCGAAACAGAAAGAAGTCCGCACTCACTTCTCCGTCTAAGGTGTAGAAGTCGCTCCAAGGTAGAGACCAGGCAGGTACACACCGCGGAACCTCCCGGTCGCCTGGGATTCACGGAAACCTGGGGCGGATCCGGCTGAGGGGAGGGGCGGGGCAGGGCTGAGGCCGGCTCCGCCCATCCCGGCCACTGCCGGCCCAGAGCTCGTAGACACTGATCTGTTCCTGTAGGTTGATGCTTCAGGGGTAGTAGATCGCTTGCTTACCGAAAACTCCAAGTTGACTTAAGGCGTTTAAGTAAGTTATTTGGTGCACCAAAATAAGTTCCTGAAAATAAAAGAAGTTATATTTGAGAAAATTTATACCACAAGCTGAACCAGGAAAGAACCAGCTTCAGCATGAAAGTAGTGAAATGCTAACTACTAACCATTCTTATTTAGAGCGCTTTCAATGTGCAACTATCAGAGTCATTTGATATTCTTAATTTCATTTAATCCTCACAAGTTTGTAACGGATTAGTGCCATTATCCCCATTTCGCAAGTGAGAAAAATATGACTAACTGGAGATTTGATAGCTAAGTAATTGGCCTATTTGCCCAAAGTCACAGATTCAGAGTAACCTCTAAGCGCCGCACTTGACTGCGACTTGATGCTGCTTGAGATTAAACTACTACGGAAAATATTGCTCCATCTGACTGCTTGAAGTTTGAATTTCTGTCCAAAAAAACAGGGACAAAATCAATAGGCAAACATATGGGAAAAAATATTTGCCACAAACCTGACATTCAAAAACAAGGGTTAGTATCTTAAGTATAATTGCCTTTAAAAATTGAAAAATGGGCAAAAGATAACTTTTTTAATTACAGAAGAAATGGAAAAATGAACCAAAGAAGAAATATAGACTTTTCTAAGCCAAACTTTTCTTTTAATCCAAAAAATGCGAAGTAAACACTTTTAAGTAATCGTATCAGTGCAAGTGAAGATTCATTCCTTTATTCAACACCTCCTGGGTGCCTGTTATGTGCCAAACATTGTTCTATAAATATTGTTCTGTAGAGACTTGTGATAAAACAGTGACAGACAAAAGCTTCTACCCTAGAGGGAGAACAAATAATAAGTTATTAAAAAGAAGCAAAATGATTTCAGATAGCCATAAGTACTGTGAAAGGAAAACCAAAATGGAGTCAGTATTGCTAAAAGAGCTTTCTAAAATGGAGCCAGGAGTCCACTGAGGGAGTGTGACTTATGCATATCTCAGCTCAGGTGGAATCTTAATAGGCACATCCAGAACATCTGCCCAATGTTCATGAAAATCAAGATACTTATTAGACCCTTGTGATAGCCTATCCATTAAGAACAAGTATCTTTTCTGCATCAGAATCAACCATAATTCTTGCCAGACAACTTAAACCACCTCGTAGTTTCTGCCTTTATAAGCCCCTGTCTCTTTCTCTTTCCAGAAACACTCTTCCGGTTTTACTCAAGTCTGTATCTCCCAAATTGCAATTACTAAGACCCCCAAATAAAGCTCTTTGTTCATTGCAACCTTGATATTGATTATTGTTCACAGTACCATGAGGAAAGTAATACAGGGTAATGTGATAGAAAGGGACTTGGGGATAATAAGAAACTTTTCAGACAGGGAAGGTCTCTCAAAGGTAGTGATATTTTAGGCTTCCCTAGTGGCGCAGTGGTTGAGAGTTCGCCTGCCGATGCAGGGGACACAGGTTCGTGCCCCGGTCCGGGAAGATCCCACATGCCACGGAACGGCTGGGCCCGTGAGCCATGGCCACTGAACCTGCGCGTCCGGAGTCTGTGCTAGGCAACGGGAGAGGCCCGCGTACCGCAAAAAAAAAAAAAAAAAGGTGGTGATATTTTATGTGAGAACTGAAAAATAAGAAAGACCCAGTCCTGCAAAGATCTGAAGGCAGAGGAATGATAGCAGGGACAAAGGCAGGAATAGACTTAGCAAACTGCAGGAACAGAAACAAGGCCTTTGTGGTTGGAACATAGTAGGGAGGAAAGAGAAGTGTTTTATTTTGTTTTTACTAAAGGTTGGTAAAAATAACCTTTTTGTTTTATTTTTGATTCTGTTTTTACATTAAAGCGAAGGTCCTCAGGTACCACTAATTTAGTTACAAGTTTCAAAATTTCCAGAATACATAGTATCAATACCCAATTTTCATCACCTTTGTCTCCACTAAAATAGGGAGTAGAGACAATGAAATGGTTTTGTACTTTTAGTACCCAATAAGCAATCTCTCAATTAAATAGACAGTGCCATAGCTATTCAATGTACTTATTCATTTTCCTCAAACTATAGTCTAAATTCCATTCTACTTTTTTACTTATTCATTCGCCCATTTAGTCAACACATACTGAATGCATACTATGTATCAGGCATAACAAGGTTCTAAAAACAAAGAACAAACAGGCATGGGACTTAACACCTGGTGGAGATTTAAAGGGATGCTAAAATGAATGAGATATTCACAAAATAGTCTCTTGGCGTTCTTCTACCTCACTGGTTGTTCCTTTTTATCTCCTGTGCTTTTTGATCCTCATATTCCCAGTTCTTACACTGGAGTACCCCAGGGTTTAGTTCTTGACTTTTCTTTTTTCTGTCTTCATCCACACCTTTAGTTACCTCATCTAGCCTTACAGCTTTGAAATCCATCTATATTCTAAAGGCTCCGAAATTTCCAAATCCTGAAACTCTAGATTCCAACTCCCTACTTGTGAGTTGTATTAGTTATCTACTGTTCCATAACAGATTATATCAAACTTAGGGACTTAACAACTAAGTAGCCATTTATTATATATAGCTTCTTTGTTTCAGGAATTTCAGAGAGGCTTAGCTGGGTTCTGGCTTATCATCTCTCATAAGAGTTGCAATCAGGTATTATGCAGAGTTGCAGTCATCTTATGGGGCTGGAGGATCTACTTCCAAGGTGGCTTACTCACACGTTAACAGTAGTGCTCTTTGTTGGTGGGAGACCTTGGTTCCCTCTCCAACGTGTACCTCTTACTAGAGCTGCTTGAGTACCCTAATGGCATGGCCTCTGGCTTCCCCCAAGGCAAACAATCTGAGAGATCAAGGGAGAAGCTTCGTGAGTTTTATGATTTAGCCTCAGAAGTCATATACCATCACATTTGCAGTATTCTACTGGTCAAATAGACAAGCCTATATCTAATGTCAGAGGAAATCCCACAAAGGAGTAAATCCAGGAGGTAAGAACCACTGGGGGCCATCTTGAAGGCTGGCTACCACAGATGCCTAATAATCATTTCAAATTTCAATGTACAAGTAAACCCTCCTGATCTTCCTTCCCAAATCCGTATCTCCCACAATCCTCTTTATCTCAAGTAATGGCAAAGCTTCTTCCAGTTGTTTGGGCCAAAACACTTGGAGACATCTTTGCCTCTCTCATACCCCACCCTAACTGGTCCACTGTGTTGGCTAATCCTGTCAACTCTACCTTCAAAATACACCTGGATTCTGACTACTCCTATTTTCCAGCCTAGCCTGAGTCACCTCTATTTCTTTCTACATTTCTGTAATACCCAGTAACTGCTTCCCTTCCTGCTCCCCTTCAGTCTATTTTCAAAACAGTCATAAGGATCTAATTAAAATGTAAATTAGACTGTGTCCCACATGATCATACAAAGAACGAAAGCCAAAGTCCTTACAATTGCCTACAAGGTCCTACATTACTTGGTCCCCATCTCCTCTTTGACCTTATCTCTTAAGGTCACTCGAGACCTTAAGAGTCTCCTTCTTGCTCACTCAATCTAGAGTGGACTTATGTTCAGAGAAAATGCCACTTGCCTTCCCAATTTATGCCTTTGCACTTTCATTTCACTTGGCGTGATATGCTCTGCCCCCAGATATTTTCATGGCTCATTCCCTCTTCCCCCTCAGTGAGTTCTTCTGTGGCCACCACCCTATTTAAAACTGTAATGCCTATGCAGAAATACACTCTATACCCCTTTCTGCTTTATCTTCCTTTTTCAGCATTTATCATCATTTATTATATCTTTTATGATTTATTATATCATTTACTTTGCTTACTATCTTTCCCCAACTGGAATATATGCTCCACTAGGAATTCACATCTAGACAAATACGAGGCATATTATAGATAAGCAAAATATATTTCATTAGTGAATGAAGAAATTGTGCCAGGCCCTGTTATAGGCAAAAGCAGACATGTCATTGAGTTTATAGTACAGTGAAGGCACACATTACTAATTCTTATCAACTCTACCTCTAAAATATACTCGATCGACAAATAATCACAAATATAAAAATGAAATTATAAAATGTGCTTAGAGCTATAAAGAAAATGAAAATATATTAAGGGGAATCAAGAAAAATTTCTCTGAGGAAGTAACGTTTGGACTGAGAGCTGAAAGGTGAATAGGAATCAGCTAGGTCAGGAATAGTGGAGTGGGGTAGGGGGAAGGGGGAGAGTGCTAGGGTAGTGAAATGGGAAGGAATCCTGAAAGAAACAATATCACATAGGGAAGTCTGAGGCTCATGGGAGGCAAGAAAAGGTACTGTGCCTGGAGCCAAGAGAGAAATACTACAGAGTTAAAGAGACTAAAGAAACAGGACAATTAAATGCAACACATAATCAGGATTTGAAACGAGTTGGGGAAAAAATGGTTGTTATAAAGGACAGCATTGGGACAATAAGCAAAACTTGTATAGTAAATAATAGTATTCTATCAATTTCAATTTCCTGAATTTGGTAACTGTACTGGGACTAAATAAGAGAACATCTTTGTTTCTGGGCAGGAAGAGTCATGATATCTGTAATCTATTCTAAAAAGGTTCAACAACAGAAAATGATAATAGGAATAGAATATGCATATTATATGTAAAGAAAGATAAAGAATATGTGGCAATATGTTAACAATGGATGAATCTAGGTGAAGAATATATGGGATTTCCTACAACTTTCCTAAGGATCTAAATTTTTTTTCAAAATGAAAATTTTAATTAAAATTTTACTCTGGCTGACATATTAGAAACTCAGTCTCAGGATTATGATGGCATTCAGTGGTATAAACATATTATTTAGCAATACTGAGAAAACTACCAGTAGAAATATGTAAAAAAAGAAAGTTTGGAAGAGGATCTATATATCTTTTAAAATATATGTTAAAAACAAAGAAAATAGGGATATCACTGATGTAATCCTAAAGAAATATGGTTGATTTAACGGGAAGTGATGGAAGGAGCAATCAATAGAAGAAGCATTGGACTTATTGTTAGAAGACATGGATTCTAGTCTTCTACCAATACCTACCAGCTAGGTAACCTTGGTTAATAAATCTCTTTGAGCTATAGTTCACTTGTTTATTAACTTGGGATACCACTTACTTCACAAGGTCGTTGGGAAGATCAAATGAAATAAAAGTGTTTGTTAATTCACTACATAGTATTGAAAGTACTACATAAATGTAACCTATTTTTTAAAAAACTATAACTGTCTTCCCGTATTGCCCATAAAAAAATTTCATATAATCCATATAGTAGGTTTGCAGCTTGTGTTTTCTCCCACATCAAATCTGAAGTAGGATTCAAAACCTCTTCATCCTCTCCAAAAGAGTTCCAGTCCAGTGAAAAAGCAATACCGACCTTACTGAATATTCTGAGGGGAAGCCAGGGGTTTTATACGACACATCCCAAAGCATACAACGCCATCAACCTTCTGTCAAGAGGCCTCCTCTCCCTAGTCTTTCTTGTTGGATCACTGTGGGTTGGTCACTCTTTGCCCGTCTCTGGCTTCTCCCTTCTCCCCGAGAAATTCCCCCTCCAGTCTCTCAATCTCTTCCATTCCCTTCTTTATGTAGAACAGTTTAATTCTAACAAGCGTTTATTTCCTAAAAGGACCCTCCAGTACCAGGATTCTCCCCACCTTTGAAGGCAGCAGAGAACTATAAATAACAAATCATTATTTACTTGCATACGGAAATCCTTGGGTCTGTTTCAGAGCTTTCAAGTCTGTTCTGGTGAGCTATCCTTTAGCCAAAGCCAAAACAGACCCCCAGGACGGCCAAAAGCCAGCAGCCCGAAGGGCGCTATTTCCCTGCCCCAGTCCACTCGGCGCAGGCGCAGCAAGGCCACTAAGTCCCGCCCAATCGAGGTATTTCCCGCCCCCAGAAACCGTGGACCGGAAGCTGCGGAGAGGAAGAGGAGCGGGGCCGGAAGCCAGTCGATGCTGCTCTCTGTGGAGAGACTGGGGCGCCTTTCGCTCCGCCCCGCTTCGTAGAAGCCAAAGGGGTGAGGGGTCAGGCTTGCGAGCTGCGGATCATGGCGCTAGCCTTGCGACTCTGGCGCTCCCTTCCTTTGGGACGTAGCGCTGCCCCGGGACCTCGGCTCCCGACGGGTGCTGCTGGCAGCAGGGAGCAGTGCGTTCTTTGGCGACTCCGCGGTGCTGAGGTACCCTCGCTGTCCTGGCTCCCCCTTTCCTCCCCTACCGGCTGGGCTCCGGCGGCCCCTTCCTTCTTCAGGCTCGGTGGCCCCGTGTCACCTTAGGGTATGTGGTGAACTGAGGAAGGAGTTCGGGGCCTGGTGTGCTTGGAGCTCTCCCGGTGACCGCGACGGACAGGTCCTCTCCCTTTCGCAAGCCCAGTTCCTCTCTGAAAACTGGGGTCGGAGGAAGAGTGAGTCCCCCCCAGCCCTTCCCATCGCTCCGGAGAATCTGCCTTATGCCTGTCTTTCCTGTGTAAATGCAAGGAGAACTGTAGGGGGGAAAAAGACCTTGACCTCTGTGAGATAATTTTAACTTTCGGTGACGGCCAGATACGGTAATAGCACCTGAGGCTGGCAGTCTACAGGACTTTGGGAAGTTTGCGGTGTGATCTTGAAAATTCCTACGGCTCAGAACCAGAGATTTATGCACTATTTAGGTTTAAAAATTATTTTTGAGTTTCTTGTTTCATCTGCATAACGTTAAGGAAGGATGTTGGGATGTTAGCTTGTCATCCCAATTTTCACATTTCTGTTAGACTGATTGGCCTAGGTTTATCTCTGAAAGGGGATTGAAGGGTGAGGGTGTGCATTGGATATATATCATTTGAACTAGGTGCTTCATTATTTTAAATTATTTTAAATATACATTTTTGACTGCCTGCAATGTGTTCAGAGTTGTGGGGTGGGGGAGGGTTGAAAGACAGTAAGGCTTGATCCCTTTCCTTGGAAGAGCTTATAGCCAGATGGGTTGATGTTAGATGATATGAGCAGAGGAATGGGAGAAGTACTAAGTATGAAACTAGCCTCAAGTTTCCAAATTAGAGCTTTGGTGAGTTAAAAATTTCATTTTAGTGGAATGATCCACTATTATTAGATAATAATAACATTTATTGAAGGCTTACTATAACCAGGCATTGTGTTAAGCATTACCTGGTTTAATTGTGTACTGAAATGTTTCCATGCACCCTAGGAAATAAGAACTGTTATTTTATCCATTTTTTTAGAAGAGAAACTGAAATAAGCTTAAATAATGTATTCAAGTCACACAGCTAGAAAGATGTATCTCCAGATACTCCGAGTATCTACAGAGCACATGAGCTGCATATGGCCATTGTGCTAAAAAACTGAAAACTAGAGAAGCAAGATAGAAAAGGACAGAAAAAAATCACAGTAACGAGATACTAGAGAGACTTGTAGGTAATAAAACTCTGCTCTAAGCCAAAGGCAATAATGAAAATTCTTTCCTCCCTCTAAGTATATTGAATTTTTAGGGAGGTGGAACTATTTATTATTACCAGATTTCCAATTTTTCATGTGTTTTCATAGCCTTATCATTTCTGTTTTTCTTTTTCCTAGACCTTCCTCCCTGCTTGATGTCAATAAGTTGAGTTTGAGGTATTTAATCCCCAGGGGTTTGCAGAGATTGGAGGCTACTTTTCAGTAGCTCAGACTTCATTTTTCTGTCTTTTTCAATTTGTAATCTACACTACAAAACACTCATCTCGAACGTTTATTTTTCAGCGAATTTGTACTGAGTGCTTACTATGAGCAAGACTATTCTAAGCTCTGGGGGCATATTGAACTTGAGAAACAACCCTTTTCTCACTGATCTGACAGAAGGAAAGGTAGTTATTGAGTAAATGTAATGAATGCTAAGTGTTAGGAAAAGGGAAGCAAAATTACACCTAATCTGATCTTAAAGGGAAAAGGGAAAGTGTGTAAGTGGTTAGAGATGTGATATAAAGACTTGATAAAGGGAAGATGAGGACAAAAGAATATGCCTGTAGAGAGAGTAGCATGAGGCTCTGAGGTAAGAAAAGGTGGCATTTTTGAGGAACTGAAAGTATGACTGAAGCCTGGAGTGGAAGAGTAAACTGAAATAAACCAAGGCTGAAAAGTTAGGCAAGTACCAGTTTATTAGTTATCTATTATTGATAACAAATTATCACGAAGCATAATGTCTTAAAGCAACAAACGTTTATTATCTCATGGTTTCTGTTGATTAGGAATCCACATGAGATTTATCTGGGTGCCTCTAGCTGAAGATCTCTCATAAGGTTGAATCAGCCTGTTCAGTTGCTAAGGGCTCCTGCCAAGGCTCAACTTGAGGGTAAAGGGAAAATTCTGCTTCCAAGCTCATCATGTGCCTGTAGGCAGGCCTCTGTTACTCACCAGGAAGGCTTCTCAGGGCTGCCTTAAGACACAGTAGCTAGATTCCCCCATGGCAGGCATGCAGTCAGAAGGAACACGTGAGAGAGTGAGTATCAAAGATGGAAGCCACAGTCTTTTTATAACCTAATCTTAGAAGTAACATCTTTTCACTTCTGCATATTCTGTTTCTTACAAGGGAGTCAGTAAGTTCAGCCTACATTTAAGGGGAGGGGATTGCACAAGGGAGTGAATAGTAGAAAGCAGGGCTCATTGAGGGCCATTTTATTTTATTTATTTTTAAATTGAGAGATAATTGACATGTATTAGTTTCAGGTGTACAACATGATGATTCAGTATTTGTATATATTGTGAAATGATCACCACAATAAGGCTAGTTAATATCAATCTCCACACATAGTTACAATTTTTTTCTGGTGATGAGAACTTTTAAGATTTCTTCTCTCAGCTACTTTCACATATACAATACAGTATTATTAATTATAGTCACCATGCTGTACATTATATCCTCAGGATGTATTTATTTTATAACTGGAAGTTTGTCCACCTTCACCCATTTCACCTACCTCTTCCACACACCCCCAGCCCCTCTTCCCTTGCCTCTGGCAACCACCAAACTCTTGTATATGAGTTTGGATTTTTTTTTTTAGATTCCACATATAAGTTAGATCATACTGTATTTGTCTTTTTCTCTCTCATTTGTTTCACTTAGCCTAATGCCCTCAAGGTCCATGTTGTTGCAAATGGCAAGATTTCTTTTTTTTCCAATGGTTGAATAATATTCCATTTTGTGTGTGTATCATTTTGTTGTTGTTCATTCATTGATGGACACTTAGGTTGCTTTCATGTCTTGGCCATTGTAAATAATATTGCAGTGCAACATGGGGTGCATATATTTTTTCAAGTTAGTGTTTTTGTTTCCTTTGGATAAATACCCAGAAGTGGAATCGGTGGATCATATTGACGTTCTATTTTCAATTTTTGGAAGAACCACCATACTGTTTTCCATAGTGGCTGCACCAATTTACATTCCCAACAATGGCGCACAGAGTGCCCTTTTCTCAAATCCTCTCCAGCACTGGTTATATCTTGTCTTTTTCATAATGGCCATTCTAACAGGTGTGAGGTGAGATTTCATTATGGTTCTGATTTGCATTTCCCTGGTGATTAGTGATGTTGAGTACCTTTTCATGTACCTCTTGGCTCTCTGTATGTCTTCTTTGGAAAAATGTTTCTTCAGATCCTCTACCCACTTTTTTAATTGGATGTTTGTTTTTTTGCTGTTGAGTTGTATGAGTTCTTAATATATTTTAGATACTAACCCCTTATCAGATATATGATTTGCAAATATTTTTTCACTTTTGGTAGGGTGCCTTTTCATTTTGTTCATTGTTTCCTTTGCTGTGCAGAAACATTTCAGTTTGATGAAGTCCCACTTGTTTGTTTTTGCTTTTGTTGCCTTTGTTTTTGGTGTCAAATTCAAAGTCATTGCCAAGACCAGTGTCGTGGAGCTTACCCCTATGTTTCCTTCTAGGAGTTTTATGGTTTCAGGTCTTACAATGAAGTCTTTAATCCATTTTGAGTTAATTTTTGTGTATGGAGTATAAGGTAGTGGTCCAGTTTCATTCTTTTGCATGTGGCTGTCCAGTTTTCCCAACACCAAAAAGACTGTCCTTCCCCCATTATATATTCTTGACTCTTTTGTCAATAATTACTGACAACATAGGCGTGGGGTTATTTCTGGACTCTCTACTCTGTTTCATTGATCTATGTGTCTGTTTTTTATGTGAATACCATACTGTTTTGATCACTATAGGTTTATAATTTAGTTTGATATCAGGGAGCATGATGCCTTCAGCTCTGCTCTTTTTTTCTCAGGATTGCTTTGGCTATTTGGGGTCTTTTGTAATTCCATAAAAACCTTAGGATTGTTCTATTTCTGTGGAAAACACCATTGGAGTTTTTATAGGGATTGTACTGAACCTAAAGATTGCTTTGGGTAGTATGGACCTTTTAACAATATTAATTCCTCTAAACCATGAGCATGGAATATATTTCCATTATGTCCTCTTCAATTTCTTTCATCAGTGTCTTATAGTTTTTAGTGTACAGGTCTTTTACCTCCTTGGTTAAATTTATTCCTAGGTGTTTTATTCTTTTTGGCGAAACTGTAAATGGGATTATTTTCTCAACTTCTATTTTTAATAGTTTGTTATTAGTATATAAAAACATTTTTTGTGTATTGATTTTATATGCTGCAACTTTACTTAATTCGTATATTATTTCTAACAGTTTTTTTGTGGAGTCTTTAGGGTTTTCTGTGTATGCCATCATGTCATCTGCATGTACTGATAATTTTACTTCTTTTCCAATTTGTATGCCCCACACCTTTTTTTTTTTCTTGCCTAATTGCTCTGGCTAGGACTTCCAATACTATACTGAATAAAAGTGGCAAGAGAGGGTATCCTTGTCTTGTTTCTCATCTTAGAGGAGAAGCTTTCAACTTTTCACTATTGACTGTGATGTTAGCCATGGGTTTGTCATTTATGGCCTTTACTACGTTGAGGTACATTCCCTCTATACCCTCTTTGTTCAGAATTTTATCATAAATAGATACTGAATTTTTGACAAATGCTTTTTCTGCACCTATTGAGATGATCATATGATTTTTTGGCATTCATTTTGTTAATATGGTGAATCAGATTGATTTGCAGATGTTAAACCATCCTTGCATCCCTAAAATAAATCCCACTTGATCTTGGCTTATGATTCTTTTAGTGTATTATTGAATTTCATTTGCTAATTCTGTTGAAGATTTTTGCATCTATGTTCATCAGGGATATTGGCCTGTACTTTTTTTTTTCTTGTAATGTTCTTTTCTGACTTTGGTATTAGGGTAATGCTAGCCTCATAAAATGAGTTTGGAAGTTTTTCCTCTTCTATTTTTGAAAGAGTTTGAGAAGCATTGGTATTCATTCCTTAAATGTTTGATAGAATTCACCATTGAATCCATCTAGTCCTAGGCCATTCTTTGTTGGGAGGCTTTTGATTACTGATTCAATTGCCTCAATTGGTAATTGGTCTGTTCAGATTTTCTGTTTCTTCATGATACAGTCTTGGTAGGTTGTATGTTAGGAATTTATCCATTTCTTCTAGTTTGTTCAATTTGTCGGTGTATAATTGTTCATAGTAGACTCGTATGGTCCTTTGTACTTCTGTGGTATTGGTTGTGCTGTCTCGTCTTTCATTTATAATTTTATTTATTTGAGTCCTCTCTTTTTCACTTGGTGAATCTAGTTAATGTTTGTCTATTTTGTGTACCTTAAAAGAAAAAAAAAACCAAAAAACCCGGGTCTTCATTTTATTGATCATTTCTCTTGTCTTTTTAGTCTCTATTTCATTTGTTCCCCCTCTGATTTTAGTTATTCCTTCCTTCTGCTAATTTGGGGTTTTGTTTGTTTTTCTTTTTTTTTTTTTTTCCCAGCTCCTTGAGGTGTAAAGTGAGTTGTTTAATTGAAATCTTTCATGTTTGTTAACATAGGCATTTATCACTATGAACTTCCCTCTTAGAACTGCTTTTGCTATATCCTACAGGTTTTGGTATGCTGTATTGCCATTTTCAGTTTTTTCAAGGTGTTTTTTTAAAAAATTTCTCATCATTTCTTCTTTGAAGCATTGGTTGTACAGTAGCATGTTGTTTAATCTTCATATATATGTGAATTTTCTTCTTGTAATTGATTTCTAGTTTCATACCATTGTGGTTAGAAAAAATGCGTGATATGATTTTAATCTTCTTACATTTATTAAGACTTATTTTGTGACCTAACATTATGATCTGTCCTGGAGAATGTTTCCTGTACGCTTGTATATTCTGTTGCTTTGGGATGGCATGTTCTATATATGCCCATTAAGTCCATCTGGTTAAACATGTTGTTTGAGGCCAGTGTTTCCTTATTGATTTTCTTTCTGGATGATCTATCCATTGATGAAAGTGGGGTATTGAAGTCCCTTACTACTATTGTATTGCCATCTATTTCTGTGTTTAGATCTGTTGATAATTGCTTTATATATTTAGGTCCTCCTATGTTGGATGCATATTTACAAACCTTATATCGTCTTGTTGGATTTAGCCCTTTATCGTCATATAATGACATTCTTTGTTTCTTATTACAGTCTTTATCTTATTGTCTGTTTTGTCTGACACAGCTACCCCAACTTCCTTTTGGTTTCCATTTGCATGGAATATTTTTACCATCCCTTCATTCTTCATTTTCAGTCTTTGTGTGTCCTTAAAGCTGAATTGTTTTCGTTGTAGGCAGCATATAGTTGAGTCTGTTTTTTTCTTGCTTTTTTTTATAATCCATTCAACCACTCTGTGTCTTTTGGTTGGAGAATTTGGTCCATTTACATTTAAAGTAATTACTGATAGGTATGGATTTACTATTGCCATTTTGTTAATTGGTTTTTGGTTGTTTTGTAATTCTTTTGTTCCTTTCCTCTGCTTTTGCTCTCTTCCTTTGTGATTTGTTTATTTTCTGAAGTGGAATGCTTATTCTTTTCTCTTTCTCTTTGGTGTATCTCCTATAGTTTTTTTTTTTTTTTTTTTTTGCGGTATGCGGGCCTCTCACTGTTGTGGCCTCTCCCATTGTGGAGCACAGGCTCCGGACAAGCTCAGCTGCCATGGCTCATGGGCCCAGCTGCTCTTCAGCATGTGGGATCTTCCCGGACCAGGGCACGAACCCGTGTCCCCTGCATCTGCAGGTGGACTCTCAACCACTGCGCCACCAGGGAAGCCCTCCTATAGTTTTTTTTTAATTAATTTATTTTCTTTTTATTTTTGGTTGTGTTGGGTCTTTGTTGCTGTGCACGGGCTTTCTCTAGTTGTGGCGAGCGCGGGCTACTCTTCGTTGTGGTACACAGGCTTCTTATTGCGGTGGCTTGTTATAGAGCATGGGCTCTAGGCATGCGGGCTTCAGTAGTTGTGACACGCGGGCTCAGTAGTTGTGGCTCGCAGGCTCTAGAGTGCAGGCTCAGTAGTTGTGGCGCATGGGCTCAGTTGCTCTGCGGCATGTGGGATCTTCCCAGACCAGGGCTTGAACCCATGTCCCATGCATTGGCAGGCAGATTCTTAACCACTGTACCACCAGGGCAGCCTCTCCTATAGGTTTTTGCTTTGTGGTTACCGTGAGGCTTACATAAAGCATCTTAGAGTTTTAACAGTCTACTTTAAGTTGATAGCAACTTAAATTTGAATGCATTCTAAAGCTGTATGTTTTTACTTCTCCCCTCCCCCCACATTTTATGTTTTGATGTTGCAGTTTATTTCTTTTTATTTTGTGTGTCCGTTAACAAATTATTTTTACTACTAGCTTTATAGTCAATTAACTCACCACCTTTACAACATTAGATTTTCCCAATTTTCATATGTATTTACCTTTACTGGTGAGATTTGTACTTTCATATGTTTTCCTGTTACTAATCAGCACCCTTTCATTTCAAATTAAGGAAGTCCCTTTAAGGTTTCTTGTAAGACCATTCTAGTGATGATAAACTTCTTTAGGTTTTGCTTGTCTGGAGAACTGTTAATCTCTCCTTCAATTCTGAAGGACAACTTTACCAGGTAGAGTGTTCTTAGTTGGCAGTTTTTCCTTTCAGGACTTTAAATATATTGTGCCCAACTTCCTTCTGGCCTGAAAAGTTTCTGCTGAAATATCTGCTAATAAGTCTTGGGGTGGGAGGGAAATCCCTTGTATGTAACACGTTGCTTTTCTCTTGCTGCTTTTAAGGTTCTTGTCTTGACTCTTTAATTTTCATGTGTCGTGGTGTGGGTCTCTTTGGGTTCATCTTTTTTTGAATTCTCTGGGCTTTCTGGATCTGGATGTCTGTTTTCTTCCCTGGATTAGGGAAGTTTTCAGCCACTGTTTCTTCAAATAAGTTTTCTACCCCTTTCTCTTCTCCTTCTGGGACATCTATAATACAAATATTGGTTTGTTTGATGTTGTCCCTTAAGTCCCTTAAGCTATCTTCACTCTTCTTTATTCTTTTTTTTTTCCTTTGTGCTGCTCTGATTGGATGAGTTCCATTGCCCTGTCTTCAAGTTCACTGATACTTTCTTCCACTTCTTCTAGTCTGCTGTTGAACCACTCTGTTGTATTTTTCATTTCATTTATTGTATTCTTCAGCTCTATGATTTCTGTTTGGTACTTTCTTATATTTTCTGTCCCTTTGTTGAAATTCTCACTTTGTTCGTCATTCTTCCTCTGAGATCAGTGAGCATCTTTGTGGCTTATTTTGAACACTTTATCAGGTAAATCACTGGTTTCCATTTTATTAAGGTCTTTTTCTGAGGTTTTGTAATTGGAAAGGATTGTAATTGGCCCCTAATATGTGTATTTAATTAGCAACCTTCCATTTAGGCCTAGCTATGAAGATAAGCTACTAGGCCTCTGTCACAGAAGGCCTGGAGGTGCATTTCAGTCTGTTTTCTCTGTACAGTAAGTCCCCTACATACGAACAAGTTCTGTTCTGAGAGCACATTCATCAGTTCAATTTGTTCGTTAAGTCCACCAAACTTAGCCTAGGTATCCAGCTAACACAATCGGCTACATAGTACCGTACTGTAATAGATTTATAATATTTTTCACACAAATAATACATAAAAAACAAACACAAAAAATAAAGAAAACATTAAAAATCTTACACTATAGTACCTTGAAAAATACAGTAGCACAGTACAACAGCTGGCATACAGGGGCTGGCATCGAGTGAACAGGCAAGAAGAGTTACTGACTGGAGGAGGGAGAGGAGGTGGGAGATGGTAGAGCTGAAGGATCATCAGCAACAGGAGACAGAGGGCAAGCTGCAGTTTCACTCATGCCTGCCATTGATGGCACATGTTCTGGTTCCTCGCTGGATTCAATTCTATCTACCCTTTTGAAAAAATTATCCAGTGATGTCTGGGTAGTAGCTCTTTTTTTCTCATCATAAATGACACGGTAGCACTGGATTGCATTCTGAATGGCTGCTGCAACCTTTGTGTACTGTTCTGTGTTCGGGTCCTGTGCCTCAAAAGCTAACAGTGACTCCTCACATAAAGAAAATCCCCTTGCCATTCCCTGCATCGTGAATCTCTTTCATTCTTCAGTTACTTCTTCCTCTTGTCTCTCTTTGTCCTTCCTCTGGGCCTCCAATTCCATCAGGTCTTCGTTAGTAAGCTCCTTGTGTTGCACAGCAAGGAGCTCAGTGAAATTGTCCTCTTGCAGATCTAGCTCCAGCTTCTCACTGAGAGTCACTAAGTTGCTGAAGACCTCTTTGGACTCCTCATCCACCTTCTCAAATCCATGAAAACCATGAACAAACTGTGAGCAAAGGTTCTTCCAAACCCCATTCATGATGACGGCCATAACCTCATGCCAAGCAAAGTCAGTACTTTTTATGGCCTTGTAGATCTATAGTCCTTCCAAAATTGTCACAAGATTGTTCCTGATTGATCACGCACCTTTACTGCCTGACAAAAAGTGTGACGTAGATAATGTTTCTTGAAAGTCACTGTAACTCCCTGGTCCACAGGTTGGAAGAGTGACATAGTATTTGGTGGCAGATGCACTACTTTGACTTTGGGATGAAAGTCACCCATGAATGGGGGGTGGCCTGGAGCATTGTTGAGCAACAGAAGAATGTTGAATAGGACATCCTTCTCCAAGCAATATTTCTCTACCTCTGGGATAAAGTGGTGGTAAACCAATCCTGGAAAATGGCCTGTGCAACCTGGACTTTGGAGTTACTCTTCCACACAACAAGAAGAGAGCCCTTGGCTATATTTTTAAGGGCTCTTGGGTTCTCTGAATGATAAACTAAGAGAGACTTCAGCTTCATATCGCTGGAAGCATTGCCACCAAACAACAGAGTTAGCCTATCCTTTGTTGCTTTACAATCTGGCATCAACTTTTCCTCCTTACTGATGTAATTTCGGTCTGGCATCCTCTTCCAGTACGGTCCTGTCTCATCCACATTAAAAACCTGCTTGGGTAAATATGTACCTTCATCAGTAATTTCTCAAAGCATTTCAGGAAATTCCTGGGCAGCTACCGTATCTGCACCCTCTACCTTGCCACTTACTTTTATGTTGTGAAAGTTGGCTCTAGACTTGAACCGATGAAATCAGCCATGGCTGGCATTAAAAGATGTGCCCTCTGGTTCTTTGCCATGTTTCTTCAAGTCTTCATAAAGGCTTTTACATTTCTTTTGAATAAGCATTAAGCTTAATGAGACTCAGCGCTGATGCTGATCCTGCGTCCACACACTGAGAAGTTTCTCCATCTCCTCCATCACTTTTCCACGCTTCTTCAATATTATCGTTGATATAATCGGCACAGTGGACTTCATATGTTCCACGATCTTGTCCTTGTTCTTTAGAATTGTGCCAATGGTTGAACCATTCGGGTTATAAGAATGAGTGATGTCTACAGTTTTTTTGCCTTGCTCCACTGTCTCAATTATTTTCACTTTTGTTTCCATTGTTATTGCTTGGCACTTCTTAGCAGTACCAGCTGCATAATTGCTGCTTTTACACTTGCTTCTGGACATCCTGGGCTTGAAATAAAGATCCTGTACTACTGTATTGTGTACAGTACTGTATAGTAAAGTACACAAAAGCACAACCACTTGTAGAGGATGACCACACATGACAATGTACGCCAGACATGTGAACTAACTTACATGATTGGACATGAGAACGCATGTTCAAATCTTTGAAAGTTCTCAACTTGAATGTTCGTATGTAGGGAACTTAGTGTACTGTGACCTGTGGGGGTGGGGAGTTAGCCACTTTAGAACTGTTTTTCTGTTTGTTACAGTTATGTGAAACTCATGAACATAAGCCTCATTGGTCACCAGAGTCAAGCGAACAGGGGTTGTCCCCTGGTGGCAGCTGCAAAAACCGGAGCACCAAAAGTATGCACAAACGCTTTTGGGGGAGATACTGGTTACCTGGAGCATGGCAAAGCAAGAGTGCTTTGATAGTGCCCACCCTCTGAGATCTCTGGAAATGATTACTGTGTGTTAAGTTAGATACCTGCTCCTCTGGCTGAAGATAAGATAAGCAAATAAGTGTCTTTCACAGAAAGTCTGGGTGCTTTTCAGTTGACTGTCTCTGTGCTGGGCTCTAGGATGGGTGAGTTTGCGTAAGCGCTTAAAGAATTTTTTCTCAGTTTGCTATTGCCTTGTGGGTCTCATGGACACAAGCTCCATTGGCTTTCTAAGTTAGATGTTTTGGGGTTCACCTCTCAGGTACAAGTCTTTAAAGTTGGGGTGCCCAGTGTGAGGTTCAAACCCTTTGCTCCTCAGGGAGAAGCTCAGGGTTGTGAGTTCGCTCCCAATACTGGGTCTCCACACCAAAGGTGTGGTTTACGGGAAAATTTTATCTCAGCCTCTCTCCTACCTGTTTTGATGTGGTTTTTTTCCTCCTTTGTCTGATGTGGAGGAGTCACTCAGCTAGTTTGGGGGTTTCTTTCAGAGGAAATTGTTCTATATGTAGCTGTAGATTTGGTGTGTCTGTGGGAGGAGGTGTGTTTAGCTTCCTCCTATGTTGTCATCTTGAACCAGCACCCTTTGGGACCATTTTAGAGGCTGCCTACCACAACTAGACTCTGAAAACCTTGTAGACCATGTTAAATATTTTTTATTTTATTCTAAAGGTTATAGGAAATCATGAAAGAGTTTTAAAGAGAGAATTCATAAGATCAGATTCGAGTTAAAAAATAACTTTTTCTAGTGTCAAGAATAGATAGGCTAGAGTGGATGCTGGAAACCAAATAAAAGATCATCGCTACAGGACAGGTGAGATAATATGGTGGTTTGAACTTTAGTGGTAGCCATGGAAATGGAAATAAAAGAATATTAATTATGTAAACTAAGTGGACCTGAAAGATAGCTTTGATGTGGAAGTTCAAAGGAAGAAGTCAAGAATGATTCTCAGTTTTCTGGCTACTCTAGCAGTGTGGATGGTGGTACTCTTTCCTGGGATAGGACCAAAGAAAACAATTTGGAGGGTTAAAGGAAGAGGTGAGTTACCTTTTGGGGTAATTAAGGTGAATATGATGAGATAGCCAAGTTAAAATGTGGAATAGACAGTAGTTTGATAGGTCTGATTTTTACCTTCTGATGCCTGGGCTGGAGATCGAGATTCGGAGACTTTAGCATATGGTTGTAAATGATGCCATGGTAGAAGTTGAAAGTACAGTTGACCCCTGAACAATGCAGGGGTTAAGGGTGCTGGCCCCCCAAGCAGTCGAAAATCTGCTTATAACTTTACAGTCCTCTGTATCTGTGGGTTCAACTGTTTAGTACTGTAGTACATATTTATTGAAGAATATCCACATATAAGTGGACCCGCACAGCTTAAACCTGTGTTGTTGGAGGGTCAAATGTATTTAATAGTAAGATGAGAAGAAGGCCTATCACAGAGGAATTCCAACGTTTAAGAGGAGGCGGAGCTGGCAAGAAGTTAGTAGAAAAACCAGGAGATGGTGGTGACACATTCCTTTCCATCTAGTGATGAGTTTGTATATTTGAATTCCTTCTAGCTTGAAATCATTATAAATCAGTGTTGAAGAAAAGACATATCTAAGAGATAGCTTGCTTCTTTTGTTCAACAAATTTTTTTTTTAACAAATATTTTTTCAGAATTCATTGTATGGAAGGCATTGTGCTGAGTAATGGCTAAATACCATGAAGGGGAAAACTGAGTGAAGTGGGCTTGAGGGAAACAATAGCTGTTTTGGCTGATACTTGAGATGCCTGTTATACTTCATGTGGAGGTAAATGTTTGGGCAGCTGAATATATGATTCTGAAGTTAAGTGGAGACCTCTGGGCTTTTTAAAATTTGCATGTTTTTGGCATGTTGATGGCATTTAAAGCCATGAAACAAAATGAGATCACCAAAATGATATGTATAGAGAAACGAAGGTCTGGGATTAAACCCAGGACACACCTGGGCAGTGAGGTTTTGGAGATGAAGAACCAACAAAAGAGAAGGAGCAGTTATTGAAATAGGAGTAAATTCAAGAGAGTAGTGTTACAAAAGCTAAGCGAAGAGTGCTTCAAGAGTGAGAGAACACAGCAAGTACTGAGGAAAGGGATTGGATGAATTATAAAATGATGAGGAAATTTGGGGGATTGACAGATATGTTCATTATCTTGATTGTGGTGATAGTTTTACGGGTTTACATATATCTTAACACATGGTACACATTATGAATATGCAGTTTATTTTATGTCACATATCTCAATAAAGCGATATTTTAAAAATTTCTTATATTAACCATCCATTTATGATTTTTTTTTTTAAAAGGGAGTGAACAGCTGTCAATTGCTGTTGATAGATCAAGTAAGATGAGAGTTTACTAGGAAGTATCATCCTTGGTTGCCTTAACTAGAATACCATCAGTGGAGTTGTGGGGATAAAAGTGATTTGTGTGAGTTCAAGAGAAAATGGGAAGAGAGGAAGTGGAGACAGAGCTCTAGAAAACTTTTTGAAAGAGTTTTGCTGAAAAGAGAATTTGGAAAATGAGACTGAAGGGAGATGTGAAGTCAAAAGGAAGCTTTTTGTTTTGTTTTTGTTTGTTTGTTTGTTTTACGGTTTGCGGGCTTCTCACTGTTGTGGCCTCTCCCGTTGTGGAGCACAGGCTCTGGACGCGCAGGGTCAGCACCCATGGCTCACGGGCCCAGCCACTTAGCTGGCATGTGGGATCTTTCCGGACCGGGGCACGAACCCATGTCCCCTGCATCAGCAGGCGGACGCTCAACCACTGTGCCACCAGGGAAGCCCTGTTTTCTTTTTAAGAAGGGAACAATTACAGCTTACAAAGATAGTATAGCTTGTTTTTATTCAGATGGGAATAAATTGACAGAAAGGAAAAAATTGATGCTATGTGAAAAAAAGGGAAGAATTGCTGCAGTGATATCCATATACTCCTTTGCCATTGGTCTTGAGAATTCTGGCCATAATTATGAAAATTAATTTCTAAATCTGTTTTGATATGCTCTTTATTTTATTCATGGTTTATTTTAAAACTGGGTTTCATGGATCACTTTTGAAGATAGCTTTATTTAAAGCCATGTATATTTTTTATGTGTAATTACCATATTTGATATCTTTCATCTTGTCTGTTCTTAAGGTTGATATTAATTATATTGGTGTCTCTTATTTTATTTCAAGAAATTATAATATCCATGCTTCCTCAAATAAAATGTAGATATTCCAGTCCAGCACTTATCAGCATAACTGTGATTGTTACATAAGCTACCAGTATCAGCTGTTGTTAAGAATCTTTTCTTAGCAGGATATGCTGTCCCTATAAAGTAATTATGTGAAATAGTTTCACTGAAGAATTTGACAAAGTAAATTTTGAGCTTCCAATACTCTTAGGATTGATTGTGTTGGGGATAGGAGAAAATTGATGTAATCTTTGCTTGGGATAGCAGTTTCTTCAAATTTTCTAAGTTTGTTAACCCTGACCATAATTCTTTCCATAGGTGATGGGAAACCCAGGAGCTTTCAAAAGAAGTCTTTTATTCTCTGCCTTGTCTTATTTGGGTTTTGAAACTTATCAAGTCATTTCCCAGGCTGCTGTGGTTCATGCCACAGCCAAAGGTAAGCCTAAGGTAAACATCAGGAACACTTAGAGTTGTTTGTGTTTGTTATATTTTGTTAATAACTTATTATTATTATTATTTTTGCGGTACGCGGGTGTCTCACTGCTGTGGCCTCTCCTGTTGCGGAGCACAGGCTCCGGACGCGCAGACTCAGCGGCCATGGCTCACGGGCCCAGCCGCTCCGCGGCATGTGGGATCCTCCCAGACCGGGGCACGAACCCGTGTCCCCTGCATCGGCAGGCGGACTCTCAACCACTGCACCACCAGGGAAGCCCTATAACTTATTAGTTTTGAATAGATAATGCAGCTAACATGTTAGAGGCTAGATTATTTTCTGCTTTTCTCTACTTGTCTCTACTTGTCTATATGTCTCTATTGTGGACAGACATATATACATATATATATATATATATACACACACATATGTATGTGTACATATGTATATGTATATATATCAGACTGACAACTAGAGAAAAGCAGAAAATAATCTAGCCTCTAATATGTTAGTTGCATTATCTATTCAAATATATAAAATGTCTTCCAGCAGCTAGAGCTCCTTCAGTGAGAAATACTCAGTACTTTATAGTTTTATAGGACCCTTGGGCTAAGAATGTTTTTTACATTTTTAAAGGGTGGAGGGGTTGTGGGACTGGGGGGGAAGAATATACTACAGAGACCATATCTGGCCCACAAAGAATATTTGCTCTTAAAATATTTACTCTCTGGATCTTTATAGAAAAAGTTTGCCAACCTCTATTTTTTTTAATATTTATTTATTATGTATTTATTTGTCTGTGCCTACTTTTTAATGATACAATGATTCTTTTGTTTCCTTAATGCCGAGGTGTTAATTCTTCTTGATGTAGTTAAGAAAAGTCCAATTACTTTGAAATAAAAACATTTTATTTATAAACAGAATGCAATTTGGTACTAAATATCAAGTAACTGGCTGAAAAATAGAAAAATTCCATCAAATTTTTTATTTTTTAATTTAGAAAACTATAGATATATAAACATAAAATAAGACTTGCCATATTTAAAAAATTAAATTTAGTTAAACCAGTTGTGTATGTAGACAGAGCCAAAATTCAGTCTATTAGAGAAAAACTTTTTTTTTTTTTTTTGCGGTACGCAGGCCTCTCACTGTTGTGGCCTCTCCCATTGCGGAGCACAGGCTCCGGACGCACAGGGTCAGCGGCTATGGCTCACGGGCCCAGCCGCTCTGCAGCATGTGGGATCTTCCCGGACCGGGGCACGAACCCATGTCCCCTGCATCAGCAGGTGGACTTTTAACCACTGCGCCAGGGAAGCCCCAAGAGAAACTTTTAATTTATGAGTTAATAAGCCTTTTTGTTTTTCACAGTCCTCACTTTTTAACTATCAAGAAGGTACTTGGGAAAGAAGAGACTTGATTTTGAATAGATGTTCTTATTAAAGTTCTAGTAGATGAAGAATTTGAGAATAGCTGAAGAGTACTAGTTATTTGTTGATTTCATTTGCCCATGATTATTCTTATATTTTTAAAAAAGCAGATGCTTGAATTGCTACGTTTTTGTTTTATCTTTTCTTTCGTTTAATGTATCATTTATTTTCATGAAAGACAAAGTAGAGGACTTGGTTTTATCACTGGCTTAATGACATATTTTGGCAAATACTTAAAACTCAGCTTTTTAAAGCTCCCTAGACTTTTCATCATAACTTTAACTCTCACAGCAACCTTGTAAAGTAGTTAGGAGGAGCCATATTTTCACATTACAATATTAATTTTTTTTAAAGCATCCTTGAGAGATGTGCCCAGTGGTTGCACTTTTAAGATTTTTCTGTGTGTGTGCCCCATTATATTAATTTTTGAAAAGGAGCTCAAAAAGTTAAACTTCTTCAAAGTACCAGAGCAGAGACCTTACCTATTTCTTTTCATGTCTATCACACTTAGTTTCAGTGAGCTTTAGCACCATTACAGAAATGAGTGCAAAGTTTTAGGGCTTCCCTAGGGAACAAAATATGGCACTTTGAAAGGCAAAGTCAAAATTATTTATAGCCTTAATGATCATAGTTGGTTTTTTCAGAAGTGTCCTAATGCCAGAAAATTACTGCATATTTGGTAAGGTGCTAGGCCCCTGTGAGGCCTGCATGATTTGGGCTGTGGCCTTGCACAGACACAGTAGTAGAGGGTAAGGGGGAGTGTCAAACCGTCAACTGTTTCCTGACTTTGTACTTCAAGGTACTTTGATGTGGCTTTCCTCCATTTTCTTCCTCCACCTCTTGAGTGAATGGCCATGAACTGGGCTACAGGAGTCCTGTGGATCACCAAATGTGTAGGCCCCCTTGCCCAGAGATTGCTCTGTGTCCTAGCCAGACTCACACATCCTGCTGAGCAATGGCTGACCCTTCACTCCCGTTTCCAAGATGGCTACTGTCAAGTGTGAACTTATTAAGAATTTCACTTCAGAGGAAACCGTTCATCACAATAAGATCTCCATTATAGGAACTGGATTAGTTGTCATGGCCTGTGCTAATAGCATCTTATTAAAAGGCTTGAGTGATGAACTTGCCTTTGTGGATGTTGATGAAGGCAAACTGAAGGGTGAGACACTGGCTCTTCAACATGGCAGCCCTTTCATGAAAATGCCAAATATTGTTTCCAGCAAAGATTACCTTGTCACTGTAAACTCCAACCTAGTGATTATCACAGCAGGTGCATACCCAAGAAAAAGAGAAACACACTTTGATGTAGTCAAGTAAAATGTGCCCATCTTTAGCATAATGATTTCTTGTATTACCCACTGTAGTCCTGATTGCAAACTGATATTTGCTTCCAATCCAGTGGGTATCTTAATTACGTAGCTTGGAAGTTGAGTGCCTTTCCCAAAAACCATGTTACTGGAACAACATGGTTTTTGGGAAGTGGCTGTAATCTGAAGTCTACCCATATCCATTTCTTCATTGGGCGAAGGCTTGCTATCCACTGTGAAAGTTGTTATAGATGGATCTATAACCATTGGTAAACATGGAAACTTAAGTGTACCTGTGTGGAGTGGAGTTAACATTGCCATGTCCCTCTGAAGGATCTAAACTCAGATATAGGAACAGATAAAGATCCTGAACAGTGGAAAAATGTCCACAAAGAAGTGATTACCTATGGCTATGAAATGGTTAAAAGGAAAGTTTATATTAATTGGGCCATTGGCCTAACTTTAGCTGATTTAACAGAAAGCATTTTTAAGAGTCTCAGGAGAGCACCGTAAGTAAGGACCTCTATGGAATAAATGAAGTGTTCCTTAGTGTTCTTTGTATTCTGGGAGAGAATGGTATTGCACACCTTACAAAGATAAAGCTGACCTCTGAAGAGGAGGCCCGTTTGAAAAAGAGTGCAGAAAAACTTTGGGAAATTCAGAAGGAGCTCATGCTTTAAAGTTGTTAAAGCTACCATTCTGAAGTTATTGAAGAGATAGTAGTTATAGGATTGTATAACAAACTTGAATAAACCTGAATTCGTAAAAGTTGGAAAAAGGAAATGGGGTATAGTGACTCCCCTGTTTATTTAGCCCTCCAGCTTTTTATTTAGCATCCAGATGGTGGATGATACTTACATTTTTTTGTTTTTACTATTCCTATTCCTAAGTAAGTGTATCTGACTTTGTTTCCATTGTCATACCAGCTGTGACTTGCTTCTTCTGCTTCCTGCTTCTGCTTTTAAGGACTCTTGTGATTATACTGGACCCACCTGGCTAAGATAATTTACTATTTTAAGGTTAGCTAATTAGCAACCTTAATTCCATCTACAAGCTTAATTCCCCTTTGCCCTAGTAACCTGTACGTTTTCACAGGTCCAGGGGTTGAGATATGGACTTGTCTGGGGCCATTATTTTGCCAACCACAAATATCGGCTAAGAATGCTGAGACTATTTACTTCCTACTACTTACTCTTTAAGAATCTTTGGCTTTTTATAACCCAAATATGGAAAATCAGCCACTGATAAAAATATAGAATAGAATGAAAGCAAACTTAAGAAAATTAACCGGCCATGAGAATATTACTAAACTATAGCACCTAACCAGACTGAAGTAGGATTATAGAGGAAAAAAAATCTTTACTTTAGGGTTTCTTTGCTGTTATTTAATTTTTCTTAAATTAGTATAATTACATGATGATTTTAACTTAAAAAATACTTCAGTTTACATAGTTGTGTCATATATTTATGAGGTTATTTTTGCTGGTCTAGATTTTAATTTTTCATAAACTTAAAAAAAATTTTAGTGCACATGTAACATATAATATTGTACACCAACTATACTTCAATGAAAAAAAATTTTTTAGCCCCATACACTATGATTAAAGCATACTGAGATAAATAATAAAGTAACTTTACTGAACATATTGGAATGTTGGCTTATACATAAGACTAAGTAATACAGCACCCTTATAGAAGACAAAATTAAATGTGTATGTTCATTAGTAATAATTGGAATATCTGAAATTCAGACTAACTGGGTTTTTTAGTAACTAGTTAACTTTTTTAGAACATTACACTGTCTATAAGTTTTATGGTTTTTGTTGTAATATCTAAACTCATTAATGAGTTGGTTGGAGCATAGTGCCTCTAATTTAAGTTTCAGATCCTCTGTGTAGTTAACTTCATCTAAATTTTTTGATGACAGATTTGACTCTTTTCCCATAATAATGTCTGTATAAGTTAGATCATAAAAAGAATCTAGTAAAACAGTGTGTTGCATTCCACTCAAATTAATAATTTTCTGTGCTGTAAGTGGATATCATATCATTTTCTGCAGTGGATTTTTACTTCACAGCGGCAACAATAACAAAGGCTTTGTGTGGAGGGTAAGGGTACTATAAATTCCTCACAGAAAATTACTTTTTTCATTTTTTAAAATGTGTCATATTAAATTAGTACCAGAGTAAGTTTTCTAATTTTTTATTTTCCAAGGTTTTAATAAATCACTTATTATGTGTGATAGCTTCATACTTATTTCTACTATACTTACATCTCAGTTGTTCATAATTTCTGATCTTTCTTTATAGGTGATTTCTGTATCTAATTTCTTTTGCTTCTATATAAAAGTGTTCATGTTTCTTAGAATTATTGCCATCTGGCTTGGGAAGACCTACTTTATTGAGCCTTTTTCTTTTATAGTCTTCAGAGTTGAAGAAATCCTTGAACAAGCAGACTACCTATATGAAAGTGGAGAAACAGAAAAACTTTACCAGTTGCTATCCCAGTACAAGGAAAGGTGGGCTATGTATGATAGGCCTGGGTTTGCGGTTTCCTGAAATTTTTTGTTATTTAACAATTAAAATATTCTTGGTGCTTGGAATTTTTATAGTTTTTACAAGTTTTTACTTCAAAATAATACTTCTTAGAGTTTAATTTATAGTATGATTTTTTTCTTAATGTTAAGTGACTCAAAAGTGCTACATATATCTCATTGATTCAGAAAAGGTGGTTCTGCCTATTCTAGTTGAATGTTGAAATTTTTTTTCATTTTGTTATTTTGCTTTGAATACAAGGTAGTCATTGAATAGATGTTTATCTTATCTATATTGTATATTTCTCATTTATTCTAAATTAATTTCATATTGGTTTAAGATTTGAATGAGCTAGGATGATTTTTTGTCACCATTGAATGATATCTGTGTTATCACTGTGAAGCACAGTCTCATAGAGGAACTAAAAATACCTCCTTTTTCTATTTTTAGTATTAGCTTACATGCTTAGTCTGGTGTATTAATGTGACCTCATTTTTGGGGGAAGGATGGAGAAGGAGGGAGACTCAGCCCAATAAAATAAGTCAAATCAGGCTAGATGGCATTTCCAGATCACTGATTTACCTCATCTCCTGAACTAAAAATATTGAGTCATTTTCAACTACCTTTCTTATATTCCCCAAACCAGTTTTCCCCCTAAGACCCATCAATTTTACCTCCTAAATATCTATAGGATCCAACTTTCCTTCTCCATTGTCCCCTGAGTAACTTGAGGTGGTTAGCTTGGCATTTTATAGTCATTTTAGTAATTACTTGAAAAGTAAGCTACAAGGTAGTTATTCCATATTCATTGAATTATAGATATACTATTGCTACCTTTAGTTTCATTCAACTTTATGTGAATAGTATTTTTGTTAAGAAATGTATAATGTAGTAGGCTTAAAGACAAACATTTAATAAAAAGGAATTTAAGGTTAGTTTTTAAAGAAATATCCCTAACTTTTAACCTTGGTTTCTGTTTTATTTATTAGCCATTTCAAGTCTTATATAACTATATTTAAGTGGCAGTTTTTCAAGGAGTCCAAAGCTGTAAATATTTCATGCATCATGGCATGGATGATACATTCAAAGTTAAGATTTATTTTGAGATTACATTATATTTAATCATTCATTCATTCACAGATATTTATCATATATTTTTTGTGTGCCAGGTACTGTATTTGGAGCTATGGATACAGCATTTTGTTTATAGAGCATGATCTTGTCTATAAATTTATGTATTTTATAGTACTGTCTGAACCAGTTAGCTGTCTGAAGCACAGTGCCACTGAAGTCAAGCTTTAAGTTATATGTTGAATTTTGTAGGGAAAGTGTTCAGAGAATTCAAATACAGATATTTTCTAAGGAAGTTAGTATTTTAGATATTATAAGTTAATGTTTATGTATAATATTGGATATTTTATAGGAAATTTTGTCAAATACAGTTTTTGTATGGTAGAAAATAATAAATTTAACATGAAAAATGGATTTTGATATCATATTGCTCGCTGTATCCTCACTGACCTGAAAGACCGTATGTATTCATTAGTGATATGACCTTTAACAATTTTAAAATTGAGCTAAAATGGTTGTTTTATAATTATTTCAAATCAGTGAAGATGCAGAGTTACTGTGGCGTTTGGCACGGGCATCACGTGATATAGCTCAACTCAGTGGAACCTCAGAAGAGGAGAAAAAGCTCTTGGTGTATGAAGCCCTAGAGTATGCAAAAAGGGCACTAGAAAAAAATGAATCAAGTTTTGCAGCTCATAAGGTGAGGTGCTTACAGTACTGTAACTGTTACCATGTACTGAGAGCGACATTGGTCTGTACTTATCTATTGTCTCTAATTTACATAGGAAAGAAATAGTTCTCTTTTAAAGAAGTAGGGAAGAGGTTTATTTTTATAACATTTTTTTTAAAAAAGAAGTAGTTCTTTGCATTCTTGAACATTTATTCTAAGTTCATTAGTATGTTTGATAAATTACTTTTGTGAAGGCTTATTTTTAAACCAAAGTGTTAGTAGTTTCATGAATTACCTCTGTCTTTATTTCTAGTAGTACAAACACTGGACAAACGTTTTCTCTTTTTCCTCACATTATATTTGTTTTATGTGGAGTTAGGAGTATAGCAGCTGGACAGCTGAGATCTATTATAACTTTTTACATGTAACTCCACTAGCTTCTGGATTTCCTGACTGGTTATTCAGTGGATACTATGGGGAGACTAGGGGACATTATTGGTATTTTGGATTAGGACATCACTTTATCATAGTAGACTGTCCTCAGTGGAGCCCCCAAGTCATTGTGACAACCAAATTCTGTCTCCATGCATTTCCAGATGCTCCCTTTAGGGGATGGTTCTGTCTCCCCCCCACCCCCCACTTCCACCACTACTTGTTTATATTAAGGATTAAACATACAGACCCTTTAAATTTGCTGAGACTTGTTTTATGGCCCAGAATATGGTCCATATTTGTAAATGTTCTTTTTGCACATGAAAAGAATATTTATTCAACTGTTGTCATTCAGGTCAAGTTGGTTGATAGTGATAGTGGTGTTTGAATCTTCTATATCCTTACTGATTTTCTGTCTACTTCTATAAATTATTCACAGAGGGATGCTGAAATCTCCAAGTATAATTGTAAATTTATCTGTTTCTATTTGCAGTTTTCTTAGTTTTTGCACCATGTATTTTAAAGTGCTGTTATTAGGACTATAAACATTTAGTATTGTTATATTTTCTTGATGTGTTGACCTCTTTATCATTGTAAAATGATCTTCTTTATCTCTAGAAATATTCTTGGTTTTATAGTCTACTTTGTCTGATATTAATGTAACCACTCTTGTTTTCTTTTGATTGTTAGCATGTTACATCCTTTTCTGTCCTTCTACTTTTATTTGTGCCTTTATATTTAACATATACTTCTTGTAAGGAGATGCTAATTCTTGCTTTTATTTTTACTTGTTTTATATTCTTCACATTATATAAAATTCACCATTGTAATGTATACACTTCAGTGGTTTGTAGCATATTTTACTATGTTGTTCAACCTTCACCACTATCTAATTCCGGAACACGTCAGTTACCCCCAAAACAAACCCCATATCTATAACCAGTTAGTCCCAGTTGTCTCCTGCTCCTGTCCCCTGGCAAGCACTGAGCTACTTTCTGTCTCTATTAATTTGCCTATTCTGAACATTTCATGTAAATGACATCATACAGTATGTGGCCTTTGTGTGTCTGGCTTCTTTCACTTAGCCATGGATGAACAACGTTCATCCATGCTGAGTATATGACAGTACTTCATTCCTTTTTATGGCTGAATGATACTCCATTGTATGGAAATACCATTTTTGTTTATTCATTTATCAGCTGATGGGCATTTGGGTTGTTTCCACTTTTTGGCTATTATGAATAATGCTACTATAAATAATTCCCTACAAGTTTTTGTGTGAACACCTGCTTTTATTTATTTTTTTAATTAAGGTAAATTCACATAACATAAGAGTAACCATTTTATACATTTCGCATTCTTATACCATTGGCATTTATACATTAACAGTGGTATGCAATAGTTACCTCTCTCTAGTTCCAAAACATTTTCATCACCTCAAAAGGAAACCCTCTACCCATTAAACAGTCACTCTCTATTCCCTCTTATTCCCAGCTCCTGACAACCACTAATCTGCTTTCTGTCCCTATGGCTTTACCTACTCTGGATATTTCATAGAAGTGGAATCATACAATATGGGATAATTTGTGTCTGACATCTTTCACTTGTTTTTGAAGTCCATTCACCTTGCAGCATTTATCAGTACTTTATTCTTTTTTATGGATGAATAATATTTCATTGTATACCACATTTTGTTTATCCATTCATTACTTGATGGACATTTATTTCCACCTTTGGCTATTGCTTATAGTGTAGCTATCAACATTCGTGCACAAGTATTTGTTTAAATATCTGTTTTAAATTATTTTGAGTATATACCTAGTAGTGGAATTACTGGTTCATGTGGTCATTCTATGTAATTCTTTTTGAGGAACTGTCAAATTATTTTCCAAAGTAGCTGTACCATTTTACATTGCCACTAGCAGTGTATGAGGGTTCCAGTTTTTCCACATCCTTGCCAACACTTGTTATTGTCCATTTTAAAAAATTATAGCCATCTTAGCAGATGTGAAGTGGTATCTCATCATGGTTTTGATTTGCATTTTCCTAATGAATAGTGATATTGAACATCTTTTCATATACTTATCGGACGTTTGTATATATTCCTTGGAGAAAATGTCTATTTAAATTCTTTGCCCATTTTTATTTATTTATTTTTTTGCGGTACGCGGGCCTCTCACTGTTGTGGCCTCTCTTGTTGCGGAGCACAGGCTCCGGACGCGCAGGCTCAGTGGCCATGGCTCATGGGCCTAGCCACTCCGCAGCATGTGGGATCTTCCCAGACCAGGGCACGAACCTGTGTCCCCTGCATCGGCAGGCGGACTCTCAACCACTGCGCCACCAGGGAAGCCCTTTGCCCATTTTTAAACTTGTCTTTTTATTGTTGAATTGTAAGAGAATATTTTCTGTATACTAGTCCCTTGTTAGATATATGACTTGCAAATATTTTCTCCCATCCTGTGGCTTGTCTCTTCACTTTCTTAATAGTGCTCTTTGCAAAAGGTTTTAATTTTGATAAGGTCCAATATATTTATTGTTCTTTGATTGCTTGTGCTTTTGATGTCATATCTAAAAAACTTGCCCAATCCAGTGTTACAGACGTTTTCACCTATGTTTCTTTCTAAGAGTTTTGTATTTTTTAGTTCTTACATTTAGGTCTTTGGTACATTTGGACTTAACTTTTATGCATGGTGAGAGGTAGGAGTCCAAATTCATTCTTTGGCATGTATATCTCCAGTTGTCCTACTACCATTTGTTGAAAAGATTATTCTTTCTCCACTGAACGGTCTTGGCATCCTTGATGAAAATCAGTTCAACATAAATGTATGGGGTTTTTTTTTGTTTTTTTTTTGCGGTACGTGGGCCTCTCACCGCTGTGGCCTCTCCCGTTGCGGAGCACAGGCTCCGGACGCGCAGGCTCAGCGGCCATGGCTCACGGGCCCAGCCGCTCTGTGGCACGTGGGATCCTCCCAGACCAGGGCACGATCCCGCGTCCCCTGCATCGGCAGGCAGACCCTCAACCACTGCGCCACCAGGGAAGCCCTGTATGGGTATATTTTTGAGCTCTCAGTTCTATTCCATTGGTCAGTGTGTATCCTTTTGCTAGTACCACAATGTCTTGATTACTATTGCTTGGTAGTAAGTTTTGAAACAAGGAATTGTGAGTCCTCCAACTTTGTTCTTCTTTTGTTTTGACTTTCTTTGACTATTCTCAGTCCCTTGAATTTCCGTATGAACTTTAGGATCAGCTTGTAAAGTTCTGCAAAGATGCCAGTTGGATTTTTCAAAGAGATTTCATTGAATTTGTAGATCAATTTGGGGACTATCACCATCTTAACGATATCTTCCAATCCATGAACTTATGCATTCTTTCCCTTTGTTTAGGTCTTTTTCTTTCATCAGTGTTTTGTAATTTTTCAGCGTCAAGTAACTGTCAAAGAGGATCTTCGAAGCAGCAGGAGAGAAGGCTTTTAGGCAGGACTAGAATAGCATTTAATTTGGAGGGCTTTTTTTGTTGTTGTTGTTTTCCTTACAACTGATATTCCTAGATCTTTGTGAGCTCTTGATTTCCAAACCTTTTGGGTGGTTCTTTTCTCAGCCTTGGATAGTCTCTTCATATGCAAGCGATGATCTTTACTCAGCTGAAAAGGGTGACCCTCTGCAGTTCTTCATCTGGAGTTCTAGCTCCGGTCAGCTGTTTCTTCTACAGTATTCTGCTCTGTGAACTCCAGACACCTGGGCTTCCCCAGACTCCCAGTTCCATCTCTTCAAAGCAGAGACACTGCTTGGCCTATTTTGCCTCCCTGGGCTTCAACCTAGAAATTTCTCCAGGGCAGCCATAGGGCTCATCTCATTTGTTTCTCGTCTGTGAGATGTCACTGTGTCTGATGTGTATAATATCTTGAGAGTCTTTATTTCTTATATTTTGTCTGCTTATTTTAGCCTTTCAGGCAAGAAGGTAGGTATAGTATCTATTACCCCCTCTTGGCTAGATTATCTGTTATAAAAGAAAAGTTTTCTTTAAAAATAATGTAAACTTATTACAGAAAATAGACATTTTGGAAATTGAAAAAAAGTACCAATATGGAAATAAAAATCACCCATGATCACAGCTCCTACCATCAGCTCTTGCTAGTATGATCATTAATTAACAGTCCTATGTAGTAACTAAATGCCAATCTAAGCAGAATGTTTAGGATTCATCCATAAGTTTGTGTTTGCTTTGATATAGATGATAGTTAAATGCATAAGAGAAGGTGATTTTATCTAGAGCCCTGATAAGTGGGAAGAGATCAGAGCACCAAATTTGAAACCCTGTATGACACCTCTAGTCATCTGAATTTGGGCAGCTGGGTGACTGTCAATGGAGATTAAATGAGCATAGTCAGTGTGGGTTTTAAATTATACTCTTTTATTTTCAATAAAAATATCAAGATACAAAAGATTTTGGTGGAGAATAGATTTAAACAAATTTAAGTATTAACGTTTTTATGGTTATAATTATTAAAATTTCACAGATATAAGCACAAACAAAAAGAAATGGTGCGTGTTTATAAGAAACTATTGTATCTCACAGAACCCAAAGGCAAGATGCATTTAGGCTTCAGGAGAAACTGGCTCAATTGCTCTGAGGCTTCATTGTCTTTCCTCTTTGCTGTTATCTGCAAATCTTTTTTTACTTTAGTTTTTTTCTCATCCTCAGTTTTGTGGCTTTCTGGGTTTATGAAGCTTGGATATTTTGGTTTTGGTTCTTAGGGAAGAAACTCAGATTATCTCAGTTTGGGTCTGTATCCAGCTATGGGTATGGGGACAAGGTCACAATTGACAAATGTGGCTGTTATTACTATAACAACACAGGTGTGGGAGAAGAAGCAGCTCCAATAAAATAGGATAAGAAAATAAAATGATAATTATTAAATTGCACATTTCTCTAAATTTATATTCATACCATAAATATGAATTGTTATCTCCCCATTGTGTTGGTAACTTTCTTAGAGATTCACTACCCTCTGCCTTGTATTATAGTTCTCTAAAAACATGTCCAAGTTCCTTGAGAGCCATGTCTACTTTTTCTTGTATATTCCAGTATATTTAATACAATTTTTGTCCTCTGCTTTTTGTTAAATGACTACTGAGGAATAAATATCAATAGTTATTCAGTTTTACCTTGTATTGAATGGAATACTATTGAGTATTATTATTCTTACTCCTTTTTTTCCTTCTATTTTTAGTGGTATGCAATCTGTATTAGCGATGTTGGAGATTATGAAGGAATCAGGGCTAAAATTGCAAATGCCTACAAGATCAAGGAGCATTTTGAGGTACTGATGAACTTTAAAAGTCATTAGTTTTCTGAATTGATTTCTGTTTCACTTATCTCTTGCTGTATAATAAACCACCTAAAACTTAGTGGCCTAAAACAATGACTTTATTTCTCACAGTTCTGTGGATTAACTGTGCACAGTGGTGCTTCTGTTCTGCTTGTTGTGGCTGAGGTCATTTAGAGGGCTACATTCACCTGGACCCTCAGCTGGAACGGGAATATAGAAGATGCACTCTCATCTACAACAGTTTCTCTCTACTTTTCTTCTCATCATTTAGTAGTGTAGCCCAAGCTTCTTTATAGCATGGTAGCTGGCTTCCAAGAGTGAGCATTCCAAGGGAAAATTTCCATGGTGCAAACTTTTATCAAGGATGTTTGCATCACGCTTGGTAATAACCTGTCGACCTAAACAAGTAACGTGGCCAAGACTAGAGAATGTGGGAGAGGCTTATACAAAGTCCTGAGTGCCAGGAGGTGTAGTCTCATCTAACAATCTAATATAATTGACATACCACTCCCAAAGGTAATAGTAGTGTATACGATTATGATCTCTGTGTGTGTTTTAATATTTCCCCCAAAGTTAATTTACTTATTTATAGTAAGCTCTTTCTTAGGTGCCAGAAATTCTCCAGGAGTTTGTATATTTCATGATGTGCGTACACACTATTCCATTGTCCAAAAACAAACAACAAAAAAACTGCAGCTAAAAAACTGCAGTGTATTTTTCTTTCTTTCTTTCTTTCTTTTTCTTTCTTTCTTTCTCTTTCTCTCTTTCTCTCCCTCTTCCTCTCTCTCTCTCTCTTTCATTTTTGGCTGGGTTGGGTCTTTCTTGCCATGCACAGGGTTTCTCTAGTTGCAGCAAGTGGGGGCTACTCTTTGTTGCGGTGTGTGGGCTTCTTATTGTGGTAGCTTCTCTTTGTTGTGGAGCACGGGCTGTAGGTACGCAGGCTTCAGTAGTTGTGGCACATGGGCTCAGTAGTTGTGGCTAGCGGGCTCTAGAGCGCAGGCTCAGTAGTTGTGGCGCATGGGCTTAGTTGCTCCGCGGCATGTGGAATCTTCCCAGACCGGGGCTCGAACCCGTGTCCCCTGCATTGGCATTTGGATTCTTAACCATTGCACTACCAGGGAAGTCCCTGTCTTTTGATATTATAGACCATCTCAAAAACACACAGGAAGAGAAAGTGATGAAAACAAACATATTTATCATTATAGTCTCAATTCCCAGTTAATGTAATGACTAGTGGAAAAGAACATTGGACTAGGAGTCAGGAGACCTAGCTTCTTATTTGGGCATCAGTAGTGTATATATATACACAAACACACAAACACACATGTATACGTATATATTGATACACATACATATATATTTCAATTTAATAACATACATTTTTCACGTTTTAAGACCTTTGAAATCAGATTGCATTATATATAATCAGTGGTATCTTATAATTGGCAGTGCTTTTTTCTTAGTGGTATATAAAATAATGATGTGTCATAACGTTTATGGTATCTTAGATTCAGTGAAATATAGTAATTTACTTAGTGTCATTAGATAAATCATTTAAATTACTTGTACCTTGGGATGTAGAAATACCTGACAGATAACTTCCAATGTGAATAATGAAATGCTGCAGAAAGTATATTAATGTATACTTTAAAGAAACAGTGAAGGCTATAGATTATTTAAAAATAACTAATGTTTTTCATAAGTTTTCAAATGAGTATGTGTTATTTAAAAATGACAGTGTTAAGTATTTACACGCTAAAAGATCATTTATACTACTTCTATTCAGATTCCATTATTACATCTAAAGTCATAAGGAATTATTATCTTTGCATTGTTTTTGAAGATGTTTAATGGCAGAAAGAATTACAAAAGAAAAGGTTTGCTTGAGAGTAGCCCCTCTCAATCCATCCCAAAAGAAAATTAAACTGTAATGCCCCAAGGCATCGATTGTATATGATGAATTAACTTCTCTTCCTTGCATCAAAATGGACTAGCTCTGTACCATTCTTGGTAGAATGGAAAATGTAGTTACTCATATAATTTTTTGTAGGGCTTAATTTTCTAGTGGAACGCTGATTGGGAAAGGTTGCTTTGAATATAAGTTGTATATACTTTAAAATATATTTTGCCATGTAAATCATATCTATTTATAGAAAAGTAAAAATTAGGTCAGTGCTGATTCTTACCCATATTGTTGATAACAGGATTTCTGCTAAGTCATACTTGATTAGCCTTATTTTAGCTATTATCTCTTCCGTTACTAACATTATGATCAGTGGTGGTAATAAAGAGTCTGAAACTTATGAAAGGTAAAAATAATGATGATCCTGATGATAGAAAATATTACTGTGTTAAGCACCTCCTGTTACTTGTTCATTTAATTTTCACCACAACCCTATAAGGTAGGTGTACTGCTTTCTTGATCCTATGCAAGAGCAAACTCAGGCATGGAAAGAATATAGAACTTGCCAAGGTCAAAAAGTAAGAAGTCATTGAGCTGTGATTTAAACCTTGGTGGTCTGGCTTCAGAACCACTCTGGTAACCAGTACAGATATTTGAAAATGTGTATCTCACACATTATCAACTGAAAGTGAAAATATGTGTCTATAGAAAAGCATAAGCTAGGGAGTCCTAATTTTTTTAAAACTTTCTTTATCATTAGTAGCATTAACATTAATCTATGAGATTTCCTGAGTGGTTTTCAACAAAATAATGTAAAAGGAGGAGTCATTTCTTTAAAGTTATTCTGTAGTTTATGCTTTACATTAGTTCACATAGGACTTTCACATAGTAAATAGAAATTAGGGAGACTTTTATCAATATATTTTATATTATGCATAATAAATTCTGTGAACAAGTAGTATTTATTTTTCCTTTGTTAAGTGTAGATGGGGAAGTTAAACAAAATTTGCACATAGGAAGAGACTTTCTAAAATTATTTTGTATTTTGTTCTTTTAACAAAGAATACTTTTACTCAATAGTGATACAGGATTTGCCAAAAAGGAACTTTCTTATTTATTTTTCCTTTAATCTAGAAGAAATATTGAGAGCTATAGATTATTAGTTTTCAAAATTAGATTTGTTTACAGATTTTGTATTTTCTTCATCTTGATAAATCCTATCATTTTCTGAATCTTTTTTTTATTTTTTAAAAATTTTATTTATTTTATTATTTTTGCCTGTGCTGGGTCTTTGTTGCTGCACACGGGCTTTCTCTAGTTGTGGTGAACGGGGTGCTACTCTTCGTTGCAGTGCACGGGCTTCTCATTGCGGTGGCTTCTCGTTGCAGAGCATGGGCTCTAGGCACGTGGGCTCAGTAGTTGTGATGCATGGGCTCAGTAGTTGTGGCGTATGGGCTTAGTTGCTCCGGCGGCATGTGGGATCTTCCCGGACCAGGGATTGAACCTGTGTCGCCTGCATTGGCAGGCAGAATCTTAACCACTGGACCACCAGGGAAGTCCCTCTGAATCTTATAAAATAGTAACCTTAGTATAAGGCATTGATAGTGTACTGAAATAAATTTAATTAAAAAATTAGGAGGGATGCAAGAGGGAGGGGTTAGGGGGATATATGTATACATATATGATTCACTTTGTTATACAACAGAAACTAACACAACACTGTAAAGCAATTATACTCCAATAAAGGTGTTAAAAAAATTAGGAAAAAAGTTGCTGTTGATTATCAGAAAAATTAAAATGCAGAGTTGCAATTGTTTTTAATCATGGTTTCTTCAGCAAACATAGTAAAGTACTTATTGGTGTTTAGGAAACAAATATGATTCATTTTCTCATTTCTTGTTAGAAAGCAATTGAACTCAACCCTAAAGATGCTACCGCAATTCACCTTATGGGTATTTGGTAAGAAAATTTCTTTAAATAAATATTTCAGTGGTTTTTAGTATGATCTTATTTTGTAGTATGTATACATATCTTGTTTGGTAGTATATAAAAAAGCAAAATATAAAATGTTTAAAAATATTATTTGGCAGTCAAGAGTGTTTAATCCATTATATTAACTAGCAGTTGTACTGGTTATTTAGTGTTTAGTATTTAGAAAATAACTAAATTTGATTGTGATCTTGTTAAACATTGTTATTCAGATCATTTAGAAACGTACTAAGACTAAAAAGGCATTGAAACTTTTCATTAGACCTTTAAATTCCTTTTTTTTGGGAAAGACTATTCTTATTTACCAGACTAAATGGAATTGGATTAATCTAACTATAGTAATACACTAGGATGCCCTAAGAGGGTCTTGGTATCTTCAAGGTGTGTCAAATACAGTCTGATTCATCTGAGGTATAATATAATCTGACTTTCAGTATCTTTCCATTTTTATGTAAGCTTTGTTCAGAGCACATCATTATTTTGCTGGTATGAGCGTAAACCAATGTGTTAAATGCTTACTGTTTTGAGAGTCTTTCTTGAGACAGGTTTGCCACTGTTTTCTTTGGGTGTAGTCTACAGAGCTGAGTATTTATTGTCTTCTATGAGGGGTAACAGTGCAAAGTCCCATATCAAACTCTTTTAAAAGAGAAGTAAATAACCTTCAGGATAAAGGACACATTCAACTAAGAAAACACTTACTGAGAATTAATGACAGTTGAGGGACAGTCAGTAATTAAGATGCTGGCAAGCAAACATGAATGAAATAGTTTCATCCTCAAGGAGTTCAGACCCTAATCAAAGATCCAACACTTTTTTTCCTACTTATTTCAGAAAATTGTCAAGAGCTTTGGATGGTAAATATTTGCCACACCCTTTCAAATATGTAGACTTTAAATTGTTGGTTGCCATTGTTATTTAGGTATATCATGTTTAGTTTTGTTATTTTTTTTTAACTTCTCTGAGTTAATTTTTATGTAAAAATATAGGGGTAACGATTCTATTTCATTTAGTTATTGTAAGGAGTGATGAGAGAATCACTTAGCTCAGCACTTGGCACAAAGTGAGCACTCAAAAGGTGAATGATGTACTGTATTATCATTACTGTTATAAATATTACTATTTATACTGTCACAGTATACACTGTAATTGATGGATCAACATAAATCAGTCCCTAGATAATTCAGTACAAATATTAACCTACTGGATATTATGGAAAGTACAGACTGTTTAAACATATAATAGAAGATTCCTTTTATATCTGTTAAGATGCTTAGTTCTCTTTAAGAACTAATTTGAATGTACGTGTCATTTTATTTCCCCATAGGTGTTACACATTTGCTGAAATGCCTTGGTATCAAAGAAGAATTGCTGAAATGCTGTTTGCAACTCCTCCTAGTTCCACCTATGAGGAGGTAGTGTGATGTCCTTTGTTAAGTTAGTACTGATTTCTTAACTGCTCTGTCACTCTACAGTGTCCACACATCTGGTGTTCTGATCAGTGAGGGACTTGAGCAGGTTTCTAATGATCCAGTGCAACTATCTTATCAGAAAGCCTTATTAATAATTATTATCTGTGACTGGTGTTTTTTTTTCCGTTTTAGGTGAGTGGCTGATAATTCTGGTATATTGTCAGCTAAAATAACCCATGGCTAAAATCTACCTTCATTTTCTGCTTGAAATCTATACCACATAAAAATCATAAAATAGAACAAGAAATATAGCATTTGCTTCTTAGCATGTTTTAGGTACACATTCTCTAAGATAAGAGTCATTTACCTGGACATTAAAACATGTGTTTGTATTGATAAATGAAAAGTAATTATAACTTTTTTTTCACAGCAGGTTTGAAAGGCTCATGGTCTCTCATATTTCCAAGGCCTTTTGCTTCTCCTGTTAAAAATAAAATTTGAAAGGGATTTCTGGGCAAATATTTTGGGTTTACTCATCACAAAATTTTCAGAGTAAGAAAGCAGACAGTTGAAAAAGTTGTTCCAATACTTGGATCATAATGTTTTCTGTGAAGCTATAGCGCAGAATTTGATGCAAAGAATATTTAGTTGTATAGTTAGAACAGAGTTGGGAAATATTTGTTATTAAAAAGAATGTGCATTCTAAGAAAAAAAGACACGATCAGCAGGGAGTTTCAGACTGACCTTAAAATTTTATACAGGAATTTCAGTAATAAAGGACTTAAAAAATTCATTGGCACGACTTATGTATCACTGAATAAACTCAGCTTTTGATTTTATCTAGTTTTTATTGGTAGTCCCTGTTATGATTTAAGAAGAGAAAGGTCAAAGTATCTGAGTTGCACATGATAATGTTCTTTCCTCTCTGCATGTGATGCCAGTTTGGTATGAGTTCTAAGTAGTAGTCAAGTTATTACTAGAAATGGTCCACATAATTGTAATCCGTATTCTGATGATTTAATAGTGTTATGGTCAATTTTGCTATATTAACCTCTCACTGCTGATGAATTGACCATGATTATTTTTTAGCATCTTTATTGGAGTATAATTGCTTTACAATGGTATGTTAGTTTCTCCTTTATAACAAAGTGAATCAGCTATACATATACATATGTCCCTGTATCTCCTCCCTCTTGCATCTCCCTCCCACCCTCCCTATCCCACCCCTCTAGGTGGTCACAAAGCACCGAGCTGATCTCCCTGTGTTATGTGGCTGCTTCCCATTAGCTGTCTATTTTACATTTGGGACCATTATTTTAAGATTTTTTTTAAGATGTTTTAATTTACTTCCTGTCTTATATTTAATATAGGAATAGATCTTTTGAGAAAATGCTTTATTTTAAATTGACTCTGTTTTAATACTTTTCATTAAGTTTGTTTTTTTTGTCTTTTTAACAGGCCTTAGGCTACTTTCACAGGGCAGAGCAAGGTAACAAATTTTTTATTTCACATACTAATGTACTTAAAATTGTATGAATGCTTCACATATAATAGGAATTTTTTAAACAGAAATAAGTTATTTGTTCTGATATACTTCATAAACTTCTTTTTGAGCTAGACATTATCAAATAATTTTTAAAGTCCTTATTTAGTAAAGATCACCTGAGTAAGAAATAGACTGCTACTGAATTTAGAGCTGTAATTCTGGAATGGTCCTTCATTTGATGTAATTCAACCTTCCTTTTTGAGAGGAGGCTTTGACAGATTAACTGTTTATGTAAGATCACACAGCTAATCAGAGGCATTTATTTTCATTTAAAGTTTTTATTATTTTTTAATTGAAGTATAATTGACATATAACATTGTATTAGCTTCGTGTATTAGCTTTGTATGCCTTGCGAAACGATCACAACACCAAATTTAGTTAACGCCTGTCACCTTACATATAGTTACAGAAAAATACTTTTTTAAGATGGACTCTCTCAGCAAATTTCAGATGGCACTGAAATGAGAACTCTCTGGTTTTAAAACAGGCCAGTTTTTGTTCTATTGTAGATACTGTCTTTTGTGACAAAGAGTTTCCTGCACTCTTACTTTGAAGAAATAGCCAGCCTAGAGAACATCAGCCTATCCTAAGATTATCCTTCCTAATATTAATAGGAGAAACTAGAGAAGTAAGGGACATAAGCCTTTGTTACCAAGTACACCCCCCAGAAAAAAACATTGCAAATATATTCCTATAAAACTTAATCAGAGGAAAATTAAAGACAATTTATTAAATTTTAGAGCCTACTCATATGGACTTGTTCAAATGTTTTCATGATAGCAAAGCACTTTTTAAAACGCATTTCTTCTAAAGAAAGAATTTTGTCTGAATTTTAACTCTATCTGTAATACATTAATTCTGATTTACTGTTACTACCTTCCATTGATATCCTCTCAAGATGGTAGTTTTACTATCATGGATATGATCTGGGAATGCAGTTTCCTCAGAGACTTAGAAGTGTAATTGCAAAGTTAAAATAGGGCCTTAGAGGTTTAAGGATTCGGGTTGTTGAAAAAAACATGGTCATACTCTTGTGGAACTAAAATAATCCTTGGTAATTCCAGTCATCCTCCAGGTTTTACCTTCAAGGTCACTTCCTCTAGGGGGGGCCCTTTCCTTATTATGGCCTATGTCTGGTTTAGAAGCTCCTCCTATGCTTTTAGTACCTTTTACTTCCTCCATCATGGCCCTTATCACTACATAGTATGAATATTTGTTTACATGTCTAAAACTAAATTCAGGGAAGATGGGGACTCTGTCTTCTTGCTCACAATTGAATCCTCATTGCTTAGCACATAATGCTTGGCAAATTTGCTGAATAAGTAGACGAATGAATGAAGGAATGAATTTACTTAACTCCAAGGAAACTTTAAGCACATCAACATGGCATCTCACAAATATGTTCACATTAAAGAAATAAAACAATTTTGGGTTAAGGGGCAAATGGAGTTAATCATAAATTATATCCAGGAAGAATTATGCTTTGAATATAGAAGGGTCCCAGGTTGACAGGAGGAAACTGTATAAAGAATTAATGAAGTTAGTGAGACAGTCCCATGCTTTCATTCATAGGCTTTTTGTTCACATTTTTTCTTCAGCCAAGAATCCTGCTAAAATTCTATTCAGCCTCCACGTTAGCCCAGGTGTAACCTCTTAGTTAGTTGCTTTTTCTTTGGTTTCTCATAGCACTTTAAAATTTGTACACCTATCAAAGCATTCCTTTTATTCCTTTATTACATTTAGTTGTGCTCATGCTTGTCTTTCCTTTTCATTATAAATTCCAAAAGAGCAGAGACTTTGTTTATCTGTGCTTAAACACAGCCCACATTCAGTAAAGGTTGACCAAATGTGTGTGTGTATACACACATACACATATCATCATGATTTCATTTACTCATTCAGCAAATGTATATTGAGTACAGTTCTAGGCACTGTTCTAGGCACTTCGGATGCAGGGAGCAAAAGAGATGATAAAAAAGAAACCCCTTATCCTTCTGGAGCTTATATTCTATCAGGACCCTGTTTTCCATCTATTAAATAGAGTACCAATTTTATAAAATTGCTGTGAAAATGAGAAATGTGTGTAATATAGTGCCTGGCACACAGTAGACAATAAATGGTAATTATAAAATTTTTTGAGATATGTATAGTTGAACAAAAGAGAATTCTAATTAGCCTAATCATTTATTGACCACACAAGTATATTACTGGAATTTAGATGAAAAAAATTAAGCCTTTAAAATAAGAGCAATACTATTTCATATGAGATAAATTTAAATTGTTTTTCTTATGTACAGTGGATCCAAACTTCTACAGCAAAAACTTGCTCCTTCTAGGAAAGACATATTTGAAGCTACACAACAAAAAGCTTGCTGCTTTCTGGCTATCAAAAGCCAAGGACTATGCAGCACACACAGAGGAGGATAAACAGGTAAAACATCTCCAATAAAGTAAGGCAGATAGGTTTCCACTGAGGCACATTAAGTAAAGGTGAATCAAGAACTTCTTTAAAAACGTAATTGTCCAAATGCGTATTGTTAAATAACAGTGTTTATTTCAAATGTGTATAGCAAATATTTAGTTACTATCAACAAACATGTATGAATTACTTGCTGCAATATAGAATTATTCCTGTTTGACATATATATAGCAGATAGAAAAAGATTTCTAAAACATGAAAGGCAAGGGACATGTACTAATGTGGACGAGTTCTCTAAGAGTGTCATCTCTTGAGTTCTCTAAGAAATTTTATTCTTACAGTGTGCTATCCTGGTTTTTTGGAAATTCTTAGAAACTACTTTATAAACTTGTTTCACAAGTTGATCTCTGTGCTGTACTGTTTTATAATATGTATTCTTCCATTTTAGATACAGACAGAAGCTGCTCAGTTGCTTACAGGTTTCAGTGACAAGAACTGAGAATTTTTCAGTGAAATATCTAAGAAGCAGTGCCTTTTCATCAAATTATAAAGATAATAAATACATTAACCATACTGTTCTATGGCTGTTTTCTCAGTTCTTTTAATGTCGGGACCATTTAACAAATTAAATATACAAAATTCTAGACTTCTTCACAAATAACAAGGCAAAAGAAATAATTGCTATAAGAGTGGTAGAGAGATATCCATGGCTTAGAGGCTGAGATTATTGTGCACCTGAGACACCAGCAATACAAAGGGTATGAATTGGATCACATCAGGACGGGAGATCAAGAAAAGAAAGCTCGGGCTTCCCTGGTGGCGCAGTGGTTGGGAGTCCGCCTGCTGATGCAGGGAACATGGGTTCGTGCCCCGGTCTGGGAAGATCCCACATGCCGCGGAGCGGCTGGGCTCGTGAGCCATGGCCAATGAGCCTGCGCGTCCGCAGCCTGTGCTCTACAACGGGAGAGGCCACAACAGTGAGAGGTCTGCGTACCACAAAAAAAAAAAAAGAAGAAGAAAAGAAAGCTCTGTGGAAGAGGTGACAGAGGGGAGTGCATTTTCTAGCTGGATTGATTCAAAGCTGAGATCTTGCAGAGAAGGTACAGTGAATGTTAGGAGGTTAGGATGATGAGAGTTCTTGGTATAAAGTAGTTAAATGATATATCTTGGAGCCAACCTGCATAAGGAAATAAGTCATGAGAGGACTGAAAATGGAGTGGTTTCTTTTTTAAAATGTGAGGTAGTCTTACAAGTGGTTTGATTTTATCACTAGGCGAGCTCAAATTCTATTCCCTAATGGGGTGAAAGGATCACAGAACTCAAGGGGGAAATGGAAATTAAGATGTTTTAAATAGGCAGGACAGTGATACTGGGGATGCCACCACTACAAAAATCTTGTTTTGTAAAAAGTAGTATCTTGAATGCCACCTATAGAAATCTGAGAGTGTATGTGTAGGTGGATTTTTCTCAAAGGGAAAACACAGGTAATGTGAGTATGTGCTGTTTCAGTTTATCATGTATATTTTCAAACAGAAGGGAAAACTGAAAATATTGGACTCTTATAAACCCATCTCTGGTTCAGCAACTGCTAATCTTTTGCTATATTTTACTTATGTGTGATATTCTTATTTATATATATTTCTAAACTTTTAAAGTTAATAGCAGACATATTTCATCCCTAAATACTTCAGCATTCATCATCTCAGAATAAGGACATCCTTCTAAATAAATACAAGTCCATATCACAACTAGAATGTTAACAGTAATTCTTTATCATCATCTAATATCCAACCATATTCAAATATCCTCAAATGTCCCAAAATGTCTTACACTTTTAAAAACCAAGATTCAGAGATCATAGATTGCATTTAATTTTCTGCCTTAGTTTTTTTAAAGCTAGAACAGTAACCCCATCTTTTTTTTTCTCACAGCATTGACTTTTTGAAGGGGCCAGTCCAATTGTCTTATAGATTGTCCCTCATTCCAGAATGGCCTTACTGACAGCACTTAAGGAAACACTGTTCCGGGCTTCCCTGGTGGCGCAGTGGTTGAGAGTCTGCCTGCCAATACAGGGGACGCGAGTTCACGCCCTGGTCTGGGAAGATCCCACGTGCTGCGGAGCGGCTGGGCCCGTGAGCCACGGCCGCTGAGCCTGCGCATCTGGAGCCTGTGCTCCGCAACGGGAGAGGCTGCAGCAGAGAGGCCCGCATACCACACACACACAAAAAAAGTGTTCCATCTTATTTTCAGGGACTCAAGTTAATTATATGTATATTAGATCTTTGCCTTTTGTATTTATCACTTCTCTAATTTTTCTTTTACCTCTCAGTTTCATTTTCTTGGCTTCTTTCATTTCTATCTTCCATGTCCCTTATTTTTTTTATGTTTTCTTCCTTAGATACTGTTTGTCTTCACTTCTGAGATGTTTTTGTCTTTCTTCAATTTTTTTTTCCTGATTGACTTCAGTTAACAGGCATTTCACATCCTCATGTTGTTTGTCCAGTTTTGAATTTCTAATTTGGATTTTTTCGTGTCTGCAGTTATTTATTTATATTTAATTCATACTAGTATATTGTGCTTAAGAATTTTCTCTGTGTTGAGCATTTTCATCTGAAATTTCCTCATTTTCAGTTTTCACTTTATTTAGAGTGACTTTGAATGTTATTTTTTGGAGGTGTGACTTTTTGTGTGTGCTGAGTTACCAGCAACACCAGGTTATCAAATGGGGGAGGTAAGGGGTTTGGATTAGTTCAGTAATAAATATCCTGTACTACACAGTTTTTGTAAAATAAGGTATCTATCTTTCAGTAGTAAAGCCTTTTATGGAGGGGAGGCTCTGTCTTTGATATTATATAGGGCTTTAAAAAATTTTTTTGCTTTGAAATATAGATTCATAAGAAGTTGTCAAAAAATAGTACACGGAGAGGTCCTGTGTATCCGTCCCTCAGGTTGCCTCAGTGGTAACGTAACTATGGTACAATATCAAAACCAGGAAACTGTACAGTCCACAGACCTTATTCAGATTTTACCACTTTTAAGTGATCTCACTTGTGTGTGTGTTCTGTGCAGTTTTGTCACATGTAAATTTTTGTAACTGCCACAATCAAGATACAGAACTGTTCCATCACAAAAATTCTTAGTGCTGTGCCTTTATAGTCAAACCCATTCCCTGCCATCATCCCTAAGTCTGACAACCACTTATCTGTTCTTTATAATTTTGTTATTTCAAGAACATTATATAAATGGATCATACAGAATGTGACCTTTTGGGATTGAATTTTTTCATTCAGCATAACTCCTTTTTGAGAAGCATCTAAATTCAGTCAGTAGTTCCTTTTTATTGTTGATTATATTTCATTGTATGGGTGTACCAGTTTATTTAACTATCCACCTTAGGCCATTTAAGCTGTTTCCAGTCTGGCTGCTATGAACTTAAGGCTGATATAACTATATCAACAAATTTTAATCTCTGTGGGATAAACATCCAGAAGTGTGGTTGCTGGGTCTTTTATAGAGCTGCTATCTTTTTTCTCTCTTTACAGTGCAATAGCTGCCTTCTCCAAAACGTGGTACTTTCCCAAGATTCTGATTATGTGTGCTTCCTCAACCTCTTTCTTTTGAGTTCCCAGGAGTCTGATTTACCAGTTCTCACACTGGTTCTTCGCATTTCTCCACTCAGGGTGGGATCTACTACTTCTGGGAATGAACCCTGAGACCCCATTATATTCTCCTTCCTGTGCAGTCCCTACTTGACTTGGTTCTTGAGTGTTCCAGAGCTGACTGCTAGTTTGAGATGCCTTTTTCTCCACATACATGTAAACAGAAGTTTGTAGTTTTCTGTCTTTTAAACATACTACAGACATGGGCTGTGGGTGATTATAACTGCCTCTTATGCATCTGTTTCCTTTTAAGAATGAGAGAAGAAATCTGATTTGGAATGTGGCTGTTATCCTACTATAATCTGAAAGCTCTCAATTAACTCCTTGTTACCAGAAATTTTCCTATCTGAGTGTTTAATCATAGACTGTGGAACAGCTGTGGACTTTGTAAAAATGACTTCTCTCAGACTCACTTTTTAAAATAAACATAATTACAAGGAGCAAACAACAAAAAAACAATAACCTAATGGAATTGTGAGGATTAAAGAACATGTATTTACCATGAGTATCAGTAAATATTTAAAAATGCTATTATCATCTGATTGTGTTCTCCTTGGTCAAGACTGGGGAGAGAAAATTTGGAATTTAGGAGATGCCTCTTTTGTTCCAATTTCAGTATACGTGCTGCCAAAGTGAGGCCCTTTTGGACTTTTACTCTTTGTTAATTGGGGGGGGGGGTTTCCCCTTTTATTTTTTTGTTGTATTCATGTGGTGTTCACTATACAACCTGTTTGGACTGTACCTGGGCATTACTGGGAAGAAAAAATAGGAGGGGTTGATTACTTTGGCAAGGGCCATGAAGTTTATTTAACGAATGTCCTGTTCTGGCCCATTGCACTGCCCTGTATGTTTCTCTGTCTTGTGACTGAAGAGTATACACTAGGTACAAAGGAACCTCATTAAGGTAAAGGCTCCTCTGATGAGGTCTGGGCTTTTCCCTTGAGAGACAGACCAAATCCCCAGTAGACTTCAAGTTTGGCTTTTAAGTTCAGTGGACTTATAAAAGAACCTTTATTGTCTCATCTGCCTATTTCAACCGGAGATGATTTCTGTTCGACTTCTGTAATGCCCACTAGAGGATCTTAGGTTCAGCCAAATAGTAAGACTCAAAAAGCCCACAGTAGGCTTCATCTGGCCCCAATTTACTCAGAAGGACAGAAACCATAGCTCACCCAGCAGGTCAATGTCAGGCCTCCTTACATTCAAAAGATGACCTTACAGCATATCCATGCAGCTCCCAGGAGTATCATCTCCCCAGGTGACAGCGCAGGAATCTCAAAGGGAAATACAGTTACAAGTTTCCACATTCTGGGAAGTCCACAGCTATGGTTTCGTATTAAGTGCCTGGAGTTTTCCCAGTCCAGATGCAACACACCAGTCGGGCCATTTTAAACAGAAGCAGCATTGCCTGACATTGTTGGCCCATACCACCCTATCTAGTTTTGAGAACTGGAAAAGCTAGGTGGTTGACCTAAGGCTGGAGGGCAAAGAGTTTTGTTAACCCTTTTGACTTTAACTGCCCTGGAAGTACTAAAAACAAAAACACCACTTGTAGCTTCTTTTCCTGGAAGACAAACAACTAATCTGATTGCTGAAACTGTGTTGTGCCTGTGACCCACTGACTGGGCTGTTTAGTGGTGGTGGTGGTGGGTAGTGGCACTGAAATGAAGTGACAGTATGAACCTGTTTCTGAGCCTCCCTCGTTTGCTGATTTCCTCATGAAGTGTCTGTGTTCAGGCACAGTGAGCCCTGCACTTCTAATTTCTCTGCCTGGCCCAGCACAGGACAGGGATGGGAAGAGGGGGAAAAAACAAGTCTCAGGTTTCTCTCACTGACACTGAGTAGGTATATCAAGACAATAAATCCTGCCTATAGGTCTGGATTTCTACAATTAATATGAAAGATAGAAGGACCTGATAAGTTCTCCAAACCAGCCTTCTCCAGAAAGCTGGTTTGGTCTCTCCGTAGGCTCTGTGTAGCCTCATCTGTTGTATGGTAACTTCTTACCTTAAGTGAGAAGGGGGGATGGGCACCCTGAAAGCTTCCTGTCTTCATTCCAATGTGCTACATGATGTTCTCTCATGCCTCTACTGAATGACAGTAACTTCTGTCAGCAAACTTCATCAGCTGTGGTACTTTCATGGTATAATTTAAGCAGCCCTTTTGAAGACTAGTCACCCTCTATTGCATAGTCTGTTCTGTACATTAGTTTTCTTGTTTTTTGTTTGTTTTTTATTCATTAGGCATGAAAATAACTAGAACATTAATAGTGAGGATTTGGGAAAACAGTCTATTCAAGCGAGTGGATCACAGACTTTATTTCATCTTTACTATGGATTCTGAATAAAAATGCAGAAGACCATCTAAATTAATATGTAGAAAAATAAAATTTTGGCAAAACAAAAACTACTGTTTAGGGAAGTTAAAATTGTATACTAGTATCTTCTGTATGTACTTAGTAGTGAAATACGTTACAGGTAGCATTCTAAGACGTCAGTTCCATGGTTGTAAAAAAAAAATTTTAAGTTAATGAAATTTACAGTACATACTGAAATAATGCTACAAGTGGAAATTTAAATTTTTATATTAATAGGGAAGCCCAGCTTGCTAAAGCAGCATTAATATTCACATCAGATTTTAACTTGTTATACATTTTTGTAGTTCAGTAAATGTCCTTGATAATGAAAAACAAAAAGTGTTATTGGAACAAAAATAGTAATCTATGTAAAAAGGAGGGGGGAGACCAAAATATTTTTTATAAGCTTATTCAGATACATGGAATTTTCATGAATTTAAGAGGAATGAAGATATGCAAACAGTAACAAAATCAGTAGACTTGAGTTTTCAAATGCTTATGTAAGTCTTCAATCCATCTGGTTTTATGAAACCAAAACTTTGAACACAAACAAAAGCAGAAAAGTTCACATTACCTTTTTATATGTTCCTAAGTATCAAATTGCATCAATTTACTATGAATTTAAAGAACATCACATATTTTAAAACTAAAGTACAGAAGTGCCTGATTCTTTTTAATTCCACAAATACCTAGCATCCCAAAGTAACATGTAAACAAACCTCTATGCTACTCAGTGAATTCTCTCCAATTTCTAGAATAAACTAAATGGTAGTAGATCTAGTATATGACTTTCTTGTAAGTTACGGTTTCATTCATGACTCTGACTATATTAGAGATGTAGCAAAGAGGGAAAATTTTCAACTACTGTATTTATTTAAAACAAACTGACAGGTTCAAGCACCCATCTTAAGAAAAGCCAGCAGCATTTTTTAACATATTCAAAGTAAGATTTTGGCCTAAGCCCTTAATACCTTCCTGAACAGCCATGCAACAAAACACCCTCAAGAGGTGTTACAAAGGGAAAAAAAACATGGAGTAATTTGTACTTCTTCCCCTGGATAACAGAAACAAGGTAAAGCAAATCCATATTATTTTTGAATGAACGGCTGTCATGTTTAATACACTCTGAGCTCTATAAAACTAGAGCCACTATCATATATGCTTATATAGATATATACTTATTTTTAATAAAGTCTCTTGCTTGCTTCAACTTCAAAATTTAAGGATGATTTTTTTCCTAGTCAGTCACTTCAAGGGAACAATAAATAAAGTAGAAAAGGATGAACTGTTTTGCATATTTCTGTGGAAGAACGGAAAACATTTATACTTTGAGGGGTTCAGAAAATTCACTGTACAGAATGAACAGCTTATATACACTATCTGTGCAACTTTTCTTGGCTGGGGTATTTAAATGCAAGAGCTCCTCCAAGACAAGAAGCCACATTCATTCTTGTCCAAATCCCTCTGTCTCTTCTATTGCAAAAAGAAGTTTTTCCTTTAGTTGTTCATAACTCTTATATGGTGGTAGATCCAAGCGATTAAAACTGAACAAAAACAAAAACAAAATCAGATGTGTTTTCAATAAAACAAACTCTGAAAAGACTTCTAATACAATATTTTTTTAAAGCACATTTGAAAAACTAACTGGAAGAATGTAAAAATTTTGCCAGAAGTATTCTAACAGACAATTTACTACTTTATTATTTATTATTATTTACTAATTTATTACTTAACAAATATAATATTAAATATACAAATTTTCTTACAGCAGTCAATTCAAATTTAAGACCTAGTCACAAAAATATTTTAACGTTTCCCAGAGAAAGCTAGAATTAAAAATAATAATTGTAGCAATATGGATAAAACTGCTGGAATTTTTTTTAAAGAAGCACTAATTTTTCTCTTTTTTATACTATTATTGTTACATTGTGTCATGAGTCCCCCTAACTTCTCTTGGGTTAAAGAGTCCATTTCTTTCACTCACCCACCAATTCATTCATCAGTTATTTATTGAGAATCTTTAATATATCAGGTATTTTTCCAGGAGCTGGTGATACAATGATGAAAAAGTAAAGTGCTTGTCCTCACTGAACTTACATTCTAGGGTGGAGACAGTCAATAACCAAATATATATTTTTGTCTTTTCAAATAATCTCATCATATGTATAACCGTTTCTAAAATAATATGCTTACAGTCTTGCTAGACTCAAAGGATTCCCTGCTGGGATTAACTGATGAAATGTAGAAAATATTGAAAATGCTTAAAACATCAATGTATTGTTTTACAATTTACAAAGGTGTAAAATAACATTTAATTTTTTTAAGATACAGCACTGAGTAGCTGGGTTAAGATTCAGGAGTTTTGGATTTTGGTCCCCACTATTAGTGTCTAGTGAAATAGCTCTGAGAAGTCAAAACCTTTCTGTACTTTCATTTTCTCATGTGGAAGGTTTCTATAGATTATCCAGTTCCCTTCTACTACTCCTACCAGTTATCTGCCCTTATAAGAGTCAGGAAACCTGTAAATCAAGAAAGAGCCTTTCGAAACAAGGCAGCCAATTAAAATGGTATTCTTCTCAGACCATGTTATTCTGTTTGAAAAGTTGTTAATTTAACAGTAACAGTTAAGAGGACTATATATCTTCCCATTGTGTGCCCCCTCCCCACCCCCACCTTTAAACTATGCCTCAAGGTACAGTCTGATTCTGAGCTGAGGTCAGGAAAAAATTTTTCAATAGAGCCCTATACTAACCAGTCACCTGCCTCTGTCAAATTGTCATTCTATTTACTAAATATCCCCCATCTTTTCCCTCCTGATCATTTCTATTGCTACTATATTCTCCTATATATACTTCCCCATCATCTTTTATCTAGACCATCAGTATTTCCTGCCTACTGATCTTGCATCCTTTTTTTTTTTTTTAACTTCTTCACAACCTATATAGCCTTATATCATTGCCAGGGGTACTTTCTTAAAAAGACATGATGGTTTAAAAAACCTCTGCTGCTTCTAATGACTAAGGATGGGGAAGTGGGCAAAGAAGCCTATGCTGTTTGGTATAGCCCCTATCAACTTATTTAATGTTCTCCAAGCATACCACACACTTTTCTGTTCTATGACCATGCTCTTATGGCTCTCCTATGTTCTGGAATACCCTTTTCTGCCTATAAAAATATTATTAAGAATCAGTCCAAATGCTACAACTTCCTCCAAGAATTCTCCTTGAACATGTTATACAGACTTAATAATTCCCCTCTCCATAAGCTTTTTTTTTTTTTTCAGAAGGACGAAGTAAAAATTTTATTTTTCGCATGTGAGGACCTAGCAAATGCTGTAAATTCTTGGATTTGGTGAAAATTAAAACATTATACACAAACTATGGTCATGTTTATCCATGAATATAATATGGAAGGTGAATATATGTAGAGAGTTGGCATTTGTAATACATAAGCTTTTTTTACTTCTGTTTTAGCATTTACTTTACTCTGTATTATGACTGACTGTTTTTTTTCCATTAGATTCCAAAACCCACAAGGGCAGAGTCATCTCTACTCTCCTAACACAGATCCATTCTGTATACAGTAGACATTTCGTAAATGTTGAGTTGAACCACATAAGAAAATGTATTACTTTAAAACATCCAAAACAGGGTTCTGTTTTAAGACATCAGCCATTATGTTTTGTGCTGGCTTACAAAAGGACAAAGACATACTAAAATCTATTCATCTTTTATTGAGTACTTACTATGTGAATATCAGAATACTATTTTAAGTTTTATTTTAGCTTTTGTTTTAGTTTCAGCTTTGAGTAAAGTTTGCTACTTCTATTTTCTTATATATAAAAAGGGAAGACATCAATACTTTTCTCATGGACTCTAAGGGAACAGTACTCTATTGGCTTGCTATACACTGTATATAGCCTGCAGCACCCCTGCCCTGAAAGCTGCCACCTCACTAAGCAAAGCACTGGGGATGAAAGCAGTAGGACCCAATCTGAGAATAATCAGGAATGCTTCCACCATAGATTATGGCACTGCTTACCTCAGTCACTACCGAAGACTCAAGTCTTTCTGGGTCATCTATTTTCATCTAAATTCTCATCCCAATACTGATCAACCATATTTCCCCTGATCTGAATTAAATCCCCACCTGTGTCAGACCTTTCCAATCCATTCTTTTGGACTTATATTTTATGATTTGCAGGCTTCTATAGTCTTAACAACTCCTCTCTTGCCTTAACTGAAATCCAGCTAGTCTGAAATATTCTATTTCCTCTGCAGCCAGTAAACAAACTTTCCTCCTCTGAGGCAAACACAGTCTGGCTATGCAGCCTTCTTTCTGCACTTTTTGCTATCACCTGCTGACCATGTTCCTTCACTCAGTGAAATCTCTGGCACCTTCTTCATAGTCCTCTCATTCACATGGGTGACATGCAATGCCACAGCCTCTCAATTCTTGCCCTTCCTCAGTGACCTGTTCCTCTACTTCAGTATCATACCTTGAACCTTGTCATCACCAGTAAAGGAAGTTACTAATTAAAACACTCTATTCTCTGATTATCTGTCTTTCCCAACTTATTTCAATTAAAATGCCAACCTTTCTCACCATCCTATCTTGTCCTCAGACTCTTCCTATCTTCACTTTTTACTTAAGCCACAGCCCATCATTATAATTACTTTAGAGGTCATGGTCCATCATTATAATCACTACCTTGCAAATATTTTAAAACCCTCTCTCTCCTTTTTGAACTTACTCAAACTCAAACCCTGAATGAATACAACCTTCTACTTTCTCATTCCTTGTACCTTAACAGTTGAAAATTACTGCAGGGAAAATCTGACAGCTTAGGTAGATTATTGTCACTTTAGATGAACTAGTAGATCCAAGTGGACAATCTAATGTTATCCAGCATTCTCAGCCATATTTCTACTCTATGACAGCTCTCCTTTCTTTCTCCTCAAGTCTTTCCTTTCTTCACTGTTAGCCAGTGACCTCAACCTTATACTCTGAGAAAACAAACCAACGGTGGATTAAACTCTATTCTTTCACAAAATCTCAAATCTATCTATAGTTTACATCCAACTTTCCTTCCTCTTCTGTTACAACAGAGGAAATGTTCTTGTTTTTATAAAAGGCGAATTCCTTAACTCACACTCAAGATCCCAATTCTTTTCATCTTTCTTAAAGAATTTTCTTCTTTGGTTATGAACTCTCTGTCCCTGCCTCAACAATCTCTCCTCTATTGGATTCACCAATTTAATCTAACCTGGTGTTCTCAAATGTTTTTGGTCACAGGATCCCTTTTCACATCTAAAAATACTGAGAAACCCAAAGAGCTTTTGTTTATGTGAATTATAGCTGTTGATATTTACCATATTATAAGTTAAAGCAAATTTTAAAAGTAATTTACTTTGAAATAAAAGTAAAATTTTTATGAAAAAAAAGACTATTTTCAAAAAAGCAGTGAAAAGAGTGACCTTGTTTCATATTTTTGCAAATCATTTTAATATCTGGCTATTTTAATAGAAGACATCTGGATTCTGATACCTATGTGGGCATTTATTCTGTGGGACTATATTGTTTTAGATTAAGCATATGAAAACTGTCCCCATACAGACATGCAGTTAGAAAACAGAGATGTACTCAAGTCATTTTTTTCAGATAATTGTGGATATTATTCTTTGATAGCATACTAAATTTGACAAGGTTATGCCTAATATGGGTTTTGAAACCATATCAAATAACTTTTTGTACTCTGTTATATGAAATCCATTGGTTTATTTTACACTTTGAATGCATGTTTTACCCATGCATGAGTTTGTAACATCATGCATCGGTCATTTGGAAATACTGGTTCACCAAGTTATAAAGAATTTTCAAATATTAAAAAAAGTCTTGGGAAGCTGTCAAGCTCAAGATGGTACATACAAGTTTTGCAAAATTCTGATTTTTGCATGAAACCTCAATTTTATCATCACCAACAAATGCTGTTAGTGGTTTTCCTTAAGGTGACAAGTTTTACTTCATTAATTCTCAAGGAAAAAAGTCTGAATAAACAGTTTGTCTGTCATGTTTTCAAGTAGAAAAAGTGTTCCAAAAAGAAAGCAAGCTGTTCAGCTTACAACTCAACAACTGCCTAAAAGCTTCCCCTCAAGACAGCCACCAAAGTGCTTTATGCAGACTTCCCATTTTGTCATACAGAATGTTAAAAAAGCTACATACATACTTCAAGCAACAAGATTTAATAAAGTTAATAGCTTTTAATACTTCATAAAGAACAACCTTCAATAAGCCTGGCTTTTTTTTTGCTTTAAACTTCAAATGTGTGGTGTTGAAAAATGCAGAGATAGCAGTTTTGTGCCACTGCCTTGACTTGTGCTAAGTCACCAGCAGTTGACCCACCATTACTTTGGTACCACAAGTGCAAATGTCAAAACAATAAAAAGGCAAAAATGACTTAGTGTGAAAATAGTTTTGATCTCCTGAAAGAACCACGTACATTTAAGCCATCACCATCTTTTGCCTGGATGACTATAAGAGTTCTATAACTAATCTCCCCGCACTCACTCATCCAATTCCCTCTCTTCTGTTGCCAGACTGATTTTTCTTGGATCTCATTATCTGCTATTTAAAACTCTTCAAAGCCTTCTAATTGTTCTTAGAAACAAATTCCTTATAATAGCCGATAAGGCTCCACCATAATTTAGCCCCTGCCTACATTTCCAAATTCTTTTATCCCCTCCCCGATTCATTAAGTTCCATTCACACCAAGGCATCTTTTATTTCCTTGAAAAACGACCCTGTACAAAGAGTGCACTTCCCCTGTTTCTTCCCACAGCATGCTATTTATCAAACTCAACTTAAACATCACAGTTTCCAAGAAACCTCCTTGACCACCCAATCCAAAGGAGGGTCCCCTCTAGTTGTTCTCTTGGTTTCCTTTGAAGGACTCCTAGCATTTGCAAAGAGTTGTTTACCTGTGTGTCTTTTGTGTCCCCATCCCCAATGGAGCGCAAACTTCATAAAAGGCAGAGAGCACTTCAATCTCATTCTGTACATAGTGGGTATGCTAAATATTTGTTGAATCAATGGATACATTTCTCAAGTATTTATATTAACCAATCATTCTAATGTGTTTAGTTATAGAATACTATGTTAATCAGCCTGTTCTCAAAATTGAAATTCTGACTACTTTAATGAATAAGAAATTATACTGGGTCTTACATTAAAAAAAAAAGACTCTGGCTTTCACCTTCCTATTTAAGATTCTTGAACTTACCATGTGTGGCTTCTTGGTAACCAGGTATCTTTGCCGACTTTTTCAATGCAAAATTTTTGAGGCCCATTACTTCCTAAATCAGGAAAATAAGACAAAATTTATCTGGTCCTTTACACTTTTTGGTAACTAGTCAAATAATAGAACATGTCACATAGTCAACCTGAATGATACAGAATAAACTACAATGTAAGTTACTTCTGCCTAGAGAAACTTCTTATTGCTGCAAAGATCCAGCAATAAGAATTACAAAGTGGAAAGATAAGTATTTCTACAGCATCTTGCTCCCTTCACAAAGCAATGGCCAACCAGGCTTTGTGAGCAGACTTTCATTTTTGTGTTACAAGTGTATTCGATATTAACCATTAATTTGTCTTTCTTCTGGTAGATGCCCTACATAAAGCACAGAAGAAGAATCCTTAGGTTCAAGTCTGTTGTATGTCTAAATGCCATTATTATCCCAAAATTATCTACAGAGAAACTGCATTTACCCATGAGCTCAGCAAATCCTCCTAGAGGTAAACGGCAGGTTCCAGTGACAAACTGCAGTAGTCGCATTCTTACTTCATTGTCTGTCTCTTTCACAAACTGTGTAACAAAATCAAATTTACTTTAATATAAAATAAATACTAGATTATCTTCAATAGTGAAAATAGTAGAGCCTTAAATTATTCTTAAATTTCTTCTGGAAACTTAAGAATTTAACTTGAAGGAGAAGAAATGTAACACAAACTAGTTTTAAAATATATGTGGTAAGTGGCTGCAGCATTCATCATTTATTCAGGCTAGGCACTATGCTCGGTACACTATCAATCTTACTTCAGTTAATCCTCACAATCACACCATAGGTTGGCCACTATTGTTATTATATCCATCTTACAGAGAGGAAATGGAGGCCTAGAAAGGTTGTCATTTGTCCACGGTCAGACCGCTGACCAGGGCAGATGTTGTGGCTGGGCTACACTATTACAGCTGTCACCTGTTGAGGCCTCCTGCCATGTGCTGTGCCATATGCTTTTTGTGTATTTGGCCCTTACGACAATATTATGAGATAGTTACTATCATTAGCGTCCGCAGTATACATATAAGAAAATGGAGGCCTGGAGAGGTGAAATAATTTGTCCTTCTCAAACTGCTAATAAGTAGCAGAACTAACATTTGAACTCAGGTCTGGCTGAGCTCTAAACCACTGTTATCCTGACCCGAGCCACCTACCCTTCTCCGCTGTAAGCTACCAAAGATGAACAAATACTTCCCAACTGCCACTTTCAATAGTTTGTGGTATTTTCTTCCACTAAACATCATTTTCCCAACTCTCTTCTTCATACTTGAAAATCTAAAGTATGCATTCTTCTAAAAATATATCTAGTTCACAGACTATCTCTTTTCAAAGTGGACATAAATGGGTAATGTGAAATACTGATCTGAATTGGTCTGAGTATCTTACAACCGAAGGCAAGGAACTTAGGGAACAGTCTGAGAGTAGAAATGTATCTTAAAAACAGGGACTAAACTTTAGGTAACAATAGGACAAAATGTTGTGCTAATTATGACCAAAAATGTTTCTGCACAGAATTGTGCTGAGGCAACATATTTCATCAAGACAAAGAAATACAGCTTATTACCAGGTCTGGCATAAACCTCACCACTGTCCCCGAAACAAACCCAATTCAGAAAACACAACTATTCATTTGGATTTACATAACTCAAGGCTTAAGCTCCTCGAGTATATAAATACAAAGTCCAAAGGGAAAGTCAGGGAACAAAAGGAGTAAGAAGCTGGTAATAAGCCTAAAAGGGAAGATTACAGATACCTGCACACATTCTGTATGTGATGCAATTCTGATGTTTCAGGCTTGAAAATAGAGTTATTCTTACCTTTTTGTTTATTTATTTTTTTTTTACAATAGATAATACATGCACATAGTGTGGAACTCAAAGGCAGTAGAAGGGCACAGCAGGAAGAGCAGCCCACACATGCACCTCTGCTTCAATGTCAGCTCTCTGCAACTGCTGCTCGCATGCCCTCTACCTTTACAGATGCTGTATTCATACACTAGCAGACACTCTGTCTATACAGAATATATATTTTCCTTTTAACCAAATAATATACACACCTTTTTTCCCTTAATATTGTATTGAAAAATATTATCCTCCAATATTTTTGTTAATTTGCATTAAGAAAAAGAATGATGACAAGGTACAGAATTACATAATGGATATATTACAATTTATTTACTCAGTTCCCCCTGACGGACATTTAGGTGTCTCAAGTCTTCACTAGTGTACCAATAATGTAGCAATAAATACTCTGGTATGAGCCATTTTGCATATGTGAAGTGTATCCATAGGATAAATTTCTAGAAGTGTCCACACTTCTTTAAAGTATGGAGCAATAAACATATGACATATCCTTATGAAAAGATGCAACCTTTGGAAAATCTTTCTATAGTAACAGAAAAACCCAGGCTTTTCACCTGAAAGTGAAACAGTTAAGCACAAGTACACCCAGATGTTCAGTTACTAAGCTGCTCAAATGAGTCTCAATTAGTAAATTTATGTGGATAATATCCCTGGCCTAGAGATTTTAAATTTCAAACAACACACAAACAAAAGAAAGGAGAGGGAAAGAGAGAGAAAGAGTGTGTGTGAGAGAGAGAGAGACAGAGAAAGGAGAGAGAGGAAAGAAAAGTCATTCCTGGACATTATCCTCTAGATTGTTCTAACTCCCTGGCATATTATCACCTTTAGAGGAATTAAGTATCTGCATTGACTTTCTCATTAAAAACATACTTCCTCATTTACTTCTAGAATTAAGTGGAATTTATAGAATACTTTCATACTACTAGAAAAAAAAGTTATACCTACAACTATTACCATTAAGCTATTATTTAAAGAAGATAGTCATTTATTCTTTCATTTAGGAAAAAAGCAATGGAAAATCCTTTAACAAGTATTCACACTATGCACTTCCGACTTAAAATTCAAGGACTAAATACCATGTCTAAAAGCAGCCTCAACTTTAAAAGTGAACTGTTTTCAAACCCCCATTTCATTAGAAAACATTTTCTTTGAGTACTTTGATTCAAAAAGATAAAAGCAAATACCTGCCAAAACCAGATGATCTGCTTGCTGTTTCTGGTATAATGTCGATACACCGTGTTTCTCTGCCAATCTGCTAAGTCAACCTCCTGCATGCCACACAACATGACCTGGGAAAGGAGCACAGTATCAGGTCACAGTAAAGATTTAGTGAAGAGAGTAACCATATGACTGAAATCTGCTAATGCCCAGCTATGCACATGCATAATTATGTAAACAGCTATGTGTACATCAAATAAAGGTCACAGTAAGCAAATCCAACAAAATCTGTGGCAATTTAACATGCAGAATTCTATGGCACTTTACCTTACCCATGTTTACTGAACTTAAACTGAAAACATTTAAAGTAACTATTCATCAAGAAAAACAGCTGTGTGCCAGAACAATCTCTTTTACTATAAATATATCCCAAATTAGACATACAGATTACAAATAAATTTCTAGTTCTTCTTTTTTTTAAATCTATGCTACCTTATCTATTTAAAATTAAAAATATACTAACCTCTTGTTATTCATCTATCCAGGCTTTGGGAATAAAATATTCTACATACGTGACATTTTCAAATTAACTCCAGTTTATTATATATGGGATGAAAACTATTTTTGGCATAATAAGATAAAAAAGTATAATACTTTATTTCTCATAAGTTAACTATGATCTATAATTTACATACAATAAAATGTGCATATTTTAAGTACAGAGTTAGATGCTTTGACAGATGTATACACCGGTGTAACCACTACCATAATCAATAGGTAGAATATTTCCATCGTGTCCCTTGTCGCAGTTAAAACCACCATCCTTATCTTTGGCTCTAGGTGATCAACGATTTCACCATAGACTAGATTTTTGAGAATATGAGACAATACTACACATATCCCCTCTCTCTTCTGTTTTCTTTTCCCGCTTAACACAATGTTTATGAGATTCATCCATGTTGTTGTGGGTACCAGTACTTCTTTCATATTGCTGAGTGGTATTTCCTTATATAAATATACAACAATTTATTTATCCTCTCCCTTGTTGATGGACATTTAGGTTACTTCAAATTTTTTATTTTGATGAATAAAGTTGTGACAAACACTTATGGAAAAGTCTTTGTGTGAAAATATACTTCATTTCCACATGAATAAACACCTACTAGTGGAACTGCTAGGGCATAAGGCTGATGTATATTTAACACTGTACGAAACTACCAACAGTATCCCAAAGTGGTAATTCATTTAGTTTGAATTTGCAATTCCCCAATGACTACTGAGCATCGAATGTTTACGTGCCATCAGTATAGCTTCTTGGGCTTCCCTGGTGGTGCAGTGGTTAAGAATCCGCCTGCCAATGCAAGGGACATGGGTTCAAGCTCTAGTCTGGGAAGATCCCATGTGCCACGGAGCAACTAAACCCATGCACCACAGCTCCTGAGCCTGCACTCTAGAGCCTGCGAGCCACAACTACTGAAGCCTAGGCGCCTAGAGCCCGTGCTCCACAACAAGAGAAACCACTGCAATAAGAAGCCTGCGCACCGCAACGAAGAGTAGCTCCTGCTCGCCGCAACTAGAGAAAGCCCGCACGCAGCAACGAAGACCCAACACAGCCAAAAATAAATAAAATAAATTTATTTAAAAAAGAAAAAAAGTACATAGCTTCTTTTTGTAAAGTGAGTCTTTACTTACTTTTAAAAAATTGTCTTTTTACTGAGTTACAAGTTTTTAATATATTCTGGATACAAGACCTTTGTCTCAAGAGCTTCTCTCAGTGTGTAGGTTGCCTTTTCATTTACTTAACAGCATCTTTTGAAAGGAAGTTTTTAGTTTTGATGAAGTCCAACATCCTTTGTGGGTGTGTGTGGTCTACTGCTTTACTGTGTTCTTCCTAAGACACTTCTGTCCACACTAAGATTTTTCTATGTTTTCTTTTTCACTTTCATATTTATGTTTATGATTTATTTTAAATTAATCTTTGTTTATGAGCTGAAGTAGGGTTTAAGATTAATTTTCTTCCATATGAATATCAAGTTGATCCAGCATCACTTGTTTAAAAGACTTCCCCTTTCTCCATCAAACTATATTGCTTCTGATGAAAGCCAATCGACAATATACATATGGGTCTACTTCTGGACTCTCTAAGTGTTCCACTGATCTCTTTGTCTATCCTTGCACAAATACCACACTATCTTAATTACTATGGCTTTATAATAAGTCTTGAAATCTGGTAGTTAACATCCTACAAGCTTGTCCTTTTCAAAATTGTTTTGGTTAATCTAGACCCTTTGCATTTCCTTGTAATTTTAGAACTAGCCTGTCAGTTTCTATAGAAAATTCTGCTGGGATATTGACTGGGATTGTGTTGAATATACAGCTCAATTTAGAGAAAATTGACATATTTACAATATTGAGTCTTCCAATACATAACATGGTATATCTCTCCACTTACTAAAATCTTCTTTAATTTTTCTGAGCAATGTTTTAAGTTTTTACTGTAGAGTTCCTACAGGCCTTTGGCTAAATTTGCTCATTTTTTTTATGCTTTAGTAAATGAAACTTTGAAATTTCAATTTCTAAATGTTTGCTGCTAGCATATAGAAGACATACAATTGATTTTTAAAATCACTGACCTTGTACCCTACAGTCTTACTAAATTCACTATTATTTCTAGTAGTAGTTTTGGTAGGTCCCTTAGGATTTTTCTAAGTCGACAATCATGTTATCATCTGTGAATAAAGGCAGTTTTACTTCTTTTTAATCTTTTTGCTTCTACTTTTGCCTTACTGCATTGGCTCAGGAATCTGGTACAATGTAGAACAAAAGTGGTGAGAGTGGACAACTTTGCCTTGTTCCCAATCTCAATGAGAAATATTCAAGGTATCACCGTTAAGAATGATGTTAGGGTTTATCTTTTTTGTTGATGCCCTTTATCAAACTGAGGAAGTTGCCTTCTATTCCTAGTGTGATGAGAGTTTTTTTTTTTTTTACAAAGAATGACTGTTTTATCTTCTTAAAGTTAAAACAGATTTTAACCTATAAAAAGGGGCATGGCATGATTATGAATAACCATTATTTTGGATAATGGTGTGAATATCCCTTATTGTGGTATTATTCATGGTTAAGAGAGACAATGAATGGGAGTAAAAGAAAGAACAAGAGGAGAAAAGTCGAGGCAAAGCAAAACAAAACAACACGAATGTCCATTTTCTCACAGCTCTGTACTATGAGCTAAAGGTAAATCAGTAATCAATAAGGGCTTTAGTCTCCTTCTCTGTGTAAGGAAATTATCTTATGGCCAAGCTATTTCACAAGCCTCTATGTAAAGACTGTAAATGCTGCCAAGGGTGATATAAAGTATGCACCTATTAATATCCTTGTCGATTTACTGTTTCAGTTTCATCTCAGCTCGAATGTCAGGCTCTTGCCGTAACATCCCTCCTTCACTGAGTGGGCCTCTAAAGCAGGAGTTCTTAATCGGGGGTATGGAATGTTTTAGGTATATGCATTTTGAGTATACAAAGTTTTAAAATTTTCTTCAGATTCTTAATGAAGTCGGTGACTTAAAATATGATTAATACTACTCTAAAAAGTATCTTCCATTCTACTAATGCATTTCTGCTAATTTGTGTAAGCAAGCTATTAAGAGATGTTAACCAGGTTTACAGAGTCTACATGTAATTCAGGCTCAGAGTCCTGATTTTCATATACTTGCCATGTCAGAGTTTCTAGAAGGCTAATTCCTACGTAGGGATATTACTGTATAAAATTTAAAATGCTAATATTTCATATGCACATTTGATTACACGAACAAACCAAGTTTCTTAATAGAGGACCAAAGATGGCTGCCCCCCAAAGAAGGTGGGGGGAAATGCAAGCACCTTCCTAACGCCCTGCCTGTGTTCTAATCTAATGTGGAGAAGACTTGGAGAATTCACAATAACTAATCATTAGGGAAATACAAATCAAAACCACAGTGAGCTATCACCTCACGTCCATTAGAATGGCTATTATTAAAAACAAAAACAGAAAATAACAAGTATAGGCAAAGATGTGGAAAAGTTGGAAGCCTCACATACTTTTGGTGGGAATGTAAAATGGTGCTGCCGCTATGGAAAACAGTGTGGCAGTTCCTCAAAAAGTTAACTAGAGAATTACCATATGATCCAGCAATCCCACTCCTGGGTATATATCCAAAAGAACTGAAAGCAGGGTCTCAAAGTGATATTTGTACACCCATGTTCATAGCAGCTTTATTCACGATAGCCAAAAGGTGGAAGCAACCCAAAGATCCATTGATTGATGAATGGATAAACAAAATGTGGTATATACATACAACGGAATATTACTCAGTCTTAAAAACGACAGAAATTCTTACATATGCTACCATATGGATGAACCATGAGGACATTATGGTAACTGAAATAAGCCTGCCACAATAAGACAAATACTGTATGATTTCACTTATATGAGGTAATGAGAGTTAGTCAAACTCAGAAACAGAAAGTAAAATGGTAGCTGCCTGGGGCTAGGGAGGAAGAGGAAATGGGGAGTTGTTTAATAGGTATAGAGTTTCAGATTTGCAAAATGAAAAAGTTCTGGAGATTGGCTGCACAATACTGTGAATATACGTAACATTACTGAACTGTACACTTAAAAACGTTCAAGATGGTAAATTTTATGTTATGTGTATTTTATCACCAAAACAAAAAAAAAAAGGAAAGAAAAGAAAAGAAAGAGAAAAAGCATTTCTGATACATTGTACTTCTAACAATTCTGAAGTACAGTTAAGACCACTAAGAACTCATGACTTAGAAATCTAATCTTTGAGGTAACTCACTACTAAACCAGGAGTTCCCCAAATTATTAATAAGGTTGCACTCACTCTTTAGGAGCCCTAACAGTTGGCACTGATTGATGATTCTGTGCTCATGACATCAGCACATTTTGGAGAACTTAAGACCTTTACCCAATGCTGGGATTTTAGTACCCCCTGAACATTTGGATGAATGAGAGAGGATTGAAGATTGTGCCACATGATTTTAAAACTTGTGGACATTCTTTTGTAAAAGTGTGTAACAACAGTCCCTCCTCCCATTAACATTCCCTATAATAGCATAATAAAAGATCCTAACCTCCAATTCTTTTTCATCAAAGTACTGCAGCCACTGAAGGGGAACAACCTCATTAAAACCATCCAGGAAAGCTTTGGTCTGTTCTTGTACTCCTCGAGAAAAACGCCACTCTGTCATTAAACTGAAAATAAAGATGGTATTTAAAAACAGGTAATTTGTATGTGAGGTAAAAGGCTAAAAACACAGAGTACTTCTTAACCATCATTAAAAAAGAAAGTGAAGAAAATCAGTATGCTGTATGAATCGTACAGAATTCAAGAGAACACAGTTTCACAACAGAAGTTGTGGTGAGCACTATTAAGAGTCAGTTAAAAAGGGAAAGTGAGATGGAATAGGAAATGAGCATTAGAGTGCTTAGGCAGGCGTGGCTCCTGGCTTGGTTTTGCTACTATCGAACAGAGCACCTCTGTCTCCTCATCTAGAAATGAAGAGGCTGCCAATGTTCTCTGATTTTTGATCGGGACAAAAGTAGGATGCATACAGCGGGTGGCAGTGGGAAAGTGAAGGTCATCATACATACTCTTATTTCAAGAACACTGGTACTGTTGAGAAGAACTTAAATGTATGTCAGAGGCAAGGGAACTGGGTTTTTTGTTGTTTTTTTTTTACTACATTTGATTTTTGAGCAGTGTCAGAGCATGTTTATAAATTGAGAGGAAGACTGAGTAGAGAGAAAAATGATTAAAAAGGCTAAGTGAAAGAGGGAATGAATGTGGAACATCTTCCCAGAGGCACAAACAAGGGATAAAGGTAAGGGTATAGATAGTTCTAACATGCTCTAGTACTTATAGAAATTAAGGTCAATCAGGTAATCACCTTACCCAATATATTCATCTTTATTCTCCTCCGTCACCAGGATATTGGAACCTCCCAACTTCAGGTCATGTGAAGTAACTTTTCCCAAAATCTCCATGTCAACAGAAAAGTACATTTCTAAGCCACATTCTTCAATATTGTTGTCTCTGGGTGATATATACAACCACTAATTAACAAAATATGTAAAACTGATTTCAAGAAAATACCTTATTGAAAGATAAATCTTCAAACCTTATCCAGATAAGGGAGTTATAAAATTCAGTATCAATAGATTCCAAATCCTTAATAGTCAGTTTTTTACTTAGCATACGCTTGTAGAAGGGTAAAGAGAAACCAGTATCAATGAACTTTCCATGAAAAAGTGCCTGCCAAGAAAAACAAAAAATGTTATTTAAAAAATTACAGAGTAACAATTTTCTTATTCAGAGCACAATGATAACAGAGAAATCATGAGGCTTTACAGGCAAAAAAAGTAATAAGTAATCAGCATAAATCATGAAAACGTAAATATTATATAAAATGCTAAGTATGAAAAACAAATTTACAGAGTTAAAACAGCATCTCTTTAACTGAGGTCAAACACTTAGCTTACCATGTCCTATCAAAAACTGTAAAAGAGGATGATAATGGAGCTTTATCAAACCCCCACTCTTTCTAATATGTTTCACGAATTACATTAACCCCACTGGATGGAGAAATGAAGGCGTCTCAGGGCCACCGTGCATGCACCTGGAAAGACCCCACCCCCGCTTTCTTATCTCACAGTTGCCTAAGAGATCTTCAAGACTAACCCCGTGGTGCCTTCACTCCTATTCACAAGAGTCAACGCAGGAAGTCCCAGACCTGCAGTACCTTGACTCTCACCACGATCTGCCCGTCCACTTTGATATCTGATTCCATGTCTCTCATCTCCCCAAACTCTCAAAACCACCTACTGTGTTTTGCCCTCTGAAGCTCATGATCCATCATATTAGCAAAATCCCCCACATCCTCCACTCATTCTTTGAAGATCCTTTAGCATCTTGTTGTAACACAAATCTGGCATTTTTCTGAGGACCCTGCTTCCTTTCAAATCTTCTCAGAGGGATGGCTGTTTCTCTCCTATCCTCCCTCATGTCACCAGGCCTAGGAGTGGGGTGTGTGTTGCTTCTCATTACTAATGTCACCTCCCTAACCTGCCCCAGCTTTCAATTTCAAGCCCATGCCACCTCACTGCCTTCGTGGCTCACCACCCCCAACCTCCTTGCCGCAGTCATCCTTAGGTCTCCGGGTTTCTCCCCTTTACTCTTCAATGCTGTGTTTTTTGACATGACCACCATCATTCTGAAGATTTCAACATCTACACTGATGATTCTTTTACTACCCTGGAGTTATAGTCCTTTCCATGATCTTAGTGTCTAACTTAGCTAAACATTCTCAACACCATACCCTAGACACTATGATTAGCGCTAGCTGCAATCCTGCATAAACTCAGTTCCAAACACCTAATTTTCCAGCTCACTGCCCTTAGTAATAACACCAGCAACATTTGACTCCACTGGGATCTAAACAAATCAGGGAACCTGTTACCTTATCACTCTCTCTCTCTCAGCCCCCTTGTGAAGTTCTCTCTCCCCTTTCTCAGTTTAGAGTCCACCTTCAATCATCAAAATTCCTCCCTTGTACCTTCAAATCCTGTCTCCCTGGTATAAAAATACATCAATACCTTTGTATTTCTGGCAAAATCCAAAGCCTAGCTAAATACAACTGTCCACCCACTCCACGCCTATGCCTGGGCAGTGGAACATGCCAGAAGTGTATATGCAACCATGCTGACTGGTTCATGACCAACGCCCTCAGGTGGGAGCCCACTGCATTCACAGTCTCCCACTCTCCCAGATGATTACTTCATTCCTCAAGTACCTCCTCACTCTGAGCTAATGATCTTGCTTTCTATTTCACTGAGGAAACAGAGCCATTGTAAGAGAACTTTTGTGTGTTCCACCACATCTGCTCACTGATCGCGTCTGAATCTATGTACTCTTATTACAGAGAAGCTCTCTATTGCTTCTCTGTGCAACTAAACAGATCTCCTCCTTGCTCTCCTATTCAAGGTCATTGCTCCCATATTCCCTATCTCGCTGACATCCTCAAATTCTTTCTTCTCTTATCATCAACAGAGAAGATGTTTCATCCTCCTCCTATTCTTGGTTCCTTACGTACTTCTGGTTACTGCCCAACTTCTCTATAGTCCTTTATAGCAAGCTTCTTTAAAAAGATCTGCTTATATTTGTTGTCTCCACTTTTCCTTGCATTCTCTCTTCCTTTCACTCCCTCCAATCGTTCCTCTCCACTGCCCCTGAGTATCATTCACCTGGCCAAGTCAAAGGGTTACTTCTCAGACCTCAACTTGCTCAGCCTACCAGCATCGGACACAGTTGACCACTTCTTCCTTCTGGAAACACACTTCCTTCTTCCTCTGTCTTCTGGAAACCGTTCTTATTTGATTCTCCTATCTCCTCCTCTGCCTCAGCTCTTTTGCTGGTTCCTTCTTATCTCCCCAGTTTACGTGTCCTTAAACGTCTTCTCTGTCCACACTTATTCTTTAAATGGTCACACGCCTTACCTTGATATCCCCTCATGGCCAGCCTTGTATATCCAACTACCTATTCTACATCTCCACTTGAGTGTCTGCAGGCATCTTAAACAAACCGAATTCCAATTCTGGACTCCCTCCACCCCCCACATTTCCTCTGGCCACAACCCTGCTGTCCTGGGAAACGGCAACTGCAACCAGACAGCTTGGTGCCGTACTTGACTCTCCCTCACACCCTGCATCTAAATGGTCAGGAGACCCTGTTGGCTCTACCTGCAGAATATATTCAGAATCCAAAGCATGCCTCACTACCTCCACTGCTACACCGTTCAAGTCCAAGCCACTACTGCCGCTCACCTGGGTTGCTGCAAGTGGTCTTCCTGCTCCTCCTCTTGCATTCCTCTGCCCTCAACTACAGTCTCTTTCTACACAGCAGGAAAGTCAGCTTAATAAAACCTAAGTCACATTATGTTACTTAGACTATGTCACTCCCTGCTCAAAATGCTTAAGGGAATTTCTCAAAGATTCCACACACTACCTCTCAACCTCATCTCCTACCACATTCTCTCTCAGATACTCTGCTCCAGCCACGACATTTTTCATTCAGAAATGTACTTCCACCTAAGACCCATTTTTCTTGCTGTTCCCTATGCCTAGAATATTGTTCTCCAAAATATTTGCATGATTCAACCCCTTACTTTCTTCTTATTTCTGTTCATGTGTTACCCATCAGAGGCCTCCTCTAGTCATATTAAATAAAAGAGCAACACTGCCTTTCCTTCAGTACCTACTTATTTATTCTTTGCCTCCCTCTAACAGAATCTAGATCCCTGAGAACAGGGACTGTGTCTTTTTTTCATGGTTTCATCCCTCTCATACTATGATACCACATAGTAGTAGGCACTCAATAAATATTTGCTAAGTGAATGAACAGACAATAAAGTGCAAATAAATAAATACAAACACTTCTCAAGAAGGCCATAGTCCCACAAGACCTTCTGCAAAGCTCTGAAAATTCCAAAAACATTAATCGAGTTCAATTATTATACAACTCAGATTTTCCTGTTATAGAAAAGTGGTCATACTATAATTAGGCTTAAATGAAAGAACTTTTAAAGACCAAGTGGCTATATCAATAATCTTCATACTCATAACCTTGATTTCACACAGGTACTCAAAAAATAAACTATATATTGATACTCTCTGGGCAAACTTCCTTGGTAAGAAAATTTGTGAACACACATAATCAAGGATAATGTGTATAATTTTTTTATAAAGTCCTCTCTAAAATACTTTTGAAATAAGCAAAGTTTAAATAAATAAATAGGTAATGGAAAGTCAGGACTCACCATAGCAATAAAGCGGCCAATGAAACAAAAGTATGAAAGATGGTCTGGATTAATGGTTGATGCTGGATTTATCTGCAGACAGTAGTTGTTCTTGCCAGCATACTCAAACAAGCAATACATGGGGTTCAAAACTTCATGTGAAAGCAAGAAAAACCATTCTCTACAAGAAAATAGGTCAACATTATTTTTAGCACCCATACGTATGAATTTAAAAACAGATCTTAAATACATCCATCCATACATCATACCTCTGCTCAACAGCCTTTAACAACTCTGCTGTCCAATTCCTTAGCCCTCCATTTAAGTTTCTCTGCAATGTAGCCTTCCATTCCAAGTTACCTGCCAGTTCCTGAGTTGCCAAACTATAAACTTGGTGTTTCTGACATATAGCGTGCTTCTTCCTATGCCATATTTTTGTTTGTGTATGAATCCTCCACGTCAGCTTAGCCTATGGGGATCCCACTTTCTCTTTCAAGTCCAGCTTAGATCAATTCCACTTTAGCAATTTTTTGAAGCAATTTTCAGTGTATTCAGTGTCTCAGTCACTGAATACTTTACTTTGTGGTAACAACCTCACAACAGTAGTCATTTTTCTGCACTTAACTGGCCCACTTGACCACTACATCCACCAGACTGTAAGCTCCTCAAAAACAAAAGCCATACCTCTATATATTTTTTATATCTTTAACTCTCATAGGCATCCTACAACCTATATGCAATAGGTTTTAATAAATATTTGCTGGTGATACTGAGAGACAAAGCACTGCTGCTATGGAACAGTTTACATTTTTTCTTGCCAATGCATTAAAAAAGGAACTAAAATTTTAAAAGATGAAATCTTTAAATGTGAAGGCATTCTCTAACTTATTACCACCTAGTTTGCCTCATTTTAAAAAGTCCAATATACAAAACCCAACTAGATAAAAGATTAATAATTTATATTACAAAATAAACTCAATTTGCAAAGACTCTCTTCAACAGCAATTTCTTCTAATGCAGGGTTCCAAACTCAAATGTCTACAGGTATCAGTAAGTGAGTACAAGGGGTTTCCTTCTCTGCATGGGCTGACATTCTCTACTTAGCCACAACCCCCTATTCCTCATTGTATCCCTGATAAAAGTTATCATCAGTCTTAAGGAAGAATTACTTCCAGGCATATAATCATAGTCATTAGACAACTTGGCAGTGGTGGACAGGAAGTGAAAAAGAGTATACGCTACCCTACAGGGGAAGAAGCTACTCTGATTCGGTCAACTGATGCCATGTGAGAAGTTGGGTAAGTGATTTTAAAGATAAGCCAGAAATCTTGATTCACAGGCATCTAGTGATTTCCTTTAATGTCGTTAAGTAACATAGAAAAATTTAAAATCACAATGGGGGGCCATCACTGTGCAGGTTAGATCTGGCCTGGCAGCCTGTTTACAAATGTTTTTCCAAAACTTTTAAAACACAATCTTGGAGACTTACTGAAGGGTAGAGAAGGGAGTCTAAATCAACTGAGAAATGATAAACACCAATTTATAAAACGAAATCCAGTCCCAACATAAGTAGCTGAAGCAAGTCGACTTCGCACTGTAATGAGGCAGAAGTAAGACATGTACCCAGGGAAGAGGACTGAACAGATCTAGTGAGAATGTGTTTAGACACAAAAACTAGAAATAAAATTCCCAGTTGTTGCAGATCACTTTTAGCAAACAACAGCCCAGAGAAAACTGAGTAAATTCAAAAAAAGAATGACTACCACATGGCATCTAACCTATACTCTAATGGTAAGAAAAAAGAAAGAAAAATTCTAACTAGCAAGAGGCAAAGAGTTCCCTTTCAACATATTCTTCCACACACTCTCAAATGAACTAAAGAGTTACAAGAGGTTGAAAAAATTATTAGACGACAAATGAACTAGCAGAGCCTAGAGAAGAAAACAGTAAAACCACTAACAATGAAAAATCACATTAGAAGCAGCAAAATGTAGGGCAGTACTGCAAACAGTGACATGAGGATAGGCTTCAGAAAAATCAAAACAAAATGAAAAAGCACAAAGATAAAAATGATCAGAGAAAAGATGACAGACATATAAGACTGACAAAGGAGATTCCACATACCCATGATTGATGTTCCTGAAGAAAAATGGAACAAATGGAACAGAAAAAATATTCAAAGACATAATAGAAGAAAATTTCCCTTAAATTAAGGAAGATCTTAATATGTTTCTAAAAAAAGATATAAAACAATCAACAATGAAATTAATGAACTTCAAAGAAAAGGCCTATGTGGGCACCCAGAGGAAAAAGCTTCCTACAAGGTGCTGGCCTCCCACTTCACAGTGCTTACATTCAATACTAGAAGACAGGAAAACAATGTCTACAAAGTACTGGAGGAATTAGTGTTGTGTGAGAAACTTATATCTAGTGAAGTTGTTGTTTAAATACAAAAGCAACAGAAAACACGTTCTCAAGCATGCAAAACTACAGGAATATGTCACCCTTGTGAACTCCTGACTAAACCAAAACCAATACATGAATCAAAATAAAGAATTTGGGAATAAGAAAATCACGGTGTGGAGTAACTGACTACATACATTACATGCATTAAAACCGTCAAAATATAAAATAAAACCCAAACAGTTAAGGTAATAAAGGGTTCAGATAAGGATGTGACTGTTATAAAGTCAGACACTGTAAAAATAATACCGTATTTCATTTCTAAGATGTACCTTTCTTTTTAATGTCTGAACATTTCTGAAATTGAGACAAATCCCAATAGATGTGATATGAATATCCATTGTGACAGGTAGTTTCTTTTCAGAAAAAACTTAATGTTTTAGATGAGAAAATATGTTAATACAACCAGCTCTGATAATCCCACATATATACCTCCACCAGTTGTACCTAGTCCCACAACTCTTTTTAAAAGCCAGCTGTGCTAAAATTGTGATTATGTAATTCTGTACACCTGTGAAATATGAGTTCAAAAAGAGAGTTGTTTCTATGAAAAGCAAGTTTAATTCTTTGGAAATATTTAATGAAAGTGTTTTACTAAAAAATAAATTGCTGTCAAATTAGGTTTGGGCAAAGCAATTGAGGGGAAAAAATTAAATAAAAAGGATTGCCCATTCTTATTGCTTCACAAATGCCTGTTAACAATATACTTAGTGAATGTGGAAAACTTTATTCTCAAAAGGACTCAGACTGGATTAAAAACACAAACATAAAACCAGCATAAACTGATACAATAGCAAAGAATAAGAAACAACCTTATGGATGCTGATCCATTAATTATGCTATCTCCAGACAATGGAGTACTGTGCAACCATTAGTATTAGCTCTATAAATGATATGGAAAGATGTCCATGATATAAAAAAATAACAAAATCAGGCTGCTATATTGTGCATATTGTATGATCAATTCTGTTTTAAAAAACAGCAAGTATGTACGATATCACACATATATTCAAACTTATATACAGTTGACCCTTGAAAAACATGCTTTTGAACTTTGCAGGTCCCCTTTTATGTGGATTGTTTTCAATAAACATGGTACCTGTATTTTCATTTTACAAATCTTTAAGTGTGGGGAAATGTCTGTGTTCAATTAGAGATAACAGTGTGTGGAATCAAAAGAACTAGGGTTCGAGTCCAGATTCTGTCCAAACTGCTTCAGCTTCCGGCCCTTGGGTGAGTCACTTATCAATTCCTTTGTTTTGTTTTTAATTGAAATATAGTTGATTTACAATATTGTGTTAGTTTAAGGTGTACAGCAAAGTGATTCAGTTATATTTTTTTCAGACTATATTCCATTACAGGTTTGTACAAGATACTGAATATAATTTCCTGTGCTATACAGTAAATCCTTGTTGCTTATCTATTTTATGTATAGTAGTTTGTATCTATTAATCCTATACTCCTTGGTTTCTGAAGCAGAGACAGCAGTATGCAGATTTTTGACAATGTAGGGGTCAGCATCCCTAAACCCCATGTTTTCAAGGGTCAACCTAATAGGCAGAGAAAATGTACTGGATAACCAACATAATAATAATAATGGTTACTGCTAGACTTATGTGAATATTTCAATTTTTGTTTTTAAAAATAATTTTGGATTGCTGTTGAAAAAATATATCATTTCAAGAATATACCCACTGCATACAATGGAGATACACTTATTTCAAAGCAGATATGGTTTTTATTTTACCTTGCTAGACCACCATAATCAAGTCCTTCTTCTCCTCTAAATATTACATATAATCGCCTCCTCAAGTCATAGGGTTTTAATGCCATAATCTAATTAAAAACAAAAACAAGGATATTTAATCACTCACGTATAACACAAGTTTCCTCCAAAACAATTTTATTTTAATTTCATCTGTATTTTCAAAAATTACACATTTCCTTACCTTATACAACAATGCTTTTAACTCAAGAGATAACTGGTTTGTTCCACAAACTAGCAAAGATGTATCTTACTCCCCTAAGCTTTCTCTGATACATTTTCATAAATCTCTTTCCCCTCTTCTGGTATTAAATGGTAGTCCTACTTTGGGTTAGTAGCAGAGAGGAACAGTTTGACACAGAAAAGTTTTTAAGGTTAGAAAATATTCCCTCCTCTGTCACTCTCCAAATTTTACCAGAATCTTGTAAAAGGTGACTTGGAAGTTTTTTTGGCTAGCAACACTTACTGAGAAGCAAAAGTTATTAGAGGTCCTGCTTATACCACACATTCCACTTCTCAGTAGGAAAGGAACTCAGCTATTGTGAAGAATTATTTATAAGATTATAAATTTAAGCATAAAAAAGTATATCTTAAAATAGTATCTATACCAAATTTTTATAATCCTTAAAGGCTTATACTAAAGTTACTAGTAAATAGGCTTTAATTCTGGATAAAAATGAATTACTTCCCAAAGCCAAGACTGGTCTGGGTTGGGGCACAGCTCACCTGTGCAGGCCTCCACTTCACTGGAAGTCACTGGCTCAA